>NC_088379.1:88215000-88840000 GCF_037993035.2 Macaca fascicularis
GCTGTATCTCTGTGAGATGATTTCACAGAACACAAAGAAGTTTCTCAGAAAGCTTCTTTCTCTTTGTTGTCACAGGATATTTCCTTTGGCCCAATAGTCTTCAAAGGGATCCGAAATATCTGTTCTCAGAATCCAAAGAAATAAGGCTAGCAAAGAGATCCACGAAATACAGATGTAACTCTGTGAGTGGAAGTCACAGAACACTAAGCGGTTTCTCAGAAAGCTTCTTTCCAGATTTCATCTGAGGATATTTCCTTTTTCACCATAGCCCTCTATGGGCTTCCACATATCACTTTGCCAATTCCACAAGAACTGTCTTAGCGAAAGGCTTCTTGAGGGGAAAGCTGTAACTCTGTGAGATGATTTCACAGAACACAAAGAAGTTTCTCAGAGAGCTTCTTTCTCTTTGTTGTCAGAGGATATTTCCTTTGGCCCTATAGTCTTCAAAGGGATCCGAAATATCTGTTCTCAGATTCCACAGAAATAAGGCTAGCAAAGAGATCCACGAAATACAGAAGTAACTCTGTGAGTGGAAGTCAGAGAACACTAAGCGGTTTCTCAGAAAGCTTCTTTCCAGATTTCATCTGAGGATATTTCCTTTTTCACCATAGCCCTCTAAGGGCTTCCAAATATCACTTTGCCAATTCCACAAGAACTGTCTTAGCGAAAGGCTTCTTGACGGGAAAGCTCTAACTCTGTGAGATGATTTCACAGAACACAAAGAAGTTTCTCAGAAAGCTTCTTTCTCTTTGTTATTGGAGGATATTTCCTTTGGCCCTATAGTCTTCAAAGGGATCCGAAATATCTGTTCTCAGATTCCACAGAAATAAGGCTAGCAAAGAGATCCACGAAATACAGATGTAACTCTGTGAGGTGAATTAACAGAACACTAAGCAGTTTCTCAGAAAGCTTATTTAAAGATTTCATCTGAGGATATTTCCTTTTTCACCGTAGCCCTCTATGGGCTTCCAAATATCACTTTGCCAATTCCACAAGAACTGTCTTAGGGAAAGGCTTCTTGAGGGGAAAGCTATATCTCTGTGAGATGATTTCACAGAACACAAAGAAGTTTCTCAGAAAGCTTCTTTCTCTTTGTTGTCACAGGATATTTCCTTTGGCCCTATAGTCTTCAAAGGGATCCGAAATATCTGTTCTCAGAATCCAAAGAAATAAGGCTAGCAAAGAGATCCACGAAATACAGATGTAACTCTGTGAGTGGAAGTCACAGAACACTAAGCGGTTTCTCAGAAAGCTTCTTTCCAGATTTCATCTGAGGATATTTCCTTTTTCACCATAGCCCTCTATGGGCTTCCACATATCACTTTGCCAATTCCACAAGAACTGTCTTAGCGAAAGGCTTCTTGAGGGGAAAGCTGTAACTCTGTCAGATGATTTCACAGAACACAAAGAAGTTTCTCAGAGAGCTTCTTTCTCTTTGTTATCGGAGGATATTTCCTTTGGCCCTATAGTCTTCAAAGGGATCCGAAATATCTGTTCTCAGATTCCACAGAAATAAGGCTAGCAAAGAGATCCACGAAAGACAGATGTAACTCTGTGAGTGGAAGTCAGAGAACACTAAGCGGTTTCTCAGAACGCTTCTTTGCAGATTTCATCTGAGGATATTTCCTTTTTCACCATAGACCTCTATGGGCTTCCAAATATCACTTTGCCAATTCCACAAGAACTGTCTTAGTGAAAGGCATCTTGAGGGGAAAGCTGTAACTCTGTGAGATGATTTCACAGAACACAAAGAAGTTTCTCAGAAAGCTTCTTTCTCTTTGTTATCGGATGATATTTCCTTTGGCCCTATAGTCTTCAAGGGATCCGAAATATCTGTTCTCACATTCCACAGAAATAAGGCTAGCAAAGAGATCCACGAAAGACAGATGTAACTCTGTGAGGTGAATTAACAGAACACTAAGCAGTTTCTCAGAAAGCTTCTTTCCAGATTTCATCTGAGGATATTTCCTTTTTCACCATAGCCCTCTATGGGCTTCCAAATATCACTTTGTAAATTCCACAAGAACTGTCTTAGCGAAAGGCTTCTTGAGGGGAAAGCTGTAACTCTGTGAGATGATTTCACAGAACACAAAGAAGTTTCTCAGAAAGCTTCTTTCTCTTTGTTATCGGAGGATTTTTCCTTTGGCCCTATAGTCTTCAAAGGGATCTGAAATATCTGTTCTCAGATTCCACAGAAATAAGGCTAGCAAAGACATCCACGAAATACAGATGTAACTCTGGGAGTGGAAGTCACAGAACACTAAGCGGTTTCTCAGAACGCTTCTTTGCAGATTTCATCTGATGATATTTCCTTTTTCACCATAGCCCTCTATGGGCTTCCAAATATCACTTTGTCAATTCCACAAGAACTGTCTTAGCGAAAGGCTTCTTGAGGGGAAAGCTGTAACTCTGTGAGATGATTTCACAGAACACAAAGAAGTTTCTCAGAAAGCTTCTTTCTCTTTGTTATCGGAGGATTTTTCCTTTGGCCCTATAGTCTTCAAGGGATCCGAAATATCTGTTCTAAGATTCCACAGAAATAAGGCCAGCAAAGAGATCCACGAAATACAGATGTAACTCTGTGAGATGAATTAACAGAACACTAAGCGGTTTCTGAGAAAGCTTCTTTACAGATTTCATCTGAGGATATTTCCTTTTTCACCATAGACCTCTATGGGCTTCCAAATATCACTTTGCTAATTCCACAAGAACTGTCTTAGCGAAAGGCTTCTTGAAGGGAAAGCTGTAACTCTGTGAGATGATTTCACAGAACACAAAGAAGTTTCTCAGAAAGCTTCTTTCTCTTTGTTATCGTAGGACATTTCCTTTGGCCCTATAGTCTTCAAGGGGATCCGAAATATCTGTTCTCAGATTCCACAGAAATAAGGCTAGCAAAGAGATCCACGAAATACAGATGTAACTCTGTGAGTTGAAGTCACAGAACACTAAGCAGTTTCTCAGAAAGCTTCTTTCCAGATTTCATCTGAGGATATTTCCTTTTTCACCATAGCCCTCTAAGGGCTTCCAAATATCACTTTGCCAATTCCACAAGAACTGTCTTAGCGAAAGGCTTCTTGAGGGGAAAGCTGTAACTCTGTGAGATGATTTCACAGAACACAAAGAAGTTTCTAAGAAAGCTTCTTTCTCTTTGTTATCGGAGGATTTTTCCTTTGGCCCTTTAGTCTTCAAAGGGATCCGAAATATCTGTTCTCAGATTCCACAGAAATAAGGCTAGCAAAGAGATCCACAAAATACAGATGTAACTCTGTGAGATGAATTAACAGAACACTAAGCAGTTTCTCAGACAGCTTCTTTCCAGATTTCATCGGAGGATATTTCCTTTTTCACCATAGCCCTCTATGGGCTTCCAAATATCACTTTGCCAATTCCACAAGAACTGTCTTAGCGAAAGGCTTCTTGAGGGGAAAGCTGTAACTCTGTGAGATGATTTCACAAAACACAAAGAAGTTTCTCAGAAAGCTTCTTTCTCTTTGTTATCGGAGGATTTTTGCTTTGGCCCTATAGTCTTCAAAGGGATCCGAAATATCTGTTCTCAGATTCCACAGAAATAAGGCTAGCAAAGAGATCCACGAAATACAGATGTAACTCTGTGAGTGGAAGTCAAAGAACACTAAGGGGTTTCTCAGAAAGCTTCTTTCCAGATTTCATCTGAGGATATTTCCTTTTTCACCATAGCCCTCTATGGGCTTCCAAATATCACTTTGCCAATTCCACAAGAACTGTCTTAGTGAAAGGCTTCTTGAGGGGAAAGCTGTTACTCTGTGAGATGATTTCACAGAACACAAAGAAGTTTCTCAGAAAGCTTCTTTCTCTTTGTTATCGGAGGATTTTTCCTTTGGCCCTATAGTCTTCAAAGGGATCCGAAATATCTGTTATCAGATTCCACAGAAATAAGGCTAGCAAAGAGATCCACGAAAGACAGATGTAGCTGTGTGAGATGAATTAACAGAACACTAAGCAGTTTCACAGAAAGCTTCTTTCCAGATTTCATCTGAGGATATTTCCTTTTTCACCATAGCCCTCTATGGGCTTGCAAATATCACTTTGCCAATTCCACAAGAACTGTCTTAGCGAAAGGCTTCTTGAGGGGAAAGCTGTAACTCTGTGAGATGATTTCACAGAACACAAAGAAGTTTCCCAGAAACCTTCTTTCTCTTTGTTATCGGAGGATATTTCCTTTGCCCCTATAGTCTTCAAGGGATCCGAAATATCTGTTCTCAGATTCCACAGAAATAAGGCTAGCAAAGAGATCCACGAAAGACAGATGTAACTCTGTGAGTGGAAGTCACAGAACACTAAGCGGTTTCTCAGAAAGCTTCTTTCCAGATTTCATCTGAGGATATTTCCTTTTTCACCATAGCCCTCTATGGGCTTCCACATATCACTTTGCCAATTCCACAAGAACTGTCTTAGCGAAAGGCTTCTTGAGGGGAAAGCTGTAACTCTGTGAGATGATTTCACAGAACACAAAGAAGTTTCTCAGAGAGCTTCTTTCTCTTTGTTGTCAGAGGATATTTCCTTTGGCCCTATAGTCTTCAAAGGGATCCGAAATATCTGTTCTCAGATTCCACAGAAATAAGGCTAGCAAAGAGATCCACGAAATACAGAAGTAACTCTGTGAGTGGAAGTCAGAGAACACTAAGCGGTTTCTCAGAAAGCTTCTTTCCAGATTTCATCTGAGGATATTTCCTTTTTCACCATAGCCCTCTAAGGGCTTCCAAATATCACTTTGCCAATTCCACAAGAACTGTCTTAGCGAAAGGCTTCTTGACGGGAAAGCTGTAACTCTGTGAGATGATTTCACAGAACACAAAGAAGTTTCTCAGAAAGCTTCTTTCTCTTTGTTATTGGAGGATATTTCCTTTGGCCCTATAGTCTTCAAAGGGATCCGAAATATCTGTTCTCAGATTCCACAGAAATAAGGCTAGCAAAGAGATCCACGAAATACAGATGTAACTCTGTGAGGTGAATTAACAGAACACTAAGCAGTTTCTCAGAAAGCTTATTTAAAGATTTCATCTGAGGATATTTCCTTTTTCACCATTGCCCTCTATGGGCTTCCAAATATCACTTTGCCAATTCCACAAGAACTGTCTTAGGGAAAGGCTTCTTGAGGGGAAAGCTATATCTCTGTGAGATGATTTCACAGAACACAAAGAAGTTTCTCAGAAAGCTTCTTTCTCTTTGTTGTCACAGGATATTTCCTTTGGCCCTATAGTCTTCAAAGGGATCCGAAATATCTGTTCTCAGAATCCAAAGAAATAAGGCTAGCAAAGAGATCCACGAAATACAGATGTAACTCTGTGAGTGGAAGTCACAGAACACTAAGCGGTTTCTCAGAAAGCTTCTTTCCAGATTTCATCTGAGGATATTTCCTTTTTCACCATAGCCCTCTATGGGCTTCCACATATCACTTTGCCAATTCCACAAGAACTGTCTTAGCGAAAGGCTTCTTGAGGGGAAAGCTGTAACTCTGTGAGATGATTTCACAGAACACAAAGAAGTTTCTCAGAGAGCTTCTTTCTCTTTGTTATCGGAGGATATTTCCTTTGGCCCTATAGTCTTCAAAGGGATCCGAAATATCTGTTCTCAGATTCCACAGAAATAAGGCTAGCAAAGAGATCCACGAAAGACAGATGTAACTCTGTGAGTGGAAGTCAGAGAACACTAAGCGGTTCCTCAGAACGCTTCTTTGCAGATTTCATCTGAGGATATTTCCTTTTTCACCATAGCCCTCTATGGGCTTCCAAATATCACTTTGCCAATTCCACAAGAACTGTCTTAGCGAAAGGCATCTTGAGGGGAAAGCTGTAACTCTGTGAGATGATTTCACAGAACACAAAGAAGTTTCTCAGAAAGCTTCTTTCTCTTTGTTATCCGATAATATTTCCTTTGGCCCTATAGTCTTCAAGGGATCCGAAATATCTGTTCTCAGATTCCACAGAAATAAGGCTAGCAAAGAGATCCACGAAAGACAGATGTAACTCTGTGAGGTGAATTAACAGAACACTAAGCAGTTTCTCAGAAAGCTTCTTTCCAGATTTCATCTGAGGATATTTCCTTTTTCACCATAGCCCTCTATGGGCTTCCAAATATCACTTTGTAAATTCCACAAGAACTGTCTTAGCGAAAGGCTTCTTGAGGGGAAAGCTGTAACTCTGTGAGATGATTTCACAGAACACAAAGAAGTTTCTCAGAAAGCTTCTTTCTCTTTGTTATCGGAGGATTTTTCCTTTGGCCCTATAGTCTTCAAAGGGATCTGAAATATCTGTTCTCAGATTCCACAGAAATAAGGCTAGCAAAGACATCCACGAAATACAGATGTAACTCTGGGAGTGGAAGTCACAGAACACTAAGCGGTTTCTCAGAACGCTTCTTTGCATATTTCATCTGATGATATTTCCTTTTTCACCATAGCCCTCTATGGGCTTCCAAATATCACTTTGCCAATTCCACAAGAACTGTCTTAGCGAAAGGCTTCTTGAGGGGAAAGCTGTAACTCTGTGAGATGATTTCACAGAACACAAAGAAGTTTCTCAGAAAGCTTCTTTCTCTTTGTTATCGGAGGATTTTTCCTTTGGCCCTATAGTCTTCAAGGGATCCGAAATATCTGTTCTAAGATTCCACAGAAATAAGGCCAGCAAAGAGATCCACGAAATACAGATGTAACTCTGTGAGATGAATTAACAGAACACTAAGCGGTTTCTGAGAAAGCTTCTTTACAGATTTCATCTGAGGATATTTCCTTTTTCACCATAGACCTCTATGGGCTTCCAAATATCACTTTGCTAATTCCACAAGAACTGTCTTAGCGAAAGGCTTCTTGAAGGGAAAGCTGTAACTCTGTGAGATGATTTCACAGAACACAAAGAAGTTTCTCAGAAAGCTTCTTTCTCTTTGTTATCGTAGGACATTTCCTTTGGCCCTATAGTTTTCAAGGGGATCCGAAATATCTGTTCTCAGATTCCACAGAAATAAGGCTAGCAAAGAGATCCACGAAATACAGATGTAACTCTGTGAGTTGAAGTCACAGAACACTAAGCAGTTTCTCAGAAAGCTTCTTACCAGATTTCATCTGAGGATATTTCCTTTTTCACCATAGCCCTCTAAGGGCTTCCAAATATCACTTTGCCAATTCCACAAGAACTGTCTTAGCGAATGGCTTCTTGAATGGAAAGCTGTAACTCTGTGAGATGATTTCACAGAACACAAAGAAGTTTCTAAGAAAGCTTCTTTCTCTTTGTTATCGGAGGATTTTTCCTTTGGCCCTTTAGTCTTCAAAGGGATCCGAAATATCTGTTCTCAGATTCCACAGAAATAAGGCTAGCAAAGAGATCCACAAAATACAGATGTAACTCTGTGAGATGAATTAACAGAACACTAAGCAGTTTCTCAGACAGCTTCTTTCCAGATTTCATCGGAGGATATTTCCTTTTTCACCATAGCCCTCTATGGGCTTCCAAATATCACTTTGTCAATTCCACAAGAACTGTCTTAGCGAAAGGCTTCTTGAGGGGAAAGCTGTAACTCTGAGAGATGATTTTACAGAACACAAAGAAGTTTCTCAGAAAGCTTCTTTCTCTTTGTTGTCAGAGGATATTTCCTTTGTCCCTATAGTCTTCAAAGGGATCCGAAATATCTGTTCTCAGATTCCACAGAAATAAGGCTAGCAAAGAGATCCACGAAAGACAGATGTAACTCTGTGAGTGGAAGTCACAGAACACTAAGCGGTTTCTCAGAACGCTTCTTTGCAGATTTCATCTGAGGATATTTCCTTTTTCACCATAGCCCTCTATGGGCTTCCAAATATCTCTTTGCCAATTCCACAAGAACTGTCTTAGCGAAAGGCTTCTTGAGGGGAAAGCTGTAACTCTGTGAGATTATTCCACAGAACACAAAGAAGTTTCTCAGAAAGCTTCTTTCTCTTTGTTATCGGAGGATATTTCCTTTGGCCCTATAGTCTTCAAGGGATCCGAAATATCTGTTCTCAGATTCCACAGAAATAAGGCTAGCAAAGAGATCCACGAAAGACAGATGTAACTCTGTGAGGTGAATTAAAGGAACACTAAGCAGTTTCTCAGAAAGCTTCTTTCCAGATTTCATCTGAGGATATTTCCTTTTTCACCATAGCCCTCTATGGGCTTCCAAATATCTCTTTGCCAATTCCACAAGAACTGTCTTAGCGAAAGGCTTCTTGAGGGAAAAGCTGTAACTCTGTGAGATGATTTCACAAAACACAAAGAAGTTTCTCAGAAAGCTTCTTTCTCTTTGTTATCGGAGGATTTTTCCTTTGGCCCTATAGTCTTCAAAGGGATCCGAAATATCTGTTCTCAGATTCCACAGAAATAAGGCTAGCAAAGAGATCCACGAAATACAGATGTAACTCTGTGAGTGGAAGTCAAAGAACACTAAGGGGTTTCTCAGAAAGCTTCTTTCCAGATTTCATCTGAGGATATTTCCTTTTTCACCATAGCCCTCTATGGGCTTCCAAATATCACTTTGCCAATTCCACAAGAACTGTCTTAGTGAAAGGCTTCTTGAGGGGAAAGCTGTTACTCTGTGAGATGATTTCACAGAACACAAAGAAGTTTCTCAGAAAGCTTATTTCTCTTTGTTATCGGAGGATTTTTCCTTTGGCCCTATAGTCTTCAAAGGGATCCGAAATATCTGTTATCAGATTCCACAGAAATAAGGCTAGCAAAGAGATCCACGAAAGACAGATGTAACTGTGTGAGATGAATTAACAGAACACTAAGCAGTTTCACAGAAAGCTTCTTTCCAGATTTCATCTGAGGATATTTCCTTTTTCACCATAGCCCTCTATGGGCTTGCAAATATCACTTTGCCAATTCCACAAGAACTGTCTTAGCGAAAGTCTTCTTGAGGGGAAAGCTGTAACTCTGTGAGATGATTTCACAGAACACAAAGAAGTTTCCCAGAAACCTTCTTTCTGTTTGTTATCGGAGGATATTTCCTTTGCCCCTATAGTCTTCAAGGGATCCGAAATATCTGTTCTCAGATTCCACAGAAATAAGGCTAGCAAAGAGATCCACGAAAGACAGATGTAACTCTGTGAGGTGAATTAACAGAACACTAAGCAGTTTCTCAGAAACCTTCTTTCCAGATTTCATCTGAGGATATTTCCTTTTTCACCATAGCCCTCTATGCGCTTCCAAATATCACTTTGCCAATTCCACAAGAACTGTCTTAGCGAAAGGCTTCTTGAGGGGAAAGCTGTAACTCTGTGAGATGATTTCACAGAACACAAAGAAGTTTCTCAGAAAGCTTCTTTCTATTTGTTATCGGAGGATTTTTCCTTTGGCCCTATAGTCTTCAAAGGGATCCGAAATATCTGTTCTCAGATTCCACAGAAATAAGGCTAGCAAAGAGATCCACGACATACAGATGTAACTGTGTGAGATGAATTAACAGAACACTAAGCAGTTTCTCAGAAAGCTTCTTTCCAGATTTCATCTGAGGATATTTCCTTTATCACCACAGTCCTCTATGGGCTTCCAAATATCACTTTGCCAGCTCCACAAGAACTGTCTTAGCGAAAGGCTTCTTGAGGGGAAAGCTGTAACTCTGGGAGATGATTTCACAGGACACAAAGAAGTTTCTCAGAAAGCTTCTTTCTCTTTGTTGTCAGAGGATATTTCCTTTGGCCCTATAGTCTTCAAAGGGATACGAAATATCTCTTCTCAGATTCCACAGAAATAAGGCTAGCAAAGAGATCCACGAAATACAGATATAACTCTGTGAGTGGAAGTCACAGAACACTAAGCGGTTTCTCAGAAACCTTCTTTCCAGATATCATCTGAGGATATTTCCTTTTTCACCATAGCCCTCTATGGGCTTCCAAATATCACTTTGCCAATTCCACAAGAACTGTCTTAGTGAAAGGCTTCTTGAGGGGAAAGTTGTTACTCTGTGAGATGATTTCACAGAACACAAAGAAGTTTCTCAGAAAGCTTCTTTCTCTTTGTTATCGGAGGATTTTTCCTCTGGCCCTATAGTCTTCAAAGGGATCCGAAATATCTGTTCTCAGATTCCACAGAAATAAGGCTAGCAAAGAGATCCACGAAAGACAGATGTAACTGTGTGAGATGAATTAACAGAACACTAAGCAGTTTCACAGAAAGCTTCTTTCCAGATTTCATCTGAGGATATTTCCTTTTTCACCATAGCCCTCTATGGGCTTGCAAATATCACTTTGCCAATTCCACAAGAACTGTCTTAGCGAAAGGCTTCTTGAGGGGAAAGCTGTAACTCTGTGAGATGATTTCACAGAACACAAAGAAGTTTCCCAGAAACCTTCTTTCTGTTTGTTATCGGAGGATATTTCCTTTGGCCCTATACTCTTCAAGGGATCCGAAATATCTGTTCTCAGATTCCACAGAAATAAGGCTAGCAAAGAGATCCACGAAAGACAGATGTAACTCTGTGAGGTGAATTAAAGGAACACTAAGCAGTTTCTCAGAAAGCTTCTTTCCAGATTTCATCTGAGGATATTTCCTTTTTCACCATAGCCCTCTATGGGCTTCCAAATATCTCTTTGCCAATTCCACAAGAACTCTCTTAGCGAAAGGCTTCTTGAAGGGAAAGCTGTAACTCTGTGAGATGATTTCACAGAACACAAAGAAGTTTCTCAGAAAGCTTCTTTCTCTTTGTTATCGTAGGACATTTCCTTTGGCCCTATAGTCTTCAAGGGGATCCGAAATATCTGTTCTCAGATTCCACAGAAATAAGGCTAGCAAAGAGATCCACGAAATACAGATGTAACTCTGTGAGTTGAAGTCACAGAACACTAAGCAGTTTCTCAGAAAGCTTCTTTCCAGATTTCATCTGAGGATATTTCCTTTTTCACCATAGCCCTCTATGGGCTTCCAAATATCACTTGGCAATTCCACAAGAACTGTCTTAGCGAAAGGCTTCTTGAGGGGAAAGCTGTAACTCTGTGAGATGATTTCACAGAACACAAAGAATTTTCTAAGAAAGCTTCTTTCTCTTTGTTTTCGGAGGGTTTTTCCTTTGGCCCTTTAGTCTTCAAAGGGATCCGAAATATCTGTTCTCAGATTCCACAGAAATAAGGCTAGCAAAGAGATCCACAAAATACAGATGTAACTCTGTGAGATGAATTAACAGAACACTAAGCAGTTTCTCAGACAGCTTCTTTCCAGATTTCATCGGAGGATATTTCCTTTTTCACCATAGCCCTCTATGGGCTTCCAAATATCACTTTGTCAATTCCACAAGAACTGTCTTAGCGAAAGGCTTCTTGAGGGGAAAGCTGTAACTCTGAGAGATGATTTTACAGAACACAAAGAAGTTTCTCAGAAAGCTTCTTTCTCTTTGTTGTCAGAGGATATTTCCTTTGTCCCTATAGTCTTTAAAGGGATCCGAAATATCTGTTCTCAGATTCCACAGAAATAAGGCTAGCAAAGAGATCCACGAAAGACAGATGTAACTCTGTGAGTGGAAGTCACAGAACACTAAGCGGTTTCTCAGAACGCTTCTTTGCAGATTTCATCTGAGGATATTTCCTTTTTCACCATAGCCCTCTATGGGCTTCCAAATATCACTTTGCCAATTCCACCAGAACTGTCTTAGCGAAAGGCTTCTTGAGGGGAAAGCTGTAACTCTGTGAGATTATTTCACAGAACACAAAGAAGTTTCTCAGAAAGCTTCTTTCTCTTTGTTATCGGAGGATATTTCCTTTGGCCCTATAGTCTTCAAGGGATCCGAAATATCTGTTCTCAGATTCCACAGAAATAAGGCTAGCAAAGAGATCCACGAAAGACAGATGTAACTCTGTGAGTGGAAGTCAAAGAACACTAAGGGGTTTCTCAGAAAGCTTCTTTCCAGATTTCATCTGAGGATATTTCCTTTTTCACCATAGCCCTCTATGGGCTTCCAAATATCACTTTGCCAATTCCACAAGAACTGTCTTAGGGAAAGGCTTCTTGAGGGGAAAGCTGTTACTCTGTGAGATGATTTCACAGAACACAAAGAAGTTTCTCAGAAAGCCTCTTTCTCTTTGTTATCGGAGGATTTTTCCTCTGGCCCTATAGTCTTCAAAGGGATCCGAAATATCTGTTATCAGATTCCACAGAAATAAGGCTAGCAAAGAGATCCACGAAAGACAGATGTAACTGTGTGAGATGAATTAACAGAACACTAAGCAGTTTCACAGAAAGCTTCTTTCCAGATTTCATCTGAGGATATTTCCTTTTTCACCATAGCCCTCTATGGGCTTGCAAATATCACTTTGCCAATTCCACAAGAACTGTCTTAGCGAAAGGCTTCTTGAGGGGAAAGCTGTAACTCTGGGAGATGATTTCACAGGACACAAAGAAGTTTCTCAGAAAGTTTCTTTCTCTTTGTTGTCAGAGGATATTTCCTTTGGCCCTATAGTCTTCAAAGGGATACGAAATATCTGTTCTCAGATTCCACAGAAATAAGGCTAGCAAAGAGATCCACGGAATACAGATATAACTCTGTGAGTGGAAGTCACAGAACACTAAGCGGTTTCTCAGAAACCTTCTTTCCAGATATCATCTGAGGATATTTCCTTTTTCACCATAGCCCTCTATGGGCTTCCAAATATCACTTTGCCAATTCCACAAGAACTGTCTTAGCGAAAGGCTTCTCGAGGGGGAAAGCTGTAATTCTGAGAGATGATTTTACAGAACACAAAGAAGTTTCTCAGAAAGCTTCTTTCTCTTTTTTGTCAGAGGATATTTCCTTTGTCCCTATAGTCTTCAAAGGGATCCGAAATATCTGTTCTCAGATTCCACAGAAATAAGGCTAGCAAAGAGATCCACGAAAGACAGATGTAACTCTGTGAGTGGAAGTCACAGAACACTAAGCGGTTTCTCAGAACGCTTCTTTGCAGATTTCATCTGAGGATATTTCCTTTTTCACCATAGCCCTCTACGGGCTTCCAAATATCACTTTGCCAATTCCACAAGAACTGTCTTAGCGAAAGGCTTCTTGAGGGGAAAGCTGTAACTCTGTGAGATTATTTCACAGAACACAAAGAAGTTTCTCAGAAAGCTTCTTTCTCTTTGTTATCGGAGGATATTTCCTTTGGCCCTATAGTCTTCAAGGGATCCGAAATATCTGTTCTCAGATTCCACAGAAATAAGGCTAGCAAAGAGATCCACGAAAGACAGATGTAACTCTGTGAGGTGAATTAAAGGAACACTAAGCAGTTTCTCAGAAAGCTTCTTTCCAGATTTCATCTGAGGATATTTCCTTTTTCACCATAGCCCTCTATGGGCTTCCAAATATCTCTTTGCCAATTCCACAAGAACTGTCTTAGCGAAAGGCTTCTTGAGGGAAAAGCTGTAACTCTGTGAGATGATTTCACAAAACACAAAGAAGTTTCTCAGAAAGCTTCTTTCTCTTTGTTATCGGAGGATATTTCCTTTGGCCCTATAGTCTTCAAAGGGATCCGAAATATCTGTTCTCAGATTCCACAGAAATAAGGCTAGCAAAGAGATCCACGAAATACAGATGTAACTCTGTGAGTGGAAGTCAAAGAACACTAAGGGGTTTCTCAGAAAGCTTCTTTCCAGATTTCATCTGAGGATATTTCCTTTTTCACCATAGCCCTCTATGGGCTTCCAAATATCACTTTGCCAATTCCACAAGAACTGTCTTAGTGAAAGGCTTCTTGAGGGGAAAGCTGTTACTCTGTGAGATGATTTCACAGAACACAAAGAAGTTTCTCAGAAAGCCTCTTTCTCTTTGTTATCGGAGGATTTTTCCTCTGGCCCTATAGTCTTCAAAGGGATCCGAAATATCTGTTATCAGATTCCACAGAAATAAGGCTAGCAAAGAGATCCACGAAAGACAGATGTAACTGTGTGAGATGAATTAACAGAACACTAAGCAGTTTCACAGAAAGCTTCTTTCCAGATTTCATCTGAGGATATTTCCTTTTTCACCATAGCCCTCTATGGGCTTGCAAATATCACTTTGCCAATTCCACAAGAACTGTCTTAGCGAAAGGCTTCTTGAGGGGAAAGCTGTAACTCTGTGAGATGATTTCACAGAACACAAAGAAGTTTCCCAGAAACATTCTTTCTCTTTGTTATCGGAGGATATTTCCTTTGCCCCTATAGTCTTCAAGGGATCCGAAATATCTGTTCTCAGATTCCACAGAAATAAGGCTAGCAAAGAGATCCACGAAAGACAGATGTAACTCTGTGAGGTGAATTAACAGAACACTAAGCAGTTTCTCAGAAACCTTCTTTCCAGATTTCATCTGAGGATATTTCCTTTTTCACCATAGCCCTCTATGCGCTTCCAAATATCACTTTGCCAATTCCACAAGAACTGTCTTAGCGAAAGGCTTCTTGAGGGGAAAGCTGTAACTCTGTGAGATGATTTCACAGAACACAAAGAAGTTTCTCAGAAAGCTTCTTTCTATTTATTATCGGAGGATTTTTCCTTTGGCCCTATAGTCTTCAAAGGGATCCGAAATATCTGTTCTCAGATTCCACAGAAATAAGGCTAGCAAAGAGATCCACGACATACAGATGTAACTGTGTGAGATGAATTAACAGAACACTAAGCAGTTTCTCAGAAAGCTTCTTTCCAGATTTCATCTGAGGATATTTCCTTTTTCACCACAGCCCTCTATGGGCTTCCAAATATCACTTTGCCAGCTCCACAAGAACTGTCTTAGCGAAAGTCTTCTTGAGGGGAAAGCTGTAACTCTGGGAGATGATTTCACAGGACACAAAGAAGTTTCTCAGAAAGTTTCTTTCTCTTTGTTGTCAGAGGATATTTCCTTTGGCCCTATAGTCTTCAAAGGGATACGAAATATCTGTTCTCAGATTCCACAGAAATAAGGCTAGCAAAGAGATCCACGGAATACAGATATAAATCTGTGAGTGGAAGTCACAGAACACTAAGCGGTTTCTCAGAAACCTTCTTTCCAGATATCATCTGAGGATATTTCCTTTTTCACCATAGCCCTCTATGGGCTTCCAAATATCACTTTGCCAATTCCACAAGAACTGTCTTAGCGAAAGGCTTCTCGAGGGGGAAAGCTGTAATTCTGAGAGATGATTTTACAGAACACAAAGAAGTTTCTCAGAAAGCTTCTTTCTCTTTTTTGTCAGAGG
This sequence comes from Macaca fascicularis, assembly GCF_037993035.2. Taxonomy (NCBI): domain Eukaryota; kingdom Metazoa; phylum Chordata; class Mammalia; order Primates; family Cercopithecidae; genus Macaca; species Macaca fascicularis. The sequence goes on from NC_088379.1 coordinate 88,230,159, forward strand.
ATATTTCCTTTGTCCCTATAGTCTTCAAAGGGATCCGAAATATCTGTTCTCAGATTCCACAGAAATAAGGCTAGCAAAGAGATCCACGAAAGACAGATGTAACTCTGTGAGTGGAAGTCACAGAACACTAAGCGGTTTCTCAGAACGCTTCTTTGCAGATTTCATCTGAGGATATTTCCTTTTTCACCATAGCCCTCTATGGGCTTCCAAATATCACTTTGCCAATTCCACAAGAACTGTCTTAGTGAAAGGCTTCTTGAGGGGAAAGCTGTTACTCTGTGAGATGATTTCACAGAACACAAAGAAGTTTCTCAGAAAGCTTCTTTCTCTTTGTTATCGGAGGATTTTTCCTTTGGCCCTATAGTCTTCAAAGGGATCCGAAATATCTGTTATCAGATTCCACAGAAATAAGGCTAGCAAAGAGATCCACGAAAGACAGATGTAACTGTGTGAGATGAATTAACAGAACACTAAGCAGTTTCACAGAAAGCTTCTTTCCAGATTTCATCTGAGGATATTTCCTTTTTCACCATAGCCCTCTATGGGCTTGCAAATATCACTTTGCCAATTCCACAAGAACTGTCTTAGCGAAAGGCTTCTTGAGGGGAAAGCTGTAACTCTGTGAGATGATTTCACAGAACACAAAGAAGTTTCCCAGAAACCTTCTTTCTCTTTGTTATCGGAGGATATTTCCTTTGCCCCTATAGTCTTCAAGGGATCCGAAATATCTGTTCTCAGATTCCACAGAAATAAGGCTAGCAAAGAGATCCACGAAAGACAGATGTAACTCTGTGAGGTGAATTAACAGAACACTAAGCAGTTTCTCAGAAACCTTCCTTCCAGATTTCATCTGAGGATATTTCCTTTTTCACCATAGCCCTCTACGGGCTTCCAAATATCACTTTGCCAATTCCACAAGAACTGTCTTAGCGAAAGGCTTCTTGGGGGGAAAGCTGTAACTCTGTGAGATGATTTCACAAGACACAAAGAAGTTTCTCTGAGAGCTTCCTTCTCTTTGTTGTCAGAGGATATTTCCTTTGGCCCTATAGTCTTCAAAGGGATCCGAAATATCTCTTCTCAGATTCCACAGAAATAAGGCTAGCAAAGAGATCCACGAAATACAGATGTAACTCTGTGAGTGGAAGTCACAGAACACTAAGCGGTTTCTCAGAAAGCTTCTTTCCATATATCAACTGAGGATATTTCCTTTTTCACCATAGCCCTCTATGGGCTTCCAAATATCACTTTGCCAATTCCACAAGAACTGTCTTAGCGAAAGGCTTCTTGGGGGGAAAGCTGTAACTCTGTGAGATGATTTCACAAGACACAAAGAAGTTTCTCAGAGAGCTTCCTTCTCTTTGTTGTCAGAGGATATTTCCTTTGGCCCTATAGTCTTCAAAGGGATCCGAAATATCTCTTCTCAGATTCCACAGAAATAAGGCTAGCAAAGAGATCCACGAAATACAGATGTAACTCTGTGAGTGGAAGTCACAGAACACTAAGCAGTTTCTCAGAAAGCTTCTTTCCAGATTTCATCTGAGGATATTTCCTTTTTCACCATAGCCCTCTATGGGCTTCCAAGTATCACTTTGCCAATTCCACAAGAACTGTCTTAGCGAAAGTTTTCTTGAGGGGAAAGCTGTAACTCTGTGAGATTATTTCACAGAACACAAAGAAGTTTGTCAGAAAGCTTCTTTCTCTTTGTTATCGGAGGATATTTCCTTTGGCCCTATAGTCTTCAAAGGGATCCGAAATATCTGTTCTCAGATTCCACAGAAATAAGGCTAGCAAAGAGATCCACGAAAGACAGATGTAACTCTGTGAGGTGAATTAACGAAACACTAAGCAGTTTCTCAGAAAGCTTCTTTCCAGATTTCATCTGAAGATATTTCCTTTTTCACCATAGCCCTCTATGGGCTTCCAAATATCACTTTGCCAATTCCACAAGAACTGTCTTAGCGAAAGGCTTCTTGAGGGGAAAGCTGTAACTCTGTGAGATGATTTCACAGAACACAAAGAATTTTCTCAGAGAGATTCTTTCTCTTTGTTATCGGAGGATATTTCCTTTGTCCCTATTGTCTTCAAAGGGATCCGAAATATCTGTTCTCAGATTCCACAGAAATAAGGCTAGCAAAGAGATCCACGAAAGACAGATGTAACTCTGTGAGTGGAAGTCACAGAACACTAAGCGGTTTCTCAGAACGCTTCTTTGCAGATTTCATCTGAGGATATTTCCTTTTTCACCATAGCCCTCTATGGGCTTCCAAATATCACTTTGCCAATTCCACAAGAACTGTCTTAGCGAAAGGCTTCTTGAGGGGAAAGCTGTAACTCTGTGAGATTATTTCACAGAACACAAAGAAGTTTCTCAGAACGCTTCTTTCTCTTTGTTATCGGAGGATATTTCCTTTGGCCCTATAGTCTTCAAGGGATCCGAAATATCTGTTCTCAGATTCCACAGAAATAAGGCTAGCAAAGAGATCCACGAAAGACAGATGTAACTCTGTGAGGTGAATTAACGGAACACTAAGTAGTTTCTCAGAAAGCTTCTTTCCAGATTTCATCTGAGGATATTTCCTTTTTCACCATAGCCCTCTATGGGCTTCCAAATATCTCTTTGCCAATTCCACAAGAACTGTCTTAGCGAAAGGCTTCTTGAGGGGAAAGCTGTAACTCTGTGAGATGATTTCACAGAACACAAAGAAGTTTCTCAGAAAGCTTCCTTCTCTCTGTTATCGGAGGATTTTTCCTTTGGCCCTATAGTCTTCAAAGGGATCCGAAATATCTGTTATCAGATTCCACAGAAATAAGGCTAGCAAAGAGATCCACGACATACAGATGTAACTGTGTGAGATGAATTAACAGAACACTAAGCAGTTTCTCAGAAAGCTTCTTTCCAGATTTCATCTGAGGATATTTCCTTTTTCACCATAGCCCTCTATGGGCTTCCAAATATCACTTTGCCAACTCCACAAGAACTGTCTTAGCGAAAGGCTTCTTGAGGGGAAAGCTGTAACTCTGGGAGATGATTTCACAGGACACAAAGAAGTTTCTCAGAAAGCTTCTTTCTCTTTGTTGTCAGAGGATATTTCCTTTGGCCCTATAGTCTTCAAAGGGATCCGAAATATCTGTTCTCAGATTCCACAGAAATAAGGCTAGCAAAGAGATCCACGAAATACAGATGTAACTCTGTGAGTGGAAGTCACAGAACACCAAGCGGTTTCTCAGAACGCTTCTTTGCAGATTTCATCTGAGGATATTTCCTTTTTCACCATAGCCCTCTATGGGCTTCCAAATATCACTTTGCCAATTCCACAAGAACTGTCTTAGCGAAAGGCTTCTTGAGGGGAAAGCTGTTACTCTGTGAGATGATTTCACAGAACACAAAGAAGTTTCTCAGAAAGCTTCTTTCTCTTTGTTATCGGAGGATTTTTCCTTTGGCCCTATAGTCTTCAAAGGGATCCGAAATATCTGTTCTCAGATTCCACAGAAATAAGGCTAGCAAAGAGATCCACGACATACAGATTAACTGTGTGAGATGAATTAACAGAACACTAAGCAGTTTCTCAGAAAGCTTCTTTCCAGATTTCATCTGAGGATATTTCCTTTTTCACCACAGCCCTCTATGGGCTTCCAAATATCACTTTGCCAACTCCACAAGAACTGTCTTAGCGAAAGGCTTCTTGAGGGGAAAGCTGTAACTCTGGGAGATGATTTCACAGGACACAAAGAAGTTTCTCAGAAAGCTTCTTTCTCTTTGTTGTCAGAGGATATTTCCTTTGGCCCTATAGTCTTCAAAGGGATACGAAATATCTGTTCTCAGATTCCACAGAAATAAGGCTAGCAAAGAGATCCACGAAATACAGATGTAACTCTGTGAGTGAAAGTCACAGAACACTAAGCGGTTTCTCAGAAACCTTCCTTCCAGATATCATCTGAGGATATTTCCTTTTTCACCGTAGCCCTCTATGGGCTTCCAAATATCACTTTGCCAATTCCACAAGAACTGTCTTAGCGAAAGGCTTCTCGAGGGGGAAAGCTGTAATTCTGAGAGATGATTTTACAGAACACAAAGAAGTTTCTCAGAAAGCTTCTTTCTCTTTGTTGTCAGAGGATATTTCCTTTGTCCCTATAGTCTTCAAAGGGATCCGAAATATCTGTTCTCAGATTCCACAGAAATAAGGCTAGCAAAGAGATCCACGAAAGACAGATGTAACTCTGTGAGTGGAAGTCACAGAACACTAAGCGGTTTCTCAGAACGCTTCTTTGCAGATTTCATCTGAGGATATTTCCTTTTTCACCATAGCCCTCTATGGGCTTCCAAATATCACTTTGCCAATTCCACAAGAACTGTCTTAGCGAAAGGCTTCTTGAGGGGAAAGCTGTAACTCTGTGAGATTATTTCACAGAACACAAAGAAGTTTCTCAGAAAGCTTCTTTCTCTTTGTTATCGGAGGATATTTCCTTTGGCCCTATAGTCTTCAAGGGATCCGAAATATCTGTTCTCAGATTCCACAGAAATAAGGCTAGCAAAGAGATCCCCGAAAGACAGATGTAACTCTGTGAGGTGAATTAAAGGAACACTAAGCAGTTTCTCAGAAAGCTTCTTTCCAGATTTCATCTGAGGATATTTCCTTTTTCACCATAGCCCTCTATGGGCTTCCAAATATCTCTTTGCCAATTCCACAAGAACTGTCTTAGCGAAAGGCTTCTTGAGGGAAAAGCTGTAACTCTGTGAGATGATTTCACAAAACACAAAGAAGTTTCTCAGAAAGCTTCTTTCTCTTTGTTATCGGAGGATATTTCCTTTGGCCCTATAGTCTTCAAAGGGATCCGAAATATCTGTTCTCAGATTCCACAGAAATAAGGCTAGCAAAGACATCCACGAAATACAGATGTAACTCTGTGAGTGGAAGTCAAAGAACACTAAGGGGTTTCTCAGAAAGCTTCTTTCCAGATTTCACCTGAGGATATTTCCTTTTTCACCATAGCCCTCTATGGGCTTCCAAATATCACTTTGCCAATTCCACAAGAACTGTCTTAGTGAAAAGCTTCTTGAGGGGAAAGCTGTTACTCTGTGAGATGATTTCACAGAACACAAAGAAGTTTCTCAGAAAGCTTCTTTCTCTTTGTTATCGGAGGATTTTTCCTTTGGCCCTATAGTCTTCAAAGGGATCCGAAATATCTGTTATCAGATTCCACAGAAATAAGGCTAGCAAAGAGATCCACGAAAGACAGATGTAACTGTGTGAGATGAATTAACAGAACACTAAGCAGTTTCACAGAAAGCTTCTTTCCAGATTTCATCTGAGGATATTTCCTTTTTCACCATAGCCCTCTATGGGCTTGCAAATATCACTTTGCCAATTCCACAAGAACTGTCTTAGCGAAAGGCTTCTTGAAGGGAAAGCTGTAACTCTGTGAGATGATTTCACAGAACACAAAGAAGTTTCCCAGAAACCTTCTTTCTCTTTGTTATCGGAGGATATTTCCTTTGCCCCTATAGTCTTCAAGGGATCCGAAATATCTGTTCTCAGATTCCACAGAAATAAGGCTAGCAAAGAGATCCACGAAAGACAGATGTAACTCTGTGAGTTGAATTAACAGAACACTAAGCAGTTTCTCAGAAACCTTCTTTCCAGATTTCATCTGAGGATATTTCCTTTTTCACCATAGCCCTCTATGCGCTTCCAAATATCACTTTGCCAATTCCACAAGAACTGTCTTAGCGAAAGGCTTCTTGAGGGAAAAGCTGTAACTCTGTGAGATGATTTCACAGAACACAAAGAAGTTTCTCAGAAAGCTTCTTTCTCTTTGTTATCGGAGGATTTTTCCTTTGGCCCTATAGTCTTCAAAGGGATCCGAAATATCTGTTCTCAGATTCCACAGAAATAAGGCTAGCAAAGAGATCCACGACATACAGATGTAACTGTGTGAGATGAATTAACAGAACACTAAGCAGTTTCTCAGAAAGCTTCTTTCCAGATTTCATCTGAGGATATTTCCTTTTTCACCACAGCCCTCTATGGGCTTCCAAATATCACTTTGCCAGCTCCACAAGAACTGTCTTAGCGAAAGGCTTCTTGAGGGGAAAGCTGTAACTCTGGGAGATGATTTCACAGGACACAAAGAAGTTTCTCAGAAAGCTTCTTTCTCTTTGTTGTCAGAGGATATTTCCTTTGGCCCTATAGTCTTCAATGGGATACGAAATATCTGTTCTCAGATTCCACAGAAATAAGGCAAGCAAAGAGATCCACGAAATACAGATATAACTCTGTGAGTGGAAGTCACAGAACACTAAGCGGTTTCTCAGAAAGCTTCTTTCCAGATTTCATCTGAGGATATTTCCTTTTTCACCATAGCCCTCTATGGGCTTCCAAATATCACTTTGCCAATTACACAAGAACTGTCTTAGCGAAAGGCTTCTCGAGGGGGAAAGCTGTAATTCTGAGAGATGATTTTACAGAACACAAAGAAGTTTCTCAGAAAGCTTCTTTCTCTTTTTTGTCAGAGGATATTTCCTTTGTCCCTATAGTCTTCAAAGGGATCCGAAATATCTGTTCTCAGATTCCACAGAAATAAGGCTAGCAAAGAGATCCACGAAAGACAGATGTAACTCTGTGAGTGGAAGTCACAGAACACTAAGCGGTTTCTCAGAACGCTTCTTTGCAGATTTCATCTGAGGATATTTCCTTTTTCACCATAGCCCTCTATGGGCTTCCAAATATCACTTTGCCAATTCCACAAGAACTGTCTTAGCGAAAGGCTTCTTGAGGGGAAAGCTGTAACTCTGTGAGATTATTTCACAGAACACAAAGAAGTTTCTCAGAAAGCTTCTTTCTCTTTGTTATCGGAGGATATTTCCTTTGGCCCTATAGTCTTCAAGGGATCCGAAATATCTGTTCTCAGATTCCACAGAAATAAGGCTAGCAAAGAGATCCACGAAAGACAGATGTAACTCTGTGAGGTGAATTAAAGGAACACTAAGCAGTTTCTCAGAAAGCTTCTTTCCAGATTTCATCTGAGGATATTTCCTTTTTCACCATAGCCCTCTATGGGCTTCCAAATATCTCTTTGCCAATTCCACAAGAACTGTCTTAGCGAAAGGCTTCTTGAGGGAAAAGCTGTAACTCTGTGAGATGATTTCACAAAACACAAAGAAGTTTCTCAGAAAGCTTCTTTCTCTTTGTTATCGGAGGATTTTTCCTTTGGCCCTATAGTCTTCAAAGGGATCCGAAATATCTGTTCTCAGATTCCACAGAAATAAGGCTAGCAAAGAGATCCACGAAATACAGATGTAACTCTGTGAGTGGAAGTCAAAGAACACTAAGGGGTTTCTCAGAAAGCTTCTTTCCAGATTTCATCTGAGGATATTTCCTTTTTCACCATAGCCCTCTATGGGCTTCCAAATATCACTTTGCCAATTCCACAAGAACTGTCTTAGTGAAAGGCTTCTTGAGCGGAAAGCTGTTACTCTGTGAGATGATTTCACAGAACACAAAGAAGTTTCTCAGAAAGCTTCTTTCTCTTTGTTATCGGAGGATTTTTCCTTTGGCCCTATAGTCTTCAAAGGGATCCGAAATATCTGTTATCAGATTCCACAGAAATAAGGCTAGCAAAGAGATCCACGAAAGACAGATGTAACTGTGTGAGATGAATTAACAGAACACTAAGCAGTTTCACAGAAAGCTTCTTTCCAGATTTCATCTGAGGATATTTCCTTTTTCACCATAGCCCTCTATGGGCTTGCAAATATCACTTTGCCAATTCCACAAGAACTGTCTTAGCGAAAGGCTTCTTGAGGGGAAAGCTGTAACTCTGTGAGATGATTTCACAGAACACAAAGAAGTTTCCCAGAAACCTTCTTTCTCTTTGTTATCGGAGGATATTTCCTTTGCCCCTATACTCTTCAAGGGATCCGAAATATCTGTTCTCAGATTCCACAGAAATAAGGCTAGCAAAGAGATCCACGAAAGACAGATGTAACTCTGTGAGGTGAATTAACAGAACACTAAGCAGTTTCTCAGAAACCTTCTTTCCAGATTTCATCTGAGGATATTTCCTTTTTCACCATAGCCCTCTATGCGCTTCCAAATATCACTTTGCCAATTCCACAAGAACTGTCTTAGCGAAAGGCTTCTTGAGGGGAAAGCTGTAACTCTGTGAGATGATTTCACAGAACACAAAGAAGTTTCTCAGAAAGCTTCTTTCTCTTTGTTATCGGAGGATTTTTCCTTTGGCCCAAGAGTCTTCAAAGGGATCCGAAATATCTGTTCTCAGATTCCACAGAAATAAGGCTAGCAAAGAGATCCACGAAATACAGATGTAACTCTGTGAGATGAATTAACAGAACACTAAGCAGTTTCTCAGAAAGCTTCTTTCCAGATTTCATCTGAGGATAATTCCTTTTTCACCGTAGCCCTCTATGGGCTTCCAAATATCACTTTGCCAATTCCACAAGAACTGTCTTAGCGAAAGGCTTCTTGGGGGGAAAGCTGTAACTCTGTGAGATGATTTCACAAGACACAAAGAAGTTTCTCAGAGAGCTTCTTTCTCTTTGTTGTCAGAGGATATTTCCTTTGGCCCTATAGTCTTCAAAGGGATCCGAAATATCTGTTCTCAGATTCCACAGAAATAAGGCTAGCAAAGAGATCCACGAAATACAGATGTAACTCTGTGAGTGGAAATCACAGAACACTAAGCGGTTTCTCAGAAAGCTTCTTTCCAAATTTCATCTGAGGATATTTCCTTTTTCACCATAGCCCTCTATGGGCTTCCAAATATCACTTTGCCAACTCCACAAGAACAGTCTTAGCGAAAGGCTTCTTGAGGAGAAAGCTGTAACTCTGTGAGATGATTTCACAGAACACAAAGAAGTTTCTCAGAAAGCTTCTTTCTCTTTGTTATCGGAGGATATTTCCTTGGCCCTATAGTCTTCAAAGGGATCCGAAATATCTGTTCTCAGATTCCACAGAAATAAGGCTGGCAAAGAGATCCACGAAATACAGATGTAACTCTGTGAGTGGAAGTCACAGAACACTAAGCGGTTTCTCAGAAAGCTTCTTTCCATATATCATCTGAGGATATTTCCTTTTTCACCATAGCCCTCTATGGGCTTCCAAATATCACTTTGCCAATTCCACAAGAACTGTCTTAGCGAAAGGCTTCTTGAGGGGAAAGCTGTAACTCTGAGAGATGATTTTACAGAACCCAAAGAAGTTTCTCAGAAAGCTTCTTTCTCTTTGTTGTCAGAGGATATTTCCTTTGGCCCTATAGTCTTCAAAGGAATCCGAAATATCTGTTCTCAGATTCCACAGAAATAAGGCTAGCAAAGAGATCCACGAAAGACAGATGTAACTCTGTGAGTGGAAGTCACAGAACAATAAGCGGTTTCTCAGAACGCTTCTTTGCAGATTTCATCTGAGGATATTTCCTTTTTCACCATAGCCCTCTATGGGCTTCCAAGTATCACTTTGCCAATTCCACAAGAACTGTCTTAGCGAAAGTTTTCTTGAGGGGAAAGCTGTAACTCTGTGAGATTATTTCACAGAACACAAAGAAGTTTCTCAGAAAGCTTCTTTCTCTTTGTTATCGGAGGATATTTCCTTTGGCCCTATAGTCTTCAAAGGGATCCGAAATATCTGTTCTCAGATTCCACAGAAATAAGGCTAGCAAAGAGATCCACGAAAGACAGATGTAACTCTGTGAGGTGAATTAACGGAACACTAAGCAGTTTCTCAGAAAGCTTCTTTCCAGATTTCATCTGAAGATATTTCCTTTTTCACCATAGCCCTCTATGGGCTTCCAAATATCACTTTGCCAATTCCACAAGAACTGTCTTAGCGGAAGGCTTCTTGAGGGGAAAGCTGTAACTCTGTGAGATGATTTCACAGAACACAAAGAATTTTCTCAGAGAGATTCTTTCTCTTTGTTATCGGAGGATATTTCCTTTGTCCCTATAGTCTTCAAAGGGATCCGAAATATCTGTTCTCAGATTCCACAGAAATAAGGCTAGCAAAGAGATCCACGAAAGACAGATGTAACTCTGTGAGTGGAAGTCACAGAACACTAAGCGGTTTCTCAGAACGCTTCTTTGCAGATTTCATCTGAGGATATTTCCTTTTTCACCATAGCCCTCTATGGGCTTCCAAATATCACTTTGCCAATTCCACAAGAACTGTCTTAACCTAAGGCTTCTTGAGGGGAAAGCTGTAACTCTGTGAGATTATTTCACAGAACACAAAGAAGTTTCTCAGAAAGCTTCTTTCTCTTTGTTATCGGAGGATATTTCCTTTGGTCCTATAGTCTTCAAGGGATCCGAAATATCTGTTCTCAGATTCCACAGAAATAAGGCTAGCAAAGAGATCCACGAAAGACAGATGTAACTCTGTGAGGTGAATTAACGGAACACTAAGTAGTTTCTCAGAAAGCTTCTTTCCAGATTTCATCTGAGGATATTTCCTTTTTCACCATAGCCCTCTATGGGCTTCCAAATATCTCTTTGCCAATTCCATAAGAACTGTCTTAGCGAAAGGCTTCTTGAGGGGAAAGCTGTAACTCTGTGAGATGATTTCACAGAACACAAAGAAGTTTCTCAGAAAGCTTCTTTCTCTTTGTTATCGGAGGATTTTTCCTTTGGCCCTATAGTCTTCAAAGGGATCCGAAATATCTGTTATCAGATTCCACAGAAATAAGGCTAGCAAAGAGATCCACGACATACAGATGTAACTGTGTGAGATGAATTAACAGAACACTAAGCAGTTTCTCAGAAAGCTTCTTTCCAGATTTCATCTGAGGATATTTCCTTTTTCACCATAGCCCTCTATGGGCTTCCAAATATCACTTTGCCAACTCCACAAGAACTGTCTTAGCGAAAGGCTTCTTAAGGGGAAAGCTGTAACTCTGGGAGATGATTTCACAGGACACAAAGAAGTTTCTCAGAAAGCTTCTTTCTCTTTGTTGTCAGAGGATATTTCCTTTGGCCCTATAGTCTTCAAAGGGATCCGAAATATCTGTTCTCAGATTCCACAGAAATAAGGCTAGCAAAGAGATCCACGAAATACACATGTAAGTCTGTGAGTGGAAGTCACAGAACACCAAGCGGTTTCTCAGAACGCTTCTTCGCAGATTTCATCTGAGGATATTTCCTTTTTCACCATAGCCCTCTATGGGCTTCCAAATATCACTTTGCCAATTCCACAAGAACTGTCTTAGCGAAAGGCTTCTTGAGGGGAAAGCTGTAACTCTGTGAGATTATTTCACAGAACACAAAGAAGTTTCTCAGAACGCTTCTTTCTCTTTGTTATCGGAGGATATTTCCTTTGGCCCTATAGTCTTCAAGGGATCCGAAATATCTGTTCTCAGATTCCACAGAAATAAGGCTAGCAAAGAGATCCACGAAAGACAGATGTAACTCTGTGAGGTGAATTAACGGAACACTAAGTAGTTTCTCAGAAAGCTTCTTTCCAGATTTCATCTGAGGATATTTCCTTTTTCACCATAGCCCTCTATGGGCTTCCAAATATCTCTTTGCCAATTACACAAGAACTGTCTTAGCGAAAGGCTTCTTGAGGGGAAAGCTGTAACTCTGTGAGATGATTTCACAGAACACAAAGTAGTTTCTCAGAAAGCTTCCTTCTCTCTGTTATCGGAGGATTTTTCCTTTGGCCCTATAGTCTTCAAAGGGATCCGAAATATCTGTTATCAGATTCCACAGAAATAAGGCTAGCAAAGAGATCCACGACATACAGATGTAACTGTGTGAGATGAATTAACAGAACACTAAGCAGTTTCTCAGAAAGCTTCTTTCCAGATTTCATCTGAGGATATTTCCTTTTTCACCATAGCCCTCTATGGGCTTCCAAATATCACTTTGCCAACTCCACAAGAACTGTCTTAGCGAAAGGCTTCTTGAGGGGAAAGCTGTAACTCTGGGAGATGATTTCACAGGACACAAAGAAGTTTCTCAGAAAGCTTCTTTCTCTTTGTTGTCAGAGGATATTTCCTTTGGCCCTATAGTCTTCAAAGGGATCCGAAATATCTGTTCTCAGATTCCACAGAAATAAGGCTAGCAAAGAGATCCACGAAATACACATGTAAGTCTGTGAGTGGAAGTCACAGAACACCAAGCGGTTTCTCAGAACGCTTCTTCGCAGATTTCATCCGAGGATATTTCCTTTTTCACCATAGCCCTCTATGGGCTTCCAAATATCACTTTGCCAATTCCACAAGAACTGTCTTAGCGAAAGGCTTCTTGAGGGGAAAGCTGTAACTCTGTGAGATTATTTCACAGAACACAAAGAAGTTTCTCAGAACGCTTCTTTCTCTTTGTTATCGGAGGATATTTCCTTTGGCCCTATAGTCTTCAAGGGATCCGAAATATCTGTTCTCAGATTCCACAGAAATAAGGCTAGCAAAGAGATCCACGAAAGACAGATGTAACTCTGTGAGGTGAATTAACGGAACACTAAGTAGTTTCTCAGAAAGCTTCTTTCCAGATTTCATCTGAGGATATTTCCTTTTTCACCATAGCCCTCTATGGGCTTCCAAATATCTCTTTGCCAATTCCACAAGAACTGTCTTAGCGAAAGGCTTCTTGAGGGGAAAGCTGTAACTCTGTGAGATGATTTCACAGAACACAAAGAAGTTTCTCAGAAAGCTTCCTTCTCTCTGTTATCGGAGGATTTTTCCTTTGGCCCTATAGTCTTCAAAGGGATCCGAAATATCTGTTATCAGATTCCACAGAAATAAGGCTAGCAAAGAGATCCATGACATACAGATGTAACTGTGTGAGATGAATTAACAGAACACTAAGCAGTTTCTCAGAAAGCTTCTTTCCAGATTTCATCTGAGGATATTTCCTTTTTCACCATAGCCCTCTATGGGCTTCCAAATATCACTTTGCCAACTCCACAAGAACTGTCTTAGCGAAAGGCTTCTTGAGGGGAAAGCTGTAACTCTGGGAGATGATTTCACAGGACACAAAGAAGTTTCTCAGAAAGCTTCTTTCTCTTTGTTGTCAGAGGATATTTCCTTTGGCCCTATAGTCTTCAAAGGGATCCGAAATATCTGTTCTCAGATTCCACAGAAATAAGGCTAGCAAAGAGATCCACGAAATACAGATGTAACTCTGTGAGTGGAAGTCACAGAACACCAAGCGGTTTCTCAGAACGCTTCTTTGCAGATTTCATCTGAGGATATTTCCTTTTTCACCATAGCCCTCTATGGGCTTCCAAATATCACTTTGCCAATTCCACAAGAACTGTCTTAGCGAAAGGCTTCTTGAGGGGAAAGCTGTAACTCTGTGAGATGATTTCACAGAACACAAACAAGTTTCGCAGAAACCTTCTTTCTCTTTGTTATCAGAGGACATTTCCTTTGGCCCTATAGTCTTCAAAGGGATCCGAAATATCTGTTCTCAGATTCCACAGAAATAAGGCTAGCAAAGAGATCCACGAAATACAGATGTAACTCTGTGAGTGGAATTCAAAGAACACTAAGGGGTTTCTCAGATAGCTTCTTTCCAGATTTCATCTGAGGATATTTCCTTTTTCACCATAGCCCTCTATGGGCTTCCAAATATCACTTTGCCAATTCCACAAGAACTGTCTTAGCGAAAGGCTTCTTGAGGGGAAAGCTGTTACTCTGTGAGATGATTTCACAGAACACAAAGAAGTTTCTCAGAAAGCTTCTTTCTCTTTGTTATCGGAGGATTTTTCCTTTGGCCCTATAGTCTTCAAAAGGATCCGAAATATCTGTTCTCAGATTCCACAGAAATAAGGCTAGCAAAGAGATCCACGACATACAGATTAACTGTGTGAGATGAATTAACAGAACACTAAGCAGTTTCTCAGAAAGCTTCTTTCCAGATTTCATCTGAGGATATTTCCTTTTTCACCACAGCCCTCTATGGGCTTCCAAATATCACTTTGCCAACTCCACAAGAACTGTCTTAGCGAAAGGCTTCTTGAGGGGAAAGCTGTAACTCTGGGAGATGATTTCACAGGACACAAAGAAGTTTCTCAGAAAGCTTCTTTCTCTTTGTTGTCAGAGGATATTTCCTTTGGCCCTATAGTCTTCAAAGGGATACGAAATATCTGTTCTCAGATTCCACAGAAATAAGGCTAGCAAAGAGATCCACGAAATACAGATGTAACTCTGTGAGTGAAAGTCACAGAACACTAAGCGGTTTCTCAGAAACCTTCCTTCCAGATATCATCTGAGGATATTTCCTTTTTCACCGTAGCCCTCTATGGGCTTCCAAATATCACTTTGCCAATTCCACAAGAACTGTCTTAGCGAAAGGCTTCTCGAGGGGGAAAGCTGTAATTCTGAGAGATGATTTTACAAAACACAAAGAAGTTTCTCAGAAAGCTTCTTTCTCTTTGTTGTCAGAGGATATTTCCTTTGGCCCTATAGTCTTCAAAGGGATCCGAAATATCTGTTCTCAGATTCCACAGAAATAAGGCTAGCAAAGAGATCCACGAAAGACAGATGTAACTCTGTGAGTGGAAGTCACAGAACACTAAGCGGTTTCTCAGAACGCTTCTTTGCAGATTTCATCTGAGGATATTTCCTTTTTCACCATAGCCCTCTATGGGCTTCCAAATATCACTTTGCCAATTCCACAAGAACTGTCTTAGCGAAAGGCTTCTTGAGGGGAAAGCTGTAACTCTGTGAGATTATTTCACAGAACACAAAGAAGTTTCTCAGAAAGCTTCTTTCTCTTTGTTATCGGAGGATATTTCCTTTGGCCCTATAGTCTTCAAGGGATCCGAAATATCTGTTCTCAGATTCCACAGAAATAAGGCTAGCAAAGAGATCCCCGAAAGACAGATGTAACTCTGTGAGGTGAATTAAAGGAACACTAAGCAGTTTCTCAGAAAGCTTCTTTCCAGATTTCATCTGAGGATATTTCCTTTTTCACCATAGCCCTCTATGGGCTTCCAAATATCTCTTTGCCAATTCCACAAGAACTGTCTTAGCGAAAGGCTTCTTGAGGGAAAAGCTGTAACTCTGTGAGATGATTTCACAAAACACAAAGAAGTTTCTCAGAAAGCTTCTTTCTCTTTGTTATCGGAGGATATTTCCTTTGGCCCTATAGTCTTCAAAGGGATCCGAAATATCTGTTCTCAGATTCCACAGAAATAAGGCTAGCAAAGAGATCCACGAAATACAGATGTAACTCTGTGAGTGGAAGTCAAAGAACACTAAGGGGTTTCTCAGAAAGCTTCTTTCCAGATTTCACCTGAGGATATTTCCTTTTTCACCATAGCCATCTATGGGCTTCCAAATATCACTTTGCCAATTCCACAAGAACTGTCTTAGTGAAAAGCTTCTTGAGGGGAAAGCTGTTACTCTGTGAGATGATTTCACAGAACACAAAGAAGTTTCTCAGAAAGCTTCTTTCTCTTTGTTATCGGAGGATTTTTCCTTTGGCCCTATAGTCTTCAAAGGGATCCGAAATATCTGTTATCAGATTCCACAGAAATAAGGCTAGCAAAGAGATCCACGAAAGACAGATGTAACTGTGTGAGATGAATTAACAGAACACTAAGCAGTTTCACAGAAAGCTTCTTTCCAGATTTCATCTGAGGATATTTCCTTTTTCACCATAGCCCTCTATGGGCTTGCAAATATCACTTTGCCAATTCCACAAGAACTGTCTTAGCGAAAGGCTTCTTGAGGGGAAAGCTGTAACTCTGTGAGATGATTTCACAGAACACAAAGAAGTTTCCCAGAAACCTTCTTTCTCTTTGTTATCGGAGGATATTTCCTTTGCCCCTATAGTCTTCAAGGGATCCGAAATATCTGTTCTCAGATTCCACAGAAATAAGGCTAGCAAAGAGATCCACGAAAGACAGATGTAACTCTGTGAGTTGAATTAACAGAACACTAAGCAGTTTCTCAGAAACCTTCTTTCCAGATTTCATCTGAGGATATTTCCTTTTTCACCATAGCCCTCTATGCGCTTCCAAATATCACTTTGCCAATTCCACAAGAACTGTCTTAGCGAAAGGCTTCTTGAGGGAAAAGCTGTAACTCTGTGAGATGATTTCACAGAACACAAAGAAGTTTCTCAGAAAGCTTCTTTCTCTTTGTTATCGGAGGATTTTTCCTTTGGCCCTATAGTCTTCAAAGGGATCCGAAATATCTGTTCTCAGATTCCACAGAAATAAGGCTGGCAAAGAGATCCACGACATACAGATGTAACTGTGTGAGATGAATTAACAGAACACTAAGCAGTTTCTCAGAAAGCTTCTTTCCAGATTTCATCTGAGGATATTTCCTTTTTCACCACAGCCCTCTATGGGCTTCCAAATATCACTTTGCCAGCTCCACAAGAACTGTCTTAGCGAAAGGCTTCTTGAGGGGAAAGCTGTAGCTCTGGGAGATGATTTCACAGGACACAAAGAAGTTTCTCAGAAAGCTTCTTTCTCTTTGTTGTCAGAGGATATTTCCTTTGGCCCTATAGTCTTCAATGGGATACGAAATATCTGTTCTCAGATTCCACAGAAATAAGGCAAGCAAAGAGATCCACGAAATACAGATATAACTCTGTGAGTGGAAGTCACAGAACACCAAGCGGTTTCTCAGAAAGCTTCTTTCCAGATTTCATCTGAGGATATTTCCTTTTTCACCATAGCCCTCTATGGGCTTCCAAATATCACTTTGCCAATTCCACAAGAACTGTCTTAGCGAAAGGCTTCTCGAGGGGGAAAGCTGTAATTCTGAGAGATGATTTTACAGAACACAAAGAAGTTTCTCAGAAAGCTTCTTTCTCTTTTTTGTCAGAGGATATTTCCTTTGTCCCTATAGTCTTCAAAGGGATCCGAAATATCTGTTCTCAGATTCCACAGAAATAAGGCTAGCAAAGAGATCCACGAAAGACAGATGTAACTCTGTGAGTGGAAGTCACAGAACACTAAGCGGTTTCTCAGAACGCTTCTTTGCAGATTTCATCTGAGGATATTTCCTTTTTCACCATAGCCCTCTATGGGCTTCCAAATATCACTTTGCCAATTCCACAAGAACTGTCTTAGCGAAAGGCTTCTTGAGGGGAAAGCTGTAACTCTGTGAGATTATTTCACAGAACACAAAGAAGTTTCTCAGAAAGCTTCTTTCTCTTTGTTATCGGAGGATATTTCCTTTGGCCCTATAGTCTTCAAGGGATCCGAAATATCTGTTCTCAGATTCCACAGAAATAAGGCTAGCAAAGAGATCCACGAAAGACAGATGTAACTCTGTGAGGTGAATTAAAGGAACACTAAGCAGTTTCTCAGAAAGCTTCTTTCCAGATTTCATCTGAGGATATTTCCTTTTTCACCATAGCCCTCTATGGGCTTCCAAATATCTCTTTGCCAATTCCACAAGAACTGTCTTAGCGAAAGGCTTCTTGAGGGAAAAGCTGTAACTCTGTGAGATGATTTCACAAAACACAAAGAAGTTTCTCAGAAAGCTTCTTTCTCTTTGTTATCGGAGGATTTTTCCTTTGGCCCTATAGTCTTCAAAGGGATCCGAAATATCTGTTCTCAGATTCCACAGAAATAAGGCTAGCAAAGAGATCCACGAAATACAGATGTAACTCTGTGAGTGGAAGTCAAAGAACACTAAGGGGTTTCTCAGAAAGCTTCTTTCCAGATTTCATCTGAGGATATTTCCTTTTTCACCATAGCCCTCTATGGGCTTCCAAATATCACTTTGCCAATTCCACAAGAACTGTCTTAGTGAAAGGCTTCTTGAGCGGAAAGCTGTTACTCTGTGAGATGATTTCACAGAACACAAAGAAGTTTCTCAGAAAGCTTCTTTCTCTTTGTTATCGGAGGATTTTTCCTTTGGCCCTATAGTCTTCAAAGGGATCCGAAATATCTGTTATCAGATTCCACAGAAATAAGGCTAGCAAAGAGATCCACGAAAGACAGATGTAACTGTGTGAGATGAATTAACAGAACACTAAGCAGTTTCACAGAAAGCTTCTTTCCAGATTTCATCTGAGGATATTTCCTTTTTCACCATAGCCCTCTATGGGCTTGCAAATATCACTTTGCCAATTCCACAAGAACTGTCTTAGCGAAAGGCTTCTTGAGGGGAAAGCTGTAACTCTGTGAGATGATTTCACAGAACACAAAGAAGTTTCCCAGAAACCTTCTTTCTCTTTGTTATCGGAGGATATTTCCTTTGCCCCTATACTCTTCAAGGGATCCGAAATATCTGTTCTCAGATTCCACAGAAATAAGGCTAGCAAAGAGATCCACGAAAGACAGATGTAACTCTGTGAGGTGAATTAACAGAACACTAAGCAGTTTCTCAGAAACCTTCTTTCCAGATTTCATCTGAGGATATTTCCTTTTTCACCATAGCCCTCTATGCGCTTCCAAATATCACTTTGCCAATTCCACAAGAACTGTCTTAGCGAAAGGCTTCTTGAGGGGAAAGCTGTAACTCTGTGAGATGATTTCACAGAACACAAAGAAGTTTCTCAGAAAGCTTCTTTCTCTTTGTTATCGGAGGATTTTTCCTTTGGCCCAAGAGTCTTCAAAGGGATCCGAAATATCTGTTCTCAGATTCCACAGAAATAAGGCTAGCAAAGAGATCCACGAAATACAGATGTAACTCTGTGAGATGAATTAACAGAACACTAAGCAGTTTCTCAGAAAGCTTCTTTCCAGATTTCATCTGAGGATAATTCCTTTTTCACCGTAGCCCTCTATGGGCTTCCAAATATCACTTTGCCAATTCCACAAGAACTGTCTTAGCGAAAGGCTTCTTGGGCGGAAAGCTGTAACTCTGTGAGATGATTTCACAAGACACAAAGAAGTTTCTCAGAGACCTTCTTTCTCTTTGTTGTCAGAGGATATTTCCTTTGGCCCTATAGTCTTCAAAGGGATCCGAAATATCTGTTCTCAGATTCCACAGAAATAAGGCTAGCAAAGAGATCCACGAAATACAGATGTAACTCTGTGAGTGGAAGTCACAGAACACTAAGCGGTTTCTCAGAAAGCTTCTTTCCAAATTTCATCTGAGGATATTTCCTTTTTCACCATAGCCCTCTATGGGCTTCCAAATATCACTTTGCCAACTCCACAAGAACAGTCTTAGCGAAAGGCTTCTTGAGGAGAAAGCTGTAACTCTGTGAGATGATTTCACAGAACACAAAGAAGTTTCTCAGAAAGCTTCTTTCTCTTTGTTATCGGAGGATATTTCCTTTGGCCCTATAGTCTTCAAAGGGATCCGAAATATCTGTTCTCAGATTCCACAGAAATAAGGCTGGCAAAGAGATCCACGAAATACAGATGTAACTCTGTGAGTGGAAGTCACAGAACACTAAGCGGTTTCTCAGAAAGCTTCTTTCCATATATCATCTGAGGATATTTCCTTTTTCACCATAGCCCTCTATGGGCTTCCAAATATCACTTTGCCAATTCCACAAGAACTGTCTTAGCGAAAGGCTTCTCGAGGGGGAAAGCTGTAATTCTGAGAGATGATTTTACAGAACACAAAGAAGTTTCTCAGAAAGCTTCTTTCTCTTTTTTGTCAGAGGATATTTCCTTTGTCCCTATAGTCTTCAAAGGGATCCGAAATATCTGTTCTCAGATTCCACAGAAATAAGGCTAGCAAAGAGATCCACGAAAGACAGATGTAACTCTGTGAGTGGAAGTCACAGAACACTAAGCGGTTTCTCAGAACGCTTCTTTGCAGATTTCATCTGAGGATATTTCCTTTTTCACCATAGCCCTCTATGGGCTTCCAAATATCACTTTGCCAATTCCACAAGAACTGTCTTAGCGAAAGGCTTCTTGAGGGGAAAGCTGTAACTCTGTGAGATTATTTCACAGAACACAAAGAAGTTTCTCAGAAAGCTTCTTTCTCTTTGTTATCGGAGGATATTTCCTTTGGCCCTATAGTCTTCAAGGGATCCGAAATATCTGTTCTCAGATTCCACAGAAATAAGGCTAGCAAAGAGATCCACGAAAGACAGATGTAACTCTGTGAGGTGAATTAAAGGAACACTAAGCAGTTTCTCAGAAAGCTTCTTTCCAGATTTCATCTGAGGATATTTCCTTTTTCACCATAGCCCTCTATGGGCTTCCAAATATCTCTTTGCCAATTCCACAAGAACTGTCTTAGCGAAAGGCTTCTTGAGGGAAAAGCTGTAACTCTGTGAGATGATTTCACAAAACACAAAGAAGTTTCTCAGAAAGCTTCTTTCTCTTTGTTATCGGAGGATTTTTCCTTTGGCCCTATAGTCTTCAAAGGGATCCGAAATATCTGTTCTCAGATTCCACAGAAATAAGGCTAGCAAAGAGATCCACGAAATACAGATGTAACTCTGTGAGTGGAAGTCAAAGAACACTAAGGGGTTTCTCAGAAAGCTTCTTTCCAGATTTCATCTGAGGATATTTCCTTTTTCACCATAGCCCTCTATGGGCTTCCAAATATCACTTTGCCAATTCCACAAGAACTGTCTTAGTGAAAGGCTTCTTGAGCGGAAAGCTGTTACTCTGTGAGATGATTTCACAGAACACAAAGAAGTTTCTCAGAAAGCTTCTTTCTCTTTGTTATCGGAGGATTTTTCCTTTGGCCCTATAGTCTTCAAAGGGATCCGAAATATCTGTTATCAGATTCCACAGAAATAAGGCTAGCAAAGAGATCCACGAAAGACAGATGTAACTGTGTGAGATGAATTAACAGAACACTAAGCAGTTTCACAGAAAGCTTCTTTCCAGATTTCATCTGAGGATATTTCCTTTTTCACCATAGCCCTCTATGGGCTTGCAAATATCACTTTGCCAATTCCACAAGAACTGTCTTAGCGAAAGGCTTCTTGAGGGGAAAGCTGTAACTCTGTGAGATGATTTCACAGAACACAAAGAAGTTTCCCAGAAACCTTCTTTCTCTTTGTTATCGGAGGATATTTCCTTTGCCCCTATACTCTTCAAGGGATCCGAAATATCTGTTCTCAGATTCCACAGAAATAAGGCTAGCAAAGAGATCCACGAAAGACAGATGTAACTCTGTGAGGTGAATTAACAGAACACTAAGCAGTTTCTCAGAAACCTTCTTTCCAGATTTCATCTGAGGATATTTCCTTTTTCACCATAGCCCTCTATGCGCTTCCAAATATCACTTTGCCAATTCCACAAGAACTGTCTTAGCGAAAGGCTTCTTGAGGGGAAAGCTGTAACTCTGTGAGATGATTTCACAGAACACAAAGAAGTTTCTCAGAAAGCTTCTTTCTCTTTGTTATCGGAGGATTTTTCCTTTGGCCCAAGAGTCTTCAAAGGGATCCGAAATATCTGTTCTCAGATTCCACAGAAATAAGGCTAGCAAAGAGATCCACGAAATACAGATGTAACTCTGTGAGATGAATTAACAGAACACTAAGCAGTTTCTCAGAAAGCTTCTTTCCAGATTTCATCTGAGGATAATTCCTTTTTCACCGTAGCCCTCTATGGGCTTCCAAATATCACTTTGCCAATTCCACAAGAACTGTCTTAGCGAAAGGCTTCTTGGGCGGAAAGCTGTAACTCTGTGAGATGATTTCACAAGACACAAAGAAGTTTCTCAGAGACCTTCTTTCTCTTTGTTGTCAGAGGATATTTCCTTTGGCCCTATAGTCTTCAAAGGGATCCGAAATATCTGTTCTCAGATTCCACAGAAATAAGGCTAGCAAAGAGATCCACGAAATACAGATGTAACTCTGTGAGTGGAAGTCACAGAACACTAAGCGGTTTCTCAGAAAGCTTCTTTCCAAATTTCATCTGAGGATATTTCCTTTTTCACCATAGCCCTCTATGGGCTTCCAAATATCACTTTGCCAACTCCACAAGAACAGTCTTAGCGAAAGGCTTCTTGAGGAGAAAGCTGTAACTCTGTGAGATGATTTCACAGAACACAAAGAAGTTTCTCAGAAAGCTTCTTTCTCTTTGTTATCGGAGGATATTTCCTTTGGCCCTATAGTCTTCAAAGGGATCCGAAATATCTGTTCTCAGATTCCACAGCAATAAGGCTAGCAAAGAGATCCACGAAATACAGATGTAACTCTGTGAGTGGAAGTCACAGAACACTAAGCGGTTTCTCAGAAAGCTTCTTTCCATATATCATCTGAGGATATTTCCTTTTTCACCATAGCCCTCTATGGGCTTCCAAATATCACTTTGCCAATTCCACAAGAACTGTCTTAGCGAAAGGCTTCTTGAGGGGAAAGCTGTAACTCTGAGAGATGATTTTACAGAACACAAAGAAGTTTCTCAGAAAGCTTCTTTCTCTTTGTTGTCAGAGGATATTTCCTTTGGCCCTATAGTCTTCAAAGGAATCCGAAATATCTGTTCTCAGATTCCACAGAAATAAGGCTAGCAAAGAGATCCACGAAAGACAGATGTAACTCTGTGAGTGGAAGTCACAGAACAATAAGCGGTTTCTCAGAACGCTTCTTTGCAGATTTCATCTGAGGATATTTCCTTTTTCACCATAGCCCTCTATGGGCTTCCAAGTATCACTTTGCCAATTCCACAAGAACTGTCTTAGCGAAGGTTTTCTTGAGGGGAAAGCTGTAACTCTGTGAGATTATTTCACAGAACACAACGAAGTTTCTCAGAAAGCTTCTTTCTCTTTGTTATCGGAGGATATTTCCTTTGGCCCTATAGTCTTCAAAGGGATCCGAAATATCTGTTCTCAGATTCCACAGAAATAAGGCTAGCAAAGAGATCCAAGAAAGACAGATGTAACTCTGTGAGGTGAATTAACGGAACACTAAGCAGTTTCTCAGAAAGCTTCTTTCCAGATTTCATCTGAAGATATTTCCATTTTCACCATAGCCCTCTATGGGCTTCCAAATATCACTTTGCCAATTCCACAAGAACTGTCTTAGCGGAAGGCTTCTTGAGGGGAAAGCTGTAACTCTGTGAGATGATTTCACAGAACACAAAGAATTTTCTCAGAGAGATTCTTTCTCTTTGTTATCGGAGGATATTTCCTTTGTCCCTATAGTCTTCAAAGGGATCCGAAATATCTGTTCTCAGATTCCACAGAAATAAGGCTAGCAAAGAGATCCACGAAAGACAGATGTAACTCTGTGAGTGGAAGTCACAGAACACTAAGCGGTTTCTCAGAACGCTTCTTTGCAGATTTCATCTGAGGATATTTCCTTTTTCACCATAGCCCTCTATGGGCTTCCAAATATCACTTTGCCAATTCCACAAGAACTGTCTTAGCGAAAGGCTTCTTGAGGGGAAAGCTGTAACTCTGTGAGATTATTTCACAGAACACAAAGAAGTTTCTCAGAAAGCTTCTTTCTCTTTGTTATCGGAGGATATTTCCTTTGGTCCTATAGTCTTCAAGGGATCCGAAATATCTGTTCTCAGATTCCACAGAAATAAGGCTAGCAAAGAGATCCACGAAAGACAGATGTAACTCTGTGAGGTGAATTAACGGAACACTAAGTAGTTTCTCAGAAAGCTTCTTTCCAGATTTCATCTGAGGATATTTCCTTTTTCACCATAGCCCTCTATGGGCTTCCAAATATCTCTTTGCCAATTCCACAAGAACTGTCTTAGCGAAAGGCTTCTTGAGGGGAAAGCTGTAACTCTGTGAGATGATTTCACAGAACACAAAGAAGTTTCTCAGAAAGCTTCTTTCTCTTTGTTATCGGAGCATTTTTCCTTTGGCCCTATAGTCTTCAAAGGGATCCGAAATATCTGTTATCAGATTCCACAGAAATAAGGCTAGCAAAGAGATCCACGACATACAGATGTAACTGTGTGAGATGAATTAACAGAACACTAAGCAGTTTCTCAGAAAGCTTCTTTCCAGATTTCATCTGAGGATATTTCCTTTTTCACCATAGCCCTCTATGGGCTTCCAAATATCACTTTGCCAACTCCACAAGAACTGTCTTAGCGAAAGGCTTCTTAAGGGGAAAGCTGTAACTCTGGGAGATGATTTCACAGGACACAAAGAAGTTTCTCAGAAAGCTTCTTTCTCTTTGTTGTCAGAGGATATTTCCTTTGGCCCTATAGTCTTCAAAGGGATCCGAAATATCTGTTCTCAGATTCCACAGAAATAAGGCTAGCAAAGAGATCCACGAAATACACATGTAAGTCTGTGAGTGGAAGTCACAGAACACCAAGCGGTTTCTCAGAACGCTTCTTCGCAGATTTCATCTGAGGATATTTCCTTTTTCACCATAGCCCTCTATGGGCTTCCAAATATCACTTTGCCAATTCCACAAGAACTGTCTTAGCGAAAGGCTTCTTGAGGGGAAAGCTGTAACTCTGTGAGATGATTTCACAGAACACAAAGAAGTTTCTCAGAAAGCTTCTTTCTCTTTGTTGTCAGAGGACATTTCCTTTGGCCCTATAGTCTTCAAAGGGATCCGAAATATCTGTTCTCAGATTCCACAGAAATAAGGCTAGCAAAGAGATCCACGAAATACAGATGTAACTCTGTGAGTGGAATTCAAAGAATACTAAGGGGTTTCTCAGATAGCTTCTTTCCAGATTTCATCTGAGGATATTTCCTTTTTCACCATAGCCCTCTATGGGCTTCCAAATATCACTTTGCCAATTCCACAAGAACTGTCTTAGCGAAAGGCTTCTTGAGGGGAAAGCTGTTACTCTGTGAGATGATTTCACAGAACACAAAGAAGTTTCTCAGAAAGCTTCTTTCTCTTTGTTATCGGAGGATTTTTCCTTTGGCCCTATAGTCTTCAAAGGGATCCGAAATATCTGTTCTCAGATTTCACAGAAATAAGGCTAGCAAAGAGATCCACGACATACAGATGTAACTGTGTGAGATGAATTAACAGAACACTAAGCAGTTTCTCAGAAAGCTTCTTTCCAGATTTCATCTGAGGATATTTCCTTTTTCACCACAGCCCTCTATGGGCTTCCAAATATCACTTTGCCAACTCCACAAGAACAGTCTTAGCGAAAGGCTTCTTGAGGGGAAAGCTGTAACTCTGGGAGATGATTTCACAGGACACAAAGAAGTTTCTCAGAAAGCTTCTTTCTCTTTGTTGTCAGAGGATATTTCCTTTGGCCCTATAGTCTTCAAAGGATACGAAATATCTGTTCTCAGATTCCACAGAAATAAGGCTAGCAAAGAGATCCACGAAATACAGATGTAACTCTGTGAGTGGAAGTCACAGAACACTAAGCGGTTTCTCAGAAACCTTCTTTCCAGATATCATCTGAGGATATTTCCTTTTTCACCATAGCCCTCTATGGGCTTCCAAATATCACTTTGCCAATTCCACAAGAACTGTCTTAGCGAAAGGCTTCTCGAGGGGGAAAGCTGTAATTCTGAGAGATGATTTTACAGAACACAAAGAAGTTTCTCAGAAAGCTTCTTTCTCTTTGTTGTCAGAGGATATTTCCTTTGTCCCTATAGTCTTCAAAGGGATCCGAAAGATCTGTTCTCAGATTCCACAGAAATAAGGCTAGCAAAGAGATCCACGAAAGACAGATGTAACTCTGTGAGTGGAAGTCACAGAACACTAAGCGGTTTCTCAGAACGCTTCTTTGCAGATTTCATCTGAGGATATTTCCTTTTTCACCATAGCCCTCTATGGGCTTCCAAATATCACTTTGCCAATTCCACAAGAACTGTCTTAGCGAAAGGCTTCTTGAGGGGAAAGCTGTAACTCTGTGAGATTATTTCACAGAACACAAAGAAGTTTCTCAGAAAGCTTCTTTCTCTTTGTTATCGGAGGATATTTCCTTTGGCCCTATAGTCTTCAAGGGATCCGAAATATCTGTTCTCAGATTCCACAGAAATAAGGCTAGCAAAGAGATCCCCGAAAGACAGATGTAACTCTGTGAGGTGAATTAAAGGAACACTAAGCAGTTTCTCAGAAAGCTTCTTTCCAGATTTCATCTGAGGATATTTCCTTTTTCACCATAGCCCTCTATGGGCTTCCAAATATCTCTTTGCCAATTCCACAAGAACTGTCTTAGCGAAAGGCTTCTTGAGGGAAAAGCTGTAACTCTGTGAGATGATTTCACAAAACACAAAGAAGTTTCTCAGAAAGCTTCTTTCTCTTTGTTATCGGAGGATTTTTCCTTTGGCCCTATAGTCTTCAAAGGGATCCGAAATATCTGTTCTCAGATTCCACAGAAATAAGGCTAGCAAAGAGATCCACGAAATACAGATGTAACTCTGTGAGTGGAAGTCAAAGAACACTAAGGGGTTTCTCAGAAAGCTTCTTTCCAGATTTCACCTGAGGATATTTCCTTTTTCACCATAGCCCTCTATGGGCTTCCAAATATCACTTTGCCAATTCCACAAGAACTGTCTTAGTGAAAAGCTTCTTGAGGGGAAAGCTGTTACTCTGTGAGATGATTTCACAGAACACAAAGAAGTTTCTCAGAAAGCTTCTTTCTCTTTGTTATCGGAGGATTTTTCCTTTGGCCCTATAGTCTTCAAAGGGATCCGAAATATCTGTTATCAGATTCCACAGAAATAAGGCTAGCAAAGAGATCCACGAAAGACAGATGTAACTGTGTGAGATGAATTAACAGAACACTAAGCAGTTTCTCAGAAAGCTTCTTTCCATATTTCATCTGAGGATATTTCCTTTTTCACCACAGCCCTCTATGGGCTTCCAAATATCACTTTGCCAGCTCCACAAGAACTGTCTTAGCGAAAGGCTTCTTGAGGGGAAAGCTGTAACTCTGTGAGATGATTTCACAGGACACAAAGAAGTTTCTCAGAAAGCTTCTTTCTCTTTGTTGTCAGAGGATATTTCCTTTGGCCCTATAGTCTTCAAAGGGATACGAAATATCTGTTCTCAGATTCCACAGAAATAAGGCTAGCAAAGAGATCCACGAAATACAGATATAACTCTGTGAGTGGAAGTCACAGAACACTAAGCGGTTTCTCAGAAAGCTTCTTTCCAGATTTCATCTGAGGATATTTCCTTTTTCACCATAGCCCTCTATGGGCTTCCAAATATCACTTTGCCAATTCCACAAGAACTGTCTTAGCGAAAGGCTTCTCGAGGGGGAAAGCTGTAATTCTGAGAGATGATTTTACAGAACACAAAGAAGTTTCTCAGAAAGCTTCTTTCTCTTTTTTGTCAGAGGATATTTCCTTTGTCCCTATAGTCTTCAAAGGGATCCGAAATATCTGTTCTCAGATTCCACAGAAATAAGGCTAGCAAAGAGATCCACGAAAGACAGATGTAACTCTGTGAGTGGAAGTCACAGAACACTAAGCGGTTTCTCAGAACGCTTCTTTGCAGATTTCATCTGAGGATATTTCCTTTTTCACCATAGCCCTCTATGGGCTTCCAAATATCACTTTGCCAATTCCACAAGAACTGTCTTAGCGAAAGGCTTCTTGAGGGGAAAGCTGTAACTCTGTGAGATTATTTCACAGAACACAAAGAAGTTTCTCAGAAAGCTTCTTTCTCTTTGTTATCGGAGGATATTTCCTTTGGCCCTATAGTCTTCAAGGGATCCGAAATATCTGTTCTCAGATTCCACAGAAATAAGGCTAGCAAAGAGATCCACGAAAGACAGATGTAACTCTGTGAGGTGAATTAAAGGAACACTAAGCAGTTTCTCAGAAAGCTTCTTTCCAGATTTCATCTGAGGATATTTCCTTTTTCACCATAGCCCTCTATGGGCTTCCAAATATCTCTTTGCCAATTCCACAAGAACTGTCTTAGCGAAAGGCTTCTTGAGGGAAAAGCTGTAACTCTGTGAGATGATTTCACAAAACACAAAGAAGTTTCTCAGAAAGCTTCTTTCTCTTTGTTATCGGAGGATTTTTCCTTTGGCCCTATAGTCTTCAAAGGGATCCGAAATATCTGTTCTCAGATTCCACAGAAATAAGGCTAGCAAAGAGATCCACGAAATACAGATGTAACTCTGTGAGTGGAAGTCAAAGAACACTAAGGGGTTTCTCAGAAAGCTTCTTTCCAGATTTCATCTGAGGATATTTCCTTTTTCACCATAGCCCTCTATGGGCTTCCAAATATCACTTTGCCAATTCCACAAGAACTGTCTTAGTGAAAGGCTTCTTGAGGGGAAAGCTGTTACTCTGTGAGATGATTTCACAGAACACAAAGAAGTTTCTCAGAAAGCTTCTTTCTCTTTGTTATCGGAGGATTTTTCCTTTGGCCCTATAGTCTTCAAAGGGATCCGAAATATCTGTTATCAGATTCCACAGAAATAAGGCTAGCAAAGAGATCCACGAAAGACAGATGTAACTGTGTGAGATGAATTAACAGAACAGTAAGCAGTTTCACAGAAAGCTTCTTTCCAGATTTCATCTGAGGATATTTCCTTTTTCACCATAGCCCTCTATGGGCTTGCAAATATCACTTTGCCAATTCCACAAGAACTGTCTTAGCGAAAGGCTTCTTGAGGGGAAAGCTGTAACTCTGTGAGATGATTTCACAGAACACAAAGAAGTTTCCCAGAAACCTTCTTTCTCTTTGTTATCGGAGGATATTTCCTTTGCCCCTATACTCTTCAAGGGATCCGAAATATCTGTTCTCAGATTCCACAGAAATAAGGCTAGCAAGAGATCCACGAAAGACAGATGTAACTCTGTGAGGTGAATTAACAGAACACTAAGCAGTTTCTCAGAAACCTTCTTTCCAGATTTCATCTGAGGATATTTCCTTTTTCACCATAGCCCTCTATGCGCTTCCAAATATCACTTTGCCAATTCCACAAGAACTGTCTTAGCGAAAGGCTTCTTGAGGGGAAAGCTGTAACTCTGTGAGATGATTTCACAGAACACAAAGAAGTTTTTCAGAAAGCTTCTTTCTCTTTGTTATCGGAGGATTTTTCCTTTGGCCCTATAGTCTTCAAAGGGATCCGAAATATCTGTTCTCAGATTCCACAGAAATAAGGCTAGCAAAGAGATCCACGAAATACAGATGTAACTCTGTGAGTGGAAGTCACAGAACACTAAGCGGTTTCTCAGAAACCTTCTTTCCAGATATCATCTGAGGATATTTCCTTTTTCACCGTAGCCCTCTATGGGCTTCCAAATATCACTTTGCCAATTCCACAAGAACTGTCTTAGCGAAAGGCTTCTCGAGGGGGAAAGCTGTAATTCTGAGAGATGATTTTACAGAACACAAAGAAGTTTCTCAGAAAGCTTCTTTCTCTTTCTTGTCAGAGGATATTTCCTTTGTCCCTATAGTCTTCAAGGGACCCGAAATATCTGTTCTCAGATTCCACAGAAATAAGGCTAGCAAAGAGATCCACGAAAGACAGATGTAACTCTGTGAGTGGAAGTCACAGAACACTAAGCGGTTTCTCAGAACGCTTCTTTGCAGATTTCATCTGAGGATATTTCCTTTTTCACCATAGCCCTCTATGGGCTTCCAAATATCACTTTGCCAATTCCACAAGAACTGTCTTAGCGAAAGGCTTCTTGAGGGGAAAGCTGTAACTCTGTGAGATTATTTCACAGAACACAAAGAAGTTTCTCAGAAAGCTTCTTTCTCTTTGTTATCGGAGGATATTTCCTTTGGCCCTATAGTCTTCAAGGGATCCGAAATATCTGTTCTCAGATTCCACAGAAATAAGGCTAGCAAAGAGATCCCCGAAAGACAGATGTAACTCTGTGAGGTGAATTAAAGGAACACTAAGCAGTTTCTCAGAAAGCTTCTTTCCAGATTTCATCTGAGGATATTTCCTTTTTCACCATAGCCCTCAATGGGCTTCCAAATATCTCTTTGCCAATTCCACAAGAACTGTCTTAGCGAAAGGCTTCTTGAGGGAAAAGCTGTAACTCTGTGAGATGATTTCACAAAACACAAAGAAGTTTCTCAGAAAGCTTCTTTCTCTTTGTTATCGGAGGATTTTTCCTTTGGCCCTATAGTCTTCAACGGGATCCGAAATATCTGTTCTCAGATTCCACAGAAATAAGGCTAGCAAAGAGATCCACGAAATACAGATGTAACTCTGTGAGTGGAAGTCAAAGAACACTAAGGGGTTTCTCAGAAAGCTTCTTTCCAGATTTCACCTGAGGATATTTCCTTTTTCACCATAGCCCTCTATGGGCTTCCAAATATCACTTTGCCAATTCCACAAGAACTGTCTTAGTGAAAAGCTTCTTGAGGGGAAAGCTGTTACTCTGTGAGATGATTTCACAGAACACAAAGAAGTTTCTCAGAAAGCTTCTTTCTCTTTGTTATCGGAGGATTTTTCCTTTGGCCCTATAGTCTTCAAAGGGATCCGAAATATCTGTTATCAGATTCCACAGAAATAAGGCTAGCAAAGAGATCCACGAAAGACAGATGTAACTGTGTGAGATGAATTAACAGAACACTAAGCAGTTTCACAGAAAGCTTCTTTCCAGATTTCATCTGAGGATATTTCCTTTTTCACCATAGCCCTCTATGGGCTTGCAAATATCACTTTGCCAATTCCACAAGAACTGTCTTAGCGAAAGGCTTCTTGAGGGGAAAGCTGTAACTCTGTGAGATGATTTCACAGAACACAAAGAAGTTTCCCAGAAACCTTCTTTCTCTTTGTTATCGGAGGATATTTCCTTTGCCCCTATCGTCTTCAAGGGATCCGAAATATCTGTTCTCAGATTCCACAGAAATAAGGCTAGCAAAGAGATCCACGAAAGACAGATGTAACTCTGTGAGTTGAATTAACAGAACACTAAGCAGTTTCTCAGAAACCTTCTTTCCAGATTTCATCTGAGGATATTTCCTTTTTCACCATAGCCCTCTATGCGCTTCCAAATATCACTTTGCCAATTCCACAAGAACTGTCTTAGCGAAAGGCTTCTTGAGGGAAAAGCTGTAACTCTGTGAGATGATTTCACAGAACACAAAGAAGTTTCTCAGAAAGCTTCTTTCTCTTTGTTATCGGAGGATTTTTCCTTTGGCCCTATAGTCTTCAAAGGGATCCGAAATATCTGTTCTCAGATTCCACAGAAATAAGGCTAGCAATGAGATCCACGACATACAGATGTAACTGTGTGAGATGAATTAACAGAACACTAAGTAGTTTCTCAGAAAGCTTCTTTCCAGATTTCATCTGAGGATATTTCCTTTTTCACCACAGCCCTCTATGGGCTTCCAAATATCACTTTGCCAGCTCCACAAGAACTGTCTTAGCGAAAGGCTTCTTGAGGGGAAAGCTGTAACTCTGGGAGATGATTTCACAGGACACAAAGAAGTTTCTCAGAAAGCTTCTTTCTCTTTGTTGTCAGAGGATATTTCCTTTGGCCCTATAGTCTTCAAAGGGATACGAAATATCTGTTCTCAGATTCCACAGAAATAAGGCTAGCAAAGAGATCCACGAAATACAGATATAACTCTGTGAGTGGAAGTCACAGAACACTAAGCGGTTTCTCAGAAAGCTTCTTTTCAGATTTCATCTGAGGATATTTCCTTTTTCACCATAGCCCTCTATGGGCTTCCAAATATCACTTTGCCAATTCCACAAGAACTGTCTTAGCGAAAGGCTTCTCGAGGGGGAAAGCTGTAATTCTGAGAGATGATTTTACAGAACACAAAGAAGTTTCTCAGAAAGCTTCTTTCTCTTTTTTGTCAGAGGATATTTCCTTTGTCCCTATAGTCTTCAAAGGGATCCGAAATATCTGTTCTCAGATTCCACAGAAATAAGGCTAGCAAAGAGATCCACGAAAGACAGATGTAACTCTGTGAGTGGAAGTCACAGAACACTAAGCGGTTTCTCAGAACGCTTCTTTGCAGATTTCATCTGAGGATATTTCCTTTTTCACCATAGCCCTCTATGGGCTTCCAAATATCACTTTGCCAATTCCACAAGAACTGTCTTAGCGAAAGGCTTCTTGAGGGGAAAGCTGTAACTCTGTGAGATTATTTCACAGAACACAAAGAAGTTTCTCAGAAAGCTTCTTTCTCTTTGTTATCGGAGGATATTTCCTTTGGCCCTATAGTCTTCAAAGGGATCCGAAATATCTGTTCTCAGATTCCACAGAAATAAGGCTAGCAAAGAGATCCACGAAAGACAGATGTAACTCTGTGAGGTGAATTAAAGGAACACTAAGCAGTTTCTCAGAAAGCTTCTTTCCAGATTTCATCTGAGGATATTTCCTTTTTCACCATAGCCCTCTATGGGCGTCCAAATATCTCTTTGCCAATTCCACAAGAACTGTCTTAGCGAAAGGCTTCTTGAGGGAAAAGCTGTAACTCTGTGAGATGATTTCACAAAACACAAAGAAGTTTCTCAGAAAGCTTCTTTCTCTTTGTTATCGGAGGATTTTTCCTTTGGCCCTATAGTCTTCAAAGGGATCCGAAATATCTGTTCTCAGATTCCACAGAAATAAGGCTAGCAAAGAGATCCACGAAATACAGATGTAACTCTGTGAGTGGAAGTCAAAGAACACTAAGGGGTTTCTCAGAAAGCTTCTTTCCAGATTTCATCTGAGGATATTTCCTTTGTCACCATAGCCCTCTATGGGCTTCCAAATATCACTTTGCCAATTCCACAAGAACTGTCTTAGTGAAAGGCTTCTTGAGGGGAAAGCTGTTACTCTGTGAGATGATTTTACAGAACACAAAGAAGTTTCTCAGAAAGCTTCTTTCTCTTTGTTATCGGAGGATTTTTCCTTTGGCCCTATAGTCTTCAAAGGGATCCGAAATATCTGTTATCAGATTCCACAGAAATAAGGCTAGCAAAGAGATCCACGAAAGACAGATGTAACTGTGTGAGATGAATTAACAGAACACTAAGCAGTTTCACAGAAAGCTTCTTTCCAGATTTCATCTGAGGATATTTCCTTTTTCACCATAGCCCTCTATGGGCTTGCAAATATCACTTTGCCAATTCCACAAGAACTGTCTTAGCGAAAGGCTTCTTGAGGGGAAAGCTGTAACTCTGTGAGATGATTTCACAGAACACAAAGAAGTTTCCCAGAAACCTTCTTTCTCTTTGTTATCGGAGGATATTTCCTTTGCCCCTATAGTCTTCAAGGGATCCGAAATTTCTGTTCTCAGATTCCACAGAAATAAGGCTAGCAAAGAGATCCACGAAAGACAGATGTAACTCTGTGAGTTGAATTAACAGAACACTAAGCAGTTTCTCAGAAACCTTCTTTCCAGATTTCATCTGAGGATATTTCCTTTTTCACCATAGCCCTCTATGCGCTTCCAAATATCACTTTGCCAATTCCACAAGAACTGTCTTAGCGAAAGGCTTCTTGAGGGAAAAGCTGTAACTCTGTGAGATGATTTCACAGAACACAAAGAAGTTTCTCAGAAAGCTTCTTTCTCTTTGTTATCGGAGGATTTTTCCTTTGGCCCTATAGTCTTCAAAGGGATCCGAAATATCTGTTCTCAGATTCCACAGAAATAAGGCTAGCAAAGAGATCCACGACATACAGATGTAACTGTGTGAGATGAATTAACAGAACACTAAGCAGTTTCTCAGAAAGCTTCTTTCCAGATTTCATCTGAGGATATTTCCTTTTTCACCACAGCCCTCTATGGGCTTCCAAATATCACTTTGCCAGCTCCACAAGAACTGTCTTAGCGAAAGGCTTCTTGAGGGGAAAGCTGTAACTCTGGGAGATGATTTCACAGGACACAAAGAAGTTTCTCAGAAAGCTTCTTTCTCTTTGTTGTCAGAGGATATTTCCTTTGGCCCTATAGTCTTCAAAGGGATACGAAATATCTGTTCTCAGATTCCACAGAAATAAGGCTAGCAAAGAGATCCACGAAATACAGATATAACTCTGTGAGTGGAAGTCACAGAACACTAAGCGGTTTCTCAGAAAGCTTCTTTCCAGATTTCATCTGAGGATATTTCCTTTTTCACCATAGCCCTCTATGGGCTTCCAAATATCACTTTGCCAATTCCACAAGAACTGTCTTAGCGAAAGGCTTCTCGAGGGGGAAAGCTGTAATTCTGAGAGATGATTTTACAGAACACAAAGAAGTTTCTCAGAAAGCTTCTTTCTCTTTTTTTGTCAGAGGATATTTCCTTTGTCCCTATAGTCTTCAAAGGGATCCGAAATATCTGTTCTCAGATTCCACAGAAATAAGGCTAGCAAAGAGATCCACGAAAGACAGATGTAACTCTGTGAGTGGAAGTCACAGAACACTAAGCGGTTTCTCAGAACGCTTCTTTGCAGATTTCATCTGAGGATATTTCCTTTTTCACCATAGCCCTCTATGGGCTTCCAAATATCACTTTGCCAATTCCACAAGAACTGTCTTAGCGAAAGGCTTCTTGAGGGGAAAGCTGTAACTCTGTGAGATTATTTCACAGAACACAAAGAAGTTTCTCAGAAAGCTTCTTTCTCTTTGTTATCGGAGGATATTTCCTTTGGCCCTATAGTCTTCAAGGGATCCGAAATATCTGTTCTCAGATTCCACAGAAATAAGGCTAGCAAAGAGATCCACGAAAGACAGATGTAACTCTGTGAGGTGAATTAAAGGAACACTAAGCAGTTTCTCAGAAAGCTTCTTTCCAGATTTCATCTGAGGATATTTCCTTTTTCACCATAGCCCTCTATGGGCGTCCAAATATCTCTTTGCCAATTCCACAAGAACTGTCTTAGCGAAAGGCTTCTTGAGGGAAAAGCTGTAACTCTGTGAGATGATTTCACAAAACACAAAGAAGTTTCTCAGAAAGCTTCTTTCTCTTTGTTATCGGAGGATTTTTCCTTTGGCCCTATAGTCTTCAAAGGGATCCGAAATATCTGTTCTCAGATTCCACAGAAATAAGGCTAGCAAAGAGATCCACGAAATACAGATGTAACTCTGTGAGTGGAAGTCAAAGAACACTAAGGGGTTTCTCAGAAAGCTTCTTTCCAGATTTCATCTGAGGATATTTCCTTTTTCACCATAGCCCTCTATGGGCTTCCAAATATCACTTTGCCAATTCCACAAGAACTGTCTTAGTGAAAGGCTTCTTGAGGGGAAAGCTGTTACTCTGTGAGATGATTTTACAGAACACAAAGAAGTTTCTCAGAAAGCTTCTTTCTCTTTGTTATCGGAGGATTTTTCCTTTGGCCCTATAGTCTTCAAAGGGATCCGAAATATCTGTTATCAGATTCCACAGAAATAAGGCTAGCAAAGAGATCCACGAAAGACAGATGTAACTGTGTGAGATGAATTAACAGAACACTAAGCAGTTTCACAGAAAGCTTCTTTCCAGATTTCATCTGAGGATATTTCCTTTTTCACCATAGCCCTCTATGGGCTTGCAAATATCACTTTGCCAATTCCACAAGAACTGTCTTAGCGAAAGGCTTCTTGAGGGGAAAGCTGTAACTCTGTGAGATGATTTCACAGAACACAAAGAAGTTTCCCAGAAACCTTCTTTCTCTTTGTTATCGGAGGATATTTCCTTTGCCCCTATACTCTTCAAGGGATCCGAAATATCTGTTCTCAGATTCCACAGAAATAAGGCTAGCAAAGAGATCCACGAAAGACAGATGTAACTCTGTGAGGTGAATTAACAGAACACTAAGCAGTTTCTCAGAAAGCTTCTTTCCAGATTTCATCTGAGGATATTTCCTTTTTCACCATAGCCCTCTATGGGCTTCCAAATATCACTTTGCCAATTCCACAAGAACTGTCTTAGCGAAAGGCTTCTTGGGGGGAAAGTTGTAACTCTGTGAGATGATTTCACAAGACACAAAGAAGTTTCTCAGAGAGCTTCTTTCTCTTTGTTGTCAGAGGATATTTCCTTTGGCCCTATAGTCTTCAAAGGGATCCGAAATATCTGTTCTCAGATTCCACAGAAATAAGGCTAGCAAAGAGATCCACGAAATACAGATGTAACTCTGTGAGTGGAAGTCACAGAACACTAAGCGGTTTCTCAGAAAGCTTCTTTCCAGATTTCATCTGAGGATACTTCCTTTTTCACCATAGCCCTCTATGGGCTTCCAAATATCACTTTGCCAATTCCACAAGAACTGTCTTAGCGAAAGGCTTCTTGAGGGGAAAGCTGTAACTCTGTGAGATGATTTCACAGAACACAAAGAAGTTTCTCAGAAAGCTTCTTTCTCTTTGTTATCGGAGGATTTTTCCTTTGGCCCTATAGTCTTCAAAGGGATCCGAAATATCTGTTCTCAGATTCCACAGAAATAAGGCTAGCAAAGAGATCCACGACATACAGATGTAACTGTGTGAGATGAATTAACAGAACACTAAGCAGTTTCTCAGAAAGCTTCTTTCCAGATTTCATCTGAGGATATTTCCTTTTTCACCGTAGCCCTCTATGGGCTTCCAAATATCACTTTACCAATTCCACAAGAACTGTCTTAGCGAAAGGCTTCTTGAGGGGAAAGCTGTAACTCTGTGAGATGATTTCACAGAACACAAAGAAGTTTCCCAGAAACCTTCTTTCTCTTTGTTATCGGAGGATATTTCCTTTGCCCCTATAGTCTTCAAGGGATCCGAAATATCTGTTCTCAGATTCCACAGAAATAAGGCAAGCAAAGAGATCCACGAAAGACAGATGTAACTCTGTGAGGTGAATTAACAGAACACTAAGCAGTTTCTCAGAAAGCTTCTTTCCAGATTTCATCTGAGGATATTTCCTTTTTCACCATAGCCCTCTATGCGCTTCGAAATATCACTTGGCAATTCCACAAGAACTGTCTTAGCGAAAGGCTTCTTGAGGGGAAAGCTGTAACTCTGTGAGATGATTTCACAGGACACAAAGAAGTTTCTCAGAAAGCTTCTTTCTCTTTTTTGTCAGAGGATATTTCCTTTGGCCCTATAGTCTTCAAAGGGATACGAAATATCTGTTCTCAGATTCCACAGAAATAAGGCTAGCAAAGAGATCCACGAAATACAGATATAACTCTGTGAGTGGAAGTCACAGAACACTAAGCGGTTTCTCAGAAAGCTTCTTTCCAGATTTCATCTGAGGATATTTCCTTTTTCACCATAGCCCTCTATGGGCTTCCAAATATCACTTTGCCAATTCCACAAGAACTGTCTTAGCGAAAGGCTTCTCGAGGGGGAAAGCTGTAATTCTGAGAGATGATTTTACAGAACACAAAGAAGTTTCTCAGAAAGCTTCTTTCTCTTTTTTGTCAGAGGATATTTCCTTTGTCCCTATAGTCTTCAAAGGGATCCGAAATATCTGTTCTCAGATTCCACAGAAATAAGGCTAGCAAAGAGATCCACGAAAGACAGATGTAACTCTGTGAGTGGAAGTCACAGAACACTAAGCGGTTTCTCAGAACGCTTCTTTGCAGATTTCATCTGAGGATATTTCCTTTTTCACCATAGCCCTCTATGGGCTTCCAAATATCACTTTGCCAATTCCACAAGAACTGTCTTAGCGAAAGGCTTCTTGAGGGGAAAGCTGTAACTCTGTGAGATTATTTCACAGAACACAAAGAAGTTTCTCAGAAAGCTTCTTTCTCTTTGTTATCGGAGGATATTTCCTTTGGCCCTATAGTCTTCAAGGGATCCGAAATATCTGTTCTCAGATTCCACAGAAATAAGGCTAGCAAAGAGATCCACGAAAGACAGATGTAACTCTGTGAGGTGAATTAAAGGAACACTAAGCAGTTTCTCAGAAAGCTTCTTTCCAGATTTCATCTGAGGATATTTCCTTTTTCACCATAGCCCTCTATGGGCGTCCAAATATCTCTTTGCCAATTCCACAAGAACTGTCTTAGCGAAAGGCTTCTTGAGGGAAAAGCTGTAACTCTGTGAGATGATTTCACAAAACACAAAGAAGTTTCTCAGAAAGCTTCTTTCTCTTTGTTATCGGAGGATTTTTCCTTTGGCCCTATAGTCTTCAAAGGGATCCGAAATATCTGTTCTCAGATTCCACAGAAATAAGGCTAGCAAAGAGATCCACGAAATACAGATGTAACTCTGTGAGTGGAAGTCAAAGAACACTAAGGGGTTTCTCAGAAAGCTTCTTTCCAGATTTCATCTGAGGATATTTCCTTTTTCACCATAGCCCTCTATGGGCTTCCAAATATCACTTTGCCAATTCCACAAGAACTGTCTTAGTGAAAGGCTTCTTGAGGGGAAAGCTGTTACTCTGTGAGATGATTTTACAGAACACAAAGAAGTTTCTCAGAAAGCTTCTTTCTCTTTGTTATCGGAGGATTTTTCCTTTGGCCCTATAGTCTTCAAAGGGATCCGAAATATCTGTTATCAGATTCCACAGAAATAAGGCTAGCAAAGAGATCCACGAAAGACAGATGTAACTGTGTGAGATGAATTAACAGAACACTAAGCAGTTTCACAGAAAGCTTCTTTCCAGATTTCATCTGAGGATATTTCCTTTTTCACCATAGCCCTCTATGGGCTTGCAAATATCACTTTGCCAATTCCAAAAGAACTGTCTTAGCGAAAGGCATCTTGAGGGGAAAGCTGTAACTCTGTGAGATGATTTCACAGAACACAAAGAAGTTTCCCAGAAACCTTCTTTCTCTTTGTTATCGGAGGATATTTCCTTTGCCCCTATAGTCTTCAAGGGATCCGAAATATCTGTTCTCAGATTCCACAGAAATAAGGCTAGCAAAGAGATCCACGAAAGACAGATGTAACTCTGTGAGTTGAATTAACAGAACACTAAGCAGTTTCTCAGAAACCTTCTTTCCAGATTTCATCTGAGGATATTTCCTTTTTCACCATAGCCCTCTATGCGCTTCCAAATATCACTTTGCCAATTCCACAAGAACTGTCTTAGCGAAAGGCTTCTTGAGGGAAAAGCTGTAACTCTGTGAGATGATTTCACAGAACACAAAGAAGTTTCTCAGAAAGCTTCTTTCTCTTTGTTATCGGAGGATTTTTCCTTTGGCCCTATAGTCTTCAAAGGGATCCGAAATATCTGTTCTCAGATTCCACAGAAATAAGGCTAGCAAAGAGATCCACGACATACAGATGTAACTGTGTGAGATG
The DNA here is from genome assembly GCF_037993035.2 of Macaca fascicularis. Classification (NCBI taxonomy): domain Eukaryota; kingdom Metazoa; phylum Chordata; class Mammalia; order Primates; family Cercopithecidae; genus Macaca; species Macaca fascicularis. Next base: position 88,269,010 of record NC_088379.1, read on the forward strand.
AATTAACAGAACACTAAGCAGTTTCTCAGAAAGCTTCTTTCCAGATTTCATCTGAGGATATTTCCTTTTTCACCACAGCCCTCTATGGGCTTCCAAATATCACTTTGCCAGCTCCACAAGAACTGTCTTAGCGAAAGGCTTCTTGAGGGGAAAGCTGTAACTCTGGGAGATGATTTCACAGGACACAAAGAAGTTTCTCAGAAAGCTTCTTTCTCTTTGTTGTCAGAGGATATTTCCTTTGGCCCTATAGTCTTCAAAGGGATACGAAATATCTGTTCTCAGATTCCACAGAAATAAGGCTAGCAAAGAGATCCACGAAATACAGATATAACTCTGTGAGTGGAAGTCACAGAACACTAAGCGGTTTCTCAGAAAGCTTCTTTCCAGATTTCATCTGAGGATATTTCCTTTTTCACCATAGCCCTCTATGGGCTTCCAAATATCACTTTGCCAATTCCACAAGAACTGTCTTAGCGAAAGGCTTCTCGAGGGGGAAAGCTGTAATTCTGAGAGATGATTTTACAGAACACAAAGAAGTTTCTCAGAAAGCTTCTTTCTCTTTTTTTGTCAGAGGATATTTCCTTTGTCCCTATAGTCTTCAAAGGGATCCGAAATATCTGTTCTCAGATTCCACAGAAATAAGGCTAGCAAAGAGATCCACGAAAGACAGATGTAACTCTGTGAGTGGAAGTCACAGAACACTAAGCGGTTTCTCAGAACGCTTCTTTGCAGATTTCATCTGAGGATATTTCCTTTTTCACCATAGCCCTCTATGGGCTTCCAAATATCACTTTGCCAATTCCACAAGAACTGTCTTAGCGAAAGGCTTCTTGAGGGGAAAGCTGTAACTCTGTGAGATTATTTCACAGAACACAAAGAAGTTTCTCAGAAAGCTTCTTTCTCTTTGTTATCGGAGGATATTTCCTTTGGCCCTATAGTCTTCAAGGGATCCGAAATATCTGTTCTCAGATTCCACAGAAATAAGGCTAGCAAAGAGATCCACGAAAGACAGATGTAACTCTGTGAGGTGAATTAAAGGAACACTAAGCAGTTTCTCAGAAAGCTTCTTTCCAGATTTCATCTGAGGATATTTCCTTTTTCACCATAGCCCTCTATGGGCGTCCAAATATCTCTTTGCCAATTCCACAAGAACTGTCTTAGCGAAAGGCTTCTTGAGGGAAAAGCTGTAACTCTGTGAGATGATTTCACAAAACACAAAGAAGTTTCTCAGAAAGCTTCTTTCTCTTTGTTATCGGAGGATTTTTCCTTTGGCCCTATAGTCTTCAAAGGGATCCGAAATATCTGTTCTCAGATTCCACAGAAATAAGGCTAGCAAAGAGATCCACGAAATACAGATGTAACTCTGTGAGTGGAAGTCAAAGAACACTAAGGGGTTTCTCAGAAAGCTTCTTTCCAGATTTCATCTGAGGATATTTCCTTTTTCACCATAGCCCTCTATGGGCTTCCAAATATCACTTTGCCAATTCCACAAGAACTGTCTTAGTGAAAGGCTTCTTGAGGGGAAAGCTGTTACTCTGTGAGATGATTTTACAGAACACAAAGAAGTTTCTCAGAAAGCTTCTTTCTCTTTGTTATCGGAGGATTTTTCCTTTGGCCCTATAGTCTTCAAAGGGATCCGAAATATCTGTTATCAGATTCCACAGAAATAAGGCTAGCAAAGAGATCCACGAAAGACAGATGTAACTGTGTGAGATGAATTAACAGAACACTAAGCAGTTTCACAGAAAGCTTCTTTCCAGATTTCATCTGAGGATATTTCCTTTTTCACCATAGCCCTCTATAGGCTTGCAAATATCACTTTGCCAATTCCACAAGAACTGTCTTAGCGAAAGGCTTCTTGAGGGGAAAGCTGTAACTCTGTGAGATGATTTCACAGAACACAAAGAAGTTTCCCAGAAACCTTCTTTCTCTTTGTTATCGGAGGATATTTCCTTTGCCCCTATACTCTTCAAGGGATCCGAAATATCTGTTCTCAGATTCCACAGAAATAAGGCTAGCAAAGAGATCCACGAAAGACAGATGTAACTCTGTGAGGTGAATTAACAGAACACTAAGCAGTTTCTCAGAAAGCTTCTTTCCAGATTTCATCTGAGGATATTTCCTTTTTCACCATAGCCCTCTATGGGCTTCCAAATATCACTTTGCCAATTCCACAAGAACTGTCTTAGCGAAAGGCTTCTTGGGGGGAAAGTTGTAACTCTGTGAGATGATTTCACAAGACACAAAGAAGTTTCTCAGAGAGCTTCTTTCTCTTTGTTGTCAGAGGATATTTCCTTTGGCCCTATAGTCTTCAAAGGGATCCGAAATATCTGTTCTCAGATTCCACAGAAATAAGGCTAGCAAAGAGATCCACGAAATACAGATGTAACTCTGTGAGTGAAAGTCACAGAACACTAAGCGGTTTCTCAGAAAGCTTCTTTCCAGATTTCATCTGAGGATACTTCCTTTTTCACCATAGCCCTCTATGGGCTTCCAAATATCACTTTGCCAATTCCACAAGAACTGTCTTAGCGAAAGGCTTCTTGAGGGGAAAGCTGTAACTCTGTGAGATGATTTCACAGAACACAAAGAAGTTTCTCAGAAAGCTTCTTTCTCTTTGTTATCGGAGGATTTTTCCTTTGGCCCTATAGTCTTCAAAGGGATCCGAAATATCTGTTCTCAGATTCCACAGAAATAAGGCTAGCAAAGAGATCCACGACATACAGATGTAACTGTGTGAGATGAATTAACAGAACACTAAGCAGTTTCTCAGAAAGCTTCTTTCCAGATTTCATCTGAGGATATTTCCTTTTTCACCGTAGCCCTCTATGGGCTTCCAAATATCACTTTACCAATTCCACAAGAACTGTCTTAGCGAAAGGCTTCTTGAGGGGAAAGCTGTAACTCTGTGAGATGATTTCACAGAACACAAAGAAGTTTCCCAGAAACCTTCTTTCTCTTTGTTATCGGAGGATATTTCCTTTGCCCCTATAGTCTTCAAGGGATCCGAAATATCTGTTCTCAGATTCCACAGAAATAAGGCAAGCAAAGAGATCCACGAAAGACAGATGTAACTCTGTGAGGTGAATTAACAGAACACTAAGCAGTTTCTCAGAAAGCTTCTTTCCAGATTTCATCTGAGGATATTTCCTTTTTCACCATAGCCCTCTATGCGCTTCCAAATATCACTTGGCAATTCCACAAGAACTGTCTTAGCGAAAGGCTTCTTGAGGGGAAAGCTGTAACTCTGTGAGATGATTTCACAGGACACAAAGAAGTTTCTCAGAAAGCTTCTTTCTCTTTGTTGTCAGAGGATATTTCCTTTGGCCCTATAGTCTTCAAAGGGATCCGAAATATCTGTTCTCAGATTCCACAGAAATAAGGCTAGCAAAGAGATCCACGAAATACAGATGTAACTCTGTGAGTGGAAGTCACAGAACACTAAGCGGTTTCTCAGAAAGCTTCTTTCCAGATTTCATCTGAGGATATTTCCTTTTTCACCATAGCCCTCTATGGGCTTCCAAATATAACTTTGCCAATTCCACAAGAACCGTCTTAGCGAAAGGCTTCTTGAGGAGAAAGCTGTAACTCTGTGAGATGATTTCACAGAACACAAAGAAGTTTCTCAGAAAGCTTCTTTCTCTTTGTTATCGGAGGATATTTCCTTTGGCCCTATAGTCTTCAAGGGATCCGAAATATCTGTTCTCAGATTCCACAGAAATAAGGCTAGCAAAGAGATCCACGAAAGACAGATGTAACTCTGTGAGGTGAATTAAAGGAAGACTAAGCAGTTTCTCAGAAAGCTTCTTTCCAGATTTCATCTGAGGATATTTCCTTTTTCACCATAGCCCTCTATGGGCTTCCAAATATCTCTTTGCCAATTCCACAAGAACTGTCTTAGCGAAAGGCTTCTTGAGGGAAAAGCTGTAACTCTGTGAGATGATTTCACAAAACACAAAGAAGTTTCTCAGAAAGCTTCTTTCTCTTTGTTATCGGAGGATTTTTCCTTTGGCCCTATAGTCTTCAAAGGGATCCGAAATATCTGTTCTCAGATTCCACAGAAATAAGGCTAGCAAAGAGATCCACGAAATACAGATGTAACTCTGTGAGTGGAAGTCACAGAACACTAAGCGGTTTCTCAGAAACCTTCTTTCCAGATATCATCTGAGGATATTTCCTTTTTCACCGTAGCCCTCTATGGGCTTCCAAATATCACTTTGCCAATTCCACAAGAACTGTCTTAGCGCAAGGCTTCTCGAGGGGGAAAGCTGTAATTCTGAGAGATGATTTTACAGAACACAAAGAAGTTTCTCAGAAAGCTTCTTTCTCTTTGTTGTCAGAGGATATTTAATTTGTCCCTATAGTCTTCAAGGGATCCGAAATATCTGTTCTCAGATTCCACAGAAATAAGGCTAGCAAAGATATCCACGAAAGACAGATGTAACTCTGTGAGTGGAAGTCACAGAACACTAAGCGGTTTCTCAGAACGCTTCTTTGCAGATTTCATCTGAGGATATTTCCTTTTTCACCATAGCCCTCTATGGGCTTCCAAATATCACTTTGCCAATTCCACAAGAACTGTCTTAGCGAAAGGCTTCTTGAGGGGAAAGCTGTAACTCTGTGAGATTATTTCACAGAACACAAAGAAGTTTCTCAGAAAGCTTCTTTCTCTTTGTTATCGGAGGATATTTCCTTTGGCCCTATAGTCTTCAAGGGATCCGAAATATCTGTTCTCAGATTCCACAGAAATAAGGCTAGCAAAGAGATCCCCGAAAGACAGATGTAACTCTGTGAGGTGAATTAAAGGAACACTAAGCAGTTTCTCAGAAAGCTTCTTTCCAGATTTCATCTGAGGATATTTCCTTTTTCACCATAGCCCTCTATGGGCTTCCAAATATCTCTTTGCCAATTCCACAAGAACTGTCTTAGCGAAAGGCTTCTTGAGGGAAAAGCTGTAACTCTGTGAGATGATTTCACAAAACACAAAGAAGTTTCTCAGAAAGCTTCTTTCTCTTTGTTATCGGAGGATTTTTCCTTTGGCCCTATAGTCTTCAAAGGGATCCGAAATATCTGTTCTCAGATTCCACAGAAATAAGGCTAGCAAAGAGATCCACGAAATACAGATGTAACTCTGTGAGTGGAAGTCAAAGAACACTAAGGGGTTTCTCAGAAAGCTTCTTTCCAGATTTCACCAGAGGATATTTCCTTTTTCACCATAGCCCTCTATGGGCTTCCAAATATCACTTTGCCAATTCCACAAGAACTGTCTTAGTGAAAAGCTTCTTGAGGGGAAAGCTGTTACTCTGTGAGATGATTTCACAGAACACAAAGAAGTTTCTCAGAAAGCTTCTTTCTCTTTGTTATCGGAGGATTTTTCCTTTGGCCCTATAGTCTTCAAAGGGATCCGAAATATCTGTTATCAGATTCCACAGAAATAAGGCTAGCAAAGAGATCCACGAAAGACAGATGTAACTGTGTGAGATGAATTAACAGAACACTAAGCAGTTTCACAGAAAGCTTCTTTCCAGATTTCATCTGAGGATATTTCCTTTTTCACCATAGCCCTCTATGGGCTTGCAAATATCACTTTGCCAATTCCACAAGAACTGTCTTAGCGAAAGGCTTCTTGAGGGGAAAGCTGTAACTCTGTGAGATGATTTCACAGAACACAAAGAAGTTTCCCAGAAACCTTCTTTCTCTTTGTTATCGGAGGATATTTCCTTTGCCCCTATTGTCTTCAAGGGATCCGAAATATCTGTTCTCAGATTCCACAGAAATAAGGCTAGCAAAGAGATCCACGAAAGACAGATGTAACTCTGTGAGTTGAATTAACAGAACACTAAGCAGTTTCTCAGAAACCTTCTTTCCAGATTTCATCTGAGGATATTTCCTTTTTCACCATAGCCCTCTATGCGCTTCCAAATATCACTTTGCCAATTCCACAACAACTGTCTTAGCGAAAGGCTTCTTGAGCGAAAAGCTGTAACTCTGTGAGATGATTTCACAGAACACAAAGAAGTTTCTCAGAAAGCTTCTTTCTCTTTGTTATCGGAGGATTTTTCCTTTGGCCCTATAGTCTTCAAAGGAATCCGAAATATCTGTTCTCAGATTCCACAGAAATAAGGCTAGCAAAGAGATCCACGACATACAGATGTAACTGTGTGAGATGAATTAACAGAACACTAAGCAGTTTCTCAGAAAGCTTCTTTCCAGATTTCATCTGAGGATATTTCCTTTTTCACCACAGCCCTCTATGGGCTTCCAAATATCACTTTGCCAGCTCCACAAGAACTGTCTTAGCGAAAGGCTTCTTGAGGGGAAAGCTGTAACTCTGGGAGATGATTTCACAGGACACAAAGAAGTTTCTCAGAAAGCTTCTTTCTCTTTGTTGTCAGAGGATATTTCCTTTGGCCCTATAGTCTTCAAAGGGATACGAAATATCTGTTCTCAGATTCCACAGAAATAAGGCTAGCAAAGAGATCCACGAAATACAGATATAACTCTGTGAGTGGAAGTCACAGAACACTAAGCGGTTTCTCAGAAAGCTTCTTTCCAGATTTCATCTGAGGATATTTCCTTTTTCACCATAGCCCTCTATGGGCTTCCAAATATCACTTTACCAATTCCACAAGAACTGTCTTAGCGAAAGGCTTCTCGAGGGGGAAAGCTGTAATTCTGAGAGATGATTTTACAGAACACAAAGAAGTTTCTCAGAAAGCTTCTTTCTCTTTTTTGTCAGAGGATATTTCCTTTGTCCCTATAGTCTTCAAAGGGATCCGAAATATCTGTTCTCAGATTCCACAGAAATAAGGCTAGCAAAGAGATCCACGAAAGACAGATGTAACTCTGTGAGTGGAAGTCACAGAACACTAAGCGGTTTCTCAGAACGCTTCTTTGCAGATTTCATCTGAGGATATTTCCTTTTTCACCATAGCCCTCTATGGGCTTCCAAATATCACTTTGCCAATTCCACAAGAACTGTCTTAGCGAAAGGCTTCTTGAGGGGAAAGCTGTAACTCTGTGAGATTATTTCACAGAACACAAAGAAGTTTCTCAGAAAGCTTCTTTCTCTTTGTTATCGGAGGATATTTCCTTTGGCCCTATAGTCTTCAAGGGATCCGAAATATCTGTTCTCAGATTCCACAGAAATAAGGCTAGCAAAGAGATCCACGAAAGACAGATGTAACTCTGTGAGGTGAATTAAAGGAACACTAAGCAGTTTCTCAGAAAGCTTCTTTCCAGATTTCATCTGAGGATATTTCCTTTTTCACCATAGCCCTCTATGGGCGTCCAAATATCTCTTTGCCAATTCCACAAGAACTGTCTTAGCGAAAGGCTTCTTGAGGGAAAAGCTGTAACTCTGTGAGATGATTTCACAAAACACAAAGAAGTTTCTCAGAAAGCTTCTTTCTCTTTGTTATCGGAGGATTTTTCCTTTGGCCCTATAGTCTTCAAAGGGATCCGAAATATCTGTTCTCAGATTCCACAGAAATAAGGCTAGCAAAGAGATCCACGAAATACAGATGTAACTCAGTGAGTGGAAGTCAAAGAAAACTAAGGGGTTTCTCAGAAAGCTTCTTTCCAGATTTCATCTGAGGATATTTCCTTTTTCACCATAGCCCTCTATGGGCTTCCAAATATCACTTTGCCAATTCCACAAGAACTGTCTTAGTGAAAGGCTTCTTGAGGGGAAAGCTGTTACTCTGTGAGATGATTTCACAGAACACAAAGAAGTTTCTCAGAAAGCTTCTTTCTCTTTGTTATCGGAGGATTTTTCCTTTGGCCCTATAGTCTTCAAAGGGATCCGAAATATCTGTTATCAGATTCCACAGAAATAAGGCTAGCAAAGAGATCCACGAAAGACAGATGTAACTGTGTGAGATGAATTAACAGAACACTAAGCAGTTTCACAGAAAGCTTCTTTCCAGATTTCATCTGAGGATATTTCCTTTTTCACCATAGCCCTCTATGGGCTTGCAAATATCACTTTGCCAATTCCACAAGAACTGTCTTAGCGAAAGGCTTCTTGAGGGGAAAGCTGTAACTCTGTGAGATGATTTCACAGAACACAAAGAAGTTTCCCAGAAACCTTCTTTCTCTTTGTTATCGGAGGATATTTCCTTTGCCCCTATACTCTTCAAGGGATCCGAAATATCTGTTCTCAGATTCCACAGAAATAAGGCTAGCAAAGAGATCCACGAAAGACAGATGTAACTCTGTGAGGTGAATTAAAGGAACACTAAGCAGTTTCTCAGAAAGCTTCTTTCCAGATTTCATCTAAGGATATTTCCTTTTTCACCATAGCCCTCTATGGGCGTCCAAATATCTCTTTGCCAATTCCACAAGAACTGTCTTAGCGAAAGGCTTCTTGAGGGAAAAGCTGTAACTCTGTGAGATGATTTCACAAAACACAAAGAAGTTTCTCAGAAAGCTTCTTTCTCTTTGTTATCGGAGGATTTTTCCGTTGGCCCTATAGTCTTCAAAGGGATCCGAAATATCTGTTCTCAGATTCCACAGAAATAAGGCTAGCAAAGAGATCCACGAAATACAGATGTAACTCTGTGAGTGGAAGTCAAAGAACACTAAGGGGTTTCTCAGAAAGCTTCTTTCCAGATTTCATCTGAGGATATTTCCTTTTTCACCATAGCCCTCTATGGGCTTCCAAATATCACTTTGCCAATTCCACAAGAACTGTCTTAGTGAAAGGCTTCTTGAGGGGAAAGCTGTTACTCTGTGAGATGATTTCACAGAACACAGAGAAGTTTCTCAGAAAGCTTCTTTCTCTTTGTTATCGGAGGATTTTTCCTTTGGCCCTATAGTCTTCAAAGGGGTCCGAAATATCTGTTATCAGATTCCACAGAAATAAGGCTAGCAAAGAGATCCACGAAAGACAGATGTAACTGTGTGAGATGAATTAACAGAACACTAAGCAGTTTCACAGAAAGCTTCTTTCCAGATTTCATCTGAGGATATTTCCTTTTTCACCATAGCCCTCTATGGGCTTGCAAATATCACTTTGCCAATTCCACAAGAACTGTCTTAGCGAAAGGCTTCTTGAGGGGAAAGCTGTAACTCTGTGAGATGATTTCACAGAACACAAAGAAGTTTCCCAGAAACCTTCTTTCTCTTTGTTATCGGAGGATATTTCCTTTGCCCCTATACTCTTCAAGGGATCCGAAATATCTGTTCTCAGATTCCACAGAAATAAGGCTAGCAAAGAGATCCACGAAAGACAGATGTAACTCTGTGAGGTGAATTAACAGAACACTAAGCAGTTTCTCAGAAAGCTTCTTTCCAGATTTCATCTGAGGATATTTCCTTTTTCACCATAGCCCTCTATGGGCTTCCAAATATCACTTTGCCAATTCCACAAGAACTGTCTTAGCGAAAGGCTTCTTGGGGGGAAAGCTGTAACTCTGTGAGATGATTTCACAAGACACAAAGAAGTTTCTCAGAGAGCTTCTTTCTCTTTGTTGTCAGAGGATATTTCCTTTGGCCCTATAGTCTTCAAAGGGATCCGAAATATCTGTTCTCAGATTCCACAGAAATAAGGCTAGCAAAGAGATCCACGAAATACACATGTAACTCTGTGAGTGGAAGTCATAGAACACTAAGCGGTTTCTCAGAAAGCTTCTTTCCAGATTTCATCTGAGGATACTTCCTTTTTCACCATAGCCCTCTATGGGCTTCCAAATATCACTTTGCCAATTCCACAAGAACTGTCTTAGCGAAAGGCTTCTTGAGGGGAAAGCTGTAACTCTGTGAGATGATTTCACAGAACACAAAGAAGTTTCTCAGAAAGCTTCTTTCTCTTTGTTATCGGAGGATTTTTCCTTTGGCCCTATAGTCTTCAAAGGGATCCGAAATATCTGTTCTCAGATTCCACAGAAATAAGGCTAGCAAAGAGATCCACGACATACAGATGTAACTGTGTGAGATGAATTAACAGAACACTAAGCAGTTTCTCAGAAAGCTTCTTTCCAGATTTCATCTGAGGATATTTCCTTTTTCACCGTAGCCCTCTATGGGCTTCCAAATATCACTTTACCAATTCCACAAGAACTGTCTTAGCGAAAGGCTTCTTGAGGGGAAAGCTGTAACTCTGTGAGATGATTTCACAGAACACAAAGAAGTTTCCCAGAAAACTTCTTTCTCTTTGTTATCGGAGGATATTTCCTTTGCCCCTATAGTCTTCAAGGGATCCGAAATATCTGTTCTCAGATTCCACAGAAATAAGGCAAGCAAAGAGATCCACGAAAGACAGATGTAACTCTGTGAGGTGAATTAACAGAACACTAAGCAGTTTCTCAGAAAGCTTCTTTCCAGATTTCATCTGAGGATATTTCCTTTTTCACCATAGCCCTCTATGCGCTTCCAAATATCACTTTGCCAATTCCACAAGAACTGTCTTAGCGAAAGGCTTCTTGAGGGGAAAGCTGTAACTCTGTGAGATGATTTCACAGGACACAAAGAAGTTTCTCAGAAAGCTTCTTTCTCTTTGTTATCAGAGGATATTTCCTTTGGCCCTATAGTCTTCAAAGGGATCCGAAATATCTGCTCTCAGATTCCACAGAAATAAGGCTAGCAAAGAGATCCACGAAATACAGATGTAACTCTGTGAGTGGAAGTCACAGAACACTAAGCGGTTTCTCAGAAAGCTTCTTTCCAGATTTCATCTGAGGATATTTCCTTTTTCACCATAGCCCTCTATGGGCTTCCAAATATAACTTTGCCAATTCCACAAGAACCGTCTTAGCGAAAGGCTTCTTGAGGAGAACGCTGTAACTCTGTGAGATGATTTCACAGAACACAAAGAAGTTTCTCAGAAAGCTTCTTTCTCTTTGTTATCGGAGGATATTTCCTTTGGCCCTATAGTCTTCAAAGGGATCCGAAATATCTGTTCTCAGATTCCACAGAAATAAGGCTAGTAAAGAGATCCACGAAATACAGATGTAACTGTGTGAGATGAATTAACAGAACACTAAGCAGTTTCTCAGAAAGCTTCTTTCCAGATTTCATCTGAGGATATTTCCTTTTTCACCATAGCCCTCTATGGGCTTCCAAATATCACTTTGCCAATTCCACAAGAACTGTCTTAGCGAAAGGCTTCTTGAGAAGAAAGCTGTAACTCTGTGAGATGATTTCACAGAACACAAAGAAGTTTCTCAGAAAGCTTCTTTCTCTTTGTTATTAGAGGAATTTTCTTTTGGCCCTATAGTCTTCAAAGGGATCAAAATATCTGTTCTCAGATTCCACAGAAATAAGGCTAGCAAAGACATCCACGAAATAAAGATGTAACTCTGTGAGATGAATTAACAGAACTCTAAGCAGTTTCTCAGAAAGTTTCTTTCCAGATTTCATCTGAGGATATTTCCTTTTTCACCATAGCCCTCTATGGGCTTCCAAATATCACTTTGCCAATTCCACAAGAACTGTCTTAGCGAAAGGCTTCTTGAGGAGAAATCTGTAACTCTGTGAGATGATATCACAGAACACAAAGAAGTTTCTCAGAAAGCTTCTTTCTCTTTGTTATCGGAGGATATTTCCTTTGGCCCTATAGTATTCAAAGGGATCCGAAATATCTGTTCTCAGATTCCACAGAAATAAGGCTAGTAAAGAGATCCACGAAATACAGATGTAACTCTGTGAGATGAATTAACAGAACACTAAGCTGTTTCTCAGAAAGCTTCTTTCCAGATTTCATCTGAGGATATTTCCTTTTTCACCATAGCCCTCTATGGGCTTGCAAATATCACTTTGCCAATTCCACAAGAACTGTCTTAGCGAAAGGCTTCTTGAGGAGAAAGCTGTAACTCTGTGGGATGATTTCACAGGACACAAAGAAGTTTCTCAGAAAGCTTCTTTCTCTTTGTTGTCAGAGGATATTTCCTTTGGCCCTATAGTCTTCAAAGGGATCCGAAATATCTGTTCTGAGATTCCACAGAAATAAGGCTAGCAAAGAGATCCACGAAATACAGATGTAACTCTGTGAGTGGAAGTCACAGAACACTAAACGGCTTCTCAGTAAGCTTATTTCCAGATTTCATCTGAGGATATTTCCTTTTTCACCATAGCCCTCTAGGGGCTTCCAAATATCACTTTGCTAATTCCACAAGAACTGTCTTAGCGAAAGTCTTCTTGAGGGGAAAGCTGTTACTCTGTGAGATGATTTCACAGAACACAAAGAAGTTTCTCAGAAAGCTTCTTTCTCTTTGTTATCCGAGGAATTTTCCTTTGGCCCTATAGTCTTCAAAGGGATGCGAAATATCTGTTCTCAGATTCCACAGAAATAAGTCTAGGAAAGAGATCCACGAAATACAGATGTAACTCTGTGTGATGAATTAACAGAACACTAAGCTGTTTCTCAGAAAGCTTCTTTCCAGATTTCATCTGAGGATATTTCCTTTTTCACCATAGCCCTCTATGGGCTTCCAAATATCACTTTGCCAATTCCACAAGAACTGTCTTAGCGAAAGGCTTCTTGAGGGGAAAGCTGTAACTCTGTGAGATGATTTCACAGAACACAAAGAAGTTTCTCAGAAAGCTTCTTTCTCTTTGATATCGGAGGATATTTCCTTTGGCCCTATAGTCTTCAAGGGATCCGAAATATCTGTTATCAGATTCCACAGAAATAAGGCTAGCAAAGAGATCCACGAAAGACAGATGTAACTCTGTGAGGTGAATTAACAGAACACTAAGCAATTTCTCAGAAAGCTTCTTTAAAGATTTCATCTGAGGATATTTCCTTTTTCACCATAGCCCTCTATGGGCTTCCAAATATCACTTTGCCAATTCCACAAGAACTGTCTTAGCGAAAGGCTTCTTAAGGGGAAAGCTGTAATTCTGTGACATGATTTCACAGAACACAAAGAAGTTTCTCAGAGAGCTTCTTTCTCTTTGTTATCGGAGGATATTTCCTTTGGCCCTATAGTCTTCAAAGGGATCCGAAATATCTCTTCTCAGATTCCACAGAAATAAGGCTAGCAAAGAGATCCACGAAATACAGATGTAACTCTGTGAGATGAATTAACAGAACTCTAAGCAGTTTCTCAGAAAGCTTCTTTCCAGATTTCATGTGAGGATATTTCCTTTTTCACCGTAGCCCTCTATGGGCTTCCAAATATCACTTTGTCAATTCCACAAGAACTGTCTTAGCGAAAGGCTTCTTGAGGGGAAAGCTGTAACTCTGTGAGATGATTTCACGGAACACAAAGAAGTTTTTCAGAAAGCTTCTTTCTCTTTGTTATCGGAGGATTTTTCCTTTGGCCCTACAGTCTTCAAAGGGATCCGAAATATCTGTTCTCAGATTCCACAGAAATAAGGCTAGCAAAGAGATCCACGAAATACAGATGTAACTCTGTGAGATGAATTAAAAGAACACTAAGCAGTTTCTCAGACAGCTTCTTTCCAGATTTCATCTGAGAATATTTCCTTTTTCACCATAGCCCTCTATGGGCTTCCAAATATCACTTTGCCAATTCCACAAGAACTGTCTTAGCGAAAGGCTTCTTGAGGGGAAAGCTGTAACTCTGTGAGATGATTTAACAGAACACAAAGAAGTTTCTCAGAAAGCTTCTTTCTCTTTGTTATTGGAGGATATTTTCTTTGGCCCTATAGTCTTCAAAGGGATCCGAAATATCTGTTCTCAGATTCCACAGAAATAAGTCTAGGAAAGAGATCCACGAAATACAGATGTAACTCTGTGTGATGAATTAACAGAACACTAAGCAGTTTCTCAGAAAGCTTCTTTCCAGATTTCATCTGAGGATATTTCCTTTTTCACCATAGCCCTCTATGGGCTTCCAAATATCACTTTGCCAATTCCAAAAGAACTGTCTTAGCGAAAGGCTTCTTGAGGGGAAAGCTGTAACTCTGTGAGATGATTTCACAGAACACAAAGAAGTTTCTCAGAAAGCTTCTTTCTCTTTGATATCGGAGGATATTTCCTTTGGCCCTATAGTCTTCAAGGGATACGAAATATCTGTTATCAGATTCCACAGAAATAAGGCTAGCAAAGAGATCCACGAAAGACAGATGTAACTCTGTGAGGTGAATTAACAGAACACTAAGCAATTTCTCAGAAAGCTTCTTTAAAGATTTCATCTGAGGATATTTCCTTTTTCACCATAGCCCTCTATGGGCTTCCAAATATCACTTTGCCAATTCCACAAGAACTGTCTTAGCGAAAGGCTTCTTAAGGGGAAAGCTGTAATTCTGTGAAATGATTTCACAGAACACAAAGAAGTTTCTCAGAGAGCTTCTTTCTCTTTGTTATCGGAGGATATTTCCTTTGGCCCTATAGTCTTCAAAGGGATCCGAAATATCTCTTCTCAGATTCCACAGAAATAAGGCTAGCAAAGAGATCCACGAAATACAGATGTAACTCTGTGAGATGAATTAACAGAACTCTAAGCAGTTTCTCAGAAAGCTTCTTTCCAGATTTCATGTGAGGATATTTCCTTTTTCACCGTAGCCCTCTATGGGCTTCCAAATATCACTTTGTCAATTCCACAAGAACTGTCTTAGTGAAAGGCTTCTTGAGGGGAAAGCAGTAACTCTGTGAGATGATTTCACAGAACACAAAGAAGTTTCTCAGAAAGCTTCTTTCTCTTTGTTATTGGGGGATATTTCCTTTGGCCCTATAGTCTTCAAATGGATCCGAAATATCTGTTCTGAGATTCCACAGAAATAAGGCTAGCAAAGAGATCCACGAAATACAGATGTAACTCTGTGAGTGGAAGTCACAGAACACTAAACGGCTTCTCAGTAAGCTTATTTCCAGATTTCATCTGAGGATATTTCCTTTTTCACCATAGCCCTCTAGGGGCTTCCAAATATCACTTTGCTAATTCCACAAGAACTGTCTTAGCGAAAGTCTTCTTGAGGGGAAAGCTGTTACTCTGTGAGTTGATTTCACAGAACACAAAGAAGTTTCTCAGAAAGCTTCTTTCTCTTTGTTATCCGAGGAATTTTCCTTTGGCCCTATAGTCTTCAAAGGGATCCGAAATATCTGTTCTCAGATTCCACAGAAATAAGTCTAGGAAAGAGATCCACGAAATACAGATGTAACTCTGTGTGATGAATTAACAGAACACTAAGCAGTTTCTCAGAAAGCTTCTTTCCAGATTTCATCTGAGGATATTTCCTTTTTCACCATAGCCCTCTATGGGCTTCCAAATATCACTTTGCCAATTCCACAAGAACTGTCTTAGCGAAAGGCTTCTTGAGGGGAAAGCTGTAACTCTGTGAGATGATTTCACAGAACACAAAGAAGTTTCTCAGAAAGCTTCTTTCTCTTTGATATCGGAGGATATTTCCTTTGGCCCTATAGTCTTCAAGGGATCCGAAATATCTGTTATCAGATTCCACAGAAATAAGGCTAGCAAAGAGATCCACGAAAGACAGATGTAACTCTGTGAGGTGAATTAACAGAACACTAAGCAATTTCTCAGAAAGCTTCTTTAAAGATTTCATCTGAGGATATTTCCTTTTTCACCATAGCCCTCTATGGGCTTCCAAATATCACTTTGCCAATTCCACAAGAACTGTCTTAGCGAAAGGCTTCTTAAGGGGAAAGCTGTAATTCTGTGACATGATTTCACAGAACACAAAGAAGTTTCTCAGAGAGCTTCTTTCTCTTTGTTATCGGAGGATATTTCCTTTGGCCCTATAGTCTTCAAAGGGATCCGAAATATCTCTTCTCAGATTCCACAGAAATAAGGCTAGCAAAGAGATCCACGAAATACAGATGTAACTCTGTGAGATGAATAAACAGAACTCTAAGCAGTTTCTCAGAAAGCTTCTTTCCAGATTTCATGTGAGGATATTTCCTTTTTCACCGTAGCCCTCTATGGGCTTCCAAAATTCACTTTGTCAATTCCACAAGAACTGTCTTAGCGAAAGGCTTCTTGAGGGGAAAGCTGTAACTCTGTGAGATGATTTCACGGAACACAAAGAAGTTTTTCAGAAAGCTTCTTTCTCTTTGTTATCGGAGGATTTTTCCTTTGGCCCTACAGTCTTCAAAGGGATCCGAAATATCTGTTCTCAGATTCCACAGAAATAAGGCTAGCAAAGAGATCCACGAAATACAGATGTAACTCTGTGAGATGAATTAAAAGAACACTAAGCAGTTTCTCAGACAGCTTCTTTCCAGATTTCATCTGAGAATATTTCCTTTTTCACCATAGCCCTCTATGGGCTTCCAAATATCACTTTGCCAATTCCACAAGAACTGTCTTAGCGAAAGGCTTCTTGAGGGGAAAGCTGTAACTCTGTGAGATGATTTAACAGAACACAAAGAAGTTTCTCAGAAAGCTTCTTTCTCTTTGTTATTGGAGGATATTTTCTTTGGCCCTATAGTCTTCAAAGGGATCCGAAATATCTGTTCTCAGATTCCACAGAAATAAGTCTAGGAAAGAGATCCACGAAATACAGATGTAACTCTGTGTGATGAATTAACAGAACACTAAGCAGTTTCTCAGAAAGCTTCTTTCCAGATTTCATCTGAGGATATTTCCTTTTTCACCATAGCCCTCTATGGGCTTCCAAATATCACTTTGCCAATTCCACAAGAACTGTCTTAGCGAAAGGCTTCTTGAGGGGAAAGCTGTAACTCTGTGAGATGATTTCACAGAACACAAAGAAGTTTCTCAGAAAGCTTCTTTCTCTTTGATATCGGAGGATATTTCCTTTGGCCCTATAGTCTTCAAGGGATACGAAATATCTGTTATCAGATTCCACAGAAATAAGGCTAGCAAAGTGATCCACGAAAGACAGATGTAACTCTGTGAGGTGAATTAACAGAACACTAAGCAATTTCTCAGAAAGCTTCTTTAAAGATTTCATCTGAGGATATTTCCTTTTTCACCATAGCCCTCTATGGGCTTCCAAATATCACTTTGCCAATTCCACAAGAACTGTCTTAGCGAAAGGCTTCTTAAGGGGACAGCTGTAATTCTGTGAAGTGATTTCACAGAACACAAAGAAGTTTCTCAGAGAGCTTCTTTCTCTTTGTTATCGGAGGATATTTCCTTTGGCCCTATAGTCTTCAAAGGGATCCGAAATATCTCTTCTCAGATTCCACAGAAATAAGGCTAGCAAAGAGATCCACGAAATACAGATGTAACTCTGTGAGATGAATTAACAGAACTCTAAGCAGTTTCTCAGAAAGCTTCTTTCCAGATTTCATGTGAGGATATTTCCTTTTTCACCGTAGCCCTCTATGGGCTTCCAAATATCACTTTGTCAATTCCACAAGAACTGTCTTAGTGAAAGGCTTCTTGAGGGGAAAGCAGTAACTCTGTGAGATGATTTCACAGAACACAAAGAAGTTTCTCAGAAAGCTTCTTTCTCTTTGTTATTGGGGGATATTTCCTTTGGCCCTATAGTCTTCAAAGGGATCCGAAATATCTGTTCCCAGATTCCACAGAAATAAGGCTAGCAAAGAGATCCACGAAATGCAGATGTAACTCTGTGAGTGGAAGTTACAGAACACTAAGCGGTTTCTCAGAAGGCTTCTTTCCAGATTTCATCTGAGGATATTTCCTTTTTCACCATAGCCCCTTATGGGCTTCCAAATATCACTTTGCCAATTCCACAAGAACTGTCTTAGCGGAAGGCTTCTTGACGGGAAAGCTGTAACTCTGTGAGATGATTTCACAGAACACAAAGAAGTTTCTCAGAAAGCTTCTTTCTCTTTGTTATTGGAGGATATTTAATTGGCCCTATAGTCTTCAAAGGGATCCGAAATATCTGTTCTCAGATTCCACAGAAATAAGGCTAGCAAAGAGATCCACGAAATACAGATAAAGCTCTGTGAGATGAATTAACAGAACACTAAGCAGTTTCTCAGAAAGCTTCTTTTCAGATTTCATCTGAGGATCTTTCCTTTTTCACCATAGCCCTCTATGGGCTTCCAAATATCACTTTGCCAATTCCACAAGAACTGTCTTAGCGAAAGGCTTCTTGAGGGGAAAGCTGTAATTCTGTGACATGATTTCACAGAACACAAAGAAGTTTCTCAGAGAGCTTCTTTCTCTTTGTTATCGGAGGATATTTCCTTTGGCCCTCTAGTCTTCAAAGGGATCCGAAATATCTCTTCTCTGATTCCACAGAAATAAGGCTAGCAAAAAAATCCACGAAATACAGATGTAACTCTGTGAGATGAATTAACAGAACACTAAGCAGTTTCTCAGAGAGCTTCTTTCCAGATTTCATGTGAGGATATTTCCTTTTTCAACATAGCCCTCTATGGGCTTCCAAATATCAATTTGCCAATTCCACAAGAACTGTCTTAGTGAAAGGCTTCTTGAGGGGAAAGCTGTAACTCTGTGAGATGATTTCACAGAACACAAAGAAGTTTCTCAGAAAGCTTCTTTCTCTTTGTTATTGGAGGATATTTCCTTTGGCCCTGTATTCTTCAAAGGGATCCGAAATATCTGTTCTCAGATACTACAGAAATAAGGCTAGCAAAGAGATCCACGAAGTACAAATGTAACTCTGTGTGATGAATTAACAGAACACTAAGCAGTTTCTCAGAAAGCTTCTTTCCAGATTTCATCGGAGGATATTTCCTTTTTCACCATAGCCCTCAATGGGCTTCCAAATATCACTTTGCCAATTCCACAAGAACTGTCTTAGTGAAAGGCTTCTTGAGGGGAAAGCTGTAACTCTGTGAGATGATTTCACAGAACACAAAGAAGTTTCTCAGAAAGCTTCTTTGTCTTTGTTTTCGGAGGATATTTCCTTTGGCCCTATAGTCTTCAAAGGGATCCGAAATATCTGTTCTCATATTCCACAGAAATAAGGCTAGCTAAGAGATCCACGAAATGCAGATGTAACTCTGTGAGTGGAAGTTACAGAACACTAAGCGGTTTCTCAGAAGGCTTCTTTCCAGATTTCATCTGAGGATATTTCCTTTTTCACCATAGCCCCTTATGGTCTTCCAAATATCACTTTGCCAATTCCACAAGAACTGTCTTAGCGAAAGGCTTCTTGACGGGAAAGCTGTAACTCTGTGAGATGATTTCACAGAACACAAAGAAGTTTCTCAGAAAGCTTCTTTCTCTTTGTTATCGGAGGATATTTCCTTTGGCCCTATAGTCTTCAAAGGGATCCGAAATATCTGTTCTCATATTCCACAGAAATAAGGCTAGCAAAGAGATCCACGAAATACAGATATAACTCTGTGAGATGAATTAACAGAACACTAAGCAGTTTCTCAGAAAGCTTCTTTCCAGATTTCATCTGAGGATATTTCCTTTTTCACCATAGCCCTCTATGGGCTTCCAAATATCACTTTGCCAATTCCACAAGAACTGTCTTAGCGAAAGGCTTCTTGAGGGGAAAGCTGTAACTCTGTGACATGATTTCACAGAACACAAAGAAGTTTCTAAGAGAGCTTCTTTCTCTTTGTTATCGGAGGATATTTCCTTTGGCCCTATAGTCTTCAAAGGGATCCGAAATATCTCTTCTCAGATTCCACAGAAATAAGGCTAGCAAAGAGATCCACGTAATGCAGATGTAACTCTGTGAGTGGAAGTCACAGAACACTAAGCGGTTTCTCAGAAAGCTTCTTTCCAGATTTCATCTGAGGATATTTCCTTTTTCACCTTAGCCCCTTATGGGCTTCCAAATATCACTTTGCCAATTCCACAAGAACTGTCTTAGCGAAAGGCTTCTTGAGGGGAAAGCTGTAACTCTGTGAGATAATTTCACAGAACACAAAGAAGTTTCTCAGAAAGCTTCTTTCTCTTTGTTATCGGAGGATTTTTCCTTTGGCCCTATAGTCTTCAAAGGGATCCGAAATATCTGTTCTCAGATTCCACAGAAATAAGGCTAGCAAAGAGATCCACGAAATACAGATGTAACTCTGTGAGTGGAAGCCACAGAACACTAAGCAGATTCTCAGAAAGCTTCTTTCCAGATTTCATGTGAGGATATTTCCTTTTTCACCATAGCCCTCTATGGGCTTCCAAATATCACTTTGCCAATTCCACAAGAACTGTCTTAGCGAAAGGCTTCTTGAGGGGAAAGCTGTAACTCTGTGACATGATTTCACAGAACACAAAGAAGTTTCTCAGAGAGCTTCTTTCTCTTTGTTATCGGAGGATATTTCCTTTGACCCTATAGTCTTCAAAGGGATCCGAAATATCTCTTCTCAGATTCCACAGAAATAAGGCTAGCAAAGAGATCCAAGAAATGCAGATGTAACTCTGTGAGTGGAAGTCACAGAACACTAAGCGGTTTCTCAGAAAGCTTCTTTCCAGATTTCATCTGAGGATATTTCCTTTTTCACCATAGCCCTCTATGTGCTTCCAAATATCACTTTGCCAATTCCACAAGAACTGGCCAAGCGAAAGGCTTCTTGAGGGGAAAGCTGTAACTCTGTGAGATGATTTCACAGAACACAAAGAAGTTTCTCAGAAAGCTTCTTTCTCTTTGTTATTGGAGGATATTTTCTTTGGCTCTATAGTCTTCAAAGGGATCCGAAATATCTGTTCTCAGATTCCACAGAAATAAGTCTAGGAAAGAGATCCACGAAATACAGATGTAACTCTGTGTGATGATTTAAAAGAACACTAAGCAGTTTCTCAGAAAGCTTCTTTCCAGATTTCATCTGAGGATATTTCCTTTTTCACCATAGCCCTCTATGGGCTTCCAAATATCACTTTGCCAATTCCACAAGAACTGTCTTAGCGAAAGGCTTCTTGAGGGGAAAGCTGTAACTCTGTGAGATGATTTCACAGAACACAAAGAAGTTTCTCAGAAAGCTTCTTTCTCTTTGTTATCGGAGGATATTTCCTTTGGCCCTATAGTCTTCAAGGGATCCGAAATATCTGTTATCAGATTCCACAGAAATAAGGCTAGCAAAGAGATCCACGAAAGACAGATGTAACTCTGTGAGGTGAATTAACAGAACACTAAGCAATTTCTCAGAAAGCTTCTTTAAAGATTTCATCTGAGGATATTTCCTTTTTCACCATAGCCCTCTATGGGCTTCCAAATATCACTTTGCCAATTCCACAAGAACTGTCTTAGCGAAAGGCTTCTTGAGGGGAAAGCTGTAACTCTGTGAGATGATTTCACAGAACACAAAAAAGTTTCTCAGAAAGCTTCTTTCTCTTTGTTATCGGAGGATATTTCCTTTGGCCCTATAGTCTTCAAGGGATCCGAAATATCTGTTCTCAGATTCCACAGAAATAAGGCTAGCAAAGAGATCCACGAAAGACTGATGTAACTCTGTTAGGTGAATTAACAGAACACTAAGCAGTTTCTCAGAAAGCTTCTTTCCAGATTTCATCTGAGGATATTTCCTTTTTCACCATAGCCCTCTATGGGCTTCCAAATATCACTTTGCCAATTCCACAAGAACTGTCTTAGGGAAAGGCTTCTTGAAGGGAAAGCTGTAACTCTGTGAGGTGATTTCACAGGACACAAAGAAGTTTCTCAGAAAGTTTCTTTCTCTTTGTTGTCAGAGGATATTTCCTTTGGCCCTATAGTCTTCAAAGGGATCCGAAACATTTGTTCTCAGATTCCACAGAAATAAGGCTAGCAAAGAGATCCACGAAATACAGATGTAACTCTGTGAGATGAATTAACAGAACACTAAGCAGTTTCTCAGAAAGCTTCTTTCCAGATTTCATCTGAGGATATTTCCTTTTTCACCATAGCCCTCTATGGGCTTCCAAATATCACTTTGCCAATTCCACAAGAACTGTCTTAGCGAAAGGCTTCCTGAGGGGAAAGCTGTAACTCTGTGAGATGATTTCACAGAACACAAAGAAGTTTCTCAGAAAGCTTCTTTGCCTTTGTTGTCGGAGGATATTTCCTTTGGCCCTATAGTCTTCAAAGGGATCCGAAATATCTGTTCTCAGATTCCACAGAAATAAGGCTAGCAAAGAGATCCCCGAAATGCACATGTAACTCTGTGAGTGGAAGTCACAGAACACTAAGCGGTTTCTCAGAAGGCTTCTTTAAATATTTCATGTGAGGATATTTCCTTTTTCACCTTAGCCCCTTATGGGCTTCCAAATATCACTTTGCCAACTCCACAAGAACTGTCTTAGCGAAAGGCTTCTTGAGGGGAAAGCTGTAACTCTGTGAGATGATTTCACAGAACACAAAGAAGTTTCTCAGAAAGCTTCTTTCCCTTTGTTATCGGAGGATATTTCCTTTGCCCCTATAGTCTTCAAAGGGATCCGAAATATCTGTTCTCAGATTCCACAGAAATAAGGCTAGCAAAGAGATCCACGAAATACAGATGTAACTCTGTGAGATGAATTAACAGAACACTAAGCAGTTTCTCAGAAAGCTTCTTTCCAGATTTCATGTGAGGATATTTCCTTTTTCACCATAGCCCTCTATGTGCTTCCAAATATCACTTTGCCAATTCCACAAGAACTCTCTTAGCGAAAGGCTTTTTCAGGGGAAAGCTGTAACTCTGTGAGATGATTTCACAGAACACAAAGAAGTTTCTCAGAAAGCTTCTTTCTCTTTGTTATCGGAGGATATTTCCTTTGGCCCTATAGTCTTCAAAGGGATCCGAAATATCTGTTCTCAGATTCCACAGAAATAAGGCTAGCAAAGAGATCCACGAAATACAGATATAACTCTGTGAGATGAATTAACAGAACACTAAGCAGTTTCTCAGAAAGCTTCTTTCCATATTTCATCTGAGGATATTTCCTTTTTCACCATAGCCCTCTATGGGCTTCCAAATATCACTTTGCAAATTCCACAAGAACTGTCTTAGCGAAAGGCTTCTTGAGGTGAAAGCTGTAACTCTGTGACATGATTTCACAGAACACAAAGAAGTTTCTCAGAGAGCTTCTTTCTCTTTGTTATCGGAGGATATTTCCTTTGGCCCTATAGTCTTCAAAGGGATCCGAAATATCTCTTCTCAGATTCCACAGAAATAAGGCTAGCAAAGAGATCCACGAAATACAGATGTAACTCTGTGAGATGAATTAACAGAACACTAAGCAGTTTCTCAGAAAGCTTCTTTCCAGATTTCATCTGAGGATATTTCATTTTTCACCATAGCCCTCTAAGGGCTTCCAAATATCTCTTTGCCAATTACACAAGAACTGTCTTAGCGAAAGGCTTCTTGAGGGGAAAGCTGTAACTCTGTGAGATGATTTCACAGAACACAAAGAAGTCTCTCAGAAAGCTTCTTTGTCTTTGTTTTCGGAGGATATTTCCTTTGGCCCTATAGTCTTCAAAGGGATCCGAAATATCTGTTCTCAGATTCCACAGAAATAAGGCTATCAAAGAGATCCACGAAATACAGATATAACTCTGTGAGATGAATTAACAGAACACTAAGCAGTTTCTCAGAAAGCTTCTTTCCAGATTTCATCTGAGGATATTTCCTTTTTCACCATATCGTCTATGGGCTTCCAAATATCACTTTGCCAATTCCAGAAGAACTGTCTTAGCGAAAGGCTTCCTTACGGGAAAGCTGTAACTATGTTAGATGATTTTACCGAACACAAAGAAGTTTCTCAGAAAGCTTCTTTCTCTTTGTTATCGGGGGACATTTCCTTTGGCCCTATAGTCTTCAAAGGGATCCGAAATATCTGTTCTCAGATTCCACAGAAATAAGGCTAGTAAAGAGATCCACGAAATACAGATGTAACTCTGTGAGATGAATTAACAGAACAGTAAGCGGTTTCTCAGAAGGCTTCTTTCCAGATTTCATGTGAGGATATTTCCTTTTTCAACATAGCCCTCTATGGGCTTCCAAATTTCACTTTGCCAATTCCACAAGAACTGTCTTAGTGAAAGGCTTCTTGAGGGGAAAGCTGTAACTCTGTGACATGATTTCACAGAACACAAAGAAGTTTCTCAGAGAGCTTCTTTCTCTTTGTTGTCGGAGGATATTTCCTTTGGCCCTACAGTCTTCAAAGGGATCCGAAATATCTGTTCTCAGATTCCACAGAAATAAGGCTAGCAAAGAGATCCAAGAAATACAGATGTAATTGTGTGAGTGGAAGTCACAGAACACTAACCGGTTTCTCAGAAATCTTATTTCCAGATTTCATCTGAGGATAATTCCTTTTTCACCATAGCCCTCTATGGGCTTCCAAATATCACTTTGCCAATTCCACAAGAACTGTCTTAGCGAAAGGCTTCTTGAGGGGAAAGCTGTAACTCTGTGAGATGATTTCACAGAACACAAAGAAGTTTCTCAGAAAGCGTCCTTCTCTTTGTTATCGGAGGACATTTCCTTGGCCCTATAGTCTTCAAAGGGATCCGAAATATCTGTTCTCAGATTCTACAGAAATAAGGCTATCAAAGAGATCCACGAAATACAGATGTAACTCTGTGAGATGAATTAACAGAACACTAAGCAGTTTCTCAGAAAGCTTCTTTCCAGATTTCATCTGAGGATATTTCCTTTTTCACCATAGCCCTCTATGGGCTTCCAAAAATCACTTTGCCAATTCCACAAGAACTGTATTAGCGAAAGGCTTCTTGAGGGGAAAGCTGTAACTCTGTGAGATGATTTGACAGAACACAAAGAAGTTTCTCAGAGAGCTTCTTTCTCTTTGTTATCGGAGGATATTTCCTTTGGCCCTGTAGTCTTCAAAGGGATCCGAAATATCTGTTCTCAGATTCCACAGAAATAAGGCTAGCAAAGAGATCCACGAAATACAGATGTAACTCTGTGAGATGAATTAACAGAACACTAAGCAGTTTCTCAGAAAGCTTCTTTCCAGATTTCATGTGAGGATATTTCCTTTTTCACCATAGCCCTCTATGTGCTTCCAAATATCACTTTGCCAATTCCACAAGAACTATCTTAGCGAAAGGCTTTTTCAGGGGAAAGCTGTAACTCTGTGAGGTGATTTCACAGAACACAAAGAAGTTTCTCAGAAAGCTTCTTTCTCTTTGTTATCGGAGGATATTTCCTTTGACCCTATAGTCTTCAAAGGGATCCGAAATATCTGTTCTCAGATTCCACAGAAATAAGGGTAGCAAAGAGATCCACGAAATACAGATATAACTCTGTGAGATGAATTAACAGAACACTAAGCAGTTTCTCAGAAAGCTTCTTTCCATATTTCATCTGAGGATATTTCCTTTTTCACCATAGCCCTCTATGGGCTTCCAAATATCACTTTGCAAATTCCACAAGAACTGTCTTAGCGAAAGGCTTCTTGAGGTGAAAGCTGTAACTCTGTGACATGATTTCACAGAACACAAAGAAGTTTCTCAGAGAGCTTCTTTCTCTTTGTTATCGGAGGATATTTCCTTTGGCCCTATAGTCTTCAAAGGGATCCGAAATATCTCTTCTCAGATTCCACAGAAATAAGGCTAGCAAAGAGATCCACGAAATACAGATGTAACTCTGTGAGATGAATTAACAGAACACTAAGCAGTTTCTCAGAAAGCTTCTTTCCATATTTCATCTGAGGATATTTCCTTTTTCACCATAGCCCTCTATGGGCTTCCAAATATCACTTTGTCAATTCCACAAGAACTGTCTTAGTGAAAGGCTTCTTGAGGGGAAAGCAGTAACTCTGTGAGATGATTTCACAGAACACAAAGAAGTTTCTCAGAAAGCTTCTTTCTCTTTGTTATTGGGGGATATTTCCTTTGGCCCTATAGTCTTCAAATGGATCCGAAATATCTGTTCTGAGATTCCACAGAAATAAGGCTAGCAAAGAGATCCACGAAATACAGATGTAACTCTGTGAGTGGAAGTCACAGAACACTAAACGGCTTCTCAGTAAGCTTATTTCCAGATTTCATCTGAGGATATTTCCTTTTTCACCATAGCCCTCTAGGGGCTTCCAAATATCACTTTGCTAATTCCACAAGAACTGTCTTAGCGAAAGTCTTCTTGAGGGGAAAGCTGTTACTCTGTGAGATGATTTCACAGAACACAAAGAAGTTTCTCAGAAAGCTTCTTTCTCTTTGTTATCCGAGGAATTTTCCTTTGGCCCTATAGTCTTCAAAGGGATCCGAAATATCTGTTCTCAGATTCCACAGAAATAAGTCTAGGAAAGAGATCCACGAAATACAGATGTAACTCTGTGTGATGAATTAACAGAACACTAAGCAGTTTCTCAGAAAGCTTCTTTCCAGATTTCATCTGAGGATATTTCCTTTTTCACCATAGCCCTCTATGGGCTTCCAAATATCACTTTGCCAATTCCACAAGAACTGTCTTAGCGAAAGGCTTCTTGAGGGGAAAGCTGTAACTCTGTGAGATGATTTCACAGAACACAAAGAAGTTTCTCAGAAAGCTTCTTTCTCTTTGATATCGGAGGATATTTCCTTTGGCCCTATAGTCTTCAAGGGATCCGAAATATCTGTTATCAGATTCCACAGAAATAAGGCTAGCAAAGAGATCCACGAAAGACAGATGTAACTCTGTGAGGTGAATTAACAGAACCCTAAGCAATTTCTCAGAAAGCTTCTTTAAAGATTTCATCTGAGGATATTTCCTTTTTCAACATAGCCCTCTATGGGCTTCCAAATATCACTTTGCCAATTCCACAAGAACTGTCTTAGCGAAAGGCTCCTTAAGGGGAAAGCTGTAATTCTGTGACATGATTTCACAGAACACAAAGAAGTTTCTCAGAGAGCTTCTTTCTCTTTGTTATCGGAGGATATTTCCTTTGGCCCTATAGTCTTCAAAGGGATCCGAAATATCTCTTCTCAGATTCCACAGAAATAAGGCTAGCAAAGAGATCCACGAAATACAGATGTAACTCTGTGAGATGAATTAACAGAACTCTAAGCAGTTTCTCAGAAAGCTTCTTTCCAGATTTCATGTGAGGATATTTCCTTTTTCACCGTAGCCCTCTATGGGCTTCCAAAATTCACTTTGTCAATTCCACAAGAACTGTCTTAGCGAAAGGCTTCTTGAGGGGAAAGCTGTAACTCTGTGAGATGATTTCACGGAACACAAAGAAGTTTTTCAGAAAGCTTCTTTCTCTTTGTTATCGGAGGATTTTTCCTTTGGCCCTACAGTCTTCAAAGGGATCCGAAATATCTGTTCTCAGATTCCACAGAAATAAGGCTAGCAAAGAGATCCACGAAATACAGATGTAACTCTGTGAGATGAATTAAAAGAACACTAAGCAGTTTCTCAGACAGCTTCTTTCCAGATTTCATCTGAGAATATTTCCTTTTTCACCATAGCCCTCTATGGGCTTCCAAATATCACTTTGCCAATTCCACAAGAACTGTCTTAGCGAAAGGCTTCTTGAGGGGAAAGCTGTAACTCTGTGAGATGATTTAACAGAACACAAAGAAGTTTCTCAGAAAGCTTCTTTCTCTTTGTTATTGGAGGATATTTTCTTTGGCCCTATAGTCTTCAAAGGGATCCGAAATATCTGTTCTCAGATTCCACAGAAATAAGTCTAGGAAAGAGATCCACGAAATACAGATGTAACTCTGTGTGATGAATTAACAGAACACTAAGCAGTTTCTCAGAAAGCTTCTTTCCAGATTTCATCTGAGGATATTTCCTTTTTCACCATAGCCCTCTATGGGCTTCCAAATATCACTTTGCCAATTCCACAAGAACTGTCTTAGCGAAAGGCTTCTTGAGGGGAAAGCTGTAACTCTGTGAGATGATTTCACAGAACACAAAGAAGTTTCTCAGAAAGCTTCTTTCTCTTTGATATCGGAGGATATTTCCTTTGGCCCTATAGTCTTCAAGGGATACGAAATATCTGTTATCAGATTCCACAGAAATAAGGCTAGCAAAGAGATCCACGAAAGACAGATGTAACTCTGTGAGGTGAATTAACAGAACACTAAGCAATTTCTCAGAAAGCTTCTTTAAAGATTTCATCTGAGGATATTTCCTTTTTCACCATAGCCCTCTATGGGCTTCCAAATATCACTTTGCCAATTCCACAAGAACTGTCTTAGCGAAAGGCTTCTTAAGGGGACAGCTGTAATTCTGTGAAGTGATTTCACAGAACACAAAGAAGTTTCTCAGAGAGCTTCTTTCTCTTTGTTATCGGAGGATATTTCCTTTGGCCCTATAGTCTTCAAAGGGATCCGAAATATCTCTTCTCAGATTCCACAGAAATAAGGCTAGCAAAGAGATCCACGAAATACAGATGTAACTCTGTGAGATGAATTAACAGAACTCTAAGCAGTTTCTCAGAAAGCTTCTTTCCAGATTTCATGTGAGGATATTTCCTTTTTCACCGTAGCCCTCTATGGGCTTCCAAATATCACTTTGTCAATTCCACAAGAACTGTCTTAGTGAAAGGCTTCTTGAGGGGAAAGCAGTAACTCTGTGAGATGATTTCACAGAACACAAAGAAGTTTCTCAGAAAGCTTCTTTCTCTTTGTTATTGGGGGATATTTCCTTTGGCCCTATAGTCTTCAAAGGGATCCGAAATATCTGTTCCCAGATTCCACAGAAATAAGGCTAGCAAAGAGATCCACGAAATGCAGATGTAACTCTGTGAGTGGAAGTTACAGAACACTAAGCGGTTTCTCAGAAGGCTTCTTTCCAGATTTCATCTGAGGATATTTCCTTTTTCACCATAGCCCCTTATGGGCTTCCAAATATCACTTTGCCAATTCCACAAGAACTGTCTTAGCGGAAGGCTTCTTGACGGGAAAGCTGTAACTCTGTGAGATGATTTCACAGAACACAAAGAAGTTTCTCAGAAAGCTTCTTTCTCTTTGTTATTGGAGGATATTTAATTGGCCCTATAGTCTTCAAAGGGATCCGAAATATCTGTTCTCAGATTCCACAGAAATAAGGCTAGCAAAGAGATCCACGAAATACAGATAAAGCTCTGTGAGATGAATTAACAGAACACTAAGCAGTTTCTCAGAAAGCTTCTTTTCAGATTTCATCTGAGGATCTTTCCTTTTTCACCATAGCCCTCTATGGGCTTCCAAATATCACTTTGCCAATTCCACAAGAACTGTCTTAGCGAAAGGCTTCTTGAGGGGAAAGCTGTAATTCTGTGACATGATTTCACAGAACACAAAGAAGTTTCTCAGAGAGCTTCTTTCTCTTTGTTATCGGAGGATATTTCCTTTGGCCCTCTAGTCTTCAAAGGGATCCGAAATATCTCTTCTCTGATTCCACAGAAATAAGGCTAGCAAAAAAATCCACGAAATACAGATGTAACTCTGTGAGATGAATTAACAGAACACTAAGCAGTTTCTCAGAGAGCTTCTTTCCAGATTTCATGTGAGGATATTTCCTTTTTCACCATAGCCCTCTATGGGCTTCCAAATATCAATTTGCCAATTCCACAAGAACTGTCTTAGTGAAAGGCTTCTTGAGGGGAAAGCTGTAACTCTGTGAGATGATTTCACAGAACACAAAGAAGTTTCTCAGAAAGCTTCTTTCTCTTTGTTATTGGAGGATATTTCCTTTGGCCCTGTATTCTTCAAAGGGATCCGAAATATCTGTTCTCAGATACTACAGAAATAAGGCTAGCAAAGAGATCCACGAAGTACAAATGTAACTCTGTGTGATGAATTAACAGAACACTAAGCAGTTTCTCAGAAAGCTTCTTTCCAGATTTCATCGGAGGATATTTCCTTTTTCACCATAGCCCTCAATGGGCTTCCAAATATCACTTTGCCAATTCCACAAGAACTGTCTTAGTGAAAGGCTTCTTGAGGGGAAAGCTGTAACTCTGTGAGATGATTTCACAGAACACAAAGAAGTTTCTCAGAAAGCTTCTTTGTCTTTGTTTTCGGAGGATATTTCCTTTGGCCCTATAGTCTTCAAAGGGATCCGAAATATCTGTTCTCATATTCCACAGAAATAAGGCTAGCTAAGAGATCCACGAAATGCAGATGTAACTCTGTGAGTGGAAGTTACAGAACACTAAGCGGTTTCTCAGAAGGCTTCTTTCCAGATTTCATCTGAGGATATTTCCTTTTTCACCATAGCCCCTTATGGTCTTCCAAATATCACTTTGCCAATTCCACAAGAACTGTCTTAGCGAAAGGCTTCTTGACGGGAAAGCTGTAACTCTGTGAGATGATTTCACAGAACACAAAGAAGTTTCTCAGAAAGCTTCTTTCTCTTTGTTATCGGAGGATATTTCCTTTGGCCCTATAGTCTTCAAAGGGATCCGAAATATCTGTTCTCATATTCCACAGAAATAAGGCTAGCAAAGAGATCCACGAAATACAGATATATCTCTGTGAGATGAATTAACAGAACACTAAGCAGTTTCTCAGAAAGCTTCTTTCCAGATTTCATCTGAGGATATTTCCTTTTTCACCATAGCCCTCTATGGGCTTCCAAATATCACTTTGCCAATTCCACAAGAACTGTCTTAGCGAAAGGCTTCTTGAGGGGAAAGCTGTAACTCTGTGACATGATTTCACAGAACACAAAGAAGTTTCTAAGAGAGCTTCTTTCTCTTTGTTATCGGAGGATATTTCCTTTGGCCCTATAGTCTTCAAAGGGATCCGAAATATCTCTTCTCAGATTCCACAGAAATAAGGCTAGCAAAGAGATCCACGTAATGCAGATGTAACTCTGTGAGTGGAAGTCACAGAACACTAAGCGGTTTCTCAGAAAGCTTCTTTCCAGATTTCATCTGAGGATATTTCCTTTTTCACCTTAGCCCCTTATGGGCTTCCAAATATCACTTTGCCAATTCCACAAGAACTGTCTTAGCGAAAGGCTTCTTGAGGGGAAAGCTGTAACTCTGTGAGATAATTTCACAGAACACAAAGAAGTTTCTCAGAAAGCTTCTTTCTCTTTGTTATCGGAGGATTTTTCCTTTGGCCCTATAGTCTTCAAAGGGATCCGAAATATCTGTTCTCAGATTCCACAGAAATAAGGCTAGCAAAGAGATCCACGAAATACAGATGTAACTCTGTGAGTGGAAGCCACAGAACACTAAGCAGATTCTCAGAAAGCTTCTTTCCAGATTTCATGTGAGGATATTTCCTTTTTCACCATAGCCCTCTATGGGCTTCCAAATATCACTTTGCCAATTCCACAAGAACTGTCTTAGCGAAAGGCTTCTTGAGGGGAAAGCTGTAACTCTGTGACATGATTTCACAGAACACAAAGAAGTTTCTCAGAGAGCTTCTTTCTCTTTGTTATCGGAGGATATTTCCTTTGACCCTATAGTCTTCAAAGGGATCCGAAATATCTCTTCTCAGATTCCACAGAAATAAGGCTAGCAAAGAGATCCAAGAAATGCAGATGTAACTCTGTGAGTGGAAGTCACAGAACACTAAGCGGTTTCTCAGAAAGCTTCTTTCCAGATTTCATCTGAGGATATTTCCTTTTTCACCATAGCCCTCTATGTGCTTCCAAATATCACTTTGCCAATTCCACAAGAACTGGCCAAGCGAAAGGCTTCTTGAGGGGAAAGCTGTAACTCTGTGAGATGATTTCACAGAACACAAAGAAGTTTCTCAGAAAGCTTCTTTCTCTTTGTTATTGGAGGATATTTTCTTTGGCTCTATAGTCTTCAAAGGGATCCGAAATATCTGTTCTCAGATTCCACAGAAATAAGTCTAGGAAAGAGATCCACGAAATACAGATGTAACTCTGTGTGATGATTTAAAAGAACACTAAGCAGTTTCTCAGAAAGCTTCTTTCCAGATTTCATCTGAGGATATTTCCTTTTTCACCATAGCCCTCTATGGGCTTCCAAAAATCACTTTGCCAATTCCACAAGAACTGTCTTAGCGAAAGCCTTCTTGAGGGGAAAGCTGTAACTCTGTGAGATGATTTCACAGAACACAAAGAAGTTTCTCAGAGAGCTTCTTTCTTTTTGTTATCGGAGGATTTTTCCTTTGGCCCTATAGTCTTCAAAGGGATCCGAAATATCTGTTCTCAGATTCCACAGAAATAAAGCTAGCAAAGAGATCCACGAAATACAGGTGTAACTCTGTGAGATGAATTAACAGAACACTAAGCAGTTTCTCAGAAAGCTTCTTTCCAGAATTCATCTGAGGATATTGCCTTTCTCACCGTAGCCCTCTATGGGCTTCCAAATATCACTTTGCCAATTCCACAAGAACTGTCTTAGCGAAAGGCTTCTTGAGGGGAAAGCTGTAACTCTGTGAGATGATTTCACGGGACACAAAGAAGTTTCTCAGAAAGCTTCTTTCTCTTTGTTATCGGAGGATTTTTCCTTTTGCCCTATAGTCTTCAAAGGGATGCGAAATATCTGTTCTCAGATTCCAGAGAAATAAGGCTAGCAAAGAGATCCATGAATTACAGATATAACTCTGTGAGATGAATTAACAGAACACTAAGCAGTTTCTCAGAAAGCTTCTTTTTCACCATAGCCCTCTTTGGGCTTCCAAATATCACTTTGCCAATTCCACAAGAACTGTCTTAGTGAAAGGCTTAATTAGGGGAAAGCTTAACTCTGTGCGATGATTTCACAGAACACAAAGAAGTTTCTCAGAGAGCTTCTTTCTCTTTGTTATCGGAGGATATTTCCTTTGGCCCTATAGTCTTCAAAGGGATCCGAAATATCTCTTCTCAGATTCCACAGAAATAAGGCTAGCAAAGAGATCCACGAAATACAGATGTAACTCTGTGAGATGAATTAACAGAACACTAAGCAGTTTCTCAGAAAGCTTCTTTCCAGATTTCATCTGAGGATATTTCCTTTTTCACCATAGCCCCTTATGGGCTTCCAAATATCACTTTACCAATTCCACAAGAACTGTCTTAGCGTAAGGCTTCTTGAGGGGAAAGCTGTAACTCTGTGAGATGATTTCACAGAACACAAAGAAGTTTCTCAGAGAGCTTCTTTCTCTTTGTTGTCGGAGGATATTTCCTTTGGCCCTAGAGTCTTCAAAGGGATCCGAAATATCTGTTTTCAGATTCCACAGAAATAAGGCTAGCAAAGAGATTCACGAAAGACAGATGTAACTCTCTGAGTGGAAGTCACAGAACACTAAGCGGTTTCTCAGAAAGCTTCTTTGCAGATTTCATCTGAGGATATTTCCTTTTTCACCATAGCCCTCTATGGGCTTCCAAATATCACTTTGCCAATTCCACAAGAACTGTCTTAGCGAAAGGCTTCCTGAGGGGAAAGCTGTAACTCTGTGAGATGATTTCACAGCACACAAAGGAGTTTCTCAGAAAGCTTCTTTCTCTTTGTTATTGGAGGATATTTCCTTTGGCCCTATAGTCTTCAAGGGATCCGAAATATCTGTTCTCAGATTCCACAGAAATAAGGCTAGCAAAGAGATACACGAAAGACAGATGTAACTCTGTGAGGTGAATTAACAGAACACTAAGCAGTTTCTCAGAAAGCTTCTTTCCAGATTTCATCTGAGGATATTTCCTTTTTCACCATAGTCCTCTATGGGCTTCCAAAGATCACTTTGCCAATTCCACAAGAAGTGTCTTAGCGAAAGGCTTCTTGAGGGGAAAGCTGTAACTCTGTGAGATGATTTCACAGAACACAAAGAAATTTCTCGGAAAGCTTCTTTCTTTTTGTTATCGGAGGATTTTTCCTTTGTCCCTATTGTCTTCAAAGGGATCCGAAATATCTGTTCTCAGATTCCACAGAAATAAGGCTAGCAAAGAGATCCACGAAATACAGATGTAACTCTGTGAGATGAATTAACAGAACACTAAGCAGTTTCTCAGAAAGCTTCTTTCCAGATTTCATCTGAGGATATTTCCTTTTTCACCATAGCCCCCTATGGGCTTCCAAATATCACTTTGCCAATTCCACAAGAACTGTCTTAGCGAAAGGCTTCTTGAGGGGAAAGCTGTAACTCTGTGAGATGATTTCACAGAACACAAAGAAGTTTCTCAGAAAGCTTCTTTCTCTTTGTTATCGGAGGATTATTCCTTTGGCCCTATAGTCTTCAAAGGGATCGAAATATCTGTTCTCAGATTCCACAGAAATAAGGCTAGCAAAGATATCCACGAAATACAGATGTAACTCTGTGAGATGAATTAACAGAACACTAAGCAGTTTCTCAGAAAGCTTCTTTCCAGATTTCATGTGAGGATATTTCCTTTTTCACCATAGACCTCTATGGGCTTCCAAATATCACTTTGCCAATTCCACAAGAACTGTCTTAGCGAAAGGCTTTTGAGGGGAAAGCTGTAACTCTGTGAGATGATTTCACAGAACACAAAGAAGTTTCTCAGAAAGCTTCTTTCTCTTTGTTATTGGAGGATATTTTCTTTGGCCCTATAGTCTTCAAAGGGATCCGAAATATCTGTTCTCAGATTCCACAGAAATAAGGCTAGCAAAGAGATCCACGAAATACAGATGTAACTCTGTGTGATGAATTAAGAGAACACTAAGCAGTTTCTCAGAAAGCTTCTTTCCAGATTTCATCTGAGGATATTTCCTTTTTCACCATAGCCCTCTATGGGCTTCCAAATATCACTTTGCCAATTCCACAAGAACTGTCTTAGCGAAAGGCTTCTTGAGGGGAAAGCTGTAACTCTGTGAGATGATTTCACAGAACACAAAGAAGTTTCTCAGAAAGCTTCTTTGTCTTTGTTGTCGGAGGATATTTCCTTTGGCCCTATAGTCTTCAAAGGGATCCGAAATATCTGTTCTCAGATTCCACAGAAATAAGGCTAGCAAAGATATCCACGAAATACAGATGTAACTCTGTGAGATGAATTAACAGAACACTAAGCAGTTTCTCAGAAAGCTTCTTTAAAGATTTCATCTGAGTATATTTCCTTTTTAACCATAGCCCTCTATGGGCTTCCAAATATCACTTTGCCAATTCCACAAGAACTGTCTTAGCGAAAGGCTTCTTGAGGGAAAGCTGTAACTCTGTGAGATGATTTCACAGAACACAAAGAAGTTTCTCAGAAAGCTTCTTTCACTTTGTTATCGGAGGATATTTCCTTTCGCCCTATAGTATTCAAAGGGATCCGAAATATCTGTTCTCAGATTCCACAGAAATAAGGCTAGCAAAGAGATTCACGAAAGACAGATGTAACTCTCTGAGTGGAAGTCACAGAACACTAAGCGGTTTCTCAGAAAGCTTCTTTGCAGATTTCATCTGAGGATATTTCCTTTTTCACCATAGCCCTCTACGGGCTTCCAAATATCACTTTGCCAATTCCACAAGAACTGTCTTAGCGAAAGGCTTCTTGAGGGGAAAGCTGTAACTCTGTGAGATGATTTCACAGAACACAAAGAAGTTTCTCAGAAAGCTTCTTTCTCTTTGTTATCGGAGGATTATTCCTTTGGCCCTATAGTCTTCAAAGGGATCGAAATATCTGTTCTCAGATTCCACAGAAATAAGGCTAGCAAAGATATCCACGAAATACAGATGTAACTCTGTGAGATGAATTAACAGAACACTAAGCAGTTTCTCAGAAAGCTTCTTTCCAGATTTCATCTGAGGATATTTCCTTTTTCACCATAGCCCTCTATGGGCTTCCAAATATCACTTTGCCAATTCCACAAGAACTGTCTTAGCGAAAGGCTTCTTGAGGGGAAAGCTGTAACTCTGTGAGATGATTTCACAGAACACAAAGAAGTTTCTCAGAAAGCTTCTTTGTCTTTGTTGTCGCAGGATATTTCCTTTGGCCCTATAGTATTCAAAGGGATCCGAAATATCTGTTCTCAGATTCCACAGAAATAAGGCTAGCAAAGAGATCCACGAAATGCAGATGTAACTCTGTGAGTGGAAGTCACAGAACACTAAGCGGTTTCTCAGAAGGCTTCTTTCCAGATTTCATCTGAGGATATTTCCTTTTTCACCATAGCCCCTTATGGGCTTCCAAATATCACTTTGCCAATTCCACAAGAACTGTCTTAGCGAAAGGCTTCTTGAGGGGAAAGCTGTAACTCTGTGAGATGATTTCACAGAACACAAAGTAGTTTCTCAGAAAGCTTCTTTCTCTTTGTTATTGGAGGATATTTCCTTTGGCCCTATAGTCTTCAAAGGGATCCGAAATATCTGTTCTCAGATTCCACAGAAATAAGGCTAGCAAAGAGATCCACGAAATACAGATGTAACTCTGTGTGATGAGTTAAAAGAACACTAAGCAGTTTCTCAGAAAGCTTCTTTCCAGATTTCATCTGAGGATATTTCCTTTTTCACCATAGCCCTCTATGGGCTTCCAAATATCACTTTGCCAATTCCACAAGAACTGTCTTAGCCAAAGGCTTCTTGAGGGGAAAGCTGTAACTCTGTGAGATGATTTTACAGAACACAAAGAAGTTTCTCAGAAAGCTTCTTTCTCTTTGTTATCGGAGGACATTTCCTTTGGCCCTATAGTCTTCAAAGGGATCCGAAATATCTGTTCTCAGATTCCACAGAAATAAGGCTAGCAAAGAGATCCACGAAATGCAGATGTAACTCTGTGAGTGGAAGTCACAGAACACTAAGCGGTTTCTCAGAAGGCTTCTTTCCAGATTTCATCTGAGTTTATTTCCTTTTTCACCATAGCCCCTTATGGGCTTCCAAATATCACTTTGCCAATTCCACAAGAACTGCCTTAGCCAAAGGCTTCTTGAGGGGAAAGCTGTAACTCTGTGAGATGATTTCACAGGACACAAAGAAGTTTCTCAGAAAGCTTCTTTCTCTTTGTTGTCAGAGGATATTTCCTTTGGCCCTATAGTCTTCAAAGGGATCCGAAATATCTGTTCTCAGATTCCACAGAAATAAGGCTAGCAAAGAGATCCAAGAAATACAGATGTAATTCTGTGAGTGGAAGTCACAGAACACTAAGCGGTTTCTCATAAAGCTTCTTTCCAGATTTCATCTGAGGATATTTCCTTTTTCACCATAGCCCTCTATGGGCTTCCAAATATCACTTTGCCAATTCCACAAGAACTGTCTTAGCGAAAGGCTTCTTGAGGGGAAAGCTGTAACTCTGTGAGATGATTTCACAGAACACAAAGAAGTTTCTCAGAAAGCTTCTTTCTCTTTGTTATCGGAGGATTATTCCTTTGGCCCTATAGTCTTCAAAGGGATCGAAATATCTGTTCTCAGATTCCACAGAAATAAGGCTAGCAAAGATATCCACGAAATACAGATGTAACTCTGTGAGATGAATTAACAGAACACTAAGCAGTTTCTCAGAAAGCTTCTTTCCAGATTTCATGTGAGGATATTTCCTTTTTCACCATAGACCTCTATGGGCTTCCAAATATCACTTTGCCAATTCCACAAGAACTGTCTTAGCGAAAGGCTTTTGAGGGGAAAGCTGTAACTCTGTGAGATGATTTCACAGAACACAAAGAAGTTTCTCAGAAAGCTTCTTTCTCTTTGTTATTGGAGGATATTTTCTTTGGCCCTATAGTCTTCAAAGGGATCCGAAATATCTGTTCTCAGATTCCACAGAAATAAGGCTAGCAAAGAGATCCACGAAATACAGATGTAACTCTGTGTGATGAATTAAGAGAACACTAAGCAGTTTCTCAGAAAGCTTCTTTCCAGATTTCATCTGAGGATATTTCCTTTTTCACCATAGCCCTCTATGGGCTTCCAAATATCACTTTGCCAATTCCACAAGAACTGTCTTAGCGAAAGGCTTCTTGAGGGGAAAGCTGTAACTCTGTGAGATGATTTCACAGAACACAAAGAAGTTTCTCAGAAAGCTTCTTTGTCTTTGTTGTCGGAGGATATTTCCTTTGGCCCTATAGTCTTCAAAGGGATCCGAAATATCTGTTCTCAGATTCCACAGAAATAAGGCTAGCAAAGATATCCACGAAATACAGATGTAACTCTGTGAGATGAATTAACAGAACACTAAGCAGTTTCTCAGAAAGCTTCTTTAAAGATTTCATCTGAGTATATTTCCTTTTTAACCATAGCCCTCTAAGGGCTTCCAAATATCACTTTGCCAATTCCACAAGAACTGTCTTAGCGAAAGGCTTCTTGAGGGAAAGCTGTAACTCTGTGAGATGATTTCACAGAACACAAAGAAGTTTCTCAGAAAGCTTCTTTCACTTTGTTATCGGAGGATATTTCCTTTCGCCCTATAGTATTCAAAGGGATCCGAAATATCTGTTCTCAGATTCCACAGAAATAAGGCTAGCAAAGAGATTCACGAAAGACAGATGTAACTCTCTGAGTGGAAGTCACAGAACACTAAGCGGTTTCTCAGAAAGCTTCTTTGCAGATTTCATCTGAGGATATTTCCTTTTTCACCATAGCCCTCTACGGGCTTCCAAATATCACTTTGCCAATTCCACAAGAACTGTCTTAGCGAAAGGCTTCTTGAGGGGAAAGCTGTAACTCTGTGAGATGATTTCACAGAACACAAAGAAGTTTCTCAGAAAGCTTCTTTCTCTTTGTTATCGGAGGATTATTCCTTTGGCCCTATAGTCTTCAAAGGGATCGAAATATCTGTTCTCAGATTCCACAGAAATAAGGCTAGCAAAGATATCCACGAAATACAGATGTAACTCTGTGAGATGAATTAACAGAACACTAAGCAGTTTCTCAGAAAGCTTCTTTCCAGATTTCATCTGAGGATATTTCCTTTTTCACCATAGCCCTCTATGGGCTTCCAAATATCACTTTGCCAATTCCACAAGAACTGTCTTAGCGAAAGGCTTCTTGAGGGGAAAGCTGTAACTCTGTGAGATGATTTCACAGAACACAAAGAAGTTTCTCAGAAAGCTTCTTTGTCTTTGTTGTCGCAGGATATTTCCTTTGGCCCTATAGTATTCAAAGGGATCCGAAATATCTGTTCTCAGATTCCACAGAAATAAGGCTAGCAAAGAGATCCACGAAATGCAGATGTAACTCTGTGAGTGGAAGTCACAGAACACTAAGCGGTTTCTCAGAAGGCTTCTTTCCAGATTTCATCTGAGGATATTTCCTTTTTCACCATAGCCCCTTATGGGCTTCCAAATATCACTTTGCCAATTCCACAAGAACTGTCTTAGCGAAAGGCTTCTTGAGGGGAAAGCTGTAACTCTGTGAGATGATTTCACAGAACACAAAGTAGTTTCTCAGAAAGCTTCTTTCTCTTTGTTATTGGAGGATATTTCCTTTGGCCCTATAGTCTTCAAAGGGATCCGAAATATCTGTTCTCAGATTCCACAGAAATAAGGCTAGCAAAGAGATCCACGAAATACAGATGTAACTCTGTGTGATGAGTTAAAAGAACACTAAGCAGTTTCTCAGAAAGCTTCTTTCCAGATTTCATCTGAGGATATTTCCTTTTTCACCATAGCCCTCTATGGGCTTCCAAATATCACTTTGCCAATTCCACAAGAACTGTCTTAGCCAAAGGCTTCTTGAGGGGAAAGCTGTAACTCTGTGAGATGATTTTACAGAACACAAAGAAGTTTCTCAGAAAGCTTCTTTCTCTTTGTTATCGGAGGACATTTCCTTTGGCCCTATAGTCTTCAAAGGGATCCGAAATATCTGTTCTCAGATTCCACAGAAATAAGGCTAGCAAAGAGATCCACGAAATGCAGATGTAACTCTGTGAGTGGAAGTCACAGAACACTAAGCGGTTTCTCAGAAGGCTTCTTTCCAGATTTCATCTGAGTTTATTTCCTTTTTCACCATAGCCCCTTATGGGCTTCCAAATATCACTTTGCCAATTCCACAAGAACTGCCTTAGCCAAAGGCTTCTTGAGGGGAAAGCTGTAACTCTGTGAGATGATTTCACAGGACACAAAGAAGTTTCTCAGAAAGCTTCTTTCTCTTTGTTGTCAGAGGATATTTCCTTTGGCCCTATAGTCTTCAAAGGGATCCGAAATATCTGTTCTCAGATTCCACAGAAATAAGGCTAGCAAAGAGATCCAAGAAATACAGATGTAATTCTGTGAGTGGAAGTCACAGAACACTAAGCGGTTTCTCATAAAGCTTCTTTCCAGATTTCATCTGAGGATATTTCCTTTTTCACCATAGCCCTCTATGGGCTTCCAAATATCACTTTGCCAATTCCACAAGAACTGTCTTAGCGAAAGGCTTCTTGAGGGGAAAGCTGTAACTCTGTGAGATGATTTCACAGAACACAAAGAAGTTTCTCAGAAAGCTTCTTTCTCTTTGTTATCGGGGGATTATTCCTTTGGCCCTATAGTCTTCAAAGGGATCGAAATATCTGTTCTCAGATTCCACATAAATAAGGCTAGCAAAGATATCCACGAAATACAGATGTAACTCTGTGAGATGAATTAACAGAACACTAAGCAGTTTCTCAGAAAGCTTCTTTCCAGATTTCATCTGAGGATATTTCCTTTTTCACCATAGCCCTCTATGGGCTTCCAAATATCACTTTGCCAATTCCACAAGAACTGTCTTAGCGAAAGGCTTCTTGAGGGGAAAGCTGTAACTCTGTGAGATAATTTCACAGAACACAAAGAAGTTTCTCAGAGAGCTTCTTTCTCTTTGTTGTCGGAGGATATTTCCTTTGGCCCTACAGTCTTCAAAGGGATCCGAAATATCTGTTCTCAGATTCCACAGAAATAAGGATAGCAAAGAGATCCAGGAAATACAGATGTGACTGTGTGAGTGGAAGTCACAGAACACTAAGCGGTTTCTCAAAAATCTTCTTTCCAGATTTCATCTGAGGATAATTCTTTTTTCACCATAGCCCTCTAAGGGCTTCCAAATATCACTTTGCCAATTACACAAGAGCTGTCTTAGCGAAAGGCTTCTGGGGGGGAAAGCTGTAACTCTGTAAGATGATTTCACAGAACACAAAGAAGTTTCTCAGAAAGCTTCCTTCTCTTTGTTATCGGAGGACATTTCCTTTGGCCCTATTGTCTTCAAAGGGATCCGAAATATCTGTTCTCAGATTCCACAGAAATAAGGCTAGCAAACAGATCCACGAAATACAGATGTAACTCTGTGAGATGAATTAACAGAATACTAAGCAGTTTCTCAGAAAGCTTCTTTCCAGATTTCATCTGAGGATATTTCCTTTTTCAGCATAGCCCTCCATGGGCTTCCAAATATCACTTTGCCAATTCCACAAGAACTGTCTTAGCGAAAGGCTTCTTGTGGGGAAAGCTGTAACTCTGTGAGATGATTTCGCAGAACACAAAGAAGTTTCTCAGAGAGCTTCTTTCTCTTTGTTATCAGAGGATATTTCCTTTGGCCCTATAGTCTTCAAAGGGATCCGAAATATCTGTTCTCAGATTCCACAGAAATAAGGCTAGCAAAGATATCCACGAAATACAGATGTAACTCTGTGAGATGAATTAACAGAACACTAAGCAGTTTCTCAGAAAGCTTCTTTAAAGATTTCATCTGAGTATATTTCCTTTTTAACCATAGTCCTCTATGGGCTTCCAAATATCACTTTGCCAATTCCACAAGAACTGTCTTAGCGAAAGGCTTCTTGAGGGAAAGCTGTAACTCTGTGAGATGATTTCACAGAACACAAAGAAGTTTCTCAGAAAGCTTCTTTCACTTTGTTATCGGAGGATATTTCCTTTGGCCCTATAGTCTTCAAAGGGATCCGAAATATCTGTTCTCAGATTCCACAGAAATAAGGCTAGCAAAGAGATTCACGAAAGACAGATGTAACTCTCCGAGTGGAAGTCACAGAACACTAAGCGGTTTCTCAGAAAGCTTCTTTGCAGATTTCATCTGAGGATATTTCCTTTTTCACCATAGCCCTCTACGGGCTTCCAAATATCACTTTGCCAATTCCACAAGAACTGTCTTAGCGAAAGGCTTCTTGAGGGGAAAGCTGTAACTCTGTGAGATGATTTCACAGAACACAAAGAAGTTTCTCAGAAAGCTTCTTTCTCTTTTTTATTGGAGGATATTTCCTTTGGCCCTATAGTCTTCAAGGGATCCGAAATATCTGTTCTCAGATTCCACAGAAATAAGGCTAGCAAAGAGATCCACGAAATACAGATGTAACTCTGTGAGATGAATTAACAGAACACTAAGAAGTTTCTCAGAAAGCGTCTTTCCAGATTTCATCTGAGGATATTTCCTTTTTCACCATAGCCCCTTATGGGCTTCCAAATATCACTTTGCCAATTCCACAAGAACTGTCTTAGCGAAAGGCTTCTTGAGGGGAAAGCTGTAACTCTGTGAGATGATTTCACAGAACACCAAGAAGTTTCTCAGAAAGCTTCTTTCTCTTTGTTTTTGGAGGATATTTCCTTTGGCCCTATGGTCTTCAAAGGGATCCGAAATATCTGTTCTCAGATTCCACAGAAATAAGGCTAGCAAAGAGATCCACGAAATACAGATGTAACTCTGTGTGATGAGTTAAAAGAACACTAAGCAGTTTCTCAGAAAGCTTCTTTCCAGATTTCATCTGAGGGTATATCCTTTTTCACCATAGCCCTCTATGGGCTTCCAAATATCACTTTGCCAATTCCACAAGAACTGTCTTAGCCAAAGGCTTCTTGAGGGGAAAGCTGTAACTCTGTGAGATGATTTCACAGAACACAAAGAAGTTTCGCAGAAAGCTTCTTTGTCTTTGTTGTCGGAGGATATTTCCTTTGGCCCTATAGTCTTCAAAGGGATCCGAAATATCTGTTCTTAGATTCCACAGAAATAAGGCTAGCAAAGAGATCCACGAAATGCAGATGTAACTCTGTGAGTGGAAGTCACAGAACACTAAGCGGTTTCTCAGAAGGCTTCTTTCCAGATTTCATCTGAGTTTATTTCCTTTTTCACCATAGCCCCTTATGGGCTTCCAAATATCACTTTGCCAACTCCACAAGAACTGTCTTAGCGAAAGGTTTCTTGAGGGGAAAGCTGTAACTCTGTGAGATGATTTCACAGAACACAAAGAAGTTTCTCAGAAAGCTTCTTTCTCTTTGTTATCGGAGGATTTTTCCTTTGGCCCTATAGTCTTCAAAGGGATCCGAAATATCTGTTCTCAGATTCCACAGAAATAAGGCTAGCAAAGAGATCCACGAAATACAGATGTAACTCTGTGAGATGAATTAAGAGAACACTAAGCAGTTTCTCAGAAAGCTTCTTTCCAGATTTCATCTGAGGATATTTCCTTTTTCACCATAGCCCTCTATGGGCTTCCAAATATCACTTTGCCAATTCCACAAGAACTGTCTTAGCGAAAGGCTTCTTGAGGGGAAAGCTGTAACTCTGTGAGATGATTTTACAGAACACAAAG
Source organism: Macaca fascicularis (assembly GCF_037993035.2). Lineage (NCBI taxonomy): Eukaryota > Metazoa > Chordata > Mammalia > Primates > Cercopithecidae > Macaca > Macaca fascicularis. The sequence continues at coordinate 88,312,013 of NC_088379.1, forward strand.
AAGTTTCTCAGAAAGCTTCTTTCTCTTTGTTATCGGAGGACATTTCCTTTGGCCCTATAGTCTTCAAAGGGATCCGAAATATCTGTTCTCAGATTCCACAGAAATAAGGCTAGCAAAGAGATCCAAGAAATACAGATGTAATTCTGTGAGTGGAAGTCACAGAACACTAAGCGGTTTCTCATAAAGCTTCTTTCCAGATTTCATCTGAGGATATTTCCTTTTTCACCATAGCCCTCTATGGGCTTCCAAATATCACTTTGCCAATTCCACAAGAACTGTCTTAGCGAAAGGCTTCTTGTGGGGAAAGCTGTAACTCTGTGAGATGATTTCACAGAACACAAAGAAGTTTCTCAGAAAGCTTCTTTCTCTTTGTTATCGGAGGATTATTCCTTTGGCCCTATAGTCTTCAAAGAGATCGAAATATCTGTTCTCAGATTCCACAGAAATAAGGCTAGCAAAGAGATCCACGAAATACAGATGTAACTCTGTGAGATGAATTAACAGAACACTAAGCAGTTTCTCAGAAAGCTTCTTTCCAGATTTCATCTGAGGGTATTTCCTTTTTCACCATAGCCCTCTATGGGCTTCCAAATATCACTTTGCCAATTCCACAAGAACTGTCTTAGCGAAAGGCTTCTTGAGGGGAAAGCTGTAACTCTGTGAGATGATTTCACAGAACACAAAGAAGTTTCTCAGAGAGCTTCTTTCTCTTTGTTGTCGGAGGATATTTCCTTTGGCCCTACAGTCTTCAAATGGATCCGAAATATCTGTTCTCAGATTCCACAGAAATAAGGCTAGCAAAGAGATCCAGGAAATACAGATGTGACTGTGTGAGTGGAAGTCACAGAACACTAAGCGGTTTCTCAAAAATCTTCTTTCCAGATTTCATCTGAGGATAATTCTTTTTTCACCATAGCCCTCTAAGGGCTTCCAAATATCACTTTGCCAATTACACAAGAGCTGTCTTAGCGAAAGGCTTCTTGGGGGGAAAGCTGTAACTCTGTGAGATGATTTCACAGAACACAAAGAAGTTTCTCAGAAAGCTTCCTTCTCTTTGTTATCGGAGGACATTTCCTTTGGCCCTATAGTCTTCAAAGGGATCCGAAATATCTGTTCTCAGATTCCACAGAAATAAGGCTAGCAAAGAGATCCACGAAATACAGATGTAACTCTGTGAGATGAATTAACAGAATACTAAGCAGTTTCTCAGAAAGCTTCTTTCCAGATTTCATCTGAGGATATTTCCTTTTTCACCATAGCCCTCTATGGGCTTCCAAATATCACTTTGCCAATTCCACAAGAACTGTCTTAGCGAAAGGCTTCTTGAGGGGAAAGCTGTAACTCTGTGAGATGATTTCACAGAACACAAAGAAGTTTCTCAGAGAGCTTCTTTCTCTTTGTTATCAGAGGATATTTCCTTTGGCCCTATAGTCTTCAAAGGGATCCGAAATATCTGTTCTCAGATTCCACAGAAATAAGGCTAGCAAAGATATCCACCAAATACAGATGTAACTCTGTGAGATGAATTAACAGAACACTAAGCAGTTTCTCAGAAAGCTTCTTTAAAGATTTCATCTGAGTATATTTCCTTTTTAACCATAGCCCTCTATGGGCTTCCAAATATCACTTTGCCAATTCCACAAGAACTGTCTTAGCGAAAGGCTTCTTGAGGGAAAGCTGTAACTCTGTGAGATGATTTCACAGAACACAAAGAAGTTTCTCAGAAAGCTTCTTTCACTTTGTTATCGGAGGATATTTCCTTTGGCCCTATAGTCTTCAAAGGGATCCGAAATATCTGTTCTCAGATTCCACAGAAATAAGGCTAGCAAAGAGATTCACGAAAGACAGATGTAACTCTCTGAGTGGAAGTCACAGAACACTAAGCGGTTTCTCAGAAAGCTTCTTTGCAGATTTCATCTGAGGATATTTCCTTTTTCACCATAGCCCTCTACGGGCTTCCAAATATCACTTTGCCAATTCCACAAGAACTGTCTTAGCGAAAGGCTTCTTGAGGGGAAAGCTGTAACTCTGTGAGATGATTTCACAGAACACAAAGAAGTTTCTCAGAAAGCTTCTTTCTCTTTGTTATTGGAGGATATTTCCTTTGGCCCTATAGTCTTCAAAGGGATCCGAAATATCTGTTCTCAGATTCCACAGAAATAAGGCTAGCAAAGAGATCCACGAAATACAGATGTAACTCTGTGAGATGAATTAACAGAACACTAAGAAGTTTCTCAGAAAGCGTCTTTCCAGATTTCATCTGAGGATATTTCCTTTTTCACCATAGCCCCTTATGGGCTTCCAAATATCACTTTGCCAATTCCACAAGAACTGTCTTAGCGAAAGGCTTCTTGAGGGGAAAGCTGTAACTCTGTGAGATGATTTCACAGAACACCAAGAAGTTTCTCAGAAAGCTTCTTTCTCTTTGTTATCGGAGGATTTTTCCTTTGGCCCTATAGTCTTCAAAGGGATCCGAAATATCTGTTCTCAGATTCCACAGAAATAAGGCTAGCAAAGAGATCCACGAAATACAGATGTAACTCTGTGAGATGAATTAACAGAACACTAAGCAGTTTCTCAGAAAGCTTCTTTCCAGATTTCATCTGAGGATATTTCCTTTTTCACCATAGCCCTCTATGGGCTTCCAAATATCACTTTGCCAATTCCACAAGAACTGTCTTAGCGAAAGGCTTCTTGAGGGGAAAGCTGTAACTCTGTGAGATGATTTTACAGAACACAAAGAAGTTTCTCAGAAAGCTTCTTTCTCTTTGTTATCGGAGGACATTTCCTTTGGCCCTATAGTCTTCAAAGGGATCCGAAATATCTGTTCTCAGATTCCACAGAAATAAGGCTAGCAAAGAGATCCACGAAATACAAATGTAACTCTGTGAGATGAATTACCAGAAGAGTAAGCGGTTTCTCAGAAAGCTTGTTTCCACATTTCATCTGAGGATATTTCCTTTTTCACCATAGCCCTCTATGGGCTTCCAAATATCACTTTGCCAATTCCACAAGAACTGTCTTAGCGAAAGGCTTCTTGAGGGGAAAGCTGTAACTCTGTGAGATGATTTCACAGAACACAAAGAAGTTTCTCAGAGAGCTTCTTTCTCTTTGTTGTCGGAGGATATTTCCTTTGGCCCTACAGTCTTCAAAGGGATCCGAAATATCTGTTCTCAGATTCCACAGAAATAAGGCTAGCAAAGAGATCCAGGAAATACAGATGTGACTGTGTGAGTGGAAGTCACAGAACACTAAGCGGTTTCTCAAAAATCTTCTTTCCAGATTTCATCTGAGGATAATTCTTTTTTCACCATAGCCCTCTATGGGCTTCCAAATATCACTTTGCCAATTCCACAAGAGCTGTCTTAGCGAAAGGCTTCTTGAGGGGAAAGCTGTAACTCTGTGAGATGATTTCACAGAACACAAAGAAGTTTCTCAGAAAGCTTCCTTCTCTTTGTTATCGGAGGACATTTCCTTTGGCCCTATAGTCTTCAAAGGGATCCGAAATATCTGTTCTCAGATTCCACAGAAATAAGGCTAGCAAAGAGATCCACGAAATACAGATGTAACTCTGTGAGATGAATTAACAGAATACTAAGCAGTTTCTCAGAAAGCTTCTTTCCAGATTTCATCTGAGGATATTTCCTTTTTCACCATAGCCCTCTATGGGCTTCCAAATATCACTTTGCCAATTCCACAAGAACTGTCTTAGCGAAAGGCTTCATGAGGGGAAAGCTGTAACTCTGTGAGATGATTTCACAGAACACAAAGAAGTTTCTCAGAGAGCTTCTTTCTCTTTGTTATCAGAGGATATTTCCTTTGGCCCTATAGTCTTCAAAGGGATCCGAAATATCTGTTCTCAGATTCCACAGAAATAAGGCTAGCAAAGATATCCACGAAATACAGATGTAACTCTGTGAGATGAATTAACAGAACACTAAGCAGTTTCTCAGAAAGCTTCTTTGCAGATTTCATCTGAGGATATTTCCTTTTTCACCATAGCCCTCTACGGGCTTCCAAATATCACTTTGCCAATTCCACAAGAACTGTCTTAGCGAAAGGCTTCTTGAGGGGAAAGCTGTAACTCTGTGAGATGATTTCACAGAACACAAAGAAGTTTCTCAGAAAGCTTCTTTCTCTTTATTATTGGAGGATATTTCCTTTGGCCCTATAGTCTTCAAGAGATCCGAAATATCTGTTCTCAGATTCCACAGAAATAAGGCTAGCAAAGAGATACACGAAAGACAGATGTAACTCTGTGAGTGGAAGTCACAGAACACTAAGCAGTTTCTCAGAAAGCTTCTTTCCAGATTTCATCTGAGGATATTTCCTTTTTCACCATAGTCCTCTAAGGGCTTCCAAAGATCACTTTGCCAATTCCACAAGAAGTGTCTTAGCGAAAGGCTTCTTGAGGGGAAAGCTGTAACTCTGTGAGATGATTTCACAGAACACAAAGAAATTTCTCAGAAAGCTTCTTTCTTTTTGTTATCGGAGGATTTTTCCTTTGCCCCTATAGTCTTCAAAGGGATCCGAAATATCTGTTCTCAGATTCCACAGAAATAAGGCTAGCAAAGAGATCCACGAAATACAGATGTAACTCTGTGAGATTAATTAACAGACACTAAGCAGTTTCTCAGAAAGCTTCTTTCCAGATTTCATCTGAGGATATTTCCTTTTTCACCATAGTCCTTTATGGGCTTCCAAATATCACTTTGCCAATTCCACAAGAACTGTCATAGCGAAAGGCTTCTTGAGGGGAAAGGTGTAACTCTGTGAGATGATTTCACAGGACACAAAGAAGTTTCTCAGAAAGCTTCTTTCTCTTTGTTGTCAGAGGATATTTCCTTTGGCCCTATAGTCTTCAAAGGGATCCGAAATATCTGTTCTCAGATTCCACAGAAATAAGGCTAGCAAAGAGATCCACGAAATACAGATGTAACTCTGTGAGATGAATTAACAGAACACTAAGCAGTTTCTCAGAAAGCTTCTTTCCAGATTTCATCTGAGGATATTTCCTTTTTCACCGTAGTCCTCTATGGGCTTCCAAATATCACTTTGCCAATTCCACAAGAACTGCCTTAGCGAAAGGCTTCTTGAGGGGAAAGCTGTAACTCTGTGAGATGATTTCACAGGACACAAAGAAGTTTCTCAGAAAGCTTCTTTCTCTTTGTTGTCAGAGGATATTTCCTTTGGCCCTATAGTCTTCAAAGGGATCCGAAATATCTGTTCTCAGATTCCACAGAAATAAGGCTAGCAAAGAGATCCAGGAAATACAGATGTAATTCTGTGAGTGGAAGTCACAGAACACTAAGCGGTTTCTCAGAAAGCTTCTTTCGAGATTTCTTCTGAGGATATTTCCTTTTTCACCATAGCCCTCTATGGGCTTCCAAATATCACTTTGCCGATTCCACAAGAACTGTCTTAGCGAAAGGCTTCTTGAGGGGAAAGCTGTAACGCTGTGAGATGATTTCACAGAACACAAAGAAGTTTCTCAGAAAGCTTCTTTCTCTTTGTTATCGGAGGATTTTTCCTTTGGCCCTATAGTCTTCAAAGGGATCCGAAATATCTGTTCTCAGATTCCACAGAAATAAGGCTAGCAAAGAGATACACGAAATACAGATGTAACTCTGTGAGATGAATTAACAGAACACTAAGCAGTTTCTCAGAAAGCTTCTTTGCAGATTTCATCTGAGGATATTTCCTTTTTCACCATAGCCCTCTACGGGCTTCCAAATATCACTTTGCCAATTCCACAAGAACTGTCTTAGCGAAAGGCTTCTTGAGGGGAAAGCTGTAACTCTGTGAGATGATTTCACAGAACACAAAGAAGTTTCTCAGAAAGCTTCTTTCTCTTTATTATTGGAGGATATTTCCTTTGGCCCTATAGTCTTCAAGAGATCCGAAATATCTGTTCTCAAATTCCACAGAAATAAGGCTAGCAAAGAGATACACGAAAGACAGATGTAACTCTGTGAGTGGAAGTCACAGAACACTAAGCAGTTTCTCAGAAAGCTTCTTTCCAGATTTCATCTGAGGATATTTCCTTTTTCACCATAGTCCTCTAAGGGCTTCCAAAGATCACTTTGCCAATTCCACAAGAAGTGTCTTAGCGAAAGGCTTCTTGAGGGGAAAGCTGTAACTCTGTGAGATGATTTCACAGAACACAAAGAAATTTCTCAGAAAGCTTCTTTCTTTTTGTTATCGGAGGATTTTTCCTTTGCCCCTATAGTCTTCAAAGGGATCCGAAATATCTGTTCTCAGATTCCACAGAAATAAGGCTAGCAAAGAGATCCACGAAATACAGATGTAACTCTGTGAGATGAATTAACAGAACACTAAGCAGTTTCTCAGAAAGCTTCTTTCCAGATTTCATCTGAGGATATTTCCTTTTTCACCATAGTCCTCTATGGGCTTCCAAATATCACTTTGCCAATTCCACAAGAACTGTCATAGCGAAAGGCTTCTTGAGGGGAAAGGTGTAACTCTGTGAGATGATTTCACAGGACACAAAGAAGTTTCTCAGAAAGCTTCTTTCTCTTTGTTGTCAGAGGATATTTCCTTTGGCCCTATAGTCTTCAAAGGGATCCGAAATATCTGTTCTCAGATTCCACAGAAATAAGGCTAGCAAAGAGATCCACGAAATACAGATGTAACTCTGTGAGATGAATTAACAGAACACTAAGCAGTTTCTCAGAAAGCTTCTTTCCAGATTTCATCTGAGGATATTTCCTTTTTCACCGTAGTCCTCTATGGGCTTCCAAATATCACTTTGCCAATTCCACAAGAACTGCCTTAGCGAAAGGCTTCTTGAGGGGAAAGCTGTAACTCTGTGAGATGATTTCACAGGACACAAAGAAGTTTCTCAGAAAGCTTCTTTCTCTTTGTTGTCAGAGGATATTTCCTTTGGCCCTATAGTCTTCAAAGGGATCCGAAATATCTGTTCTCAGATTCCACAGAAATAAGGCTAGCAAAGAGATCCAGGAAATACAGATGTAATTCTGTGAGTGGAAGTCACAGAACACTAAGCGGTTTCTCAGAAAGCTTCTTTCGAGATTTCTTCTGAGGATATTTCCTTTTTCACCATAGCCCTCTATGGGCTTCCAAATATCACTTTGCCGATTCCACAAGAACTGTCTTAGCGAAAGGCTTCTTGAGGGGAAAGCTGTAACTCTGTGAGATGATTTCACAGAACACAAAGAAGTTTCTCAGAAAGCTTCTTTCTCTTTGTTATCGGAGGATTTTTCCTTTGGCCCTATAGTCTTCAAAGGGATCCGAAATATCTGTTCTCAGATTCCACAGAAATAAGGCTAGCAAAGAGATACACGAAATACAGATGTAACTCTGTGAGATGAATTAACAGAACACTAAGCAGTTTCTCAGAAAGCTTCTTTCGAGATTTCTTCTGAGGATATTTCCTTTTTCACCATAGCCCTCTATGGGCTTCCAAATATCACTTTGCCAATTCCACAAGAACTGTCATAGCGAAAGGCTTCTTGAGGGGAAAGTTGTAACTCTGTGAGATGATTTAACAGAACACAAAGAAGTTTCTCAGAAAGCTTCTTTCTCTTTGTTATCGGAGGATTTTTCCTTTGGCCCTATAGTCTTCAAAGGGATCCGAAATATCTGTTCTCAGATTCCACAGAAATAAGGCTAGCAAAGACATCCACGATATACAGATGTAACTCGGTGAGGTGAATTAACAGAACACTAAGCAGTTTCTCAGAAAGCTTCTTTCCAGATTTCATCTGAGGATATTTCCTTTTTCACCATAATCCTCTATGGGCTTCCAAATATCACTTTGCCAATTCCACAAGAAGTGTCTTAGCGAAAGGCTTCTTGAGAGGAAAGCTGTAACTCTGTGAGATGATTTCACAGAACACAAAGAAGTTTCTCAGAAAGCTTTTTTCTTTTTGTTATCGGAGGATTTTTCCTTTGGCCCTATAGTCTTCAAAGGGATCCGAAATATCTGTTCTCAGATTCCACAGAAATAAGGCTAGCAAAGAGATCCACGAAATACAGATGTAACTCTGTGAGATGAATTAAGAGAACACTAAGCAGTTTCTCAGAAAGCTTCTTTCCAGATTTCATCTGAGGATATTTCCTTTTTCACCATAGCCCTCTATGGGCTTCCAAATATCACTTTGCCAATTCCACAAGAACTGTCTTAGCGAAAGGCTTCTTGAGGGGAAAGCTGTAACTCTGTGAGATGATTTCACAGAACACAAAGAAGTTTCTCATAGAGCTTCTTTCTCTTTGTTATCGGGTCATATTTCCTTTGGCCCTATAGTCTTCAAAGGAATCCGAAATATCTGTGCTCAGATCCACAGAAATAAGGCTAGCAAAGAGATCCACGAAAGACAGATGTAACTCTCTGAGTGGAAGTCACAGAACACTAAGCGGTTTCTCACAAAGCTTCTTTCCAATTTTCATCTGAGGATATTTCCTTTTTCACCATAGCCCTCTACGGGCTTCCAAATATCACTTTGCCAATTCCACAAGAACTGTCTTAGCGAAAGGCTTCTTGAGGGGAAAGCTGTAACTCTGTGAGATGATTTCACAGAACACAAAGAAGTTTCTCAGAAAGCTTCTTTCTCTTTGTTATCGGAGGATATTTCCTTGGCTCTATAGTCTTCAAAGGGATCCGAAATATCTGTTCTCAGATTCCACAGAAATAAGGCTAGTAAAGAGATTCCCGAAATACAGATGTAACTCTGTGAGATGAATTAACAGAACACTAAGCAGTTTCTTAGAAAGCTTCTTTCCAGATTTCATCTGAGGATATTTCCTTTTTCACCATAGCCCTCTATGGGCTTCCAAATATCACTTTGCCAATTCCACAAAAACTGTCATAGCGAAACGCTTCTTGAGGGGAAAGCTGTAACTCTGTGAGATGATTTCACAGAACACAAAGAAGTTTCTCAGAGAGCTTCTTTCTCTTTGTTATCGGAGGATATTTCCTTTGGCCCTATAGTCTTCAAAGGGATCCGAAATATCTGTTCTCAGATTCCACAGAAATAAGGCTAGCAAGGAGATCCACGAAATACAGATGTAACTGTGTGAGTGGAAGCCACAGAACACTAAGCGGTTTCTCAGAAAGCTTCTTTCCACATTTCATCTGAGGATATTTCCTTTTTCACCATTGCCCTCTATGGGCTTCCAAATATCACTTTGCCAATTCCACAAGAACTGTCTTAGCGAAAGGCTTCTTGAGGGGAAAGCTGCAACTCTGTGAGATGATTTCACAGGACACAAAGAAGTTTCTCAGAAAGCTTCTTTCTCTTTGTTGTCAGAGGATATTTCCTTTGGCCCTATAGACTTCAAAGGGATCCGAAATATCTGTTCTCAGATTCCACAGAAATAAGTCTAGCAAAGAGATCCACGAAATACAGATGTAACTCTGTGAGTGAATGTCAAAGAACACTAAGCGGTTTCTCAGAAAGCTTCTTTCCAGATTTCATCTGGGGATATTTCCTTTTTAACCAGCGCCCTCTATGGGCTTCCAAATATCACTTTGCCAATTCCACAAGAACTGTCTTAGCGAAAGGCTTCTTGAGGGGAAAGCTGTAACTCTGTGAGATGATTTCACAGAACACAAAGAAGTTTCTCAGAAAGCTTCTTTCTCTTTGTTATCGGAGGATATTTCCTTTGGCCCTATAGTTTTCAAGGGATCCGAAATATCTGTTCTCAGATTCCACAGAAATAAGGCTAGCAAAGAGATCCACGAAAGACAGATGTAACTCTGTGAGTTGAATTAACAGAACACTAAGCAGTTTCTCAGAAAGCTTCTTTCTAGATTTCATCTGAGGATATTTCCTTTTTCACCATAGTCCTCTATGGGATTTCAAATATCACATTGCCAATTCCACAAGAAGTGTCTTAGCGAAAGGCTTCTTGAGGGGAAAGCTGTAACTCTGAGAGATGATTTCACAGAACACAAAGAAGTTTCTCAGAAAGCTTCTTTCTCTTTGTTGTCAGAGGATATTTCCTTTGGCCCTATAGTCTTCAAAGGGATCCGAAATATCTGTTCTGAGATTCCACAGAAATAAGGCTAGCAAAGAGATCCACGAAATACAGATGTAACTCTGTGAGATGAATTAACAGAACACTAAGCAGTTTCTCAGAAAGCTTCTTTCCAGATTTCATGTGAGGATATTTCCTTTTTCACCATAGCCCTCTATGGGCTTCAAAATATCACTTTGCCAATTCCACAAGAGCTGTCTTAGCGAAGGCTTCTTTAGGGGAAAGCTGTAACTCTGTGAGATGATTTCACAGAACACAAAGAAGTTTCTCAGAAAGCTTCTTTCTCTTCGTTGTCAGAGGATATTTCCTTTGGCCCTATAGTCTTCAAAGGGATCCGAAGTATCTGTTCTCAGATGCCACAGAAATAAGGCTAGCAAAGATATCCATGCAATACAGATGTAACTCTATGAGTGGAAGACACAGAACACTAAGCAGTTTCTCAGAAAGCTTCTTTCCAGATTTCATCTGAGGATATTTCCTTTTTCACCATAGCCCTCTATGGGCTTCCAAATATCACTTTGCCAATTCCACAAGAAGTGTCTTAGCGAAAGGCTTCTTGAGGGGAAAGCTGTAACTCTGTGAGATGATTTCACAGAACACAAAGAAGTTTCTCAGAAAGCTTCTTTCTTTTTGTTATCGGAGGATTTTTCCTTTGGGCCTATAGTCTTCAAAGTGATCCGAAATATCTGTTCTCAGATTCCACAGAAATAAGGCTAGCAAAGAGATTCACGAAATACAGATGTAACTCTGTGAGATGAATTAACAGAACACTAAGCAGTTTCTCAGAAAGCTTCTTTCCAGATTTCATCTGAGGATATTTCCTTTTTCACCATAGCCCTCTATGGGCTTCCAAATATCACTTTGCCAATTCCACAAGAACTGTCTTAGCGAAAGGCTTCTTGAGGGGAAAGCTGTAACTCTGAGAGATGATTTTACAGAACACAAAGAAGTTTCTCAGAAAGCTTCTTTCTCTTTGTTGTCAGAGGATATTTCCTTTGGCCCTATAGTCTTCAAAGGGATCAGAAATATCTGTTCTGAGATTCCACAGAAATAAGGCTAGCAAAGAGATCCACGAAATACATATGTAACTCTGTGAGTGGAAGTAACAGAACACTAAGCAGTTTCTCAGAAAGCTTCTTTCCAGATTTCATGTGAGGATATTTCCTTTTTCACCATAGCCCTCTATGGGCTTCCAAATATCACTTTGCCAATTCCACAAGAACTGTCTTAGCGAAAGGCTTCTTGAGGGGAAACCTGTAACTCTATGAGATGATTTCAAAGAACACAAAGAAGTTTGTCAGAAAGCTTCTTTCTCTTTGTTATCAGAGGATATTTCCTTTGGCCCTATAGTCTTCAAAGGGATCCGAAATATCTGTTCTCACATTCCACAGAAATAAGGCCAGCAAAGAGATCCACGAAATACAGATGTAACTCTGTGAGATGAATTAACAGAACACTAAGCAGTTTCTCAGAAAGCTTCTATCCAGATTTCATCTGAGGATATTTCCTTTTTCACCATAGCCCTCTATTGGCTTCCAAATATCACTTTGCCAATTCCACAAGAACTGTCTTAGCGAAAGGCTTCTTGAGGGGAAAGCTGTAACTCTGTGAGATGATTTCACAGAACACAAAGAAGTTTCTCAGAGAGCTTCTTTCTCTTTGTTATCGGAGGATATTTCCTTTGGCCCTATAGTCTTGAAAGGGATCCGAAATATCTGTTCTCAGATTCCACAGAAATAAGGCTAGCAAAGAGATCCACGAAAGACAGATGTAACTCTCTGAGTGGAAGTCACAGAACACTAAGCGGTTTCTCAGAAAGCTTCTTTGCAGATTTCATCTGAGGATATTTCCTTTTTCACCATAGCCCTCTACGGGATTACAAATATCACTTTGCCAATTCCACAAGAACTGTCTTAGCGAAAGACTTCTTGAGGGGAAAGCTGTAACTCTGTGCGATGATTTCACAGAACACAAAGAAGTTTCTCAGAAAGCTTCTTTCTCGTTGTTATCGGAGGATATTTCCTTTGGCCCTATAGTCTTCAAGGGATCCGAAATATCTGTTCTCAGATTCCACAGAAATAAGGCTAGCAAAGAGATCCACGAAAGACAGATGTAACTCTTTGAGGTGAATTAACAGAACACTAAGCAGTTTCTCAGAAAGCTTCTTTCCAGATTTCATCAGAGCATATTTCCTTTTTCACCATAGTCCTCTATGGGCTTCCAAATATCACTTTGCCAATTCCACAAGAAGTGTCTTAGCGAAAGGCTTCTTGAGGGGAAAGCTGTAACTCTGTGAGATGATTTCACAGAACACAAAGAAGTTTCTCAGAAAGCTTCTTTCTTTTTGTTATCGGAGGACTTTTCCTTTGGCACTATAGTCTTCAAAGTGATCCGAAATATCTGTTCTCAGATTCCACAGAAATAAGGATAGCAAAGAGATCCACGAAATACAGATGTAACTCTGTGAGATGAATTAAGAGAACACTAAGCAGTTTCTCAGAAAGCTTCTTTCCAGATTTCATCGGAGGATATTTCCTTTTTCACCATAGCCGTCTATGGGCTTCCAAATATCACTTTGCCAATTCCACAAGAACTGTCTTAGCGAAAGGCTTCTTGAGGGGAATCCTGTAACTCTATGAGATGATTTCAAAGAACACAAAGAAGTTTCTGAGAAAGCTTCTTTCTCTTTGTTATCAGAGGATATTTCCTTTGGCCCTATAGTCTTCAAAGGGATCCGAAATATCTGTTCTCAGATTCCACAGAAATAAGGCTAGCAAAGAGATCCACGAAATACAGATGTAACTCTGTGAGATGAATTAACAGAACACTAAGCAGTTTCTCAGAAAGCTTCTTTCCAGATTTCATCTGAGGATATTTCCTTTTTCACCATAGCCCTCTATTGGCTTCCAAATATCACTTTCCCAATTCCACAAGAACTGTCTTAGCGAAAGGCTTCTTGAGGAGAAAGCTGTAACTCTGTGAGATGATTTCACAGAACACAAAGAAGTTTCTCAGAAAGCTTCTTTCTCATTGTTAACGGGGGATATTTACTTTGGCACTATAATCTTCAAAGGGATCCGAAGTATCTGTTCAAAGATTCCACAGAAATAAGGCTAGCAAAGAGATCCACGAAATACAGATGTAACTCTCTGAGATGAATTAACAGAACACTAAGCAGTTTCTCAGGAAGCTTCTTTCCAGATTTCATCTGAGGATATTTCCTTTTTCACCATAGCCCTCTATGGGCTTCCAAATATCACTTTGCCAATTCCACAAGAACTGTCTTAGCGAAAGGCTTCTAGAGGGGAAAGCTGTAACTCTGTGAGATGATTTCACAGAACACAAAGAAGTTTCCCAGAAAGCTTCTTTCTCTTTGTTATCGGAGGATTTTTCCTTCGGCCCTGTAGTCTTCAATGGGATCCGAAATATCTGTTCTCAGATTCCACAGAAATAAGGCTAGCAAAGAGATCCACGAAATACCTATGTAACTCTGTGAGATGAATTAACAGAACACTAAGCAGTTTCTCAGGAAGCTTCTTTACAGATTTCATCTGAGGATAATTCCTTTTTCACCGTAGCCCTCTATAGGCTTCCAAATATCACTTTGCCAATTCCACAAGAACTGTCTTAGCGAAAGGCTTCTTGAGGGGAAAGCTGTAACTCCGTGAGATGATTTCACATAACACAAAGAAGTTTCTCAGAAAGCTTCTTTCTCTTTGTTATCGGAGGATATTTCCTTTGGCCCTATAGTCTTCAAAGGGATCCGAAATATGTGTTCTCAGATTCCACAGAAATAAGGCTAGCAAAGAGATCCACGAAATACAGATGTAACTCTGTGAGATGAATTAACAGAACACTAAGCAGTTTCTCAGAAAGCTTCTTTCCAGATTTCATCTGAAGATATTTCCTTTTTCACCATAGCCCTCTATGGGCTTCCAAATATCACTTTGCCAATTCCACAAGAACTGTCTTAGCGAAAGACTTCTTGAGGGGAAAGCTGTAACTCTGAGAGATTATTTTACAGAACAGAAAGAAGTTTCTCAGAAAGCTTCTTTCTCTTTGTTCTCAGAGGATATTTCCTTTGGCCCTATAGTCTTCAAAGGGATCTGAAATATCTGTTCTCAGATTCCACAGAAATAAGGCTAGCAAAGAGATCCACGAAATACAGATGTAACTCTGTGAGTGGAAGTCACAGAACACTAAGCGGTTTCTCAGAAAGCTTCTTTCCAGATTTCATCTGAGGATATTTCCTTTTTCACCATAGCCCTCTATAGGCTTCCAAATATCACTTTGCCAATTCCACAAGAACTGTCTTAGCGAAAGGCTTCTTGAGGGGAAAGCTGTAACTCTGTGAGATGATTTCACAGAACACAAAGAAGTTTCTCAGAAAGCTTCTTTCTCTTTGTACTCAGAGGACATTTCCTTTGGCACTAGAGTCGTCAAAAGGGATCCGAAATATCTGTTCTCAGATTCCACAGAAATAAGGCTAGCAAAGAGATCCACGAAATACAGATGTAACTCCGTGAGATGAATTAACAGAACACTAAGCAGTTTCTCAGAAAGCTTCTTTCCAGATTTCATCTGAGGATATTTCCTTTTTCACCATAGCCCTCTATGGGCTTCCAAATATCACTTTGCCAATTCCACAAGAACTGTCTTAGCGAAAGGCTTCTTGAGGGGAAAGCTGTAACTCTGTGAGATGATTTCACAGAACACAAAGAAGTTTCTCAGAAACCTTCTTTCTCTTTGTTATCGGAGGACATTCCCTTTGGCCCTATAGTCGTCAAAGGGATCCGAAATATGTGTTCTCAGATTCCACAGCAATAAGGCTAGCAAAGAGATCCACGAAATACAGATGTAACTCCGTGAGATGAATTAACAGAACACTAAGCAGTTTCTCAGAAAGCTGCTTTCCAGATTTCATCTGAGGATATTTCCTTTTTCACCATTGGCCTCTATGGGCTTCAAAATATCACTTTGCCAATTCCAGAAGAACTGTCTTAGCGAAAGGCTTCTTGAGGGGAAAGCGGTAACTCTGAGAGGTGATTTCACAGAACACAAAGAAGTTTCTCAGAAAGCTTCTTTCTCGTTGTTGTCAGAGGTTGTTTCCTTTGGCCCTATAGTCTTCAAAGGGATCCGAACTATCAGTTCTCAGATTCCACAGAAATAAAGCTAGCAAAGAGATCCACGAAATACAGATGTAACTCTGTGAGTGGAAGTCACAGAACACTAAGCGATTTCTCAGAAAGCTTCTTTCCAGATTTCATCTGAGGATATTTCCTTTTTCACCATAGCCCTCTATGGGCTTCCAAATATCACTTTGCCAATTTCCCAAAAACTGTCATAGCGAAAGGCTTCTTGAGGTGAAAGCAGTAACTCTGTGAGATGATTGCACAGAACACAAAGAAGTTTCTCAGAAAGCTTCTTTCTCTTTGTTATCGGAGGATATTTCCTTTGGCCCTATAGTCTTCAAAGGGATCCGAAATATCTGTTCTCAGATTCCAAGAAATAAGGCTAGCAAAGAGATCCACGAAGTACAGATGTAACTCTGTGAGATGCATTAAGAGAACACTAAGCAGTTTCTCAGAAAGCTTCTTTCCAGATTTCATCTGAGGATATTTCCTTTTTCACCATAGCCCACTATGGGCTTCCAAATATCACTTTCCCAATTCCACAAGAAATGTCTTAGCGAAAGGCTTCTTGAGGGGAAAGCCGTAACTCTGTGAGATGATTTCACAAAACACAAAGAGGTTTCTCAGAGAGATTCTTTCTCTTTGTTATCGGAGGAAACTTCCTTTGGCCCTATAGTCTTCAAAGGGATCCGAAATATCTGTACTCGGATTCCACCGAAATAAGGCTAGCAAAGAGATCCACGAAAGACAGATGTAACTCTGTGAGTGGAAGTCACAGAACACTAAGCGGTTTCTCAGAAAGCTTCTTTCCAGATTTCATCTGAGGATATTTCCTTTTTCACCATATCCCACTTTGGGCTTCCAAATATCATTTTGCCAATTCCACAAGAACTCTCTTAGCGAAAGGCTTCTTGAGGGGAAAGCTGTAACTCTGTGAGATGATTTCACAGAACACAAAGAAGTTTCTCAGAAAGCTTCTTTCTCTTTGTTATCGGAGGATTTTTCCTTTGGCCCTATAGTCTTCAAAGGGATCCGAAATATCTGTTCTCAGATTCCACAGAAATAAGGCTAGCAAACAGATCCACGAAATACAGATGTAACTCTGTGAGATGAATTAACAGAACACTAAGCAGTTTCTCAGGAAGCTTCTTTCCAGATTTCATCTGAGGATATTTCCTTTTTCACCATAGCCCTCTATGGGCTTCAAATATCACTTTGCCAATTCCAAAAGAACTGTCTTAGCGAAAGGCTTCTTGAGGGGAAAGCTGTAACTCTGTGAGATGATTTCACAGAACACAAAGAAGTTTCTCAGAAAGCTTCTTTCTCTTTGTTATCGGAGGATTTTTCCTTCGGCCCTATAGTCTTCAAAGGGATCCGAAATATCTGTTCTCAGATTCCACAGAAATAAGACTAGCAAAGAGTTCCACGAAATACAGATGTAACTCTGTGAGATGAATTAACAGAACACTAAGCAGTTTCTCAGAAAGCTTCTTTCCAGATTTCATCTGAGGATATTTCCTTTTTCACCATAGCCCTCTATGGGCTTCTAAATATCATTTTGCCAATTCCACAAGAACTGTCTTAGCGAAAGGCTTCTTGAGGGGAAAGCTGTAACTCTGTGAGATGATTTCACAGAACACAAAGAAGTTTCTCAGAAACCTTCTTTCTCTTTGTGGTCGGAGGATATTTCCTTTGGCCCTATAGTCTTCAAAGGGATCGAAATATCTGTTCTCAGATTCCACAGAAATAAGGCTAGCAAAGAGATCCACGAAAGACAGATGTAACTCTGTGAAATGAATTAACAGAACACTAAGCTGTTTCTCAGAAAGCTTCTTTCCAGATTTCATCTGAGGATATTTCCTTTTTCACCATAGCCCTCTATGGGCTTCCAAATATCACTTTGCGAATTCCACAAGAACTGTCTTAGCGAAAGGCTTCTTGAGGGGAAAGCTGTAACTCTGTGAGGTGATTTCACAGAACACAAAGAAGTTTCTCAGAAAGCTTCCTTCTCTTTGTTATCGGAGGACATTTCCTTTGGCCCTATAGTCTTCAAAGGGATCCGAAATATCTGTTCTCAGATTCCACAGAAATAAGGCTAGCAAAGAAATCCAGGAAATACAGATTTAACTCGGTGAGATGAATTAACAGAACACTAAGCAGTTTCTCAGAAAGCTTCTTTCCAGATTTCATCTGAGGATATTTCCTTTTTCACCATAGCCCTCTATGGGCTTCCAAATATCACTTTGCCAATTCCACAAAACTTTCTTAGCGAAAGGCTTCTTGAGGGGAAAGCTGTAACTCTGTGCGGTGATTTCACAGAGCACAAAGAAGTTTCTCAGAAAGCTTCTTTCTCTTTGTTATCGGAGGATATTTCCTTTGGCCCTATAGTCTTCAAAAGGATCCGAAATAGCTGTTCTCAGATTCCACAGAAATAAGGCTAGCGAAGAAATCCACGAAATACAGATGTAACTCGGTGAGATGAATTAACAGAACACTGAGCAGTTTCTCAGAAAGCTTCTTTTCAGATTTCACCTCAGGATATGTCCTTTTTCACCATAGCCCTCTATGGGCTTCCAAATATCACTTTGCCAATTCCACAAGAACTGTGTTAGCGAAAGACTTCTTGAGGGGACAGCTGTAACTCTGTGAGATGATTTCACAGAACACAAAGAAGTTTCTCAGAAAGCTTCTTTCTCTTTGTTATCGGAGGATATTTCCTTTGGCCCTATAGTCTTCAAAGGGATCCGAAATATCTGTTCTCAGATTCCACAGAAATAAGGCTAGCAAAGAGATCCACGAAATACAGATGTAACTCTGTGAGATGAATTAACAGAACACTAAGCAGTTTCTCAGAAAGCTTCTTTCCATATTTCATCTGAGGATATTTCCTTTTTCACCATAGCCCTCTATGGGCTTCCAAATATCACTTTGCCAATTCCACAAGAACTGTCTTAGCGAAAGGCTTCTTGAGGGGAAAGCCGTAACTCTGTGAGATGATTTCACAGAACACAAAGAGGTTTCTCAGAGAGATTCTTTCTCTTTGTTATCGGAGGATACTTCCTTTGGCCCTATAGTCTTCAAAGGGATCCGAAATATCTGTACTCGGATTCCCCCGAAATAAGGCTAGCAAAGAGATCCACGAAAGACAGATGTAACTCTGTGAGTGGAAGTCACAGAACACTAAGCGGTTTCTCAGAAAGCTTCTTTCCAGATTTCATCTGAGGATATTTCCTTTTTCACCATAGCCCTCTATGGCTCCAAATATCATTTCGCCAATTCCACAAGAACTCTCTTAGCGAAAGGCTTCTGGAGGGGAAAGCTGTAACTCTGTGAGATGATTTCACAGAACACAAAGAAGTTTCTCAGAAAGCTTCTTTCTCTTTGTTATCGGAGGATATTTCCTTTGGCCCTATAGTCTTCAAAGGGATCCGAAGTATCTGTTCTCAGATTCCACAGAAATAAGGCTAGCAAAGAGATCCACGAAATACAGATGTAACTCTGTGAGATGAATTAACAGAACACTAAGCAGTTTCTCAGGAAGCTTCTTTCCAGATTTCATCTGAGGATATTTCCTTTTTCACCATAGCCCTCTATGGGCTTCAAATATCACTTTGCCAATTCCACAAGAACTGTCTTTGCGAAAGGCTTCTTGAGGGGAAAGCTGTAACTCTGTGAGATGATTTCACAGAACACAAAGAAGTTTCTCAGAAAGCTTCTTTCTCTTTGTTATCGGAGGATTTTTCCTTCGGCCCTATAGTCTTCAAAGGGATCCGAAATATCTGTTCTCAGATTCCACAGAAATAAGGCTAGCAAAGAGATCCACGAAATACAGATGTAACTCTGTGAGATGAATTAACAGAACACTAAGCAGTTTCTCAGGAAGCTTCTTTCCAGATTTCATCTGAGGATATTTCCTTTTTCACCATAGCCCTCTTTGGGCTCCAAATATCATTTTGCCAATTCCACAAGAACTCTCTTAGCGAAAGGCTTCTTGAGGGGAAAGCTGTAACTCTGTGAGATGATTTCACAGAACACAAAGAAGTTTCTCAGAAAGCTTCTTTCTCTTTGTTATCGGAGGATATTTCCTTTGGCCCTATAGTCTTCAAAGGGATCCGAAGTATCTGTTCTCAGATTCCACAGAAATAAGGCTAGCAAAGAGATCCACGAAATACTGATGTAACTCTCTGAGATGAATTAACAGAACACTAAGCAGTTTCTCAGGAAGCTTCTTTCCAGATTTCATCTGAGGATATTTCCTTTTTCACCATAGCCCTCTAAGGGCTTCAAATATCACTTTGCCAATTCCACAAGAACTGTATTTGCGAAAGGCTTCTTGAGGGGAAAGCTGTAACTCTGTGAGATGATTTCACAGAACACAAAGAAGTTTCTCAGAAAGCTTCTTTCTCTTTGTTATCGGAGGATTTTTCCTTCGGCCCTATAGTCTCCAAAGGGTTCCGAAATATCTGTTCTCAGATTCCACAGAAATAAGGCTAGCAAAGAGATCCACGAAATACAGATATAACTCTGTCAGATGAATTAACAGAACACTAAGCAGTTTCTCAGACAGCTTCTTTCCAGATTTCTTCTGAGGATATTTCCTTTTTCACCATAGCCCTCTAGGGGTTCCAAATATCACTTTGCCAATTCCAAAAGAAGTGTCTTAGCGAAAGGCTTCTTGAGGGGAAAGCTGTAACTCTGTGAGATGATTTCACAGAACACAAAGAAGTTTCTCAGAAACCTTCTTTCTCTTTGTTGTCGGAGGATATTTCCTTTGGCCCTATAGTCTTCAAAGGGATCCGAAATATCTGTTCTCAGATTCCACAGAAATAAGGCTAGCAAAGAGATCCACGAAATACAGATGTAACTCTGTGAGTGGAAGTCACAGAACACTAAGCGGTTTCTCAGAAAGCTTCTTTCCAGATTTCATCTGAGGATATTTCCTTTTTCACCATAGCCCTCTATGGGCTTCCAAATATCACTTTGCCAATTCCACAAGAACTGTCTTAGCGAAAGGTTTCTTGAGGAGAAAGCTGTAACAGTGTGAGATGATTTCACAGAACACAATGAAGTTTCTCAGAAAGCTTCTTTCTCTTTGTTATCGGAGGATATTTCCTTTGGCCCTATAGTCTTCAAAGGGATCCGAAATATGTGTTCTCAGATTCCACAGAAATAAGGCTAGCAAAGAGATCCACGAAATACAGATGTAACTCTGTGAGATGAATTAACAGAACACTAAGCACTTTCTCAGAAAGCTTCTTTCCATATATCATCTGAGGATATTTCCTTTTTCACCATAGCCCTCTATGGGCTTCCAAACATCACTTTGCCAATTCCACAAGAACTGTCTTAGCGAAAGGCTTCTTGAGGGGAAATCTGTAACTCTGTGAGATGATTTCACAGAACACAAAGAAGTTTCTCAGAAAGCTTCTTTCTCTTTGTTGTCGGAGGATATTTCCTTTGGCCCTATAGTCTTCAAAGGGATCCGAAATATCTGTTGTCAGATTCCACAGAAATAAGGCTAGCAAGGAGATCCACGAAATACAGATGTAACTCTGTGAGTGGAAGTCACAGAACACTAAGCGGTTTCTCAGAAAGCTTCTTTCCAGATTTCATCTGAGGATATTTCCCTTTTCACCATAGCCCTCTATGGGCTTCCAAATATCACTTTGCCAATTCCACAAGAACTGTCTAACGAAAGACTTCTTGAGCGGAAAGCTGTAACTCTGAGAGATGATTTTACAGAACACAAAGAAGTTTCTCAGAAAGCTTCTTTCTGTTTGTTGTCGGAGGATATTTCCTTTGGCCCTATGGTCTTCAAAGGGATCCGAAATATCTGTTCTCAGATTCCACAGAAATAAGGCTAGCAAAGAGATCCACGAAATACAGATGTAACTCTGTGAGTGGAAGTCACAGAACACTAAGCGGTTTCTCAGAAAGCTTCTTTCCAGATTTCATCTGAGGATATTTCCTTTTTCACCATAGCCCTCTATAGGCTTCCAAATATCACTTTGCCAATTCCACAAGAACTGTCATAGCGAAAGGCTTCTTGAGGGGAAAGCTGTAACTCTGTGAGATGATTTCAAAGAACACAAAGAAGTTTCTCAGAAAGCTTCTTTCTCTTTGTTATCGGAGGATTCTTCTTTTGGCCCTATAGTCTTCAAAGGGATTCGAAATATCTGTTCTCAGATTCCACAGAAATAAGGCTAGCAAAGAGATCCACGAAATACAGATGTAACTCTGTGAGATGAATTAACAGAACACTAAGCAGTTTCTCAGAAAGCTTCTTTCCAGATTTCATCTGAGGATATTTCCTTTTTCACCATAGCCCTCTATGGGCTTCCAAATATCACTTTGCCAATTCCACAAGAACTGTCTTAGCGAAAGGCTTCTTGAGGGGAAAGCTGTAACTCTGTCAGATTATTTCACAGAACACAAAGAAGTTTCAGAGAAACCTTCTTTCTCTTTGTTGTCGGAGGATATTTCCTTTGGCCCTGTAGTCTTCAAAGGGATCCGAAATATCTGTTCTCAGATTCCACAGAAATAAGGATAGCAAAGAGATCCACGAAATACAGATGCAACTCTGTGAGTGGAAGTCACAGAACACTAAGCGGTTTCTCAGAGAGCTTCTTTCCAGATTTCATCTGAGGATATTTCCTTTTTCACCATAGCCCTCTATGGGCTTCCAATTATCCCTTTGCCAATTCCACAAGAACTGTCTTAGCGAAAGGCTTCTTGAGGGGAAAGCTGTAACTCTGTGAGATGATTTCACAGAACACAAAGAAGTTTCTCAGAAACCTTCTTTCTCTTTGTTATCGGAGGACATTCCCTTTGGCCCTATAGTCGTCAAAGGGATCCGAAATATGTGTTCTCAGATTCCACAGCAATAAGGCTAGCAAAGAGATCCACGAAATACAGATGTAACTCCGTGAGATGAATTAACAGAACACTAAGCAGTTTCTCAGAAAGCTGCTTTCCAGATTTCATCTGAGGATATTTCCTTTTTCACCATTGGCCTCTATGGGCTTCAAAATATCACTTTGCCAATTCCAGAAGAACTGTCTTAGCGAAAGGCTTCTTGAGGGGAAAGCGGTAACTCTGAGAGGTGATTTCACAGAACACAAAGAAGTTTCTCAGAAAGCTTCTTTCTCTTTGTTGTCAGAGGTTGTTTCCTTTGGCCCTATAGTCTTCAAAGGGATCCGAAATATCAGTTCTCAGATTCCACAGAAATAAAGCTAGCAAAGAGATCCACGAAATACAGATGTAACTCTGTGAGTGGAAGTCACAGAACACTAAGCGATTTCTCAGAAAGCTTCTTTCCAGATTTCATCTGAGGATATTTCCTTTTTCACCATAGCCCTCTATGGGCTTCCAAATATCACTTTGCCAATTTCCCAAAAACTGTCATAGCGAAAGGCTTCTTGAGGTGAAAGCAGTAACTCTGTGAGATGATTGCACAGAACACAAAGAAGTTTCTCAGAAAGCTTCTTTCTCTTTGTTATCGGAGGATATTTCCTTTGGCCCTATAGTCTTCAAAGGGATCCGAAATATCTGTTCTCAGATTCCAAGAAATAAGGCTAGCAAAGAGATCCACGAAGTACAGATGTAACTCTGTGAGATGCATTAAGAGAACACTAAGCAGTTTCTCAGAAAGCTTCTTTCCAGATTTCATCTGAGGATATTTCCTTTTTCACCATAGCCCACTATGGGCTTCCAAATATCACTTTCCCAATTCCACAAGAAATGTCTTAGCGAAAGGCTTCTTGAGGGGAAAGCCGTAACTCTGTGAGATGATTTCACAAAACACAAAGAGGTTTCTCAGAGAGATTCTTTCTCTTTGTTATCGGAGGAAACTTCCTTTGGCCCTATAGTCTTCAAAGGGATCCGAAATATCTGTACTCGGATTCCACCGAAATAAGGCTAGCAAAGAGATCCACGAAAGACAGATGTAACTCTGTGAGTGGAAGTCACAGAACACTAAGCGGTTTCTCAGAAAGCTTCTTTCCAGATTTCATCTGAGGATATTTCCTTTTTCACCATATCCCACTTTGGGCTTCCAAATATCATTTTGCCAATTCCACAAGAACTCTCTTAGCGAAAGGCTTCTTGAGGGGAAAGCTGTAACTCTGTGAGATGATTTCACAGAACACAAAGAAGTTTCTCAGAAAGCTTCTTTCTCTTTGTTATCGGAGGATTTTTCCTTTGGCCCTATAGTCTTCAAAGGGATCCGAAATATCTGTTCTCAGATTCCACAGAAATAAGGCTAGCAAACAGATCCACGAAATACAGATGTAACTCTGTGAGATGAATTAACAGAACACTAAGCAGTTTCTCAGGAAGCTTCTTTCCAGATTTCATCTGAGGATATTTCCTTTTTCACCATAGCCCTCTATGGGCTTCAAATATCACTTTGCCAATTCCAAAAGAACTGTCTTAGCGAAAGGCTTCTTGAGGGGAAAGCTGTAACTCTGTGAGATGATTTCACAGAACACAAAGAAGTTTCTCAGAAAGCTTCTTTCTCTTTGTTATCGGAGGATTTTTCCTTCGGCCCTAAGGTCTTCAAAGGGATCCGAAATATCTGTTCTCAGATTCCACAGAAATAAGACTAGCAAAGAGTTCCACGAAATACAGATGTAACTCTGTGAGATGAATTAACAGAACACTAAGCAGTTTCTCAGAAAGCTTCTTTCCAGATTTCATCTGAGGATATTTCCTTTTTCACCATAGCCCTCTATGGGCTTCCAAATATCACTTTGCCAATTCCACAAGAACTGTCTTAGCGAAAGGTTTCTTGAGGAGAAAGCTGTAACAGTGTGAGATGATTTCACAGAACACAATGAAGTTTCTCAGAAAGCTTCTTTCTCTTTGTTATCGGAGGATATTTCCTTTGGCCCTATAGTCTTCAAAGGGATCCGAAATATGTGTTCTCAGATTCCACAGAAATAAGGCTAGCAAAGAGATCCACGAAATACAGATGTAACTCTGTGAGATGAATTAACAGAACACTAAGCACTTTCTCAGAAAGCTTCTTTCCATATATCATCTGAGGATATTTCCTTTTTCACCATAGCCCTCTATGGGCTTCCAAACATCACTTTGCCAATTCCACAAGAACTGTCTTAGCGAAAGGCTTCTTGAGGGGAAATCTGTAACTCTGTGAGATGATTTCACAGAACACAAAGAAGTTTCTCAGAAAGCTTCTTTCTCTTTGTTGTCGGAGGATATTTCCTTTGGCCCTATAGTCTTCAAAGGGATCCGAAATATCTGTTGTCAGATTCCACAGAAATAAGGCTAGCAAGGAGATCCACGAAATACAGATGTAACTCTGTGAGTGGAAGTCACAGAACACTAAGCGGTTTCTCAGAAAGCTTCTTTCCAGATTTCATCTGAGGATATTTCCCTTTTCACCATAGCCCTCTATGGGCTTCCAAATATCACTTTGCCAATTCCACAAGAACTGTCTAACGAAAGACTTCTTGAGCGGAAAGCTGTAACTCTGAGAGATGATTTTACAGAACACAAAGAAGTTTCTCAGAAAGCTTCTTTCTGTTTGTTGTCGGAGGATATTTCCTTTGGCCCTATGGTCTTCAAAGGGATCCGAAATATCTGTTCTCAGATTCCACAGAAATAAGGCTAGCAAAGAGATCCACGAAATACAGATGTAACTCTGTGAGTGGAAGTCACAGAACACTAAGCGGTTTCTCAGAAAGCTTCTTTCCAGATTTCATCTGAGGATATTTCCTTTTTCACCATAGCCCTCTATAGGCTTCCAAATATCACTTTGCCAATTCCACAAGAACTGTCATAGCGAAAGGCTTCTTGAGGGGAAAGCTGTAACTCTGTGAGATGATTTCAAAGAACACAAAGAAGTTTCTCAGAAAGCTTCTTTCTCTTTGTTATCGGAGGATTCTTCTTTTGGCCCTATAGTCTTCAAAGGGATTCGAAATATCTGTTCTCAGATTCCACAGAAATAAGGCTAGCAAAGAGATCCACGAAATACAGATGTAACTCTGTGAGATGAATTAACAGAACACTAAGCAGTTTCTCAGAAAGCTTCTTTCCAGATTTCATCTGAGGATATTTCCTTTTTCACCATAGCCCTCTATGGGCTTCCAAATATCACTTTGCCAATTCCACAAGAACTGTCTTAGCGAAAGGCTTCTTGAGGGGAAAGCTGTAACTCTGTCAGATTATTTCACAGAACACAAAGAAGTTTCAGAGAAACCTTCTTTCTCTTTGTTGTCGGAGGATATTTCCTTTGGCCCTGTAGTCTTCAAAGGGATCCGAAATATCTGTTCTCAGATTCCACAGAAATAAGGATAGCAAAGAGATCCACGAAATACAGATGCAACTCTGTGAGTGGAAGTCACAGAACACTAAGCGGTTTCTCAGAGAGCTTCTTTCCAGATTTCATCTGAGGATATTTCCTTTTTCACCATAGCCCTCTATGGGCTTCCAATTATCCCTTTGCCAATTCCACAAGAACTGTCTTAGCGAAAGGCTTCTTGAGGGGAAAGCTGTAACTCTGTGAGATGATTTCACAGAACACAAAGAAGTTTCTCAGAAAGCTTCTTTCTCTTTGTTATCGGAAGATATTTCCTATGGCCCTATAGTCTTCAAAGGGATCCGAAATATCTGTTCTCAGATTCCACAGAAATAAGGCGAGCAAAGAGATCCACGAAATATAGATGTAACTCTGTGAGATGAATTAACAGAACACTAAGCAGTTTCTCAGAAAGCTTATTTCCAGATGTCACCTGAGGATATATCCTTTTTCACCATAGCCCTCTATAGGCTTCCAAATATCCCTTTGCCAATTCCACAGGAACTGTCTTAGCGAAAGGCTTCTTGAGGGGAAAGCTGTATCTCTGTGAGATGATTTCACAGAACACAAAGAAGTTTCTCAGAAAGCTTCTTTCTCTTTGTTATCGGAGGATATTTCCTTTGGCCCTAGAGTCTTCAAAGGGATCCGAAATATCTGTTCTCAGATTCCACAGAAATAAGGCTAGCAAAGAGATCCAAGAAATACAGATGTAACTCTGTGAGATGAATTAACAGAACACTAAGCAGTTTCTCAGAAAGCTTCTTTCCAGATTTCATCTGAGGATATTTCCTTTTTCACCATAGCCCTCTATGGGCTTCCAAATATGACTTTGCCAATTCCACAAGAACTGTCTTAACGAAAGGCTTCTTGAGGGGAAAGCTGTAACTCTGTGAGATGATTTCACAGAACACAAAGAAGTTTCTCAGAAAGCTTCTTTCTCTTTGTTATCGGATTACATTTCCTTTGGCCCTATAGTCTTCAAAGGGATACGAAATATCTGTTCTCAGATTCCACAGAAATAAGGCTAGCAAAGAAATCCAGGAAATACAGATGTAACTCAGTGAGATGAATTAACAGAACACTAAGCAGTTTCTCAGAAAGCTTCTTTCCAGATTTCATCTGATGATATTTCCTCTTTCACAATAGCCCTCTATGGGCTTCCAAATATCACTTTGCCAATTCCACAAGAACTGTCTTAGCGAAAGGCTTCTTGAGGGGAAAGCTGTAACTCTGTGAGATGATTTCACAGAACACAAAAAAGTTTCTCAGAAAGCTTCTTTCTCTTTGTTATCGGAGGACATTTCCTTTGGCCCTATAGTCTTCAAAGTGATCCGAAATATCTTTTCTCAGATTCCACAGAAATAAGGATAGCAAAGAGATCCACGAAACACAGATGTAACTCTGTGAGTTGAATTAACAGAACACTAAGCAGTTTCCCAGAAAGCTTCTTTCCAGATTTCATCTGAGGATATTTCCTTTTTCACCATAGCCCTCTATGGGCTTCCAAATATCACTTTGCCAATTCCAAAAGAACTGTCTTAGCGAAAGGCTTCTTGAGGGGAGAGCTGTAACTCTGAGAGATGATTTTACAGAACAAAAAGAAGTTTCTCAGAAAGCTTCTTTCTCTTTGTTGTCAGAGGATATTTCCTTTGGCCCTATAGTCTTCAAAGGGATCCGAAATATCTGTTCTCAGATTCCACAGAAATAAGGCTAGCAAAGATATCCACGAAATACAGATGTAACTCTCTGAGTGGAAGTCACAGAACACTAAGCGGTTTCTCAGAAAGCTTCTTCCCAGATTTCATCTGAGGATATTTCCTTTTTCACCATAGCCCTCTCTGGGCTTCCAAATATCACTTTGCCAATTCCACAAGAACTGTCTTAGCGAAAGGCTTCTTGAGGGGAAAGCCGTATCTCTGTGAGATGATTTCACAGAACACAAAGAGGTTTCTCCGAGAGATTCTTTCTCTTTGCTAATGGAGGATGTTTCCTTTGGCCCTATAGTCTTTAAAGGGATCCGAAATATCTGTACTCGGATTCCACAGAAATAAGGCTAGCAAAGAGATCCACGAAAGACAGATGTAACTCTGTGAGTGGAAGTCACAGAACACTAAGCGGTTTCTCAGAAAGCTTCTTTCCAGATTTCATCTGAGGATGTTTCCTTTTTCACCATAGCCCTCTATGGGCTTCCAAATATCACTTTGCCAATTCCACAAGAACTCTCTTAGCGAAAGGCTTCTTGAGGGGAAAGCTGTAACTCTGTGAGATGATTTCACAGAACACAAAGAAGTTTCTCAGAAAGCTTCTTTCTCTTTGTTATCGGAGGATTTTTCCTTTGGCCCTATAGTCTTCAAAGGGATCCGAAATATCTGTTCTCAGATTCCACAGAAATAAGGCTAGCAAAGAGATCCACGAAATACAGATATAACTCTGTGGGATGAATTAACAGAACACTAAGCAGTTTCTAAGAAAGCTTCTTTCCAGATTTCATCTGAGGATATTTCCTTTTTCACCATAGCCCTCTATGGGCTTCCAAATATCCCTTTGCCAATTCCACAAGAACTGTCTTAGCGAAAGGCTTCTTGAGCGGAAAGCTGTAACTCTGTGAGATGATTTCACAGAACACAAAGAAGTTTCTCAGAAAGCTTCTTTCTCTTTGTTATAGGAGGATATTTCCTTTGCCCTATAGTCTTCAAAGGGATCCGAAATATCTGTTCTCAGATTCCACAGAAATAAGGCTAGCAAAGAGATCCACGAAATACAGATGTAACTCTGTGAGATGAATTAACAGAACACTAAGCAGTTTCTCAGAAAACTTCTTTCCAGATTTCATCTGAGGATATTTCCTTTTTCAGCATAGCCCTCTATGGGCTTCCAAATATCACTTTGCCAATTCCACAAGAACTGTCTTAGCGAAAGGCTTCTAGAAGGGAAAGCTGTAACTCTGAGAGATGATTTTACAGAACACAAAGAAGTTTCTCAGAAAGCTTCTTTCTCTTTGTTATCTGAAGACATTTCCTTTGGCCCTATAGTCTTCAAAGGGATCCGAAAAATCTGTTCTCAGATTCCACAGAAATAAGGCTAGCAAAGAAATCCACGAAATACAGATGTAACTCGGTGAGATGAATTAACAGAACACTAAGCAGTTTCTCAGGAAGCTTCTTTCCAGATTTCATCTGAGGATATTTCCTTTTTCACCATAGCCCTCTATGGGCTTCCAAATATCACTTTGCCAATTCCACAAGAACTGTCTTAGCGAAGGCTTCTTGAGGGGAAAGCTGTAACTCTCTGGGATGATTTCACAGAACACAAAGAAGTTTCTCAGAAAGCTTCTTTCTCTTTGTTGTCGGAGGATATTTCCTTTGGCCCTATAGTCTTCAAAGGGATCCGAAATATCTCTTCTCAGATTCCACAGAAATAAGGCTAGCAAAGAGATCCACGAAATACAGATGTAACTCTGTGAGATGAATTAACAGAACACTAAGCAGTTTCTCAGAAAGCTTCTTTCCAGATTTCATCTGAGGATATTTCCTTTTTCACCATAGCCCTCTATGGGCTTCCAAAAATCTCTTTGCCAATTCCACAAGAACTGTCTTAGCGAAAGGCTTCTTGAGGGGAAAGCTGTAACTCTGAGAGATGATTTTACAGAACACAAAGAAGTTTCTCAGAAAGCTTCTTTCTCTTTGTTGTCAGAGGATATTTCCTTTGGCCCTATAGTCTTCAAAGGGATCCGAAATATCTGTTCTCAGATTCCACAGAAATAAGGCTAGCAAAGAGATCCACGAAATACAGATGTAACTCTGTGAGTGGAAATCACAGAACACTAAGCGGTTTCTCAGAAAGCTTCTTTCCAGATTTCATCTGAGGATATTTCCTTTTTCACCATAGCCCTCTATGGGCTTCCAAATATCACTTTGCCAATTCCACAAGAACTGTCTTAGAGAAAGGCTTCTTGAGGGGAAAGCTGTAACTCTGTGAGATGATTTTACAGAACACAAAGAAGTTTCTCAGAAAGCTTCTTTCTCTTTGTTATCGGAGGACATTTCCTTTGGCCCTATAGTCTTCAAAGGGATCCGAAATATATGTTCTCAGATTCCACAGAAATAAGGCTAGCAAAGAAATCCACGAAATTCCGATGTAACTCGGAGAGATGAATTAACAGAACACTAAGCAGTTTCTCAGAAAGCTTCTTTCCAGATTTCATCTGAGGATATTTCCTTTTTCACCGTAGCCCTCTATGGGCTTTCAAAAATCTCTTTGCCAATTCCACAAGAACTGTCTTAGCGAAAGGCTTCTTGAGGGGAAAGCTGTAACTCTGAGAGATGATTTTACAGAACACGAAGAAGTTTCTCAGAAACCTTCTTTCTCTTTGTTGTCAGAGGATATTTCCCTTGGCCCTATAGTCTTCAAAGGGATCCGAAATATCTGTTCTCAGATTCCACAGAAATAAGGCTAGCAAAGAGATCCACGAAATACAGATGTAACTCTGTGAGTGGAAGTCACAGAACACTAAGCGGTTTCTCAGAAAGCTTCTTTCCAGATTTCATCTGAGGATATTTCCTTTTTCACCATAGCCCTCTATGTGCTTCCAAATATCACTTTGCCAATTCCAAAAGAACTGTCTTAACGAATGGCTTCTTGGGGGGAAAGCTGTAACTCTGTGAGATGATTTCACAGAACACAAAGAAGTTTCTCAGAAAGCTTCTTTCTCTTTGTTATCGGAGGACATTTCCTTTGGCCCTATAGTCTTCAAAGGGATCCGAAATATCTGTTCTCAGATTCCACAGAAATAAGGCTAGCAAAGAGATCCACGAAATAAAGATGTAACACTGTGAGATGAATTAACAGAACACTACGCAGTTTCTCAGAAAGCTTCTTTACAGATTTCATCTGAGGATATTTCCTTTTTCACCATAGCCCTCTATGGGCTTCCAAATATCACTTTGCCAATTCCACAAGAACTGTCTTAGCGAAAGGCTTCTTGAGGGGAAAGCTGTAACTCTGTGAGATGATTTCACAGAACACAAACAAGTTTCGCAGAAACCTTCTTTCTCTTTGTTATCGGAGGACATTTCCTTTGGCCCTATAGTCTTCAAAGGGATCCGAAATTTCTGTTCTCAGATTCCACAGAAATAAGGCTAGCAAAGAGATCCACGAAATACAGATGTAACTCTGTGAGATGAATTAACAGAACACTAAGCAGTTTCTCAGAAAGCTTCTTTCCAGATTTCATCTAAGGATATTTCCCTTTTCACCATAGCCCTCTATGGGCTTCTAAATATCAGTTTGCCAATTCCACAAGAACTGTCTTAGCGAAAGGCTTCTTGAGGGGAAAGCTGTAACTCTGTGAGGTGATTTCACAGAACACAAAGAAGTTTCTCAGTAAGCTTCCTTTTCTTTGTTATCGGAGGACATTTCCTTTGGCCCTATAGTCTTCAAAGGGATCCGAAATATCTGTTCTCAGATTCCACAGAAATAAGGCTAGCAGAGAAATCCAGGAATTACAGATGTAACTCGGTGAGATGAATTAACAGAACACTAAGCAGTTTCTCAGAAAGCTTCTTTCCAGATTTCATCTGAGGATATTTCCTTTTTCACCATAGCCCTCTATGGGCTTCCAAATATCACTTTGCCAATTCCACAAGAACTGTCTTAGCAAAAGGATTCTTGAGGGGAAAGCTGTAACTCTGAGAGATGATTTTACAGAACACAACGAAGTTTCTCAGAAAGCTTCTTTCTCTTTGTTGTCAGAGGATATTTCCTTTGGCCCTATAGTCTTCAAAGGATCTGAAATATCTGTTCTCAGATTCCACAGAAATAACGCTAGCAAAGAGATCCACGAAATACAGATGTAACTCTGTGAGTGGAAGTCACAGAACACTAAGCGGTTTCTCAGAAAGCTTCTTTCCAGATTTCATCTGAGGATATTTCCTTTTTCACCATAGCCCTCTATGGGCTTCCAAATATCACTTTGCCAATTCCACAAGAACTGTCTTAGCAAAAGGCTTCTTGAGGGGAAAGCTGTAACTCTGAAAGATGATTTTACAGAACACAACGAAGTTTCTCAGAAAGCTTCTTTCTCTTTGTTGTCAGAGGATATTTCCTTTGGCCCTATAGTCTTCAAAGGGATCTGAAATATCTGTTCTCAGATTCCACAGAAATAACGCTAGCAAAGAGATCCACGAAATACAGATGTAACTCTGTGAGTGGAAGTCACAGAACACTAAGCGGTTTCTCAGAAAGCTTCTTTCCAGATTTCATCTGAGGATATTTCCTTTTTCACCATAGCCGTCTATGGGCTTCCAAATATCACTTTGCCAATTCCACAAGAACTCTCATAGCGAAAGGCTTCTTGAGGGGAAAGCTGTAATTCTGTGAGATGATTTCACAGAACACAAAGAAGTTTCTCAGAAAGCTTCTTTCTCTTTGTTATCGGAGGACATTTCCTTTGGCCCTATAGTCTTCAAAGGGATCCGAAATATCTGTTCTCGTATTCCACAGAAATAAGGCTAGCAAAGAGATCCACGAAATACAGATGTAACTCTGTGAGATGAATTAACAGAACAATAAGCAGTTTCTCAGAAAGCTTCTTTAAATATTTCATCTTAGGATATTTCCTTTTTCACCATAGCCCTCTAAGGGATTCCAAATATCACTTTGCCAATTCCACAAGAACTGTCATAGCGAAAGGCTTCTTGAGGGGAAAGCTGTAACTCTGTGAGATGATTTCACAGTACACAAACAAGTTTCTCCGAAAGCTTCTTTCTCTTTCTTATCGGAGGACATTTCCTTTGGCCCTATAGTCTTCAAAGGGATCCGAAATATCTGTTCTCAGATTCCACAGAAATAAGGCTAGCAAAGAGATCCACGAAATACAGATGTAACTCTGTGACATGAATTAACAGAACTCTAAACAGTTTCTCAGAGAGCTTCTTTCCAGATTTCATCTGAGGATATTTCCTTTTTCACCGTAGCCCTCTATGGGCTTCCAAATATCACTTTGCCAATTCCAAAAGAACTGTCTTAGTGAAAGGCTTCTTGAGGAGAGAGCTGTAACTCTGAGATATGATTTTACAGAACAAAAAGAAGTTTCTCAGAAAGCTTCTTTCTCTTTGTTGTCAGAGGATATTTCCTTTGGCCCTATAGTCTTCAAAGGGATCCGAAATATCTGTTCTCAGATTCCACAGAAATAAGGCGAGCAAAGAGATCCACGAAATACAGATGGAACTCTGTGAGATGAATTAACAGAACACTAAGCAGTTTCTCAGAAAGCTTCTTTCCAGATTTCATCTGAGGATATTTCCTTTTTCACCATAGCCCTCTATGGGCTTCCAAAAATCTCTTTGCCAATTCCACAAGAACTGTCTTAGCGAAAGGCTTCTTGAGGGGAAAGCTGTAACTCTGAGAGATGATTTTACAGAACACAAAGAAGTTTCTCAGAAAGCTTCTTTCTCTTTGTTGTCAGAGGATATTTCCTTTGGCCCTATAGTCTTCAAAGGGATCCGAAATATCTGTTCTCAGATTCCACAGAAATAAGGCTAGCAAAGAGATCCACGAAATACAGATGTAACTCTGTGAGTGGAAATCACAGAACACTAAGCGGTTTCTCAGAAAGCTTCTTTCCAGATTTCATCTGAGGATATTTCCTTTTTCACCATAGCCCTCTATGGGCTTCCAAATATCACTTTGCCAATTCCACAAGAACTGTCTTAGAGAAAGGCTTCTTGAGGGGAAAGCTGTAACTCTGTGAGATGATTTTACAGAACACAAAGAAGTTTCTCAGAAAGCTTCTTTCTCTTTGTTATCGGAGGACATTTCCTTTGGCCCTATAGTCTTCAAAGGGATCCGAAATATATGTTCTCAGATTCCACAGAAATAAGGCTAGCAAAGAAATCCACGAAATTCCGATGTAACTCGGAGAGATGAATTAACAGAACACTAAGCAGTTTCTCAGAAAGCTTCTTTCCAGATTTCATCTGAGGATATTTCCTTTTTCACCGTAGCCCTCTATGGGCTTTCAAAAATCTCTTTGCCAATTCCACAAGAACTGTCTTAGCGAAAGGCTTCTTGAGGGGAAAGCTGTAACTCTGAGAGATGATTTTACAGAACACGAAGAAGTTTCTCAGAAACCTTCTTTCTCTTTGTTGTCAGAGGATATTTCCCTTGGCCCTATAGTCTTCAAAGGGATCCGAAATATCTGTTCTCAGATTCCACAGAAATAAGGCTAGCAAAGAGATCCACGAAATACAGATGTAACTCTGTGAGTGGAAGTCACAGAACACTAAGCGGTTTCTCAGAAAGCTTCTTTCCAGATTTCATCTGAGGATATTTCCTTTTTCACCATAGCCCTCTATGTGCTTCCAAATATCACTTTGCCAATTCCAAAAGAACTGTCTTAACGAATGGCTTCTTGGGGGGAAAGCTGTAACTCTGTGAGATGATTTCACAGAACACAAAGAAGTTTCTCAGAAAGCTTCTTTCTCTTTGTTATCGGAGGACATTTCCTTTGGCCCTATAGTCTTCAAAGGGATCCGAAATATCTGTTCTCAGATTCCACAGAAATAAGGCTAGCAAAGAGATCCACGAAATAAAGATGTAACACTGTGAGATGAATTAACAGAACACTACGCAGTTTCTCAGAAAGCTTCTTTACAGATTTCATCTGAGGATATTTCCTTTTTCACCATAGCCCTCTATGGGCTTCCAAATATCACTTTGCAAATTCCACAAGAACTGTCTTAGCGAAAGGCTTCTTGAGGGGAAAGCTGTAACTCTGTGAGATGATTTCACAGAACACAAACAAGTTTCGCAGAAACCTTCTTTCTCTTTGTTATCGGAGGACATTTCCTTTGGCCCTATAGTCTTCAAAGGGATCCGAAATTTCTGTTCTCAGATTCCACAGAAATAAGGCTAGCAAAGAGATCCACGAAATACAGATGTAACTCTGTGAGTGGAAGTCACAGAACACTAAGCGGTTTCTCAGAAAGCTTCTTTCCAGATTTCATCTGAGGATATTTCCTTTTTCACCATAGCCCTCTATGGGCTTCCAAATATCACTTTGCCAATTCCACAAGAACTGTCTTAGCAAAAGGCTTCTTGAGGGGAAAGCTGTAACTCTGAAAGATGATTTTACAGAACACAACGAAGTTTCTCAGAAAGCTTCTTTCTCTTTGTTGTCAGAGGATATTTCCTTTGGCCCTATAGTCTTCAAAGGGATCTGAAATATCTGTTCTCAGATTCCACAGAAATAACGCTAGCAAAGAGATCCACGAAATACAGATGTAACTCTGTGAGTGGAAGTCACAGAACACTAAGCGGTTTCTCAGAAAGCTTCTTTCCAGATTTCATCTGAGGATATTTCCTTTTTCACCATAGCCGTCTATGGGCTTCCAAATATCACTTTGCCAATTCCACAAGAACTCTCATAGCGAAAGGCTTCTTGAGGGGAAAGCTGTAATTCTGTGAGATGATTTCACAGAACACAAAGAAGTTTCTCAGAAAGCTTCTTTCTCTTTGTTATCGGAGGACATTTCCTTTGGCCCTATAGTCTTCAAAGGGATCCGAAATATCTGTTCTCGTATTCCACAGAAATAAGGCTAGCAAAGAGATCCACGAAATACAGATGTAACTCTGTGAGATGAATTAACAGAACAATAAGCAGTTTCTCAGAAAGCTTCTTTAAATATTTCATCTGAGGATATTTCCTTTTTCACCATAGCCCTCTAAGGGATTCCAAATATCACTTTGCCAATTCCACAAGAACTGTCATAGCGAAAGGCTTCTTGAGGGGAAAGCTGTAACTCTGTGAGATGATTTCACAGTACACAAACAAGTTTCTCCGAAAGCTTCTTTCTCTTTCTTATCGGAGGACATTTCCTTTGGCCCTATAGTCTTCAAAGGGATCCGAAATATCTGTTCTCAGATTCCACAGAAATAAGGCTAGCAAAGAGATCCACGAAATACAGATGTAACTCTGTGACATGAATTAACAGAACTCTAAACAGTTTCTCAGAGAGCTTCTTTCCAGATTTCATCTGAGGATATTTCCTTTTTCACCGTAGCCCTCTATGGGCTTCCAAATATCACTTTGCCAAATCCACAAGAACTGTCTTAGCGAAAGGCTTCTTGAGGGGAAAGCTGTAATTCTGTGAGGTGATTTCACAGAACACAAAGTAGTTTCTCAGAAAGCTTCTTTCTCTTTGTTATCGGAGGACATTTCCTTTGGCCCTATAGTCTTCAAAGGGATCCTAAATATTTGTTCTCAGATTCCACAGAAATAAGGCTAGCAAAGAGATCCACGAAATACAGATGTAACTCTGTGAGGTGAATTAACAGAACACTAAGCAGTTTCTTAGAAAGCTTCTTTCCAGAATTCATCTGAGGATATTTTCTTTTTCACCATAGCCCTCTATGGGCTTCCAAATATCACTTTGCCAATTCCACAAGAACTGTCTTAGCGAAAGGCTTCTTGAGGGGAAACCTGTAACTCTGTGAGATGATTTCACAGAACACAAAGAAGTTTCTCAGAAAGCTTCTTTCTCTTTGTTATCGGAGGATATTTCCTTTGGCCCTATAGTCTTCAAAGGGATCCGAAATATCTGTTCTCAGATTCCACAGAAATAACGCTAGCAAAGAGATCCACGAAAGACATATGTAACTCCTTGAGAGGAATTAAAAGAACACTAAGCAGTTTCTCAGAAAGCTTCTTTCCAGATTTCATCTGAGGATATTTCCTTTTTCACCATAGCCGTCTATGGGCTTCCAAATATCACTTTGCCAATTCCAAAAGAACTGTCTTAGCGAAAGGCTTCTTGAGGGGAAAGCTGTAACTCTGTGCGATGATTTCGCAGAACACAAAGAAGTTTCTCAGAGAGCTTCTTTCTCTTTGTTATCGGAGGATATTTCCTTTGGCCCTATAGTCTTCAAAGGGATCCGAAATATCTATTCTCAGATTCCACAGAAATAAGGCTAGCAAAGACATCCACGAAATACAGATGTAACACTGTGAGAAAAATTAACAGAACACTAAGCACTACCTCAGAAAGCTTCTTTCCATGTTTCATCTGAGGATATTTCCTTTTTCACCATAGCCGTCTAAGGGCTTGCAAATATCACTTTGCCAATTCCACAAGAACTGTCTTAGCGAAAGGCTTCTTAAGGGGAAAGCTGTTACTCTGTGAGGTGATTTCACAGGACACAAAGAAGTTTCTCAGAAAGCTTCTTTCTTTTTGTTGTCAGAGGATATTTCCTTTGGCCCTATAGTCTTCAAAGGGATCCGAAATATCTGTTCTCAGATTCCACAGAAATAAGGCTAGCAAAGAGATCCACGAAATACAGATGTAACTCTGTGAGTGGAAGTCACAGAACACTAAGCGGTTTCTCAGAAAGCTTCTTTCCAGATTTCATCTGAGGATATTTCCTTTTTCACCTTAGCCCTCTATGTGCTTCCAAATATCACTTTGCCAATTCCAGAAGAACTGTCTTAGCGAAAGTCTTCTTGAGCGGAAAGCTGTAACTCTGTGAGATGATTTCACAGAACACAAAGAAGTTTCTCAGAAAGCTTCTTTCTCTTTTTTATCGGAGGACATTTCCTTTGGCCCTATAGTCTTCAAAGGGATCCGAAATATCTGTTCTCAGAATCCAAAGAAATAAGGCTAGCAAAGAGATCCACGAAAGACAGATGTAACTCTGTGAGATGAATTAAAAGAACACTAAGCAGTTTCTCAGAAAGCTTCTTTCCAGATTTCATCTGAGGATATTTCCTTTTTCACCATAGCCGTCTATGGGCTTCCAAATATCACTTTGCCAATTCCACAAAAACTGTCTTAGCGAAAGGCTTCTTGAGGGGAAAGCTGTAACTCGGTGAGATGATTTCACAGAACACAAACAAGTTTCGCAGAAACCTTCTTTCTCTTTGTTATCGGAGGACATTTCCTTTGGCCCTATAGTCTTCAAAGGGATCCGAAATTTCTGTTCTCAGATTCCACAGAAATAAGGCTAGCAAAGAGATCCACGAAATACAGATGTAACTCTGTGAGATTAATTAACAGAACACTAAGCAGTTTCTCAGAAAGCTTCTTTCCAGATTTCATCTGAGGATATTTCCTTTTTCACCATAGCCCTCTATGGGCTTCTAAATATCACTTTGCCAATTCCACAAGAACTGTCTTAGCGAAAGGCTTCTTGAGGGGAAAGCTGTAACTCTGTGAGGTGATTTCACAGAACACAAAGAAGTTTCTCAGTAAGCTTCCTTCTCTTTGTTATCGGAGGACATTTCCTTTGGCCCTATAGTCTTCAAAGGGATCCGAAATATCTGCTCTCAGATTCCACAGAAATAAGGCTAGCAGAGAAATCCAGGAAATACAGATGTAACTCGGTGAGATGAATTAACAGAACACTAAGCAGTTTCTCAGAAAGCTTCTTTCCAGATTTCATCTGAGGATATTTCCTTTTTCACCATAGCCCTCTATGGGCTTCCAAATATCACTTTGCCAATTCCACAAGAACTGTCTTAGCAAAAGGCTTCTTGAGGGGAAAGCTGTAACTCTGAGAGATGATTTTACAGAACACAACGAAGTTTCTCAGAAAGCTTCTTTCTCTTTGTTGTCAGAGGATATTTCCTTTGGCCCTATAGTCTTCAAAGGGATCCGAAATATCTGTTCTCAGATTCCACAGAAATAACGCTAGCAAAGAGATCCACGAAATACAGATGTAACTCTGTGAGTGGAAGTCACAGAACACTAAGCGGTTTCTCAGAAAGCTTCTTTCCAGATTTCATCTGAGGATATTTCCTTTTTCACCATAGCCCTCTATGGGCTTCCAAATATCACTTTGCCAATTCCACAAGAACTGTCATAGCGAAAGGCTTCTTGAGGGGAAAGCTGTAATTCTGTGAGATGATTTCAAAGAACACAAAGAAGTTTCTCAGAAAGCTTCTTTCTCTTTGTTATCGGAGGACATTTCCTTTGGTCCTATAGTCGTCAAAGGGATCCGAAATATCTGTTCTCAGATTCCACAGCAATAAGGCTAGCAAAGAGATCCACGAAATACAGATGTAACTCTGTGAGATGAATTAACAGAACACTAAGCAGTTTCTCACAAAGCTTCTTTCCAGATTTCATCTGAGGATATTTCCTTTTTTACCATAGCCCTCTATGGGCTTCCAAATATCACTTTGCCAATTCCACAAGAACTGTCTTACCGAAAGGCTTCTTGAGGGGAAAGCTGTAACTCTGTGAGATGATTTCACAGAACACAAAGAAGTTTCTCAGAGAGATTCTTTCTCTTTGTTATCGGAGGATATTTCCTTTGGCCCTACAGTCTTCAAAGGGATCCGAAATATCTGTACTCGGATTCCACAGAAATAAGGCTAGCAAAGAGATCCACGAAAGACACATGTAACTCTGTGAGTGGAAGTCACAGAACACTAAGCAGTTTCTCAGAAAGCTTCTTTCCAGATTTCATCTGAGGATATTTCCTTTTTCACCATAGCCCTCTAGGGGCTTCCAAATATCACTTTGCCAATTCCACAAGAACTCTCTTAGCGAAAGGCTTCTTGAGGAGAAAGGTGTAACTCTGTGAGATGATTTCACAGAACACAAAGAAGTTTCTCAGAAAGCTTCTTTCTCTTTTTTATCGGAGGGTATTTCCTTTGGCCCTATAGTCTTCAAAGGGATCCGAAATATCTGTTCTCAGATTCCACAGAAATAAGGCTAGCAAAGAGATCCACGAAAGACGGATGTAACTCTGTGAGATGAATTAACAGAACACACAGCAGTTTCTCAGAAAACTTCTTTCCAGATTTCATTGAAGGATATTTCCTTTTTCACCTTAGCCGTCTATGGGCTTCCAAATATCCCTTTGCCAATTCCACAAGAACTGTCTTAGCGAAAGGCTTCTTGAGGGGAAAGCTGTTACTCTGTGAGATGATTTCACAGAACACAAAGAAGTTTCTCAGAAAGCTTCTTTCTCTTTGTTATCGGAGGATTTTTCCTTTGGCCCTACAGTCTTCAAAGGGATCCGAAATATCTGTTCTCGGATTCCACAGAAATAAGGCTAGCAAAGAGATCCACGAAATACAGATGTAACTCTGTGAGATGAATTAACAGAACACTAAGCAGTTTCTCAGAAAGCTTCTTTAAAGATTTCATCTGAGGATATTTCCTTTTTCACCATAGCCCTCTAAGGGATTCCAAATATCACTTTGCCAATTCCACAAGAACTGTCTTAGCGAAAGGCTTCTTGAGGGGAAAGCTGTAACTCTGTGAGATGATTTCACAGTACACAAACAAGTTTCTCCGAAAGCTTCTTTCTCTTTCTTTTCGGAGGACATTTGCTTTGGCCCTATAGTCTTCAAAGGGATCCGAAATATCTGTTCTCAGATTCCACAGAAATAAGGCTAGCAAAGAGATCCACGAAAGACGGTTGTAACTCTGTGAGATGAATTAACAGAACACACAGCAGTTTCTCAGAAAACTTCTTTCCAGATTTCATTGAAGGATATTTCCTTTTTCACCATAGCCGTCTATGGGCTTCCAAATATCCCTTTGCCAATTCCACAAGAACTGTCTTAGCGCAAGGCTTCTTGAGGGGAAAGCTGTAACTCTGTGAGATGATTTCACAGAACACGAAAAAATTTCTCAGAAAGCTTCTTTCTCTTTGTTATCGGAGGATTTTTCCTTTGGCCCTATAGTCTCCAAAGGGATCCGAAATATCTGTTCTCGGATTCCACAGAAATAAGGCTAGCAAAGAGATCCACGAAATACAGATGTAACTCTGTGAGATGAATTAACAGAACAATAAGCAGTTTCTCAGAAAGCTTCTTTAAAGATTTCATCTGAGGATATTTCCTTTTTCACCATAGCCCTCTAAGGGATTCCAAATATCACTTTGCCAATTCCACAAGAACTGTCTTAGCGAAAGGCTTCTTGAGGGGAAAGCTGTAACTCTGTGAGATGATTTCACAGAACACAAAGAAGTTTCTCAGTAAGCTTCCTTCTCTTTGTTATCGGAGGACATTTCCTTAGGCCCTATAATCTTCAAAGGGATCCGAAATATCTCTTCTCAGATTCCACAGAAATAAGGCTAGCAGAGAAATCCAGGAAATACAGATGTAACTCGGTGAGATGAATTAACAGAACACTAAGCAGTTTCTCAGAAAGCTTCTTTCCAGATTTCATCTGAGGATATTTCCTTTTTCACCATAGCCCTCTATGGGCTTCCAAATATCACTTTGCCAATTCCACAAGAACTGTCTTAGCGAAAGGCTTCTTGAGGGGAAAGCTGTAACTCTGAGAGATGATTTTACAGAACACAACGAAGTTTCTCAGAAAGCTTCTTTCTCTTTGTTGTCAGAGCATATTTCCTTTGGCCCTATAGTCTTCAAAGGGATCCGAAATATCTGTTCTCAGCTTCCACAGAAATAACGCTAGCAAAGAGATCCACGAAATACAGATGTAACTCTGTGAGTGGAAGTCACAGAACACTGAGCGGTTTCTCAGAAAGCTTCTTTCCAGATTTCATCTGAGGATATTTCCTTTTTCACCATAGCCCTCTATGGGCTTCCAAATATCACTTTGCCAATTCCACAAGAAATGTCATAGCGAAAGGCTTCTTGAGGGGTAAGCTGTAATTCTGTGAGATGATTTCACAGAACACAAAGAAGTTTCTCAGAAAGCTTCTTTCTCTTTGTTATCGGAGGACATTTCCTTTGGCCCTATAGTCGTCAAAGGGATCCGAAATATCTGTTCTCAGATTCCACAGCACTAAGGCTAGCAAAGAGGTCCACGAAATACAGATGTAACTCTGTGAGATGAATTAACAGAACAATAAGCAGTTTATCAGAAAGCTTCTTTAAAGATTTCATCTGAGGATATTTCCTTTTTCACCATAGCCCTCTAAGGGCTTCCAAATATCACTTTGCCGATTCCACAAGAACTGTCTTAGCGAAAGGCTTCTTGAGGGGAAAGCTGTAACTCTGTGAGATGATTTCACAGAACACAAAGAAGTTTCTCAGAAAGCTTCTTTCTCTTTGTTATCGGAGGATTTTTCCTTTGGCCCTATAGTCTTCAAAGGGATCCGAAATATCTGTTCTCAGATTCCACAGAAATAAGGCTAGCAAAGAGATCCACGAAATACAGATGTAACTCTGTGAGATGAATTAACAGAACACTAAGCAGTTTCTCAGAAAGCTTCTTTCCAGATTTCATCTGAGGATATTTCCTTTTTTACCATAGCCCTCTATGGGCTTCTAAATATCACTTTGCCAATTCCACAAGAACTGTCTTAGCGAAAGGCTTCTTGAGGGGAAAGCTGTATCTCTGTGAGGTGATTTCACAGAACACAAAGAAGTTTCTCAGTAAGCTTCCTTCTCTTTGTTATCGGAGGACATTTCCTTTGGCCCTATAGTCTTCAAAGGGATCCGAAATATCTGTTCTCAGATTCCACAGAAATAAGGTTAGCAAAGAAATCCAGGAAATACAGATGTAACTCGGTGAGATGAATTAACAGAACACTAAGCAGTTTCTCAGAAAGCTTCTTTCCAGATTTCATCTGAGGATATTTCCTTTTTCACCATAGCCCTCTATGGGCTTCCAAATATCACTTTGCCAATTCCACAAGAACTGTCTTAGCGAAAGGCTTCTTGAGGGGAAAGCTGTAACTCTGTGAGATGATTACATAAAACACAAAGAAATTTCTCACAAAGCTTCTTTCTCTTTGTTATCGGAGGATATTTCCTTTGGCCCTATAGTCTTCAAAGGGATCCGAAATATCTGTTCTCAGATTCCACAGAAATAACGCTAGCAAAGAGATCCACGAAATACAGATGTAACTCTGTGAGTGGAAGTCACAGAACACTAAGCGGTTTCTCAGAAAGCTTCTTTCCAGATTTCATCTGAGGATATTTCCTTTTTCACCATAGCCCTCTATGGGCTTCCAAATATCACTTTGCCAATTCCACAAGAACTGTCTTAGCAAAAGGCTTCTTGAGGGGAAAGCTGTAACTCTGAGAGATGATTTTACAGAACACAACGAAGTTTCTCAGAAAGCTTCTTTCTCTTTGTTGTCAGAGGATATTTCCTTTGGCCCTATAGTCTTCAAAGGGATCTGAAATATCTGTTCTCAGATTCCACAGAAATAACGCTAGCAAAGAGATCCACGAAATACAGATGTAACTCTGTGAGTGGAAGTCAAAGAACACTAAGCGGTTTCTCAGAAAGCTTCTTTCCAGATTTCATCTGAGGATATTTCCTTTTTCACCATATCCCTCTATGGGCTTCCAAATATCACGTTGCCAATTCCACAAGAACTGTCATAGCGAAAGGCTTCTTGAGGGGAAAGCTGTAATTCTGTGAGATGATTTCACAGAACACAAAGAAGTTTCTCAGAAAGCTTCTTTCTCTTTGTTATCGGAGGACATTTCCTTTGGCCCTATAGTCTTCAAAGGGATCCGAAATATCTGTTCTCGTATTCCACAGAAATAAGGCTAGCAAAGAGATCCACGAAATACAGATGTAACTCTGTGAGATGAATTAACAGAACACTAAGCAGTTTCTCAGAAAGCTTCTTTCCAGATTTCATCTGAGGATATTTCCTTTTTCACCATAGCCCTCTATGGGCTTCTAAATATCACTTTGCCAATTCCACAAGAACTGTCTTAGCGAAAGGCTTCTTGAGGGGAAAGCTGTAACTCTGTGAGGTGATTTCACAGAACACAAAGAAGTTTCTCAGTAAGCTTCCTTCTCTTTGTTATCGGAGGACATTTCCTTTGGCCCTATAGTCTTCAAAGGGATCCGAAATATCTGTTCTCAGATTCCACAGAAATAAGGTTAGCAAAGAAATCCAGGAAATACAGATGTAACTCGGTGAGATGAATTAACAGAACACTAAGCAGTTTCTCAGAAAGCTTCTTTCCAGATTTCATCTGAGGATATTTCCTTTTTCACCATAGCCCTCTATGGGCTTCCAAATATCACTTTGCCATTTCCAGAAGAACTGTCTTAGCGAAAGTCTTCTTGTGGGGAAAGCTGTAACTCTGAGAGATGATTTTACAGAACACAACGAAGTTTCTCAGAAAGCTTCTTTCTCTTTGTTGTCAGAGGATATTTCCTTTGGCCCTATAGTCTTCAAAGGGATCCGAAATATCTGTTCTCAGATTCCACAGAAATAAGGCTAGCAAAGAGATCCACGAAATACAGATGTAACTCTGTGAGATGAATTAAGAGAACAATAAGCAGTTTATCAGAAGGCTTCTTTAAAGATTTCATCTGAGGATATTTCCTTTTTCACCATAGCCCTCTAAGGGCTTCCAAATATCACTTTGCCAATTCCACAAGAACTGTCTTATCGAAAGGCTTCTTGAGGGGAAAGCTGTAACTCTGTGAGATGATTTCACAGAACACAAACAAGTTTCGCAGAAACCTTCTTTCTCTTTGTTATCGGAGGACATTTCCTTTGGCCCTATAGTCTTCAAAGGGATCCGAAATTTCTGTTCTCAGATTCCACAGAAATAAGGCTAGCAAAGAGATCCACGAAATACAGATGTAACTCTGTGAGATGAATTAACAGAACACTAAGCAGTTTCTCAGAAAGCTTCTTTCCAGATTTCATCTAAGGATATTTCCCTTTTCACCATAGCCCTCTATGGGCTTCTAAATATCAGTTTGCCAATTCCACAAGAACTGTCTTAGCGAAAGGCTTCTTGAGGGGAAAGCTGTAACTCTGAGAGATGATTTTACAGAACACAAAGAAGTTTCTCAGAAAGCTTCTTTCTCTTTGTTGTCAGAGGATATTTCCTTTGGCCCTATAGTCTTCAAAGGGATCTGAAATATCTGTTCTCAGATTCCACAGAAATAACGCTAGCAAAGAGATCCACGAAATACAGATGTAACTCTGTGAGTGGAAGTCACAGAACACTAAGCGGTTTCTCAGAAAGCTTCTTTCCAGATTTCATCTGAGGATATTTCCTTTTTCACCATAGCCCTCTATGGGCTTCCAAA
Source organism: Macaca fascicularis (assembly GCF_037993035.2). NCBI lineage: Eukaryota > Metazoa > Chordata > Mammalia > Primates > Cercopithecidae > Macaca > Macaca fascicularis. The sequence goes on from NC_088379.1 coordinate 88,356,484, forward strand.
TATCACTTTGCCAATTCCACAAGAACTGTCTTAGCAAAAGGCTTCTTGAGGGGAAAGCTGTAACTCTGAGAGATGATTTTACAGAACACAACGAAGTTTCTCAGAAAGCTTCTTTCTCTTTGTTGTCAGAGGATATTTCCTTTGGCCCTATAGTCTTCAAAGGGATCTGAAATATCTGTTCTCAGATTCCACAGAAATAACGCTAGCAAAGAGATCCACGAAATACAGATGTAACTCTGTGAGTGGAAGTCAAAGAACACTAAGCGGTTTCTCAGAAAGCTTCTTTCCAGATTTCATCTGAGGATATTTCCTTTTTCACCATAGCCCTCTATGGGCTTCCAAATATCACTTTGCCAATTCCACAAGAAATGTCATAGCGAAAGGCTTCTTGAGGGGAAAGCTGTAATTCTGTGAGATGATTTCACAGAACACAAAGAAGTTTCTCAGAAAGCTTCTTTCTCTTTGTTATCGGAGGACATTTCCTTTGGCCCTATAGTCTTCAAAGGGATCCGAAATATCTGTTCTCGTATTCCACAGAAATAAGGCTAGCAAAGAGATCCACGAAATACAGATGTAACTCAGTGAGATGAATTAACAGAACAATAAGCAGTTTCTCAGAAAGCTTCTTTAAAGATTTCATCTGAGGATATTTCCTTTTTCACCATAGCCCTCTAAGGGATTCCAAATATCACTTTGCCAATTCCACAAGAACTGTCTTAGCGAAAGGCTTCTTGAGGGGAAAGCTGTAACTCTGTGAGATGATTTCACAGAACACAAACAAGTTTCGCAGAAACCTTCTTTCTCTTTGTTATCGGAGGACATTTCCTTTGGCCCTATAGTCTTCAAAGGGATCCGAAATTTCTGTTCTCAGATTCCACAGAAATAAGGCTAGCAAAGAGATCCACGAAATACAGATGTAACTCTGTGAGATGAATTAACAGAACACTAAGCAGTTTCTCAGAAAGCTTCTTTCCAGATTTCATCTAAGGATATTTCCCTTTTCACCATAGCCCTCTATGGGCTTCTAAATATCAGTTTGCCAATTCCACAAGAACTGTCTTAGCGAAAGGCTTCTTGAGGGAAAGCTGTAACTCTGTGAGGTGATTTCACAGAACACAAAGAAGTTTCTCAGTAAGCTTCCTTTTCTTTGTTATCGGAGGACATTTCCTTTGGCCCTATAGTCTTCAAAGGGATCCGAAATATCTGTTCTCAGATTCCACAGAAATAAGGCTAGCAGAGAAACCCAGGAAATACAGATGTAACTCGGTGAGATGAATTAACAGAACACTAAGCAGTTTCTCAGAAAGCTTCTTTCCAGATTTCATCTGAGGATATTTCCTTTTTCACCATAGCCCTCTATGGGCTTCCAAATATCACTTTGCCAATTCCAAAAGAACTGTCTTAGCAAAAGGCTTCTTGAGGGGAAAGCTGTAACTCTGAGAGATGATTTTACAGAACACAACGAAGTTTCTCAGAAAGCTTCTTTCTCTTTGTTGTCAGAGGATATTTCCTTTGGCCCTATAGTCTTCAAAGGGATCTGAAATATCTGTTCTCAGATTCCACAGAAATAACGCTAGCAAAGAGATCCACGAAATACAGATGTAACTCGGTGAGTGGAAGTCACAGAACACTAAGCGGTTTCTCAGAAAGCTTCTTTCCAGATTTCATCTGAGGATATTTCCTTTTTCACCATAGCCCTCTATGGGCTTCCAAATATCACTTTGCCAATTCCACAAGCACTGTCTTAGCAAAAGGCTTCTTGAGGGGAAAGCTGTAACTCTGAGAGATGATTTTACAGAACACAACGAAGTTTCTCAGAAAGCTTCTTTCTCTTTGTTGTCAGAGGATATTTCCTTTGGCCCTATAGTCTTCAAAGGGATCTGAAATATCTGTTCTCAGATTCCACAGAAATAACGCTAGCAAAGAGATCCACGAAATACAGATGTAACTCTGTGAGTGGAAGTCACAGAACACTAAGCGGTTTCTCAGAAAGCTTCTTTCCAGATTTCATCTGAGGATATTTCCTTTTTCACCATAGCCGTCTATGGGCTTCCAAATATCACTTTGCCAATTCCACAAGAACTGTCATAGCGAAAGGCTTCTTGAGGGGAAAGCTGTAATTCTGTGAGATGATTTCACAGAACACAAAGAAGTTTCTCAGAAAGCTTCTTTCTCTTTGTTATCGGAGGACATTTCCTTTGGCCCTATAGTCTTCAAAGGGATCCGAAATATCTGTTCTCGTATTCCACAGAAATAAGGCTAGCAAAGAGATCCACGAAATACAGATGTAACTCTGTGAGATGAATTAACAGAACAATAAGCAGTTTCTCAGAAAGCTTCTTTAAATATTTCATCTGAGGATATTTCCTTTTTCACCATAGCCCTCTAAGGGATTCCAAATATCACTTTGCCAATTCCACAAGAACTGTCATAGCGAAAGGCTTCTTGAGGGGAAAGCTGTAACTCTGTGAGATGATTTCACAGTACACAAACAAGTTTCTCCGAAAGCTTCTTTCTCTTTCTTATCGGAGGACATTTCCTTTGGCCCTATAGTCTTCAAAGGGATCCGAAATATCTGTTCTCAGATTCCACAGAAATAAGGCTAGCAAAGAGATCCACGAAATACAGATGTAACTCTGTGAGATGAATTAACAGAACTCTAAACAGTTTCTCAGAGAGCTTCTTTCCAGATTTCATCTGAGGATATTTCCTTTTTCACCATAGCCCTCTATGGGCTTCCAAATATCACTTTGCCAAATCCACAAGAACTGTCTTAGCGAAAGGCTTCTTGAGGGGAAAGCTGCAATTCTGTGAGGTGATTTCACAGAACACAAAGTAGTTTCTCAGAAAGCTTCTTTCTCTTTGTTATCGGAGGACATTTCCTTTGGCCCTATAGTCTTCAAAGGGATCCTAAATATTTGTTCTCAGATTCCACAGAAATAAGGCTAGCAAAGAGATCCACGAAATACAGATGTAACTCTGTGAGGTGAATTAACAGAACACTAAGCAGTTTCTTAGAAAGCTTCTTTCCAGAATTCATCTGAGGATATTTTCTTTTTCACCATAGCCCTCTATGGGCTTCCAAATATCACTTTGCCAATTCCACAAGAACTGTCTTAGCGAAAGGCTTCTTGAGGGGAAACCTGTAACTCTGTGAGATGATTTCACAGAACACAACGAAGTTTCTCAGAAAGCTTCTTTCTCTTTGTTATCGGAGGATATTTCCTTTGGCCCTATAGTCTTCAAAGGGATCCAAAATATCTGTTCTCAGATTCCACAGAAATAACGCTAGCAAAGAGATCCACGAAAGACATATGTAACTCCTTGAGAGGAATTAAAAGAACACTAAGCAGTTTCTCAGAAAGCTTCTTTCCAGATTTCATCTGAGGATATTTCCTTTTTCACCATAGCCGTCTATGGGCTTCCAAATATCACTTTGCCAATTCCAAAAGAACTGTCTTAGCGAAAGGCTTCTTGAGGGGAAAGCTGTAACTCTGTGCGATGATTTCGCAGAACACAAAGAAGTTTCTCAGAAAGCTTCTTTCTCTTTGTTATCGGAGGATATTTCCTTTGGCCCTATAGTCTTCAAAGGGATCCGAAATATCTATTCTCAGATTCCACAGAAATAAGGCTAGCAAAGACATCCACGAAATACAGATGTAACACTGTGAGAAAAATTAACAGAACACTAAGCACTACCTCAGAAAGCTTCTTTCCATGTTTCATCTGAGGATATTTCCTTTTTCACCATAGCCGTCTAAGGGCTTGCAAATATCACTTTGCCAATTCCACAAGAACTGTCTTAGCGAAAGGCTTCTTAAGGGGAAAGCTGTTACTCTGTGAGGTGATTTCACAGGACACAAAGAAGTTTCTCAGAAAGCTTCTTTCTTTTTGTTGTCAGAGGATATTTCCTTTGGCCCTATAGTCTTCAAAGGGATCCGAAATATCTGTTCTCAGATTCCACAGAAATAAGGCTAGCAAAGAGATCCACGAAATACAGATGTAACTCTGTGAGTGGAAGTCACAGAACACTAAGCGGTTTCTCAGAAAGCTTCTTTCCAGATTTCATCTGAGGATATTTCCTTTTTCACCTTAGCCCTCTATGTGCTTCCAAATATCACTTTGCCAATTCCAGAAGAACTGTCTTAGCGAAAGTCTTCTTGAGCGGAAAGCTGTATCTCTGTGAGATGATTTCACAGAACACAAAGAAGTTTCTCAGAAAGCTTCTTTCTCTTTTTTATCGGAGGACATTTCCTTTGGCCCTATAGTCTTCAAAGGGATCCGAAATATCTGTTCTCAGATTCCGCAGAAATAAGGCTAGCAAAGAGATCCATGAAAGACAGATGTAACTCTGTGAGATGAATTAAAAGAACACTAAGCAGTTTCTCAGAAAGCTTCTTTCCAGATTTCATCTGAGGATATTTCCTTTTTCACCATAGCCGTCTATGGGCTTCCAAATATCACTTTGCCAATTCCACAAAAACTGTCTTAGCGAAAGGCTTCTTGAGGGGAAAGCTGTAACTCTGTGAGATTATTTCACAGAACACAAACAAGTTTCGCAGAAACCTTCTTTCTCTTTGTTATCGGAGGACATTTCCTTTGGCCCTATAGTCTTCAAAGGGATCCGAAATTTCTGTTCTCAGATTCCACAGAAATAAGGCTAGCAAAGAGATCCACGAAATACAGATGTAACTCTGTGAGATTAATTAACAGAACACTAAGGAGTTTCTCAGAAAGCTTCTTTCCAGATTTCATCTGAGGATATTTCCTTTTACACCATAGCCCTCTATGGGCTTCTAAATATCACTTTGCCAATTCCACAAGAACTGTCTTAGCGAAAGGCTTCTTGAGGGGAAAGCTGTAACTCTGTGAGGTGATTTCACAGAACACAAAGAAGTTTCTCAGTAAGCTTCCTTCTCTTTGTTATCGGAGGACATTTCCTTTGGCCCTATAGTCTTCAAAGGGATCCGAAATATCTGCTCTCAGATTCCACAGAAATAAGGCTAGCAGAGAAATCCAGGAAATACAGATGTAACTCGGTGAGATGAATTAACAGAACACTAAGCAGTTTCTCAGAAAGCTTCTTTCCAGATTTCATCTGAGGATATTTCCTTTTTCACCATAGCCCTCTATGGGCTTCCAAATATCACTTTGCCAATTCCACAAGAACTGTCTTAGCAAAAGGCTTCTTGAGGGGAAAGCTGTAACTCTGAGAGATGATTTTACAGAACACAACGAAGTTTCTCAGAAAGCTTCTTTCTCTTTGTTGTCAGAGGATATTTCCTTTGGCCCTATAGTCTTCAAAGGGATCCGAAATATCTGTTCTCAGATTCCACAGAAATAACGCTAGCAAAGAGATCCACGAAATACAGATGTAACTCTGTGAGTGGAAGTCACACAACACTAAGCGGTTTCTCAGAAAGCTTCTTTCCAGATTTCATCTGAGGATATTTCCTTTTTCACCATAGCCCTCTATGGGCTTCCAAATATCACTTTGCCAATTCCACAAGAACTGTCATAGCGAAAGGCTTCTTGAGGGGAAAGCTGTAATTCTGTGAGATGATTTCACAGAACACAAAGAAGTTTCTCAGAAAGCTTCTTTCTCTTTGTTATCGGAGGACATTTCCTTTGGCCCTATAGTCGTCAAAGGGATCCGAAATATCTGTTCTCAGATTCCACAGCAATAAGGCTAGCAAAGAGATCCACGAAATACAGATGTAACTCTGTGAGGTGAATTAACAGAACACTAAGCAGTTTCTCACAACTTCTTTCCAGATTTCATCTGAGGATATTTCCTTTTTTACCATAGCCCTCTATGGGCTTCCAAATATCACTTTGCCAATTCCACAAGAACTCTCTTAGCGAAAGGCTTCTTGAGGAGAAAGGTGTAACTCTGTGAGATGATTTCACAGAACACAAAGAAGTTTCTCAGAAAGCTTCTTTCTCTTTGTTATCGGAGGATTTTTCCTTTGGCCCTACAGTCTTCAAAGGGATCCGAAATATCTGTTCTCGGATTCCACAGAAATAAGGCTAGCAAAGAGATCCACGAAATACAGATGTAACTCTGTGAGATGAATTAACAGAACACTAAGCAGTTTCTCAGAAAGCTTCTTCAAAGATTTCATCTGAGGATATTTCCTTTTTCACCATAGCCCTCTAAGGGATTCCAAATATCACTTTGCCAATTCCACAAGAACTGTCATAGCGAAAGGCTTCTTGAGGGGAAAGCTGTAACTCTGTGAGATTATTTCACAGAACACAAACAAGTTTCGCAGAAACCTTCTTTCTCTTTGTTATCGGAGGACATTTCCTTTGGCCCTATAGTCTTCAAAGGGATCCGAAATTTCTGTTCTCAGATTCCACAGAAATAAGGCTAGCAAAGAGATCCACGAAATACAGATGTAACTCTGTGAGATTAATTAACAGAACACTAAGGAGTTTCTCAGAAAGCTTCTTTCCAGATTTCATCTGAGGATATTTCCTTTTACACCATAGCCCTCTATGGGCTTCTAAATATCACTTTGCCAATTCCACAAGAACTGTCTTAGCGAAAGGCTTCTTGAGGGGAAAGCTGTAACTCTGTGAGGTGATTTCACAGAACACAAAGAAGTTTCTCAGTAAGCTTCCTTCTCTTTGTTATCGGAGGACATTTCCTTTGGCCCTATAGTCTTCAAAGGGATCCGAAATATCTGCTCTCAGATTCCACAGAAATAAGGCTAGCAGAGAAATCCAGGAAATACAGATGTAACTCGGTGAGATGAATTAACAGAACACTAAGCAGTTTCTCAGAAAGCTTCTTTCCAGATTTCATCTGAGGATATTTCCTTTTTCACCATAGCCCTCTATGGGCTTCCAAATATCACTTTGCCAATTCCACAAGAACTGTCTTAGCAAAAGGCTTCTTGAGGGGAAAGCTGTAACTCTGAGAGATGATTTTACAGAACACAACGAAGTTTCTCAGAAAGCTTCTTTCTCTTTGTTGTCAGAGGATATTTCCTTTGGCCCTATAGTCTTCAAAGGGATCCGAAATATCTGTTCTCAGATTCCACAGAAATAACGCTAGCAAAGAGATCCACGAAATACAGATGTAACTCTGTGAGTGGAAGTCACACAACACTAAGCGGTTTCTCAGAAAGCTTCTTTCCAGATTTCATCTGAGGATATTTCCTTTTTCACCATAGCCCTCTATGGGCTTCCAAATATCACTTTGCCAATTCCACAAGAACTGTCATAGCGAAAGGCTTCTTGAGGGGAAAGCTGTAATTCTGTGAGATGATTTCACAGAACACAAAGAAGTTTCTCAGAAAGCTTCTTTCTCTTTGTTATCGGAGGACATTTCCTTTGGCCCTATAGTCGTCAAAGGGATCCGAAATATCTGTTCTCAGATTCCACAGCAATAAGGCTAGCAAAGAGATCCACGAAATACAGATGTAACTCTGTGAGGTGAATTAACAGAACACTAAGCAGTTTCTCACAACTTCTTTCCAGATTTCATCTGAGGATATTTCCTTTTTTACCATAGCCCTCTATGGGCTTCCAAATATCACTTTGCCAATTCCACAAGAACTCTCTTAGCGAAAGGCTTCTTGAGGAGAAAGGTGTAACTCTGTGAGATGATTTCACAGAACACAAAGAAGTTTCTCAGAAAGCTTCTTTCTCTTTGTTATCGGAGGATTTTTCCTTTGGCCCTACAGTCTTCAAAGGGATCCGAAATATCTGTTCTCGGATTCCACAGAAATAAGGCTAGCAAAGAGATCCACGAAATACAGATGTAACTCTGTGAGATGAATTAACAGAACACTAAGCAGTTTCTCAGAAAGCTTCTTCAAAGATTTCATCTGAGGATATTTCCTTTTTCACCATAGCCCTCTAAGGGATTCCAAATATCACTTTGCCAATTCCACAAGAACTGTCTTAGCGAAAGGCTTCTTGAGGGGAAAGCTGTAACTCTGTGAGATGATTTCACAGTACACAAACAAGTTTCTCCGAAAGCTTCTTTCTCTTTCTTTTCGGAGGACATTTCCTTTGGCTCAATAGTCTTCAAAGGGATCCGAAATATCTGTTCTCAGATTCCACAGAAATAAGGCTAGCAAAGAGATCCACGAAAGACGGTTGTAACTCTGTGAGATGAATTAACAGAACACACAGCAGTTTCTCAGAAAACTTCTTTCCAGATTTCATTGAAGGATATTTCCTTTTTCACCATAGCCGTCTATGGGCTTCCAAATATCCCTTTGCCAATTCCACAAGAACTGTCTTAGCGCAAGGCTTCTTGAGGGGAAAGCTGTAACTCTGTGAGATGATTTCACAGAACACGAAAAAATTTCTCAGAAAGCTTCTTTCTCTTTGTTATCGGAGGATTTTTCCTTTGGCCCTATAGTCTCCAAAGGGATCCGAAATATCTGTTCTCGGATTCCACAGAAATAAGGCTAGCAAAGAGATCCACGAAATACAGATGTAACTCTGTGAGATGAATTAACAGAACAATAAGCAGTTTCTCAGAAAGCTTCTTTAAAGATTTCATCTGAGGATATTTCCTTTTTCACCATAGCCCTCTAAGGGATTCCAAATATCACTTTGCCAATTCCACAAGAACTGTCTTAGCGAAAGGCTTCTTGAGGGGAAAGCTGTAACTCTGTGAGATGATTTCACAGAACACAAAGAAGTTTCTCAGTAAGCTTCCTTCTCTTTGTTATCGGAGGATATTTCCTTAGGCCCTATAGTCTTCAAAGGGATCCGAAATATCTCTTCTCAGATTCCACAGAAATAAGGCTAGCAGAGAAATCCAGGAAATACAGATGTAACTCGGTGAGATGAATTAACAGAACACTAAGCAGTTTCTCAGAAAGCTTCTTTCCAGATTTCATCTGAGGATATTTCCTTTTTCACCATAGCCCTCTATGGGCTTCCAAATATCACTTTGCCAATTCCACAAGAACTGTCTTAGCGAAAGGCTTCTTGAGGGGAAAGCTGTAACTCTGAGAGATGATTTTACAGAACACAACGAAGTTTCTCAGAAAGCTTCTTTCTCTTTGTTGTCAGAGCATATTTCCTTTGGCCCTATAGTCTTCAAAGGGATCCGAAATATCTGTTCTCAGATTCCACAGAAATAACGCTAGCAAAGAGATCCACGAAATACAGATGTAACTCTGTGAGTGGAAGTCACAGAACACTGAGCGGTTTCTCAGAAAGCTTCTTTCCAGATTTCATCTGAGGATATTTCCTTTTTCACCATAGCCCTCTATGGGCTTCCAAATATCACTTTGCCAATTCCACAAGAAATGTCATAGCGAAAGGCTTCTTGAGGGGTAAGCTGTAATTCTGTGAGATGATTTCACAGAACACAAAGAAGTTTCTCAGAAAGCTTCTTTCTCTTTGTTATCGGAGGACATTTCCTTTGGCCCTATAGTCGTCAAAGGGATCCGAAATATCTGTTCTCAGATTCCACAGCAATAAGGCTAGCAAAGAGGTCCACGAAATACAGATGTAACTCTGTGAGATGAATTAACAGAACAATAAGCAGTTTATCAGAAAGCTTCTTTAAAGATTTCATCTGAGGATATTTCCTTTTTCACCATAGCCCTCTAAGGGCTTCCAAATATCACTTTGCCAATTCCACAAGAACTGTCTTAGCGAAAGGCTTCTTGAGGGGAAAGCTGTAACTCTGTGAGATGATTTCACAGAACACAAACAAGTTTCGCAGAAACCTTCTTTCTCTTTGTTATCGGAGGACATTTCCTTTGGCCCTATAGTCTTCAAAGGGATCCGAAATATCTGTTCTCAGATTCCACAGAAATAAGGGTAGCAAAGAGATCCACGAAATACAGATGTAACTCCGTGAGACGAATTAACAGAACACTAAGCAGTTTCTCAGAAAGCTTCTTTCCAGATTTCATCTGAGGATATTTCCTTTTTTACCATAGCCCTCTATGGGCTTCTAAATATCACTTTGCCAATTCCACAAGAACTGTCTTAGCGAAAGGCTTCTTGAGGGGAAAGCTGTAACTCTGTGAGGTGATTTCACAGAACACAAAGAAGTTTCTCAGTAAGCTTCCTTCTCTTTGTTATCGGAGGACATTTCCTTTGGCCCTATAGTCTTCAAAGGGATCCGAAATATCTGTTCTCAGATTCCACAGAAATAAGGTTAGCAAAGAAATCCAGGAAATACAGATGTAACTCGGTGAGATGAATTAACAGAACACTAAGCAGTTTCTCAGAAAGCTTCTTTCCAGATTTCATCTGAGGATATTTCCTTTTTCACCATAGCCCTCTATGGGCTTCCAAATATCACTTTGCCAATTCCACAAGAACTGTCTTAGCGAAAGTCTTCTTGTGGGGAAAGCTGTAACTCTGAGAGATGATTTTACAGAACACAACGAAGTTTCTCAGAAAGCTTCTTTCTCTTTGTTGTCAGAGGATATTTCCTTTGGCCCAATAGTCTTCAAAGGGATCCGAAATATCTGTTCTCAGATTCCACAGAAATAAGGCTAGCAAAGAGATCCACGAAATACAGATGTAACTCTGTCAGATGAATTAAGAGAACAATAAGCAGTTTATCAGAAGGCTTCTTTAAAGATTTCTTCTGAGGATATTTCCTTTTTCACCATAGCCCTCTAAGGGCTTCCAAATATCACTTTGCCAATTCCACAAGAACTGTCTTATCGAAAGGCTTCTTGAGGGGAAAGCTGTAACTCTGAGAGATGATTTTACAGAACACAGCGAAGTTTCTCAGAAAGCTTCTTTCTCTTTGTTGTCAGAGGATATTTCCTTTGGCCCTATAGTCTTCAAAGGGATCTGAAATATCTGTTCTCAGATTCCACAGAAATAACGCTAGCAAAGAGATCCACGAAATACAGATGTAACTCTGTGAGTGGAAGTCAAAGAACACTAAGCGGTTTCTCAGAAAGCTTCTTTCCAGATTTCATCTGAGGATATTTCCTTTTTCACCATAGCCCTCTATGGGCTTCCAAATATCACTTTGCGAATTCCACAAGAACTGTCATAGCGAAAGGCTTCTTGATGGGAAAGCTGTAATTCTGTGAGATGATTTCACAGAACACAAAGAAGTTTCTGAGAAAGCTTCTTTCTCTTTGTTATCGGAGGACATTTCCTTTGGCCCTATAGTCTTCAAAGGGATCCGAAATATCTGTTCTCGTATTCCACAGAAATAAGGCTAGCAAAGAGATCCACGAAATACAGATGTAACTCAGTGAGATGAATTAACAGAACAATAAGCAGTTTCTCAGAAAGCTTCTTTAAAGATTTCATCTGAGGATATTTCCTTTTTCACCATAGCCCTCTAAGGGATTCCAAATATCACTTTGCCAATTCCACAAGAACTGTCTTAGCGAAAGGCTTCTTGAGGGGAAAGCTGTAACTCTGTGAGATGATTTCACAGTACACAAACAAGTTTCTCCGAAAGCTTCTTTCTCTTTCTTATCGGAGGACATTTCCTTTGGCCCTATAGTCTTCAAAGGGATCCGAAATATCTGTTCTCAGATTCCACAGAAATAAGGCTAGCAAAGAGATCCACGAAATACAGATGTAACTCTGTGAGATGAATTAACAGAACTCTAAACAGTTTCTCAGAGAGCTTCTTTACAGATTTCATCGAGGATATTTCCTTTTTCACCATAGCCCTCTATGGGCTTCCAAATATCACTTTGCCAAATCCACAAGAACTGTCTTAGCGAAAGGCTTCTTGAGGGGAAAGCTGTAATTCTGTTAGGTGATTTCACAGAACACAAAGTAGTTTCTCAGAAAGCTTCTTTCTCTTTGTTATCGGAGGACATTTCCTTTGGCCCTATAGTCTTCAAAGGGATCCTAAATATTTGTTCTCAGATTCCACAGAAATAAGGCTAGCAAAAAGATCCACGAAATACAGATGTAACACTGTGAGGTGAATTAACAGAACACTAAGCAGTTTCTTAGAAAGCTTCTTTCCAGAATTCATCTGAGGATATTTTCTTTTTCACCATAGCCCTCTATGGGCTTCCAAATATCACTTTGCCAATTCCACAAGAATTGTCTTAGCGAAAGGCTTCTTGAGGGGAAACCTGTAACTCTGTGAGATGATTTCACAGAACACAAAGAAGTTTCTCAGAAAGCTTCTTTCTCTTTGTTATCGGAGGATATTTCCTTTGGCCCTAAAGTCTTCAAAGGGATCCGAAATATCTGTTCTCAGATTCCACAGAAATAACGCTAGCAAAGAGATCCACGAAAGACATATGTAACTCTTTGAGAGGAATTAAAAGAACACTAAGCAGTTTCTCAGAAAGCTTCTTTCCAGATTTCATCTGAGGATATTTCCTTTTTCACCATAGCCGTCTATGGGCTTCCAAATATCACTTTGCCAATTCCAAAAGAACTGTCTTAGCGAAAGGCTTCTTGAGGGGAAAGCTGTAACTCTGTGCGATGATTTCGCAGAACACAAAGAAGTTTCTCAGAAAGCTTCTTTCTCTTTGTTATCGGAGGATATTTCCTTTGGCCCTATAGTCTTCAAAGGGATCCGAAATATCTATTCTCAGATTCCACAGAAATAAGGCTAGCAAAGACATCCACGAAATACAGATGTAACACTGTGAGAAAAATTAACAGAACACTAAGCACTACCTCAGAAAGCTTCTTTCCATGTTTCATCTGAGCATATTTCCTTTTTCACCATAGCCGTCTAAGGGCTTGCAAATATCACTTTGCCAATTCCACAAGAACTGTCTTAGCGAAAGGCTTCTTAAGGGGAAAGCTGTTACTCTGTGAGGTGATTTCACAGGACACAAAGAAGTTTCTCAGAAAGCTTCTTTCTTTTTGTTGTCAGAGGATATTTCCTTTGGCCCTATAGTCTTCAAAGGGATCCGAAATATCTGTTCTCAGATTCCACAGAAATAAGGCTAGCAAAGAGATCCACGAAATACAGATGTAACTCTGTGAGTGGAAGTCACAGAACACTAAGCGGTTTCTCAGAAAGCTTCTTTCCAGATTTCATCTGAGGATATTTCCTTTTTCACCTTAGCCCTCTATGTGCTTCCAAATATCACTTTGCCAATTCCAGAAGAACTGTCTTAGCGAAAGTCTTCTTGAGCGGAAAGCTGTAACTCTGTGAGATGATTTCACAGAACACAAAGAAGTTTCTCAGAAAGCTTCTTTCTCTTTTTTATCGGAGGACATTTCCTTTGGCCCTATAGTCTTCAAAGGGATCCGAAATATCTGTTCTCAGATTCCGCAGAAATAAGGCTAGCAAAGAGATCCACGAAAGACAGATGTAACTCTGTGAGATGAATTAAAAGAACACTAAGCAGTTTCTCAGAAAGCTTCTTTCCAGATTTCATCTGAGGATATTTCCTTTTTCACCATAGCCGTCTAAGGGCTTCCAAATATCACTTTGCCAATTCCACAAAAACTGTCTTAGCGAAAGGCTTCTTGAGGGGAAAGCTGTAACTCTGTGAGATGATTTCACAGAACACAAACAAGTTTCGCAGAAACCTTCTTTCTCTTTGTTATCGGAGGACATTTCCTTTGGCCCTATAGTCTTCAAAGGGATCCGAAATTTCTGTTCTCAGATTCCACAGAAATAAGGCTAGCAAAGAGATCCACGAAATACAGATGTAACTCTGTGAGATGAATTAACAGAACACTAAGCAGTTTCTCAGAAAGCTTCTTTCCAGATTTCATCTGAGGATATTTCCTTTTTCACCATAGCCCTCTATGGGCTTCTAAATATCACTTTGCCAATTCCACAAGAACTGTCTTAGCGAAAGGCTTCTTGAGGGGAAAGCTGTAACTCTGTGAGGTGATTTCACAGAACACAAAGAAGTTTCTCAGTAAGCTTCCTTCTCTTTGTTATCGGAGGACATTTCCTTTGGCCCTATAGTCTTCAAAGGGATCCGAAATATCTGCTCTCAGATTCCACAGAAATAAGGCTAGCAGAGAAATCCAGGAAATACAGATGTAACTCGGTGAGATGAATTAACAGAACACTAAGCAGTTTCTCAGAAAGCTTCTTTCCAGATTTCATCTGAGGATATTTCCTTTTTCACCATAGCCCTCTATGGGCTTCCAAATATCACTTTGCCAATTCCACAAGAACTGTCTTAGCAAAAGGCTTCTTGAGGGGAAAGCTGTAACTCTGAGAGATGATTTTACAGAACACAACGAAGTTTCTCAGAAAGCTTCTTTCTCTTTGTTGTCAGAGGATATTTCCTTTGGCCCTATAGTCTTCAAAGGGATCCGAAATATCTGTTCTCAGATTCCACAGAAATAACGCTAGCAAAGAGATCCACGAAATACAGATGTAACTCTGTGAGTGGAAGTCACAGAACACTAAGCGGTTTCTCAGAAAGCTTCTTTCCAGATTTCATCTGAGGATATTTCCTTTTTCACCATAGCCCTCTATGGGCTTCCAAATATCACTTTGCCAATTCCACAAGAACTGTCATAGCGAAAGGCTCCTTGAGGGGAAAGCTGTAGTTCTGTGAGATGATTTCACAGAACACAAAGAAGGTTCTCAGAAAGCTTCTTTCTCTTTGTTATCTTAGGACATTTCCTTTGGCCCTATAGTCGTCAAAGGGATCCGAAATATCTGTTCTCAGATTCCACAGCAATAAGGCTAGCAAAGAGATCCACGAAATACAGATGTAACTCTGTGAGATGAATTAACAGAACACTAAGCAGTTTATCAGAAAGCTTCTTTAAAGATTTCATCTGAGGATATTTCCTTTTTCACCATAGCCCTCTAAGGGCTTCCAAATATCACTTTGCCAATTCCACAAAAACTGACTTAGCGAAAGGCTTCTTGAGGGGAAAGCTGTAACTCTGTGAGATGATTTCACAGAACACAAATAAGTTTCGCAGAAACCTTCTTTCTCTTTGTTATCGGAGGACATTTCCTTTGGTCCTATAGTCTTCAATGGGATCCGAAATATCTGTTCTCAGATTCCACAGAAATAAGGCTAGCAAAGAGATCCACGAAATACAGATGTAACTCTGTGAGATGAATTAACAGAACACTAAGCAGTTTCTCAGAAAGCTTCTTTCCAGATTTCATCTGAGGATATTTCCTTTTTCACCATAGACCTCTATGGGCTTCTAAATATCACTTTGCCAATTCCACAAGAACTGTCTTAGCGAAAGGCTTCTTGAGGGGAAAGCTGTAACTCTGGGAGGTGATTTCACAGAACACAAAGAAGTTTCTCAGTAAGCTTCCTTCTCTTTGTTATCGGAGGACATTTCCTTTGGCCCTATAGTCTTCAAAGGGATCCGAAATATCTGCTCTCAGATTCCACAGAAATAAGGCTAGCAAAGAAATCCAGGAAATACAGATGTAACTCGGTGAGATGAATTAACAGAACACTAAGCAGTTTCTCAGAAAACTTCTTTCCAGATTTCATCTGAGGATATTTCCTTTTTCACCATAGCCCTCTATGGGCTTCCAAATATCACTTTGCCAATTCCACAAGAACTGTCTTAGCTAAAGTCTTCTTGAGGGGAAAGCTGTAACTCTGAGAGATGATTTTACAGAACACAACGAAGTTTCTCAGAAAGCTTCTTTCTCTTTGTTGTCAGAGGATATTTCCTTTGGCCCTATAGTCTTCAAAGGGATCCGAAATATCTGTTCTCAGATTCCACAGAAATAAGGCTAGCAAAGAGATCCACGAAATACAGATGTAACTCTGTGAGTGGAAGTCACAGAACACTAAGCGGTTTCTCAGAAAGCTTCTTTCCAGATTTCATCTGAGGATATTTCCTTTTTCACCATAGCCCTCTATGGGCTTCCAAATATCACTTTGCCAATTCCACAAGAACTGTCATAGCGAAAGGCTTCTTGAGGGGAAAGCTGTAATTCTGTGAGATGATTTCACAGAACACAAAGAAGTTTCTCAGAAAGCTTCTTTCTCTTTGTTATCGGAGGACATTTCCTTTGGCCCTATAGTCGTCAAAGGGATCCGAAATATCTGTTCTCAGATTCCACAGCAATAAGGCTAGCAAAGAGATCCACGAAAGACTGATGTAACTCTGTGAGATGAATTAACAGAACACACAGCAGTTTCTCAGAAAACTTCTTTCCAGATTTCATTGAAGGATATTTCCTTTTTCACCTTAGCCGTCTAGGGGCTTCCAAATATCCCTTTGCCAATTCCACAAGAACTGTCTTAGCGAAAGGCTTCTTGAGGGGAAAGCTGTAACTCTGTGAGATGATTTCACAGAACACAAAGAAGTTTCTCAGAAAGCTTCTTTCTCTTTGTTATCGGAGGATTTTTCCTTTGGCCCTACAGTCTTCAAA
This sequence comes from Macaca fascicularis, assembly GCF_037993035.2. Taxonomy (NCBI): domain Eukaryota; kingdom Metazoa; phylum Chordata; class Mammalia; order Primates; family Cercopithecidae; genus Macaca; species Macaca fascicularis. Next base: position 88,372,760 of record NC_088379.1, read on the forward strand.
GGGATCCGAAATATCTGTTCTCGGATTCCACAGAAATAAGGCTAGCAAAGAGATCCACGAAATACAGATGTAACTCTGTGAGATGAATTAACAGAACACTAAGCAGTTTCTCAGAAAGCTTCTTTAAAGATTTCATCTGAGGATATTTCCTTTTTCACCATAGCCCTCTAAGGGATTCCAAATATCACTTTGCCAATTCCACAAGAACTGTCTTAGCGAAAGGCTTCTTGAGGGGAAAGCTGTAACTCTGTGAGATGATTTCACAGTACACAAACAAGTTTCTCCGAAAGCTTCTTTCTCTTTCTCATCGGAGGACATTTCCTTTGGCCCTATAGTCTTCAAAGGGATCCGAAATATCTGTACTCAGATTCCACAGAAATAAGGCTAGCAAAGAGATCCACGAAATACAGATGTAACTCTGTGAGATGAATTAACAGAACACTAAGCAGTTTCTCAGAAAACTTCTTTCCAGATTTCATCTGAGGATATTTCCTTTTTCAGCATAGCCCTCAAAGGGCTTCGAAATATCACTTTGTCAATTCCACAAGAACTGTCTTAGCGAAAGGCTTCTTGAGGGGAAAGCCGTAACTCTGTGAGATGATTTCACAGAACACAAAGAGGTTTCTCAGAGAGATTCTTTCTCTTTGTTAATGGAGGATGTTTCCTTTGGCCCTATAGTCTTTAAAGGGATCCGAAATATCTGTACTCGGATTACACAGATATAAGGCTAGCAAAGAGATCTACGAAAGACAGATGTAACTCTGTGAGTGGAAGTCACAGAACACTAAGCGGTTTCTCAGAAAGCTTCTTTCCAGATTTCATCTGAGGATGTTTCCTTTTGCACCATAGCCCTCTATGGGCTTCCAAATATCCCTTTGCCAATTCCACAAGAACTCTCTTAGCGAAAGGCTTCTTGAGGGAAAAGCTGTAACTCTGTGAGATGATTTCACAGAACACAAAGAAGTTTCTCAGAAAGCTTCTTTCTCTTTGTTATCGGAGGATTTTTCCTTTGGCCCTATAGTCTTCAAAGGGATCCGAAATATCTGTTCTCAGATTCCACAGAAATAAGGCTTGCAAAGAGATCCACGAAATACAGATATAACTCTGTGGGATGAATTAACAGAACACTAAGCAGTTTCTAAGAAAGCTTCTTTCCAGATTTCATCTGAGGATATTTCCTTTTTCACCATAGCCCTCTATGGGCTTCCACATATCACTTTGCCAATTCCACAAGAACTGTCTTAGCGAAAGGCTTCTTGAGGGGAAAGCCGTAACTCTGTGAGATGATTTCACAGAACACAAAGAGGTTTCTCAGAGAGATTCTTTCTCTTTGTTAATGGAGGATGTTTCCTTTGGCCCTATAGTCTTTAAAGGGATCCGAAATATCTGTACTCGGATTACACAGAAATAAGGCTAGCAAAGAGATCTACGAAAGACAGATGTAACTCTGTGAGTGGAAGTCACAGAACACTAAGCGGTTTCTCAGAAAGCTTCTTTCCAGATTTCATCTGAGGATGTTTCCTTTTTCACCATAGCCCTCTATGGGCTTCCAAATATCACTTTGCCAATTCCACAAGAACTCTCTTAGCGAAAGGCTTCTTGAGGGGAAAGCTGTAACTCTGTGAGATGATTTCACAGAACACAAAGAAGTTTCTCAGAAAGCTTCTTTCTCTTTGTTATCGGAGGATTTTTCCTTTGGCCCTATAGTCTTCAAAGGGATCCGAAATATCTGTTCTCAGATTCCACAGAAATAAGGCTTGCAAAGAGATCCACGAAATACAGATATAACTCTGTGGGATGAATTAACAAAACACTAAGCAGTTTCTAAGAAAGCTTCTTTCCAGATTTCATCTGAGGATATTTCCTTTTTCACCATAGCCCTCTATGGGCTTCCAAATATCACTTTGCCAATTCCACAAGAACTGTCTTAGCGAAAGGCTTCTTGAGCGGAAAGCTGTAACTCTGAGAGATGATTTCACAGAACACAAAGAAGTTTCTCAGAAAGCTTCTTTCTCTTTGTTGTCAGAGGATATTTCCTTTGGCCCTATAGTCTTCAAAGGGATCTGAAATATCTGTACTCAGATTCCACAGAAATAAGGCTAGCAAAGATATCCACGAAATACAGAAGTAACTCTGTGAGTGGAAGTCACAGAACACTAAGCGGTTTCTCAGAAAGCTTCTTTCCAGATTTCATCTGAGGATATTTCCTTTTTCACCATAGCCCTCTATGGGCTTCCAAATATCACTTTGCCAATTCCACAAGAACTGTCTTAGCGAAAGGCTTCTAGAAGGGAAAGCTGTAACTCTGTGAGATGATTTCACAGAACACAAAGAAGTTTCTCAGAAACCTTCTTTCTCTTTTTTGTCGGAGGATATTTACTTTGGCCCTATAGTCTTCAAAGGGATCTGAAATATCTGTTCTCAGATTCAACAGAAATAAGGCTAGCAAAGAGATCCACGAAAGACAGATGTAACTCTGTGAGTGGAAGTCACAGAACACTAAGCGGTTTCTCAGAAAGCTTCTTTCCAGATTTCATCTGAGGATATTTCCTTTTTCACCATAGCCCTCTATGGGCTTCCAAATATCACTTTGCCAATTCCACAAGAACTGTCGTAGCGAAAGGCTTCTTGAGGAAAAAGCTGTAACTCTGTGAGCTGATTTCACAGAACACAAAGAAGTTTCTCAGAAAGCTTCTTTCTCTTCGTTATCGGAAAACATTTCCTTTGGCCCTATAGTCTTCAAAGGGATCCGAAATATCTGTTCTCAGATTCCACAGAAATAAGGCTAGCAAAGAAATCCACGAAATACAGATGTAACTCGGTGAGATGAATTAACAGAACACTAAGCAGTTTCTCAGAAAGCTTCTTTCCAGATTTCATCTGAGGATATTTCCTTTTTCACCATAGCCCTCTATGGGCTTCCAAATATCACTTTGCCAATTCCAAAAGAACTGTCTTAGCGAAGGCTTCTTGAGGGGAAAGCTGTAACTCTGTGGGATGATTTCACAGAACACAAAGAAGTTTCTCAGAAAGCTTCTTTCTCTTTGTTATCGGAGGATATTTCCTTTGGCCCTATAGTCTTCAAAGGGATCCGAAATATCTGTTCTCAGATTCCACAGAAATAAGGCTAGCAAAGAGATCCACGAAATATAGATGTAACTCTGTGAGATGAATTAACAGAACACTAAGCAGTTTCTCAGAAAGCTTCTTTCCAGATTTCATCTGAGGATATTTCCTTTTTCACCAAAGCCCTCTATGGGCTTCCAAAAATCTCTTTGCCAATTCCACAAGAACTGTCTTAGCGAAAGGCTTCTTGAGGGGAAAGCTGTAACTCTGACAGATGATTTTACAGAACACAAAGAAGTTTCTCAGAAAGCTTCTTTCTCTTTGTTGTCAGAGGATATTTCCTTTAGCCCTATAGTCTTCAAAGGGATCCGAAATATCTGTTCTCAGATTCCACAGAAATAAGGCTAGCAAAGAGATCCACGAAAGACAGATGTAACTCTGTGAGTGGAAGTCACAGAACACTAAGCGGTTTCTCAGAAAGCTTCTTTCCAGATTTCATCTGAGGATATTTCCTTTTTCACCATAGCGCTCTATGGGCTTCCAAATATCACTTTGCCAATTCCACAAGAACTCTCTTAACGAAAGGCTTCTTGTGGGGAAAGCTGTAACTCTGTGAGATGATTTCACAGAACACAAAGAAGTTTCTCAGAAAGCTTCTTTCTCTTTGTTATCGGAGGACATTTCCTTTGGCCCTATAGTCTTCAAAGGGATCCGAAATATCTGTTCTCAGATTCCACAGAAATAAGGCTAGCAAAGAGATCCACGAAATAAAGATGTAACTCTGTGAGATGAATTAAGAGAACACTAAGCAGTTTCTCAGAAAGCTTCTTTCCAGATTTCATCTGAGGATATTTCCTTTTTCACCATAGCCCTCTATGGGCTTCCAAATATCACTTTTCCAATTCCACAAGAACTGTCTTAGCGAAAGGGTTCTTGAGGGGAAAGCTGTAACTCTGTGAGATGATTTCACAGAACACAAAGAAGTTTCTCAGAAAGCTTCTTTCTCTTTGTTGTCAGAGGATATTTCCTTTGGCCCTATAGTCTTCAAAGGGATCTGAAATATCTGTACTCAGATTCCACAGAAATAAGGCTAGCAAAGATATCCACGAAATACAGAAGTAACTCTGTGAGTGGAAGTCACAGAACACTAAGCGGTTTCTCAGAAAGCTTCTTTCCAGATTTCATCTGAGGATATTTCCTTTTTCACCATAGCCCTCTATGGGCTTCCAAATATCACTTTGCCAATTCCACAAGAACTGTCTTAGCGAAAGGCTTCTAGAAGGGAAAGCTGTAACTCTGTGAGATGATTTCACAGAACACAAAGAAGTTTCTCAGAAACCTTCTTTCTCTTTTTTGTCGGAGGATATTTACTTTGGCCCTATAGTCTTCAAAGGGATCCGAAATATCTGTTCTCAGATTCAACAGAAATAAGGCTAGCAAAGAGATCCACGAAAGACAGATGTAACTCTGTGAGTGGAAGTCACAGAACACTAAGCGGTTTCTCAGAAAGCTTCTTTCCAGATTTCATCTGAGGATATTTTCTTTTTCACCATAGCCCTCTATGGGCTTCCAAATATCACTTTGCCAATTCCACAAGAACTGTCTTAGCGAAAGGCTTCTTGAGGGAAAAGCTGTAACTCTGTGAGATGATTTCACAGAACACAAAGAAGTTTCTCAGAAAGCTTCTTTCTCTTTGTTATCGGAAGACATTTCCTTTGGCCCTATAGTCTTCAAAGGGATCCGAAATATCTGTTCTCAGATTCCACAGAAATAAGGCTAGCAAAGAAATCCACGAAATACAGATGTAACTCGGTGAGATGAATTAACAGAACACTAAGCAGTTTCTCAGAAAGCTTCTTTCCAGATTTCATCTGAGGATATTTCCTTTTTCACCATAGCCCTCTATGGGCTTCCAAATATCACTTTGCCAATTCCAAAAGAACTGTCTTAGCGAAGGCTTCTTGAGGGGAAAGCTGTAACTCTGTGGGATGATTTCACAGAACACAAAGAAGTTTCTCAGAAAGCTTCTTTCTCTTTGTTATCGGAGGATATTTCCTTTGGCCCTATAGTCTTCAAAGGGATCCGAAATATCTGTTCTCAGATTCCACAGAAATAAGGCTAGCAAAGAGATCCACGAAATATAGATGTAACTCTGTGAGATGAATTAACAGAACACTAAGCAGTTTCTCAGAAAGCTTCTTTCCAGATTTCATCTGAGGATATTTCCTTTTTCACCAAAGCCCTCTATGGGCTTCCAAAAATCTCTTTGCCAATTCCACAAGAACTGTCTTAGCGAAAGGCTTCTTGAGGGGAAAGCTGTAACTCTGAGAGATGATTTTACAGAACACAAAGAAGTTTCTCAGAAAGCTTCTTTCTCTTTGTTGTCAGAGGATATTTCCTTTGGCCCTATAGTCTTCAAAGGGATCCGAAATATCTGTTCTCAGATTCCACAGAAATAAGGCTAGCAAAGAGATCCACGAAAGACAGATGTAACTCTGTGAGTGGAAGTCACAGAACACTAAGCGGTTTCTCAGAAAGCTTCTTTCCAGATTTCATCTGAGGATATTTCCTTTTTCACCATAGCGCTCTATGGGCTTCCAAATATCACTTTGCCAATTCCACAAGAACTGTCTTAACGAAAGGCTTCTTGTGGGGAAAGCTGTAACTCTGTGAGATGATTTCACAGAACACAAAGAAGTTTCTCAGAAAGCTTCTTTCTCTTTGTTATCGGAGGACATTTCCTTTGGCCCTATAGTCTTCAAAGGGATCCGAAATATCTGTTCTCAGATTCCACAGAAATAAGGCTAGCAACGAGATCCACGAAATAAAGATGTAACTCTGTGAGATGAATTAACAGAACACTAAGCAGTTTCTCAGAAAGCTTCTTTCCAGATTTCATCTGAGGATATTTCCTTTTTCACCATAGCCCTCTATGGGCTTCCTAATATCACTTTTCCAATTCCACAAGAACTGTCTTAGCGAAAGGGTTCTTGAGGGGAAAGCTGTAACTCTGTGAGATGATTTCACAGAACACAAAGAAGTTTCTCAGAAAGCTTCTTTCTCTTTGTTATCGGAGGATTTTTCCTTTGGCCCTATAGTCTTCAAAGGGATCCGAAATATCTGTTCTCAGATTCCACAGAAATAAGGCTAGCAAAGAGATCCACGAAAGACAGATGTAACTCTGTGAGATGAATTAACAGAACACTAAGCAGTTTCTGAGAAAGCTTCTTTCCATATTTCATCTGAGGATATTTCCTTTTTCACCATAGCCGTCTATGGGCTTCCAAATATCCCTTTGCCAATTCCACAAGAACTGTCTTAGCGAAAGGCTTCTTGAGGGGAAAGCTGTAACTCTGTGAGATGATTTCACAGAACACAAAGAAGTTTCTCAGAAAGCTTCTTTCTCTTTGTTATCAGAGGATATTTCCTTTGGCCCTATAGTCTTCAAAGGGATCCGAAATATCTGTTCTCAGATTCCACAGAAATAAGGCTAGCAAAGAGATCCACGAAATACAGATGTAACTCTGTGAGATGAATTAACAGAACACTAAGCAGTTTCTCAGAAAGCTTCTTTCCAGATTTCATCTGAGGATATTTCCTTTTTCACCATAGCCCTCTATGGGCTTCCAAATATCCCTTTGCCAATTCCACAAGAACTGTCTTAGCGAAAGGCTTCTTAAGGGGAAAGCTGTAACTCGGTGAGGTGATTTCACAGAACACAAAGAAGTTTCTCAGAAAGCTTCCTTCTCTTTGTTATCGGAGGACATTTCCTTTGGCCCTATAGTCTTCAAAGGGATCCGAAATATCTGTTCTCAGATTCCACAGAAATAAGGCTAGCAAAGAAATCCACGAAATACAGATGTAACTCGGTGAGATGAATTAACAGAACACTAAGCAGTTTCTCAGAAAGCTTCTTTCCAGATTTCATCTGAGGATATTTCCTTTTTCAATATAGCCGTCTATGGGCTTCCAAATATCCCTTTGCCAATTCCACAAGAACTGTCTTAGCGAAAGGCTTCTTGAGGGGAAAGCTGTAACTCTGTGAGATGATTTCACAGAACACAAAGAAGTTTCTCAGAAAGCTTCTTTCTCTTTTTTATCGGAGGACATTTCCTTTGGCCCTATAGTCTTCAAAGGGATCCGAAATATCTGTTCTCAGATTCCACAGAAATAAGGCTAGCAAAGAGATCCACGAAATACAGATGTAACTCTGTGAGATGAATTAACAGAACACTAAGCAGTTTCTCAGAAAGCTTCTTTCTCTTTGTTATCAGAGGATATTTCCTTTGGCCCTATAGTCTTCAAAGGGATCCGAAATATCTGTTCTCAGATTCCACAGAAATAAGGCTAGCAAAGAGATCCACGAAATACAGATGTAACTCTGTGAGATGAATTAACAGAACACTAAACAGTTTCTCAGAAAGCTTCTTTCCAGATTTCATCTGAGGATATTTCCTTTTTCACCATAGCCCTCTATGGGCTTCCAAATATCCCTTTGCCAATTCCACAAGAACTGTCTTAGCGAAAGGCTTCTGGAGGGGAAAGCTGTAACTCTGTGAGATGATTTCACAGAACACAAAGAAGTTTCTCAGAGAGATTCTTTCTCTTTGTTATCGGAGGATATTTCCTTTGGCCCTATACTCTTCAAAGGGATCCGAAATATCTGTACTCGGATTCCACAGAAATAAGGCTAGCAAAGAGATCCACGAAAGACAGATGTAACTCTGTGAGTGGAAGTCACAGAACACTAAGCGGTTTCTCAGAAAGCTTCCTTCCAGATTTCATCTGAGGATATTTCCTTTTTCACCATAGCCCTCTATGGGCTTCCAAATATCACTTTGCCAATTCCACAAGAACTGTCTTAGCGAAAGGCTTCTTGAGGGGAAAGCTGTAACTCTGTGAGGTGATTTCACAGAACACAAAGAAGTTTCTCAGTAAGCTTCCTTCTCTTTGTTATCGGAGGACATTTCCTTTGGCCCTATAGTCTTCAAAGGGATCCGAAATATCTGTTCTCAGATTCCACAGAAATAAGGCTAGCAAAGAAATCCAGGAAATACAGATGTAACTCGGTGAGATGAATTAACAGAACACTAAGCAGTTTCTCAGAAAGCTTCTTTCCAGATTTCACCTGAGGATATTTCCTTTTTCACCATAGCCCTCTATGGGCTTCCAAATATCACTTTGCCAATTCCACAAGAACTGTCGTAGCGAAAGGCTTCTTGAGGAAAAAGCTGTAACTCTGTGAGATGATTTCACAGAACACAAAGAAGTTTCTCAGAAAGCTTCTTTCTCTTCGTTATCGGAAAACATTTCCTTTGGCCCTATAGTCTTCAAAGGGATCCGAAATATCTGTTCTCAGATTCCACAGAAATAAGGCTAGCAAAAAAATCCACGAAATACAGATGTAACTCGGTGAGATGAATTAACAGAACACTAAGCAGTTTCTCAGAAAGCTTCTTTCCAGATTTCATCTGAGGATATTTCCTTTTTCACCATAGCCCTCTATGGGCTTCCAAATATCACTTTGCCAATTCCAAAAGAACTGTCTTAGCGAAGGCTTCTTGAGGGGAAAGCTGTAACTCTGTGGGATGATTTCACAGAACACAAAGAAGTTTCTCAGAAAGCTTCTTTCTCTTTGTTATCGGAGGATATTTCCTTTGGCCCTATAGTCTTCAAAGGGATCCGAAATATCTGTTCTCAGATTCCACAGAAATAAGGCTAGCAAAGAGATCCACGAAATATAGATGTAACTCTGTGAGATGAATTAACAGAACACTAAGCAGTTTCTCAGAAAGCTTCTTTCCAGATTTCATCTGAGGATATTTCCTTTTTCACCAAAGCCCTCTATGGGCTTCCAAAAATCTCTTTGCCAATTCCACAAGAACTGTCTTAGCGAAAGGCTTCTTGAGGGGAAAGCTGTAACTCTGACAGATGATTTTACAGAACACAAAGAAGTTTCTCAGAAAGCTTCTTTCTCTTTGTTGTCAGAGGATATTTCCTTTAGCCCTATAGTCTTCAAAGGGATCCGAAATATCTGTTCTCAGATTCCACAGAAATAAGGCTAGCAAAGAGATCCACGAAAGACAGATGTAACTCTGTGAGTGGAAGTCACAGAACACTAAGCGGTTTCTCAGAAAGCTTCTTTCCAGATTTCATCTGAGGATATTTCCTTTTTCACCATAGCGCTCTATGGGCTTCCAAATATCACTTTGCCAATTCCACAAGAACTCTCTTAACGAAAGGCTTCTTGTGGGGAAAGCTGTAACTCTGTGAGATGATTTCACAGAACACAAAGAAGTTTCTCAGAAAGCCTCTTTCTCTTTGTTATCGGAGGACATTTCCTTTGGCCCTATAGTCTTCAAAGGGATCCGAAATATCTGTTCTCAGATTCCACAGAAATAAGGCTAGCAAAGAGATCCACGAAATAAAGATGTAACTCTGTGAGATGAATTAAGAGAACACTAAGCAGTTTCTCAGAAAGCTTCTTTCCAGATTTCATCTGAGGATATTTCCTTTTTCACCATAGCCCTCTATGGGCTTCCAAATATCACTTTTCCAATTCCACAAGAACTGTCTTAGCGAAAGGGTTCTTGAGGGGAAAGCTGTAACTCTGTGAGATGATTTCACAGAACACAAAGAAGTTTCTCAGAAAGCTTCTTTCTCTTTGTTGTCAGAGGATATTTCCTTTGGCCCTATAGTCTTCAAAGGGATCTGAAATATCTGTACTCAGATTCCACAGAAATAAGGCTAGCAAAGATATCCACGAAATACAGAAGTAACTCTGTGAGTGGAAGTCACAGAACACTAAGCGGTTTCTCAGAAAGCTTCTTTCCAGATTTCATCTGAGGATATTTCCTTTTTCACCATAGCCCTCTATGGGCTTCCAAATATCACTTTGCCAATTCCACAAGAACTGTCTTAGCGAAAGGCTTCTAGAAGGGAAAGCTGTAACTCTGTGAGATGATTTCACAGAACACAAAGAAGTTTCTCAGAAACCTTCTTTCTCTTTTTTGTCGGAGGATATTTACTTTGGCCCTATAGTCTTCAAAGGGATCCGAAATATCTGTTCTCAGATTCAACAGAAATAAGGCTAGCAAAGAGATCCACGACAGACAGATGTAACTCTGTGAGTGGAAGTCACAGAACACTAAGCGGTTTCTCAGAAAGCTTCTTTCCAGATTTCATCTGAGGATATTTCCTTTTTCACCATAGCCCTCTATGGGCTTCCAAATATCCCTTTGCCAATTCCACAAGAACTGTCTTAGCGAAAGGCTTCTTAAGGGGAAAGCTGTAACTCGGTGAGGTGATTTCACAGAACACAAAGAAGTTTCTCAGAAAGCTTCCTTCTCTTTGTTATCGGAGGACATTTCCTTTGGCCCTATAGTCTTCAAAGGGATCCGAAATATCTGTTCTCAGATTCCACAGAAATAAGGCTAGCAAAGAAATCCACGAAATACAGATGTAACTCGGTGAGATGAATTAACAGAACACTAAGCAGTTTCTCAGAAAGCTTCTTTCCAGATTTCATCTGAGGATATTTCCTTTTTCAATATAGCCGTCTATGGGCTTCCAAATATCCCTTTGCCAATTCCACAAGAACTGTCTTAGCGAAAGGCTTCTTGAGGGGAAAGCTGTAACTCTGTGAGATGATTTCACAGAACACAAAGAAGTTTCTCAGAAAGCTTCTTTCTCTTTTTTATCGGAGGACATTTCCTTTGGCCCTATAGTCTTCAAAGGGATCCGAAATATCTGTTCTCAGATTCCACAGAAATAAGGCTAGCAAAGAGATCCACGAAATACAGATGTAACTCTGTGAGATGAATTAACAGAACACTAAGCAGTTTCTCAGAAAGCTTCTTTCTCTTTGTTATCAGAGGATATTTCCTTTGGCCCTATAGTCTTCAAAGGGATCCGAAATATCTGTTCTCAGATTCCACAGAAATAAGGCTAGCAAAGAGATCCACGAAATACAGATGTAACTCTGTGAGATGAATTAACAGAACACTAAACAGTTTCTCAGAAAGCTTCTTTCCAGATTTCATCTGAGGATATTTCCTTTTTCACCATAGCCCTCTATGGGCTTCCAAATATCCCTTTGCCAATTCCACAAGAACTGTCTTAGCGAAAGGCTTCTGGAGGGGAAAGCTGTAACTCTGTGAGATGATTTCACAGAACACAAAGAAGTTTCTCAGAGAGATTCTTTCTCTTTGTTATCGGAGGATATTTCCTTTGGCCCTATAGTCTTCAAAGGGATCCGAAATATCTGTACTCGGATTCCACAGAAATAAGGCTAGCAAAGAGATCCACGAAAGACAGATGTAACTCTGTGAGTGGAAGTCACAGAACACTAAGCGGTTTCTCAGAAAGCTTCCTTCCAGATTTCATCTGAGGATATTTCCTTTTTCACCATAGCCCTCTATGGGCTTCCAAATATCACTTTGCCAATTCCACAAGAACTGTCTTAGCGAAAGGCTTCTTGAGGGGAAAGCTGTAACTCTGTGAGGTGATTTCACAGAACACAAAGAAGTTTCTCAGTAAGCTTCCTTCTCTTTGTTATCGGAGGACATTTCCTTTGGCCCTATAGTCTTCAAAGGGATCCGAAATATCTGTTCTCAGATTCCACAGAAATAAGGCTAGCAAAGAAATCCAGGAAATACAGATGTAACTCGGTGAGATGAATTAACAGAACACTAAGCAGTTTCTCAGAAAGCTTCTTTCCAGATTTCATCTGAGGATATTTCCTTTTTCACCATAGCCCTCTATGGGCTTCCAAATATCACTTTGCCAATTCCACAAGAACTGTCTTAGCGAAAGGCTTCTTGTGGGGAAAGCTGTAACTCTGAGAGATGATTTTACAGAACACAACGAAGTTTCTCAGAAAGCTTCTTTCTCTTTGTTGTCAGAGGATATTTCCTTTGGCCCTATAGTCTTCAAAGGGATCCGAAATATCTGTTCTCAGATTCCACAGAAATAAGGCTAGCAAAGAGATCCACGAAATACAGATGTAACTCTGTGAGATGAATTAACAGAACAATAAGCAGTTTATCAGAAAGCTTCTTTAAAGATTTCATCTGAGGATATTTCCTTTTTCACCATAGCCCTCTAAGGGCTTCCAAATATCATTTTGTCAATTCCACAAGAACTGTCTTAGCGAAAGGCTTCTTGAGGGGAAAGCTGTAACTCTGTGAGATGATTTCACAGAACACAAACAAGTTTCGCAGAAACCTTCTTTCTCTTTGTTATCGGAGGACATTTCCTTGGGCCCTATAGTCTTCAAAGGGATCCGAAATATCTGTTCTCAGATTCCACAGAAATAAGGCTAGCAAAGAGATCCATGAAATACAGATGTAACTCTGTGAGATGAATTAATAGAACAATAAGCAGTTTCTCAGAAAGCTTCTTTCCAGATTTCATCTGAGGATATTTCCTTTTTCACCATAGCCCTCTAAGGGCTTCCAAATATCACTTTGCCAATTCCACAAGAACTGTCTTAGCGAAAGGCTTCTTGAGGGGAAAGCTGTAACTCTGTGAGATGATTTCACAGAACACAAACAAGTTTCGCAGAAACCTTCTTCCTCTTTGTTATCGGAGGACATTTCCTTTGGCCCTATAGTCTTCAAAGGGATCCGAAATTTCTGTTCTCAGATTCCACAGAAATAAGGCTAGCAAGGAGACCCACGAAATACAGATGTAACTCTGTGAGATGAATTAACAGAACACTAAGCAGTTTCTCAGAAAGCTTCTTTCCATATTTCATCTGAGGATATTTCCTTTTTCACCATAGCCCTCTATGGGCTTCTGAATATCACTTTGCCAATTCCACAAGAACTGTCTTAGCGAAAGGCTTCTTGAGGGGAAAGCTGTAACTCTGTGAGGTGATTTCACAGAACACAAAGAAGTTTCTCAGTAAGCTTCGTTCTCTTTGTTATCGGAGGACATTTCCTTTGGCCCTACAGTCTCCAAAGGGATCCGAAATATCTGTTCTCAGATTCCACAGAAATAAGGCTAGCAAAGAAATCCAGGAAATACAGATGTAACTCTGTGAGATGAATTAAGAGAACACTAAGCAGTTTCTCAGAAAGCTTCTTTCCAGATTTCATCTGGGGATATTTCCTTTTTCACCATAGCCCTCTATGGGCTTCCAAATATCACTTTGCCAATTCCACAAGAACTATCTTAGCTAAAGGCTTATTGAGGGGAAAGCTGTAACTCTGAGAGATGATTTTACAGAACACAACGAAGTTTCTCAGAAAGCTTCTTTCTCTTTGTTGTCAGAGGATATTTCCTTTGGCCCTATAGTCTTCAAAGGGATCCGAAATATCTGTTCTCAGATTCCACAGAAATAAGGCTAGCAAAGAGATCCACGAAATACAGATGTAACTCTGTGAGATGAATTAACAGAACACTAAGCAGTTTCTCAGAAAGCTTCTTTCCAGATTTCATCTGAGGATATTTCCTTTTTTACCATAGCCCTCTATGGGCTTGCAAATATCACTTTGCCAATTCCACAAGAACTGTCTTAGCGAAAGGCTTCTTGAGGGGAAAGCTGTAACTCTGTGAGATGATTTCACAGAACACAAAGAAGTTTCTCAGAGAGATTCTTTCTCTTTGTTATCGGAGGATATTTCCTTTGGCCCTATAGTCTTCAAAGGGATCCGAAATATCTGTACTCGGATTCCACAGAAATAAGGCTAGCAAAGAGATCCACGAAAGACAGATGTAACTCTGTGAGTGGAAGTCACAGAACACTAAGCGGTTTCTCAGAAAGCTTCTTTCCAGATTTCATGTGAGGATATTTCCTTTTACACCATAGCCCTCTAGGGGCTTCCAAATATCACTTTGCCAATTCCACAAGAACTCTCTTACTGAAAGGCTTCTTGAGGAGAAAGGTGTAAATCTGTGAGATGATTTCACAGAACACAAAGAAGTTTCTCAGAAAGCTTCTTTCTCTTTGTTATCTGAGGATATTTCCTTTGGCCCTATAGTCTTCAAAGGGATCCGAAATATCTGTTCTCAGATTCCACAGAAATAAGGCTAGCAAACAGATCCACGAAAGACGGATGTAACTCTGTGAGATGAATTAACAGAACACATAGCAGTTTCTCAGAAAACTTCTTTCCAGATTTCATTGAAGGATATTTCCTTTTTCACCATAGCCGTCTATGGGCTTCCAAATATCCCTTTGCCAATTCCACAAGAACTGTCTTAGCGCAAGGCTTCTTGAGGGGAAAGCTTTAACTCTGTGAGATGATTTCAAAGAACACAAAGAAGTTTCTCAGAAAGCTTCTTTCTCTTTGTTATCGGAGGATTTTTCCTTTGGCCCTATAGTCTTCAAAGGGATCCGAAATATCTGTTCTCGCATTCCACAGAAATAAGGCTAGCAAAGAGATCCACGAAATACAGATGTAACTCTGTGAGATGAATTAACAGAACAATAAGCAGTTTCTCAGAAAGCTTCTTTAAAGATTTCATCTGAGGATATTTCCTTTTTCTCCATAGCCCTCTAAGGGATTCCAAATATCACTTTGCCAATTCCACAAGAACTGTCTTAGCGAAAGGCTTCTTGAGGGGAAAGCTGTAACTCTGAGAGATGATTTCACAGTACACAAACAAGTTTCTCCGAAAGCTTCTTTTCTTTCTTTTCGGAGGACATTTCCTTTGGCCCTATAGTCTTCAAAGGGATCCGAAATATCTGTTCTCAGATTCCACAGAAATAAGGCTAGCAGAGAAATCCAGGAAATACAGATGTAACTCGGTGAGATGAATTAACAGAACACTAAGCAGTTTCTCAGAAAGCTTCTTTCCAGATTTCATCTGAGGATATTTCCTTTTTCACCATAGCCCTCTATGGGCTTCCAAATATCACTTTGCCAATTCCACAAGAACTGTCTTAGCAAAAGGCTTCTTGAGGGGAAAGCTGTAACTCTGAGAGATGATTTTACAGAACACAACGAAGTTTCTCAGAAAACTTCTTTCTCTTTGTTGTCAGAGGATATTTCCTTTGGCCCTATAGTCTTCAAAGGGATCCGAAATATCTGTTCTCAGATTCCACAGAAATAACGCTAGCAAAGAGATCCACGAAATACAGATGTAACTCTGTGAGTGGAAGTCACAGAACACTAAGCGGTTTCTCAGAAAGCTTCTTTCCAGATTTCATCTGAGGATATTTCCTTTTTCACCATAGCCCTCTATGGGCTTCCAAATATCACTTTGCCAATTCCACAAGAACTGTCATAGCAAAAGGCTTCTTGAGGGGAAAGCTGTAATTCTGTGAGATGATTTCACAGAACACAAAGAAGTTTCTCAGAAAGCTTCTTTCTCTTTGTTATCGGAGGACATTTCCTTTGGCCCTATAGTCGTCAAAGGGATCCGAAATATCTGTTCTCAGATTCCACAGCAATAAGGCTAGAAAAGAGATCCACGAAATACAGATGGAACTCTGTGAGATGAATTAACAGAACAATAAGCAGTTTCTCAGAAAGCTTCTTTAAAGATTTCATCTGAGGATATTTCCTTTTTCACCATAGCCCTCTAAGGGCTTCCTAATATCACTTTGCCAATTCCACAAAAACTGTCTTAGCGAAAGGCTTCTTGAGGGGAAAGCTGTAACTCTGTGAGATGATTTCACAGAACACAAACAAGTTTCGCAGAAACCTTCTTTCTCTTTGTTATCGGAGGACATTTCCTTTGGCCCTATAGTCTTCAAAGGGATCAGAAATATCTGTTCTCAGATTCCACAGAAATAACGCTAGCAAAGAGATCCACGAAATACAGATGTAACTCTGTGAGATGAATTAACAGAACACTAAGCAGTTTCTCAGAAAGCTTCTTTCCAGATTTCATCTGAGGATATTTCCTTTTTCACCATAGCCCTCTATGGGCTTCCAAATATCACTTTGCCAATTCCACAAGAACTGTCTTAGCGAAAGGCTTCTTGAGGGGAAAGCTGTAACTCTGTGAGATGATTTCACAAAACACAAAGAAGTTTCTCAGAAAGCTTCTTTCTCTTTGTTATCGGAGGATTTTTCCTTTGGCCCTATAGTCTTCAAAGGGATCCGAAATATCTGTTCTCAGATTCCAAGGAAATAAGGCTAGCAAAGAGATCCACGAAATACAGATGTAACTCGGAGAGATGAATTAACAGAACACTAAGCAGTTTCTCAGAAAGCTTCTTTCCAGATTTCATCTGAGGATATTTCCTTTTTCACCATAGCCCTCTATGGGCTTCCAAATATCACTTGGCCAATTCCACAAGAACTGTCTTAGTGAAAGGCTTCTTGGGGGAAAGCTGTAACACTGTGAGATGATTTCACAGAACACAAAGAAGTTTCTCAGAAAGCTTCTTTCTCTTTGTTATCGTAGGACATTTCCTTTGGCCCTATAGTCTTCAAAGGGATCCGAAATATCTGTTCTCAGATTCCACAGAAAAAAGGCTAGCCAAGAGATCCATGAAAGACAGATGTAACTCTCTGAGGTGAATTAAAAGAACACTAAGCAGTTTCTCAGAAAGCTTCTTTCCAGATTTCATCTGAGGATATTTCCTTTTTCACCATAGCCGTCTATGGGCTTCCAAATATCACTTTGCGAATTCCGCAAGAACTGTCTTAGCGAAAGGCTTCTTGAGGGGAAAGCTGTAACTCTGTGCGATGATTTCGCAGAACACAAAGAAGTTTCTCAGAAAGCTTCTTTCTCTTTGTTATCCGAGGATATTTCCTTTGGCCCTATAGTCTTCAAAGGGATCCGAAATATCTATTCTCAGATTCCACAGAAATAAGGCTAGCAAAGAGATCCACCAAATACAGATGTAACACTGTGAGAAGAATTAACAGAACACTAAGCACTACCTCAGAAAGCTTCTTTCCATGTTTCATCTGAGGATATTTCCTTTTTCACCATAGCCGTCTAAGGGCTTCCAAATATCACTTTGCCAATTCCACAAGAACTGTCTTAGCGAAAGGCTTCTTAAGGGGAAAGCTGTTACTCTGTGAGGTGATTTCACAGGACACAAAGAAGTTTCTAGAAAGCTTCTTTCTTTTTGTTGTCAGAGGATATTTCCTTTGGCCCTATAGTCTTCAAAGGGATCCGAAATATCTGTTCTCAGATTCCACAGAAATAAGGCTAGCAAAGAGATCCACGAAATACAGATGTAACTCTGTGAGTGGAAGTCACAGAACACTAAGCGGTTTCTCAGAAAGCTTCTTTCCAGATTTCATCTGAGGATATTTCCTTTTTCACCTTAGCCCTCTATGGGCTTCCAAATATCACTTTGCCAATTCCAGAAGAACTGTCTTAGCGAAAGGCTTCTTGAGCGGAAAGCTGTAACTCTGTGAGATGATTTCACAGAACACAAAGAAGTTTCTCAGAAAGCTTCTTTCTCTTTTTTATCGGAGGACATTTCCTTTGGACCTTTAGTCTTCAAAGGGATCCGAAATATCTGTTCTCAGATTCCGCAGAAATAAGGCTAGCAAAGAGAGCCACGAAAGACTGATGTAACTTTGTGAGTGGAAGTCACAGAACACTATGCGGTTTCTCAGAAAGCTTCTTTGCAGATTTCATCTGAGGATAATTCCTTTTTCATCTTAACCCTCTATGGGCTTCCAAATATCACTTTGCCAATTCCAGAAGAACTGTCTTAGCGAAAGGCTTCTCGAGGGGAAATCTGTAACTCTGTGAGATGATTTCACAGAACACAAAGAAGTTTCTCAGAAAGCTTCTTTCTTTTTGTTTTCGGAGGACATTTCCTTTGGCCCTATCGTCTTCACAGGGATCCGAAATATCTGTTCTCAGATTCCACAGAAATAAGGCTAGCAAAGAGATGCACGAAATACAGATGTAACTCGGAGAGATGAATTAACAGAACACTAAGCAGTTACTCAGAAAGCTTCTTTCCAGATTTCATCTGAGAATATTTCCTTTTTAACCATAGCCCTCTATGGGCTTCCAAATATCACTTTGCCAATTCCACAAGAACTGTCTTAGCGAAAGGCTTCTTGGAGGAAAGCTGTAACACTGTGATATGATTTCACAGAACACAAAGAAGTTTCTCAGAAAGCTTCTTTCTCTTTGTTATCGTAGGACATTTCCTTTGGCCCTATAGTCTTCAAAGGGATCCGAAATATCTGTTCTCAGATTCCACAGAAATAAGGCTAGCCAAGAGATCCACGAAAGACAGATGTAACTCTGTGAGGTGAATTAAAAGAACACTAAGCAGTTTCTCAGAAAGCTTCTTTCCAGATTTCATCTGAGGATATTTCCTTTTTCACCATAGCCGTCTATGGGCTTCCAAATATCACTTTGCGAATTCCGCAAGAACTGTCTTAGCGAAAGGCTTCTTGAGGGGAAAGCTGTAACTCTGTGAGATGATTTCACAGAACACAAAGAAGTTTCTCAGAAAGCTTCTTTCTCTTTGTTATCGGAGGATATTTCCTTTGGCCCTATAGTCTTCAAAGGGATCCGAAATATCTGTTCTCAGATTCCACAGAAATAAGGCTAGCAAAGAGATCCACGAAAGACAGATGTAACTCTGTGAGTGGAAGTAACAGAACACTAAGCGGTTTCTCAGAAAGCTTCTTTCCAGATTTCATCTGAGGATATTTCCTTTTTCACATTAGCCCTCTGTGGGCTTCAAAATATCACTTTGCCAATTCCAGAAGAACTGTCTTAGGGAAAGGCTTCTTGAGGGGAAAGCTGTAACTCTGTGAGATGATTTCACAGAACACAAAGAAGTTTCTCAGAAAGCTTCTTTCTCTTTTTTATCGGAGGACATTTCCTTTGGCCCTACAGTCTTCAAAGGGATCCGAAATATCTGTTCTCAGATTCCACAGAAATAAGGCTAGCAAAGAGATCTACGAAACACAGATGTAACTCGGAGAGATGAATTAACAGAACACTAAGCAGTTTTTCAGAAAGCTTCTTTCCAGATTTCCTCTGAGGATATTTCCTTTTTCACCATAGCCTTCTATGGGCTTCCAAATATCACTTTGCCAATTCCACAAGAACTGTCTTAGCGAAAGGCTTCTTGAGGGGAAAGCTGTAACTCTGTGAGTTGATTTCAAGGAACACAAAGAAGTTTCTCAGAGAGATTCTTTATCTTTGTTATAGGAGGATATTTCCTTTGGCCCTATAGTCTTCAAAGGGATCCGAACTATCTGTTCTCAGATTCCACAGAAATAAGGCTAGCAAAGAGATCCACGAAAGACAGATGTAACTCTGTGAGTGGAAGTCACAGAACACTAAGCGGTTTCTCAGAAAGCTTCTTTCCAGATTTCATCTGAGGATATTTCCTTTTTCACCATAGCCCTCTATGGGCTTCCAAATATCACTTTGCCAATTCCACAAGAACTGTCTTAGCGAAAGGCTTCTTGAGGGGAAAGCTGTAACTCTGTGAGATGATTTCACAAAACACAAAGAAGTTTCTCAGAAAGCTTCTTTCTCTTTGTTATCGGAGGATTTTTCCTTTGGCCCTATAGTCTTCAAAGGGATCCGAAATATCTGTTCTCAGATTCCACAGAAATAAGGCTAGCAAAGAGATCCACGAAAGACAGATGTAACTCTGTGAGATGAATTAAAAGAACACTAAGCAGCTTCTCAGAAAGCCTCTTTCCAGATTTCATCTGAGGATATTTCCTTTTTCACCATAGCCGTCTATGGGCTTCCAAATATCACTTTGCCAATTCCGCAAGAACTGTCTTAGCGAAAGGCTTCTTGAGGGGAAAGCTGTAACTCTGTGAGATGATTTCACAGAACACAAAGAAGTTTCTCAGAAAGCTTCTTTCTCTTTGTTATCGGAGGATATTTCCTTTGGCCCTATAGTCTTCAAAGGGATCCGAAATATCTGTTCTCAGATTCCACAGAAATAAGGCTAGCAAGGACATCCACGAAATACAGATGTAACACTGTGAGATGAATTAACAGAACACTAAGCAGTTTCTCAGAAAGCTTCTTTCCAGATTTCATCTGAGAATATTTCCTTTTTCACCATAGCCCTCTATGGGCTTCAAATATCACTTTGCCAATTCCACAAGAACTGTCTTAGCGAAAGGCTTCTTGAGGGGAAAGCTGTAACTCTGTGAGATAATTTCACAGAACACAAAGAAGTTTCTCAGAAAGCTTCTTTCTCTTTGTTATCGGAGGATATTTCCTTTGGCCCTATAGTCTTCAAAGGGATCCGAAATATCTGTTCTCAGATTCCACAGAAATAAGGCTAGCAAAGAGATCTACGAAATACAGATGTAACTCGGAGAGATGAATTAACAGAACACTAAGCAGTTTTTCAGAAAGCTTCTTTCCAGATTTCATCTGAGGATATTTCCTTTTTCACCATAGCCCTCTATGGGCTTCCAAATATCACTTTGCCAATTCCACAAGAACTGTCGTAGCGAAAGGCTTCTTGAGGGGAAAGCTGTAAATCTGTGAGATGATTTCACAAAACACAAAGAAGTTTCTCAGAGAGATTCTTTCTCTTTGTTATAGGAGGATATTTCCTTTGGCCCTATAGTCTTCAAAGGGATCCGAACTATCTGTACTCAGATTCCACAGAAATAAGGCTAGCAAAGAGATCCACGAAAGACAGATGTAACTCTGTGAGTGGAAGTCACAGAACACTAAGCGGTTTCTCAGAAAGCTTCTTTCCAGATTTCATCTGAGGATATTTCCTTTTTCACCATAGCCCTCTATGGGCTTCCTAATATCACTTTGCCAATTCCACAAGAACTGTCTTAGCGAAAGGCTTCTTGAGGGGAAAGCTGTAACTCTGTGAGATGATTTCACAAAACACAAAGAAGTTTCTCAGAAAGCTTCTTTCTCTTTGTTATCGGAGGATTTTTCCTTTAGCCCTATAGTCTTCAAAGGGATCCGAAATATCTGTTCTCAGATTCCACAGAAATAAGGCTAGCAAAGAGATCCACGAAAGACAGATGTAACTCTGTGAGATGAATTAAAAGAACACTAAGCAGTTTCTCAGAAAGCTTCTTTCCAGATTTCATCTGAGGATATTTCCTTTTTCACCATAGCCGTCTATGGGCTTCCAAATATCACTTTGCCAATTCCGCAAGAACTGTCTTAGCGAAAGGCTTCTTGAGGGGAAAGCTGTAACTCTGTGAGATGATTTCACAGAACACAAAGAAGTTTCTCAGAAAGCTTCTTTCTCTTTGTTATCGGAGGATTTTTCCTTTGGCCCTATAGTCTTCAAAGGGATTCGAAATATCTGTTCTCAGATTCCACAGAAATAAGGCTAGCAAGGAGATCCACGAAATACAGATGTAACACTGTGATATGAATTAACAGAACACTAAGCACTATCTCAGAAAGCTTCTTTCCAGGTTTCATCTGAGGATATTTCCTTTTTCACCATAGCCGTCTAAGGGCTTCCAAATATCACTTTGCCAATTCCACAAGAACTGTCTTAGCGAAAGGCTTCTTGAAGGGAAAGCTGTAACTCTGTGAGATGATTTCACAGAACACAAAGAAGTTTCTCAGAAAGCTTCTTTCTCTTTGTTATCGGAGGATATTTCCTTTGGCCCTGTAGTCTTCAAAGGGATCCGAAATATCTGTTCTCAGATTCCACAGAAATAAGGCTAGCAAAGAGATCCACGAAAGACATATGAAACTCTTTGAGAGGAATTAAAAGAACACTAAGCAGTTTCTCAGAAAGCTTCTTTCCGGATTTCATCTGAGGATATTTCCTTTTTCACCATAGCCGTCTACAGGCTTCCAAATATCACTTTGCGAATTCCGCAAGAACTGTCTTAGCGAAAGGCTTCTTGAGGGGAAAGCTGTAACTCTGTGCGATGATTTCGCAGAACACAAAGAAGTTTCTCAGAAAGCTTCTTTCTCTTTGTTATCCGAGGATATTTCCTTTGGCCCTATAGTCTTCAAAGGGATCCGAAATATCTATTCTCAGATTCCACAGAAATAAGGCTAGCAAAGAGATCCACCAAATACAGATGTAACACTGTGAGAAGAATTAACAGAACACTAAGCACTACCTCAGAAAGCTTCTTTCCATGTTTCATCTGAGGATATTTCCTTTTTCACCATAGCCGTCTAAGGGCTTCCAAATATCACTTTGCCAATTCCACAAGAACTGTCTTAGCGAAAGGCTTCTTAAGGGGAAAGCTGTTACTCTGTGAGGTGATTTCACAGGACACAAAGAAGTTTCTAGAAAGCTTCTTTCTTTTTGTTGTCAGAGGATATTTCCTTTGGCCCTATAGTCTTCAAAGGGATCCGAAATATCTGTTCTCAGATTCCACAGAAATAAGGCTAGCAAAGAGATCCACGAAATACAGATGTAACTCTGTGAGTGGAAGTCACAGAACACTAAGCGGTTTCTCAGAAAGCTTCTTTCCAGATTTCATCTGAGGATATTTCCTTTTTCACCTTAGCCCTCTATGGGCTTCCAAATATCACTTTGTCAATTCCAGAAGAACTGTCTTAGCGAAAGGCTTCTTGAGCGGAAAGCTGTAACTCTGTGAGATGATTTCACAGAACACAAAGAAGTTTCTCAGAAAGCTTCTTTCTCTTTTTTATCGGAGGACATTTCCTTTGGACCTTTAGTCTTCAAAGGGATCCGAAATATCTGTTCTCAGATTCCGCAGAAATAAGGCTAGCAAGGAGAGCCACGAAAGACTGATGTAACTTTGTGAGTGGAAGTCACAGAACACTATGCGGTTTCTCAGAAAGCTTCTTTGCAGATTTCATCTGAGGATAATTCCTTTTTCATCTTAACCCTCTATGGGCTTCCAAATATCACTTTGCCAATTCCAGAAGAACTGTCTTAGCGAAAGGCTTCTCGAGGGGAAATCTGTAACTCTGTGAGATGATTTCACAGAACACAAAGAAGTTTCTCAGAAAGCTTCTTTCTTTTTGTTTTCGGAGGACATTTCCTTTGGCCCTATCGTCTTCACAGGGATCCGAAATATCTGTTCTCAGATTCCACAGAAATAAGGCTAGCAAAGAGATGCACGAAATACAGATGTAACTCGGAGAGATGAATTAACAGAACACTAAGCAGTTACTCAGAAAGCTTCTTTCCAGATTTCATCTGAGGATATTTCCTTTTTAACCATAGCCCTCTATGGGCTTCCAAATATCACTTTGCCAATTCCACAAGAACTGTCTTAGCGAAAGGCTTCTTGGGGGAAAGCTGTAACACTGTGATATGATTTCACAGAACACAAAGAAGTTTCTCAGAAAGCTTCTTTCTCTTTGTTATCGTAGGACATTTCCTTTGGCCCTATAGTCTTCAAAGGGATCCGAAATATCTGTTCTCAGATTCCACAGAAATAAGGCTAGCCAAGAGATCCACGAAAGACAGATGTAACTCTGTGAGGTGAATTAAAAGAACACTAAGCAGTTTCTCAGAAAGCTTCTTTCCAGATTTCATCTGAGGATATTTCCTTTTTCACCATAGCCGTCTATGGGCTTCCAAATATCACTTTGCGAATTCCGCAAGAACTGTCTTAGCGAAAGGCTTCTTGAGGGGAAAGCTGTAACTCTGTGAGGTGATTTCACAGAACACAAAGAAGTTTCTCAGAAAGCTTCTTTCTCTTTGTTATCGGAGGATATTTCCTTTGGCCCTATAGTCTTCAAAGGGATCCGAAATATCTGTTCTCAGATTCCACAGAAATAAGGCTAGCAAAGAGATCCACGAAAGACAGATGTAACTCTGTGAGTGGAAGTAACAGAACACTAAGCGGTTTCTCAGAAAGCTTCTTTCCAGATTTCATCTGAGGATATTTCCTTTTTCACATTAGCCCTCTGTGGGCTTCAAAATATCACTTTGCCAATTCCAGAAGAACTGTCTTAGGGAAAGGCTTCTTGAGGGGAAAGCTGTAACTCTGTGAGATGATTTCACAGAACACAAAGAAGTTTCTCAGAAAGCTTCTTTCTCTTTTTTATCGGAGGACATTTCCTTTGGCCCTACAGTCTTCAAAGGGATCCGAAATATCTGTTCTCAGATTCCACAGAAATAAGGCTAGCAAAGAGATCTACGAAATACAGATGTAACTCGGAGAGATGAATTAACAGAACACTAAGCAGTTTTTCAGAAAGCTTCTTTCCAGATTTCATCTGAGGATATTTCCTTTTTCACCATAGCCCTCTATGGGCTTCCAAATATCACTTTGCCAATTCCACAAGAACTGTCTTAGCGAAAGGCTTCTTGAGGGGAAAGCTGTAACTCTGTGAGTTGATTTCAAGGAACACAAAGAAGTTTCTCAGAGAGATTCTTTCTCTTTGTTATAGGAGGATATTTCCTTTGGCCCTATAGTCTTCAAAGGGATCCGAACTATCTGTTCTCAGATTCCACAGAAATAAGGCTAGCAAAGAGATCCACGAAAGACAGATGTAACTCTGTGAGTGGAAGTCACAGAACACTAAGCGGTTTCTCAGAAAGCTTCTTTCCAGATTTCATCTGAGGATATTTCCTTTTTCACCATAGCCCTCTATGGGCTTCCAAATATCACTTTGCCAATTCCACAAGAACTGTCTTAGCGAAAGGCTTCTTGAGGGGAAAGCTGTAACTCTGTGAGATGATTTCACAAAACACAAAGTAGTTTCTCAGAAAGCTTCTTTCTCTTTGTTATCGGAGGATTTTTCCTTTGGCCCTATAGTCTTCAAAGGGATCCGAAATATCTGTTCTCAGATTCCACAGAAATAAGGCTAGCAAAGAGATCCACGAAAGACAGATGTAACTCTGTGAGATGAATTAAAAGAACACTAAGCAGCTTCTCAGAAAGCTTCTTTCCAGATTTCATCTGAGGATATTTCCTTTTTCACCATAGCCGTCTATGGGCTTCCAAATATCACTTTGCCAATTCCGCAAGAACTGTCTTAGCGAAAGGCTTCTTGAGGGGAAAGCTGTAACTCTGTGCGATGATTTCGCAGAACACAAAGAAGTTTCTCAGAAAGCTTCTTTCTCTTTGTTATCCGAGGATATTTCCTTTGGCCCTATAGTCTTCAAAGGGATCCGAAATATCTATTCTCAGATTCCACAGAAATAAGGCTAGCAAAGAGATCCACCAAATACAGATGTAACACTGTGAGAAGAATTAACAGAACACTAAGCACTACCTCAGAAAGCTTCTTTCCATGTTTCATCTGAGGATATTTCCTTTTTCACCATAGCCGTCTAAGGGCTTCCAAATATCACTTTGCCAATTCCACAAGAACTGTCTTAGCGAAAGGCTTCTTAAGGGGAAAGCTGTTACTCTGTGAGGTGATTTCACAGGACACAAAGAAGTTTCTCAGAAAGCTTCTTTCTTTTTGTTGTCAGAGGATATTTCCTTTGGCCCTATAGTCTTCAAAGGGATCCGAAATATCTGTTCTCAGATTCCACAGAAATAAGGCTAGCAAAGAGATCCACGAAATACAGATGTAACTCTGTGAGTGGAAGTCACAGAACACTAAGCGGTTTCTCAGAAAGCTTCTTTCCAGATTTCATCTGAGGATATTTCCTTTTTCACCTTAGCCCTCTATGGGCTTCCAAATATCACTTTGCCAATTCCAGAAGAACTGTCTTAGCGAAAGGCTTCTTGAGCGGAAAGCTGTAACTCTGTGAGATGATTTCACAGAACACAAAGAAGTTTCTCAGAAAGCTTCTTTCTCTTTTTTATCGGAGGACATTTCCTTTGGACCTTTAATCTTCAAAGGGATCCGAAATATCTGTTCTCAGATTCCGCAGAAATAAGGCTAGCAAAGAGAGCCACGAAAGACTGATGTAACTTTGTGAGTGGAAGTCACAGAACACTATGCGGTTTCTCAGAAAGCTTCTTTGCAGATTTCATCTGAGGATAATTCCTTTTTCATCTTAACCCTCTATGGGCTTCCAAATATCACTTTGCCAATTCCAGAAGAACTGTCTTAGCGAAAGGCTTCTCGAGGGGAAATCTGTAACTCTGTGAGATGATTTCACAGAACACAAAGAAGTTTCTCAGAAAGCTTCTTTCTTTTTGTTTTCGGAGGACATTTCCTTTGGCCCTATCGTCTTCACAGGGATCCGAAATATCTGTTCTCAGATTCCACAGAAATAAGGCTAGCAAAGAGATGCACGAAATACAGATGTAACTCGGAGAGATGAATTAACAGAACACTAAGCAGTTACTCAGAAAGCTTCTTTCCAGATTTCATCTGAGGATATTTCCTTTTTAACCATAGCCCTCTATGGGCTTCCAAATATCACTTTGCCAATTCCACAAGAACTGTCTTAGCCAAAGGCTTCTTGGGGGAAAGCTGTAACACTGTGATATGATTTCACAGAACACAAAGAAGTTTCTCAGAAAGCTTCTTTCTCTTTGTTATAGGAGGATATTTCCTTTGGCCCTATAGTCTTCAAAGGGATCCGAAATATCTGTTCTCAGATTCCACAGAAATAAGGCTAACAAAGAGATCCACGAAAGACAGATGTAACTCTGTGAGGTGAATTAACAGAACACTAAGCAGTTTCTCAGAAAGCTTCTTTCCAGATTTCATCTGAGGATATTTCCTTTTTCACCATAGCCGTCTATGGGCTTCCAAATATAACTTTGCGAATTCCGCAAGAACTCTCTTAGCGAAAGGCTTCTTGAGGGGAAAGCTGTAACTCTGTGAGATGATTTCACAGAACACAAAGAAGTTTCTCAGAAAGCTTCTTTCTCTTTGTTATCGGAGGATATTTACTTTGGCCCTATAGTCTTCAAAGGGATCCGAAATATCTGTTCTCAGATTCCACAGAAATAAGGCTAGCAAAGAGATCCACGAAATACAGATGTAACTCTGTGAGATGAATTAACAGATCACTAAGCAGTTTCTCAGAAAGCTTCTTTCCAGATTTCATCTGAGGATATTTCCTTTTTCACCTTAGCCCTCTATGGGCTTCCAAATATCATTTTGCCAATTCCACAAGAACTGTGTTAGCGAAAGGCTTCTTGAGGGGAAAGCTGTAACTCTGTGAGGTGATTTCACAGGACACAAAGAAGTTTCTCAGAAAGCTTCTTTCTTTTTGTTGTCAGAGGATATTTCCTTTGGCCCTATAGTCTTCAAAGGGATCCGAAATATCTGTTCTCATATTCCACAGAAATAAGGCTAGCAAAGAGATCCACGAAAGACAGATGTAACTCTGTGAGTGGAAGTAACAGAACACTAAGCGGTTTCTCAGAAAGATTCTTTCCAGATTTCATCTGAGGATATTTCCTTTTTCACATTAGCCCTCTGTGGGCTTCAAAATATCACTTTGCCAATTCCAGAAGAACTGTCTTAGGGAAAGGCTTCTTGAGGGGAAAGCTGTAACTCTGTGAGAAGATTTCACAGAACACAAAGAAGTTTCTCAGAAAGCTTCTTTCTCTTTTTTATCGGAGGACATTTCCTTTGGCCCTACAGTCTTCAAAGGGATCCGAAATATCTGTTCTCAGATTCCACAGAAATAAGGCTAGCAAAGAGATCTACGAAATACAGATGTAACTCGGAGAGATGAATTAACAGAACACTAAGCAGTTTCTCAGAAAGCTTCTTTCCAGATTTCATCTGAGGATATTTCCTTTTTCACCATAGCCCTCTATGGGCTTCCAAATATCACTTTGCCAATTCCACAAGAACTGTCTTAGCGAAAGGCTTCTTGAGGGGAAAGCTGTAACTCTGTGAGATGATTTCACAGAACACAAAGAAGTTTCTCAGAGAGATTCTTTCTCTTTGTTATAGGAGGATATTTCCTTTGGCCCTATAGTCCTCAAAGGGATCTGAACTATCTGTACTCAGATTCCGCAGAAATAAGGCTAGCAAAGAGATCCACGAAAGACAGATGTAACTCTGTGAGTGGAAGTCACAGAACACTAAGCGGTTTCTCAGAAAGCTTCTTTCCAGATTTCATCTGAGGATATTTCCTTTTTCACCATAGCCCTCTATGGGCTTCCAAATATCACTTTGCCAATTCCACAAGAACTGTCTTAGCGAAAGGCTTCTTGAGGGGAAAGCTGTAACTCTGTGAGATGATTTCACAAAACACAAAGAAGTTTCTCAGAAAGCTTCTTTCTCTTTGTTATCGGAGGAGTTTTCCTTTGGCCCTATAGTCTTCAAAGGGATCCGAAATATCTGTTCTCAGATTCCACAGAAATAAGGCTAGGAAAGAGATCTACGAAATACAGATGTAACTCTGTGAGATGAATTAACAGAACACTAAGCAGTTTCTCAGAAAGCTTCTTTCCAGATTTCATCTGAGGATATTTCCTTTTTCACCATAGCCCTCTATGGGCTTCAAATATCACTTTGCCAATTCCACAAGAACTGTCTTAGCGAAAGGCTTCTTGAGGGGAAAGCTGTAACTCTGTGAGGTGATTTCACAGGACACAAAGAAGTTTCTCAGAAAGCTTCTTTCTTTTTGTTGTCAGAGGATATTTCCTTTGGCCCTATAGTCTTCAAAGGGATCCGAAATATCTGTTCTCAGATTCCACAGAAATAAGGCTAGCAAAGAGATCCACGAAAGACAGATGTAACTCTGTGAGTGGAAGTAACAGAACACTAAGCGGTTTCTCAGAAAGATTCTTTCCAGATTTCATCTGAGGATATTTCCTTTTTCACATTAGCCCTCTGTGGGCTTCAAAATATCACTTTGCCAATTTCAGAAGAACTGTCTTAGGGAAAGGCTTCTTGAGGGGAAAGCTGTAACTCTGTGAGAAGATTTCACAGAACACAAAGAAGTTTCTCAGAAAGCTTCTTTCTCTTTTTTATCGGAGGACATTTCCTTTGGCCCTACAGTCTTCAAAGGGATCCGAAATATCTGTTCTCAGATTCCACAGAAATAAGGCTAGCAAAGAGATCTACGAAATACAGATGTAACTCGGAGAGATGAATTAACAGAACACTAAGCAGTTTCTCAGAAAGCTTCTTTACAGATTTCATCTGAGGATATTTCCTTTTTCACCATAGCCCTCTATGGGCTTCCAAATATCACTTTGCCAATTCCACAAGAACTGTCTTAGCGAAAGGCTTCTTGAGGGGAAAGCTGTAACTCTGTGAGATGATTTCACAGAACACAAAGAAGTTTCTCAGAGAGATTCTTTCTCTTTGTTATAGGAGGATATTTCCTTTGGCCCTATAGTCCTCAAAGGGATCTGAACTATCTGTACTCAGATTCCGCAGAAATAAGGCTAGCAAAGAGATCCACGAAAGACAGATGTAACTCTGTGAGTGGAAGTCACAGAACACTAAGTGGTTTCTCAGAAAGCTTCTTTCCAGATTTCATCTGAGGATATTTCCTTTTTCACCATAGCCCTCTATGGGCTTCCAAATATCACTTTGCCAATTCCACAAGAACTGTCTTAGCGAAAGGCTTCTTGAGGGGAAAGCTGTAACTCTGTGAGATGATTTCACAAAACACAAAGAAGTTTCTCAGAAAGCTTCTTTCTCTTTGTTATCGGAGGAGTTTTCCTTTGGCCCTATAGTCTTCAAAGGGATCCGAAATATCTGTTCTCAGATTCCACAGAAATAAGGCTAGCAAAGAGATCCACGAAAGACAGATGTAACTCTGTGAGATGAATTAAAAGAACACTAAGCAGCTTCTCAGAAAGCTTCTTTCCAGATTTCATCTGAGGATATTTCCTTTTTCACCATAGCCGTCTATGGGCTTCCAAATATCACTTTGCCAATTCCGCAAGAACTGTCTTAGCGAAAGGCTTCTTGAGGGGAAAGCTGTAACTCTGTGAGATGATTTCACAGAACACAAAGAAGTTTCTCAGAAAGCTTCTTTCTCTTTGTTATCGGAGGATTTTTCCTTTGGCCCTATAGTCTTCAAAGGGATCCGAAATATCTGTTCTCAGATTCCACAGAAATAAGGCTACCAAGGACGTCCACGAAATACAGATGTAACACTGTGAGATGAATTGACAGAACACTAAGCACTATCTCAGAAAGTTTCTTTCCAGGTTTCATCTGAGGATATTTCCTTTTTCAACATAGCCGTCTAAGGGCTTCCAAATATCACATTGCCAATTCCACAAGAACTGTCTTAGCGAAAGGCTTCTTGAAGGGAAAGCTGTAACTCTGTGAGATGATTTCACAGAACACAAAGAAGTTTCTCAGAAAGCTTCTTTCTCTTTGTTATCGGAGGATATTTCCTTTGGCCCTGTAGTCTTCAAAGGGATCCGAAATATCTGTTCTCAGATTCCACAGAAATAAGGCTAGCAAAGAGATCCACGAAATACAGATGTAACTCTGTGAGATGAATTAACAGAACACTAAGCAGTTTCTCAGAAAGCTTCTTTCCAGATTTCATCTGAGGATATTTCCTTTTTCACCATAGCCCTCTATGGGCTTCCAAATATCACTTTGCCAATTCCACAAGAACTGTCTTAGCGAAAGGCTTCTTGAGGGGAAAGCTGTAACTCTGTGAGGTGATTTCACAGGACACAAAGAAGTTTCTCAGAAAGCTTCTTTCTTTTTGTTGTCAGAGGATATTTCCTTTGGCCCTATAGTCTTCAAAGGGATCCGAAATATCTGTTCTCAGATTCCACAGAAATAAGGCTAGCAAAGAGATCCACGACATACAGATGTAACTCCGTGAGTGGAAGTCACAGAACACTAAGCGGTTTCACAGAAAGCTTCTTTCCAGATTTCATCTGAGGATATTTCCTTTTTCACCTTAACCCTCTATGGGCTTCCAAATATCACCTTGCCAATTCCAGAAGAACTGTCTTAGCGAAAGGCTTCTTGAGGGGAAAGCTGTAACTCTGTGAGATGATTTCACAGAACACAAAGAAGTTTCTCAGAAAGCTTCTTTCTCTTTGTTTTCGGAGGACATTTCCTTTGGCCCTATAGTCTTCACAGGGATCCGAAATATCTGTTCTCAGATTCCACAGAAATAAGGCTAGCAAAGAGATCCACGAAATACAGATGTCACTCGGAGAGATGAATTAACAGAACACTAAGCAGTTTCTCAGAAAGCTTCTTCTCAGATTTCATCTGAGGCAATTTCCTTTCTCACCATAGCCCTCTATGGGCTTCCAAATATCACTTTGCCAATTCCACAAGAACTGTCTTAGCGAAAGGCTTCTTGGGGGAAAGCTGTAACACTGTGAGAAGATTTCACAGAACACAACGAAGTTTCTCAGAAAGCTTCTTTCTCTTTGTTATCGTAGGACATTTCCTTTGGCCCTATAGTCTTCAAAGGGATCCGAAGTATCTGTTCTCAGAATCCACAGAAATAAGGCTAGCCAAGAGATACACGAAAGACAGATGTAACTCTGTGAGGTGAATTAAAAGAACAGTAAGCAGTTTCTCAAAAAGCTTCTTTCCAGATTTCATCTGAGGATATTTCCTTTTTCACCATAGCCGTCTATGGGCTTCCAAATATCACTTTGAGAATTCCGCAAGAACTGTCTTAGCGAAAGGCTTCTTGAGGGGAAAGCTGTAACTCTGTGAGATGATTTCACAGAACACAAAGAAGTTTCTCAGAAAGCTTCTTTCTCTTTGTTATCGGAGGATATTTCCTTTGGCCCTATAGTCTTCAAAGGGATCCGAAATATCTGTTCTCAGATTCCACAGAAATAAGGTTAGCAAAGAGATCTACGAAATACAGATGTAACTCGGAGAGATGAATTAACAGAACACTAAGCAGTTTCTCAGAAAGCTTCTTTCCAGATTTCATCTGAGGATATTTCCTTTTTCACCATAGCCCTCTATGGGCTTCCAAATATCACTTTGCCAATTCCACAAGAACTGTTTTAGCGAAAGGCTTCTTGAGAGGAAAGCTGTAACTCTGTGAGATGATTTCAAAGAACACAAAGAAGTTTCTCAGAGAGATTCTTTCTCTTTGTTATAGGAGGATATTTCCTTTGGCCCTATAGTCTTCAAAGGGATCCGAACTATCTGTGCACAGATTCCACAGAAATAAGGCTAGCAAAGAGATCTACGAAAGACAGATGTAAATCTAGAGTGGAAGTCACAGAACACTAAGCGGTTTCTCAGAAAGCTTCTTTCCAGTTTTCATCTGAGGATATTTCCTTTTTCACCATAGCCCTCTATGGGCTTCCTAATATCACTTTGCCAATTCCACAAGAACTGTCTTAGCGAAAGGCTTCTTGAGGGGAAAGCTGTAACTCTGTGAGATGATTTCACAAAACACAAAGAAGTTTCTCAGAAAGCTTCTTTCTCTTTGTTATGGGAGGATTTTTCCTTTGGCCCTATAGTCTTCAAAGGGATCCGAAATATCTGTTCTCAGATTCCACAGAAATAAGGCTAGCAAAGAGATCCACGAAAGACAGATGTAACTCTGTGAGATGAATTAAAAGAACACTAAGCAGTTTCTCAGAAAGCTTCTTTCCAGATTTCATCTGAGGATATTTCCTTTTTCACCATAGCCGTCTATGGGCTTCCAAATATCACTTTGCCAATTCCGCAAGAACTGTCTTAGCGAAAGGCTTCTTGAGGGGAAAGCTGTAACTCTGTGAGATGATTTCACAGAACACAAAGAAGTTTCTCAGAAACCTTCTTTCTCTTTGTTATCGGAGGATTTTTCCTTTGGCCCTATAGTCTTCAAACGGATTCCAAATATCTGTTCTCAGATTCCACAGAAATAAGGCTAGCAAGGAGATCCACGAAATACAGATGTAACACTGTGAGATGAATTAACAGAACACTAAGCACTATCTCAGAAAGCTTCTTTCCAGGTTTCATCTGAGGATATTTCCTTTTTCACCATAGCCGTCTAAGGGCTTCCAAACATCACTTTGCTAATTCCACAAGAACTGTCTTAGCGAAAGTCTTCTTGAAGGGAAAGCTGTAACTCTGTGAGATGATTTCACAGAACACAAAGAAGTTTCTCAGAAAGCTTCTTTCTCTTTGTTATCGGAGGATATTTCCTTTGGCCCTGTAGTCTTCAAAGGGATCCGAAATATCTGTTCTCAGATTCCACAGAAATAAGGCTAGCAAAGAGATCCACGAAATACAGATGTAACTCTGTGAGTGGAAGTCACAGAACACTAAGCGGTTTCTCAGAAAGCTTCTTTCCAGATTTCATCTGAGGATATTTCCTTGTTAACCTTAGCCCTCTATGGGCTTCCAAATATCACTTTGCCAATTCCGCAAGAACTGTCTTAGCGAAAGGCTTCTTGAGGGGAAAGCTGTAACTCTGTGAGATGATTTCACAGAACACAAAGAAATTTCTCAGAAAGCTTCTTTCTCTTTGTTATCGGAGGATTTTTCCTTTGGCCCTGTAGTCTTCAAAGGGATCCGAAATATCTGTTCTCAGATTCCACAGAAATAAGGCTAGCAAAGAGATCCACGAAATAGAGATGTAACTCTGTGAGATGAATTAACAGAACACTTAGCAGTTTCTCAGACAGCTTCTTTAAAATTTCATCTGAGGATATTTCCTTTTTCACCATAGCCCTCTATGGGCTTCCAAATATCACTTTGCCAATTCCACAAGAACTGTCTTAGCGTAAGGCTTCTTGGGGGAAAGCTGTAACTCTGTGAGATGATTTCACAGAACACAAAGATGTTTCTCAGAAAGCTTCTTTCTCTTTGTTATCGTAGGACATTTCCTTTGGCCCTATAGTCTTCAAAGGGATCCGAAACATCTGTTCTCAGATTCCACAGAAATAAGGTTAGCAAAGAGATGCACGAAATACAGATGTAATTCTGTGAGTGGAAGACACAGAACACTAAGCGGTTTCTCAGAAAGCTTCTTTCCAGATTTCATCTGAGGATATTTCCTTTTTCACCATTGCCCTCTATGATCTACCAAATATCACTTTTCCAATTCCACAAGAACTGTCTTAGCCAAAGGCTTCTTCGGGGGAAAGCTGTAACTCTGTGAGATGATTTCACAGAACACAAAGAAGTTTCTCAGAAAGCTTCTTTCTCTTTGTTATCGGAGGATTTTTCCTTTGGCCCTATAGTCTTCAAAGGGATCCGAAATATCTGTTCTCAGATTCCACAGCAATAAGGCTAGCAAAGAGATCCACGAAATACAGATGTAACTCGGTGAGATGAATTAACAGAACACTAAGCAGTTTCTCAGAAAGCTTCTTTCCAGATTTCATCTGAGGATATTTCCTTTTTCACCACAGCCCTCTAAGGGCTTCCAAATATCACTTTGCCAATTCCACAAGAACTGTCTTAGCGAAAGGCCTCTTGAGGGGAAAGCTGTAAGTCTGTGAGATGGTTTCACAGAACTCAAACAAGTTTCTCAGAAGGCTTCTTTCTCTTTGTTATCGGAGGACATTTCCTTTGGCCCTATAGTCTTCAAAGGGATCCGAAATATCTGTTCTCAGATTCCACAGAAATAAGGCTAGCAAAGAGATCCAAGAAAGACAGATGAAACTCTGTGAGTGGAAGTAACAGAACACTAAGCAGTTTCTCAGAAACCTTCTTTCCAGATTTCATCTGAGGATATTTCCTTTTTCACCATAGCCCTCTATGGGCTTCCAAATATCACTTTGCCAATTCCCCAAGAACTGTCTTAGCGTAAGGCTTCTTGGGGGAAAGCTGTAACACTGTGAGATGATTTCACAGAACACAAAGAAGTTTCTCAGAAAGTTTCTTTCTCTTTGTTATCGTAGGACACTTCCTTTGGCCCTATAGTCTTCAAAGGGATCCGAAATATCTGTTCTCAGATTCCACAGAAATAAGGCTAGCAAAGAGATCCACGAAATACAGATGTAATTCTGTGAGTGGAAGACACAGAACACTAAGCGGTTTCTCAGAAAGCTTCTCTGCAGATTTCATCTGAGGATATTTCCTTTTTCACCATTGCCCTCTATGAGCTTCCAAATATCACTTTGCCAATTCCACAAGAACTGTCTTAGTGAAAGGCTTCTAGAGGGGAAAGCTGTAACTCTGTGAGATGATTTCACAGAACACAAAGAAGTTTCTCAGAAAGCTTCTTTCTCTTTGTTATCGGAGGATATTTCCTTTGGCCCTATAGTCTTCAAAGGGATCCGAAATATCTGTTCTCAGATTCCACAGAAATAAGGCTAGCAAAGAGATCCACGAAAGACAGATGTAACTCTGTGAGATGAATTAACAGAACACTAAGCAGTTTCTCAGAAAGCTTCTTTCCAGCTTTCATCTGAGGATATTTCCTTTTTCAACATAGCCCTCTATGGGCTTCCAAATATCACTTTGCCAATTCCACAAGAACTGTCTTAGCGAAAGGCTTCTTGGGGGAAAGCTGTAACACTGTGATATGATTTCACAGAACACAAAGAAGTTTCTCAGAAAGCTTCTTTCTCTTTGTTATCGTAGGACATTTCCTTTGGCCCTATAGTCTTCAAAGGGATCCGAAATATCTGTTCTCAGATTCCACAGAAATAAGGCTAGCAAAGAGATCCACGAAAGACAGATGTAACTCTGTGAGGTGAATTAACAGAACACTAAGCAGTTTCTCAGAAAGCTTCTTTCCAGATTTCATCTGAGGATATTTCCTTTTTCACCATAGCCGTCTATGGGCTTCCAAATATCACTTTGCGAATTCCGCAAGAACTCTCTTAGCGAAAGGCTTCTTGAGGGGAAAGCTGTAACTCTGTGAGATGATTTCACAGAACACAAAGAAGTTTCTCAGAAAGCTTCTTTCTCTTTGTTATCGGAGGATATTTCCTTTGGCCCTATAGTCTTCAAAGGGATCCGAAATATCTGTTCTCAGATTCCACAGAAATAAGGCTAGCAAAGAGATCCACGAAATACAGATGTAACTCTGTGAGATGAATTAACAGATCACTAAGCAGTTTCTCAGAAAGCTTCTTTCCAGATTTCATCTGAGGATATTTCCTTTTTCACCTTAGCCCTCTATGGGCTTCCAAATATCATTTTGCCAATTCCACAAGAACTGTGTTAGCGAAAGGCTTCTTGAGGGGAAAGCTGTAACTCTGTGAGGTGATTTCACAGGACACAAAGAAGTTTCTCAGAAAGCTTCTTTCTTTTTGTTGTCAGAGGATATTTCCTTTGGCCCTATAGTCTTCAAAGGGATCCGAAATATCTGTTCTCATATTCCACAGAAATAAGGCTAGCAAAGAGATCCACGAAAGACAGATGTAACTCTGTGAGTGGAAGTAACAGAACACTAAGCGGTTTCTCAGAAAGATTCTTTCCAGATTTCATCTGAGGATATTTCCTTTTTCACATTAGCCCTCTGTGGGCTTCAAAATATCACTTTGCCAATTCCAGAAGAACTGTCTTAGGGAAAGGCTTCTTGAGGGGAAAGCTGTAACTCTGTGAGAAGATTTCACAGAACACAAAGAAGTTTCTCAGAAAGCTTCTTTCTCTTTTTTATCGGAGGACATTTCCTTTGGCCCTACAGTCTTCAAAGGGATCCGAAATATCTGTTCTCAGATTCCACAGAAATAAGGCTAGCAAAGAGATCTACGAAATACAGATGTAACTCGGAGAGATGAATTAACAGAACACTAAGCAGTTTCTCAGAAAGCTTCTTTCCAGATTTCATCTGAGGATATTTCCTTTTTCACCATAGCCCTCTATGGGCTTCCAAATATCACTTTGCCAATTCCACAAGAACTGTCTTAGCGAAAGGCTTCTTGAGGGGAAAGCTGTAACTCTGTGAGATGATTTCACAGAACACAAAGAAGTTTCTCAGAGAGATTCTTTCTCTTTGTTATAGGAGGATATTTCCTTTGGCCCTATAGTCCTCAAAGGGATCTGAACTATCTGTACTCAGATTCCGCAGAAATAAGGCTAGCAAAGAGATCCACGAAAGACAGATGTAACTCTGTGAGTGGAAGTCACAGAACACTAAGCGGTTTCTCAGAAAGCTTCTTTCCAGATTTCATCTGAGGATATTTCCTTTTTCACCATAGCCCTCTATGGGCTTCCAAATATCACTTTGCCAATTCCACAAGAACTGTCTTAGCGAAAGGCTTCTTGAGGGGAAAGCTGTAACTCTGTGAGATGATTTCACAAAACACAAAGAAGTTTCTCAGAAAGCTTCTTTCTCTTTGTTATCGGAGGAGTTTTCCTTTGGCCCTATAGTCTTCAAAGGGATCCGAAATATCTGTTCTCAGATTCCACAGAAATAAGGCTAGGAAAGAGATCCACGAAATACAGATGTAACTCTGTGAGATGAATTAACAGAACACTAAGCAGTTTCTCAGAAAGCTTCTTTCCAGATTTCATCTGAGGATATTTCCTTTTTCACCATAGCCCTCTATGGGCTTCAAATATCACTTTGCCAATTCCACAAGAACTGTCTTAGCGAAAGGCTTCTTGAGGGGAAAGCTGTAACTCTGTGAGATGATTTCACAGAACACAAAGAAGTTTCTCAGAAACCTTCTTTCTCTTTGTTATCGGAGGACATTCCCTTTGGCCCTATAGTCTTCAAAGGGATCCGAAATATCTGTTCTCAGATTCCACAGAAATAAGGCTAGGAAAGAGATCCACGAAATACAGATGTAACTCTGTGAGATGAATTAACAGAACACTAAGCAGTTTCTCAGAAAGCTTCTTTCCAGATTTCATCTGAGGATATTTCCTTTTTCACCATAGCCCTCTATGGGCTTCAAATATCACTTTGCCAATTCCACAAGAACTGTCTTAGCGAAAGGCTTCTTGAGGGGAAAGCTGTAACTCTGTGAGGTGATTTCACAGGACACAAAGAAGTTTCTCAGAAAGCTTCTTTCTTTTTGTTGTCAGAGGATATTTCCTTTGGCCCTATAGTCTTCAAAGGGATCCGAAATATCTGTTCTCAGATTCCACAGAAATAAGGCTAGCAAAGAGATCCACGAAAGACAGATGTAACTCTGTGAGTGGAAGTAACAGAACACTAAGCGGTTTCTCAGAAAGATTCTTTCCAGATTTCATCTGAGGATATTTCCTTTTTCACATTAGCCCTCTGTGG
Organism: Macaca fascicularis; assembly: GCF_037993035.2. Classification (NCBI taxonomy): domain Eukaryota; kingdom Metazoa; phylum Chordata; class Mammalia; order Primates; family Cercopithecidae; genus Macaca; species Macaca fascicularis. The sequence goes on from NC_088379.1 coordinate 88,410,642, forward strand.
GCTTCAAAATATCACTTTGCCAATTCCAGAAGAACTGTCTTAGGGAAAGGCTTCTTGAGGGGAAAGCTGTAACTCTGTGAGAAGATTTCACAGAACACAAAGAAGTTTCTCAGAAAGCTTCTTTCTCTTTTTTATCGGAGGACATTTCCTTTGGCCCTACAGTCTTCAAAGGGATCCGAAATATCTGTTCTCAGATTCCACAGAAATAAGGCTAGCAAAGAGATCTACGAAATACAGATGTAACTCGGAGAGATGAATTAACAGAACACTAAGCAGTTTCTCAGAAAGCTTCTTTCCAGATTTCATCTGAGGATATTTCCTTTTTCACCATAGCCCTCTATGGGCTTCCAAATATCACTTTGCCAATTCCACAAGAACTGTCTTAGCGAAAGGCTTCTTGAGGGGAAAGCTGTAACTCTGTGAGATGATTTCACAGAACACAAAGAAGTTTCTCAGAGAGATTCTTTCTCTTTGTTATAGGAGGATATTTCCTTTGGCCCTATAGTCCTCAAAGGGATCTGAACTATCTGTACTCAGATTCCGCAGAAATAAGGCTAGCAAAGAGATCCACGAAAGACAGATGTAACTCTGTGAGTGGAAGTCACAGAACACTAAGCGGTTTCTCAGAAAGCTTCTTTCCAGATTTCATCTGAGGATATTTCCTTTTTCACCATAGCCCTCTATGGGCTTCCAAATATCACTTTGCCAATTCCACAAGAACTGTCTTAGCGAAAGGCTTCTTGAGGGGATAGCTGTAACTCTGTGAGATGATTTCACAAAACACAAAGAAGTTTCTCAGAAAGCTTCTTTCTCTTTGTTATCGGAGGAGTTTTCCTTTGGCCCTATAGTCTTCAAAGGGATCCGAAATATCTGTTCTCAGATTCCACAGAAATAAGGCTAGCAAAGAGATCCACGAAAGACAGATGTAACTCTGTGAGATGAATTAAAAGAACACTAAGCGGTTTCTCAGAAAGCTTCTTTCCAGATTTCATCTGAGGATATTTCCTTTTTCACCATAGCCGTCTATGGGCTTCCAAATATCACTTTGCCAATTCCGCAAGAACTGTCTTAGCGAAAGGCTTCTTGAGGGGAAAGCTGTAACTCTGTGAGATGATTTCACAGAACACAAAGAAGTTTCTCAGAAAGCTTCTTTCTCTTTGTTATCGGAGGATTTTTCCTTTGGCCCTATAGTCTTCAAAGGGATCCGAAATATCTGTTCTCAGATTCCACAGAAATAAGGCTACCAAGGACGTCCACGAAATACAGATGTAACACTGTGAGATGAATTGACAGAACACTAAGCACTATCTCAGAAAGCTTCTTTCCAGGTTTCATCTGAGGATATTTCCTTTTTCAACATAGCCGTCTAAGGGCTTCCAAATATCACATTGCCAATTCCACAAGAACTGTCTTAGCGAAAGGCTTCTTGAAGGGAAAGCTGTAACTCTGTGAGATGATTTCACAGAACACAAAGAAGTTTCTCAGAAAGCTTCTTTCTCTTTGTTATCGGAGGATATTTCCTTTGGCCCTGTAGTCTTCAAAGGGATCCGAAATATCTGTTCTCAGATTACACAGAAATAAGGCTAGCAAAGAGATCCACGAAATACAGATGTAACTCTGTGAGATGAATTAACAGAACACTAAGCAGTTTCTCAGAAAGCTTCTTTCCAGATTTCATCTGAGGATATTTCCTTTTTCACCATAGCCCTCTATGGGCTTCCAAATATCACTTTGCCAATTCCACAAGAACTGTCTTAGCGAAAGGCTTCTTGAGGGGAAAGCTGTAACTCTGTGAGGTGATTTCACAGGACACAAAGAAGTTTCTCAGAAAGCTTCTTTCTTTTTGTTGTCAGAGGATATTTCCTTTGGCCCTATAGTCTTCAAAGGGATCCGAAATATCTGTTCTCAGATTCCACAGAAATAAGGCTAGCAAAGAGATCCACGACATACAGATGTAACTCCGTGAGTGGAAGTCACAGAACACTAAGCGGTTTCACAGAAAGCTTCTTTCCAGATTTCATCTGAGGATATTTCCTTTTTCACCTTAACCCTCTATGGGCTTCCAAATATCACCTTACCAATTCCAGAAGAACTGTCTTAGCGAAAGGCTTCTTGAGGGGAAAGCTGTAACTCTGTGAGATGATTTCACAGAACACAAAGAAGTTTCTCAGAAAGCTTCTTTCTCTTTGTTTTCGGAGGACATTTCCTTTGGCCCTATAGTCTTCACAGGGATCCGAAATATCTGTTCTCAGATTCCACAGAAATAAGGCTAGCAAAGAGATCCACGAAATACAGATGTCACTCGGAGAGATGAATTAACAGAACACTAAGCAGTTTCTCAGAAAGCTTCTTCTCAGATTTCATCTGAGGCAATTTCCTTTTTCACCATAGCCCTCTATGGGCTTCCAAATATCACTTTGCCAATTCCACAAGAACTGTCTTAGCGAAAGGCTTCTTGGGGGAAAGCTGTAACACTGTGAGAAGATTTCACAGAACACAACGAAGTTTCTCAGAAAGCTTCTTTCTCTTTGTTATCGTAGGACATTTCCTTTGGCCCTATAGTCTTCAAAGGGATCCGAAGTATCTGTTCTCAGAATCCACAGAAATAAGGCTAGCCAAGAGATACACGAAAGACAGATGTAACTCTGTGAGGTGAATTAAAAGAACAGTAAGCAGTTTCTCAAAAAGCTTCTTTCCAGATTTCATCTGAGGATATTTCCTTTTTCACCATAGCCGTCTATGGGCTTCCAAATATCACTTTGAGAATTCCGCAAGAACTGTCTTAGCGAAAGGCTTCTTGAGGGGAAAGCTGTAACTCTGTGAGATGATTTCACAGAACACAAAGAAGTTTCTCAGAAAGCTTCTTTCTCTTTGTTATCGGAGGATATTTCCTTTGGCCCTATAGTCTTCAAAGGGATCCGAAATATCTGTTCTCAGATTCCACAGAAATAAGGCTAGCAAAGAGATCTACGAAATACAGATGTAACTCGGAGAGATGAATTAACAGAACACTAAGCAGTTTCTCAGAAAGCTTCTTTCCAGATTTCATCTGAGGATATTTCCTTTTTCACCATAGCCCTCTATGGGCTTCCAAATATCACTTTGCCAATTCCACAAGAACTGTTTTAGCGAAAGGCTTCTTGAGGGGAAAGCTGTAACTCTGTGAGATGATTTCAAGGAACACAAAGAAGTTTCTCAGAGAGATTCTTTCTCTTTGTTATAGGAGGATATTTCCTTTGGCCCTATAGTCTTCAAAGGGATCCGAACTATCTGTGCACAGATTCCACAGAAATAAGGCTAGCAAAGAGATCCACGAAAGACAGATGTAAATCTAGAGTGGAAGTCACAGAACACTAAGCGGTTTCTCAGAAAGCTTCTTTCCAGTTTTCATCTGAGGATATTTCCTTTTTCACCATAGCCCTCTATGGGCTTCCTAATATCACTTTGCCAATTCCACAAGAACTGTCTTAGCGAAAGGCTTCTTGAGGGGAAAGCTGTAACTCTGTGAGATGATTTCACAAAACACAAAGAAGTTTCTCAGAAAGCTTCTTTCTCTTTGTTATCGGAGGATTTTTCCTTTGGCCCTGTAGTCTTCAAAGGGATCCGAAATATCTGTTCTCAGATTCCACAGAAATAAGGCTAGCAAAGAGATCCACGAAAGACAGATGTAACTCTGTGAGATGAATTAACAGAACACTAAGCAGTTTCTCAGAAAGCTTCTTTCCAGATTTCATCTGAGGATATCTCCTTTTTCACCATAGCCGACTAAGGGCTTCCAAATATCCCTTTGCCAATTCCACAAGAACTGTCTTAGCCAAAGGCTTTTTGGGGGGAAACCTGTAACTCTGTGAGATGATTTCACAGAACACAAAGAAGTTTCTCAGAAAGCTTCTTTCTCTTTGTTATCGGAGGATTTTTCCTTTGGGCGTATAGTCTTCAAAGGGATCCGAAATATCTGTTCTCAGATTCCACAGAAATGAGGCTAGCAAAGAGATCCACGAAATACAGATGTAACTCTGTGAGATGAATTAACAGAACACTAAGCAGTTTCTCAGAAAGCTTCTTTCCAGCTTTCATCTGAGGATATTTCCTTTTTCAACATAGCCCTCTATGGGCTTCCAAATATCACTTTGCCAATTCCACAAGAACTGTCTTAGCGAAAGGCTTCTTGAGGGGAAAGCTGTAACCCTGTGAGATGATTTCACAGAAACCAAAGAACTTTCTCAGAAAGCTTCTTTCTCTTTGTTATCGGAGGATTTTTCCTTTGGCCCTATAGTCTTCAACGGGATCCGAAATATCTGTTCTCAGATTTCACAGAAATAAGGCTAGCAAAGAGATCCACGAAAGACAGAAGTAACTCGGTGAGATGAATTAACAGAACACTAAGCAGTTTCTCAGAAAGCTTCTTTAAAGATTTCATCTGAGGATATTTCTTTTTTCACCATAGCCCTCTAAGGGCTTCCAAATATCACTTTGCCAATTCCACAAGAACTATCTTAGCGAAAGGCCTCTTGAGGGGAAAGCTGTAACTCTGTGAGATGATTTCACAGAACACAAACAAGTTTCTCAGAAAGCTTCTTTCTCTTTGTTATCGGAGGACATTTCCTTTGGCCCCATAGTCTTCAAAGGGATCCGAAATATCTGTTCTCAGATTCCACAGAAATAAGGCTAGCAAAGAGATCCACGAAATACAGATGTAACTCTGTGAGATGAATTAACAGAGCTCTAAGCAGTTTCACAGAAAGCTTCTTTCCAGATTTCATCTGAGGATATTTCCTTTTTCACCGTAGCCCTCTATGGGCTTCCAAATATCACTTTGCCAATTCCACAAGAACTGTCTTAGCGAAAAGCTTCTTGAGGGGAAAGCTGTAATTCTGTGAGGTGATTTCACAGAACACAAAGAAGTTTCTCAGAAAGCTTCTTTCTCTTTTTTATCGGAGGACATTTCCTTTGGCCCTATAGTCTTCAAAGGGATCCGAAATATCTGTTCTCAGATTCCACAGAAATAAGGCTAGCAAAGAGATCCACGAAATACAGATGTAACTCTGTGAGATGAATTAACAGAACACTATGCAGTTTCTCAGAAAGCTTCTTTCCAGATTTCATCTGAGGATATTTCCTTTTTCACCATAGCCCTCTATGGGCTTCCTAATATCACTTTGCCAATTCCACAAGAACTGTCTTAGCGAAAGGCTTCTTGAGGGGAAAGCTGTAACTCTGTGAGATGATTTGACAGAACACAAAGAAGTTTCTCAGAAAGCTTCTTTCTCTTTGTTATCGGAGGATATTTCCTTTGGCCCTATAGTCTTCAAAGGGATCTGAACTATCTGTACTCAGATTCCAAGAAATAAGGCTAGCAAAGAGATCCACGAAAGACAGATGTAACTCTGTGAGTGTAAGTCACAGAACACTAAGCGGTTTCTCAGAAAGCTTCTTTCCAGATTTCATCTGAGGATATTTCCTTTCTCACCATAGCCCTCAATGGGCTTCCAAATATGACTTTGCCAATTCCACAAGAACTGTCTTAGCGAAAGGCTTCTTGAAGGGAAAGCTGTAACTCTGTGAGATGATTTCACAGAACACAAAGAAGTTTTTCACAGAGCTTCTTTCTCTTTGTTATCGGAGGATATTTCCTTTGGCCCTATAATCTTCAAAGGGATCCGAAATATCTGTTCTCAGATTCCACAGAAATAAGGCTAGCAAAGAGATCCACGAAATACAGATGTAACTCTGTGAGATGAATTAACAGAACACTAAGCAGTTTCTCAAAAAGCTTCTTTCCAGATTTCATCTGAGGATATTTCCTTTTTCACCATAGCCCTCTATGGGCTTCCAAATATCACTTTGCCAATTCCACAAGAACTGTCTTAGCGAAAGGATTCTTGAGGGGAAAGCTGTAACTCTGTGAGGTGATTTCACAGGACACAAAGAACTTTCTCAGAAAGCTTCTTTCTTTTTGTTGTCAGAGGTTATTTCCTTTGGCCCTATAGTCTTCAAAGGGATCCGAAATATCTGTTCTCAGATTCCACAGAAATAAGGCTAGCAAAGAGATCCACGAAATACAGAGGTAACTCTGTGAGTAGAAGTCACAGAACACTAAGCGGTTTCACAGAAAGCTTCTTTCCAGATTTCATCTGAGGATATTTCCTTTTTCACCTTAGCCCTCTAAAGGCTTCCAAATATCACATTGCCAATTCTGCAAGAACTGTCTTAACGAAAGGCTTCTTGAGGGGAAAGCTGTAACTCTGTGCGATGATTTCACAGAACTCAAATAAATTTCTCAGAAAGCTTCTTTCTCTTTGTTTTCGGAGGATTTTTCCTTTGGCCCTGTAGTCTTCAAAGGGATCCGAAATATCTGTTCTCAGATTCCACAGAAATAAGGCTAGCAAAGAGATCCACGAAATACAGATGTAACTCTGTGAGATGAATTAACAGAACACTAAGCTGTTTCTCAGAAAGCTTCTTTAAAGATTTCATCTGAGGATATTTCCTTTTTCACCCTAGCCCTCTATAGACTTCCAAATATCACTTTGCCAATTCCCCAAGAACTGTATTAGCGTAAGGCTTCTTGGGGGAAAGCGGTAACTCTGTGAGATGATTTCACAGAACACAAAGAAGTTTCTCAGAAAGCTTCTTTCTCTTTGTTATCGGAGGATATTTCCTTTGGCCCTGTAGTCTTCAAAGGGATCCGAAATATCTGTTCTCAGATTCCACAGAAATAAGGCTAGCAAAGAGATCCACGAAATACAGATGTAACTCTGTGAGATGAATTAACAGAACACTAAGCAGTTTCTCAGAAAGCTTCTTTCCAGATTTCATCTGAGGATATTTCCCTTTTCACCATAGCCCTCTATGGGCTTCCAAATATCACTTTGCCAATTCCACAAGAACTGTCTTAGCGAAAGGCTTCTTGAGGGGAAAGCTGTAATTCTGTGAGGTGATTTCACAGAACACAAAGAAGTTTCTCAGAAAGCTTCTTTCTCTTTTTTATCGGAGGACATTTCCTTTGGCCCTATAGTCTTCAAAGGGATCCGAAATATCTGTTCTCAGATTCCACAGAAATAAGGCTAGCAAAGAGATCCACGAAATACAGATGTAACTCTGTGAGATGAATTAACAGAACACTAAGCGGTTTCTCAGAAAGCTTCTTTCCAGATTTAATCTGAGGATATTTCCTTTTTCACCATAGCCCTCTATGGGCTTCCAAATATCACTTTGCCAATTCCACAAGAACTGTCTTAGCGAAAGGCTTCTTGAGGGGAAAGCTGTAACTCTGTGAGATGATTTGACAGAACACAAAGAAGTTTCTCAGAAAGCTTCTTTCTCTTTGTTATCGGAGGATATTTCCTTTGGCCCTATAGTCTTCAAAGGGATCTGAACTATATGTACTCAGATTCCACAGAAATAAGGCTAGCAAAGAGATCCACGAAAGACAGATGTAACTCTGTGAGTGGAAGTCACAGAACACTAAGCGCTTTCTCAGAAAGCTTCTTTCCAGCTTTCATCTGAGGATATTTCCTTTTTCACCATAGCCCTCTATGGGCTTCCAAATATGACTTTGCCAATTCCACAAGAACTGTCTTAGCGAAAGGCTTCTTGAAGGGAAAGCTGTAACTCTGTGAGATGATTTCACAGAACACAAAGAAGTTTTTCACAGAGCTTCTTTCTCTTTGTTATCGGAGGATATTTCCTTTGGCCCTATACTCTTCAAAGGGATCCGAAATATCTATTCTCAGATTCCACAGAAATAAGGCTAGCAAAGTGATCCACGAAATACAGATGTAACTCTGTGAGATGAATTAACAGAACACTAAGCAGTTTCTCAAAAAGCTTCTTTCCAGATTTCATCTGAGGATATTTCCTTTTTCACCATAGCCCTCTATGGGCTTCCAAATATCACTTTGCCAATTCCACAAGAACTGTCTTAGCGAAAGGATTCTTGAGGGGAAAGCTGTAACTCTGTGAGGTGATTTCACAGGACACAAAGAAGTTTCTCAGAAAGCTTCTTTCTTTTTGTTGTCAGAGGTTATTTCCTTTGGCCCTATAGTCTTCAAATGGATCCGAAATATCTGTTCTCAGATTCCACAGAAATAAGGCTAGCAAAGAGATCCGCGAAATACAGAGGTAACTCTGTGAGTAGAAGTCACAGAACACTAAGCGGTTTCACAGAAAGCTTCTTTCCAGATTTCATCTGAGGATATTTCCTTTTTCACCTTAGCCCTCTAAGGGCTTCCAAATATCACATTGCCAATTCTGCAAGAACTGTCTTAACGAAAGGCTTCTTGAGGGGAAAGCTGTAACTCTGTGAGATGATTTCACAGAACACAAATAAATTTCTCAGAAAGCTTCTTTCTCTTTGTTTTCGCAGGATTTTTCCTTTGGCCCTGTAGTCTTCAAAGGGATCCGAAATATCTGTTCTCAGATTCCACAGAAATAAGGCTAGCAAAGAGATCCACGAAAGACAGATGTAACTCTGTGAGATGAATTAACAGAACACTAAGCTGTTTCTCAGAAAGCTTCTTTAAAGATTTCATCTGAGGATATTTCCTTTTTCACCATAGCCCTCTATAGACTTACAAATATCACTTTGCCAATTCCACAAGAACTGTCTTAGCGAAAGGCTTCTTGAGGGGAAAGCTGTAACTCTGTGAGATGATTTCACAGAACACAAAGAAGTTTCTCAGAAAGCTTCTTTCTGTTTGTTATCGGAGGATATTTCCTTTGGCCCTATAGTCTTCAAAGGGATCCGAAATATCTGTTCTCAGATTCCACAGAAATAAGGCTAGCAAAGAGATCTACGAAATACAGATGTAACTCGGAGAGATGAATTAACAGAACACTAAGCAGTTTCTCAGAAAGCTTCTTTCCAGATTTCATCTGAGGATATTTCCTTTTTCACCATAGCCCTCTATGGGCTTCCAAATATCACTTTGCCAATTCCACAAGAACTGTTTTAGCGAAAGGCTTCTTGAGGGGAAAGCTGTAACTCTGTGAGATGATTTCAAGGAACACAAAGAAGTTTCTCAGAGAGATTCTTTCTCTTTGTTATAGGAGGATATTTCCTTTGGCCCTATAGTCTTCAAAGGGATCCGAACTATCTGTGCACAAATTCCACAGAAATAAGGCTAGCAAAGAGATCCACGAAAGACAGATGTAAATCTAGAGTGGAAGTCACAGAACACTAAGCGGTTTCTCAGAAAGCTTCTTTCCAGTTTTCATCTGAGGATATTTCCTTTTTCACCATAGCCCTCTATGGGCTTCCTAATATCACTTTGCCAATTCCACAAGAACTGTCTTAGCGAAAGGCTTCTTGAGGGGAAAGCTGTAACTCTGTGAGATGATTTCACAAAACACAAAGAAGTTTCTCAGAAAGCTTCTTTCTCTTTGTTATCGGAGGATTTTTCCTTTGGCCCTATAGTCTTCAAAGGGATCCGAAATATCTGTTCTCAGATTCCACAGAAATAAGGCTAGCAAAGAGATCCACGAAAGACAGATGTAACTCTGTGAGATGAATTAAAAGAACACTAAGCAGTTTCTCAGAAAGCTTCTTTCCAGATTTCATCTGAGGATATTTAATTTTTCACCATAGCCGTCTATGGGCTTCCAAATATCACTTTGCCAATTCCGCAAGAACTGTCTTAGCGAAAGGCTTCTTGAGGGGAAAGCTGTAACTCTGTGAGATGATTTCACAGAACACAAAGAAGTTTCTCAGAAACCTTCTTTCTCTTTGTTATCGGAGGATTTTTCCTTTGGCCCTATAGTCTTCAAAGGGATTCCAAATATCTGTTCTCAGATTCCACAGAAATAAGGCTAGCAAGGAGATCCACGAAATACAGATGTAACACTGTGAGATGAATTAACAGAACACTAAGCACTATCTCAGAAAGCTTCTTTCCAGGTTTCATCTGAGGATATTTCCTTTTTCACCATAGCCGTCTAAGGGCTTCCGAACATCACTTTGCTAATTCCACAAGAACTGTCTTAGCGAAAGTCTTCTTGAAGGGAAAGCTGTAACTCTGTGAGATGATTTCACAGAACACAAAGAAGTTTCTCAGAAAGCTTCTTTCTCTTTGTTATCGGAGGATATTTCCTTTGGCCCTGTAGTCTTCAAAGGGATCCGAAATATCTGTTCTCAGATTCCACAGAAATAAGGCTAGCAAAGAGATCCACGAAAGACAGATGTAACTCTGTGAGTGGAAGTCACAGAACACTAAGCGGTTTCTCAGAAAGCTTCTTTCCAGATTTCATCTGAGGATATTTCCTTGTTAACCTTAGCCCTCTATGGGCTTCCAAATATCACTTTGCCAATTCCGCAAGAACTGTCTTAGCGAAAGGCTTCTTGAGGGGAAAGCTGTAACTCTGTGAGATGATTTCACAGAACACAAAGAAATTTCTCAGAAAGCTTCTTTCTCTTTGTTATCGGAGGATTTTTCCTTTGGCCCTGTAGTCTTCAAAGGGATCCGAAATATCTGTTCTCAGATTCCACAGAAATAAGGCTAGCAAAGAGATCCACGAAATAGAGATGTAACTCTGTGAGATGAATTAACAGAACACTTAGCAGTTTCTCAGACAGCTTCTTTAAAATTTCATCTGAGGATATTTCCTTTTTCACCATAGCCCTCTATGGGCTTCCAAATATCACTTTGCCAATTCCACAAGAACTGTCTTAGCGTAAGGCTTCTTGGGGGAAAGCTGTAACTCTGTGAGATGATTTCACAGAACACAAAGATGTTTCTCAGAAAGCTTCTTTCTCTTTGTTATCGTAGGACATTTCCTTTGGCCCTATAGTCTTCAAAGGGATCCGAAACATCTGTTCTCAGATTCCACAGAAATAAGGTTAGCAAAGAGATGCACGAAATACAGATGTAATTCTGTGAGTGGAAGACACAGAACACTAAGCGGTTTCTCAGAAAGCTTCTTTCCAGATTTCATCTGAGGATATTTCCTTTTTCACCATTGCCCTCTATGATCTACCAAATATCACTTTTCCAATTCCACAAGAACTGTCTTAGCCAAAGGCTTCTTCGGGGGAAAGCTGTAACTCTGTGAGATGATTTCACAGAACACAAAGAAGTTTCTCAGAAAGCTTCTTTCTCTTTGTTATCGGAGGATTTTTCCTTTGGCCCTATAGTCTTCAAAGGGATCCGAAATATCTGTTCTCAGATTCCACAGCAATAAGGCTAGCAAAGAGATCCACGAAATACAGATGTAACTCGGTGAGATGAATTAACAGAACACTAAGCAGTTTCTCAGAAAGCTTCTTTCCAGATTTCATCTGAGGATATTTCCTTTTTCACCACAGCCCTCTAAGGGCTTCCAAATATCACTTTGCCAATTCCACAAGAACTGTCTTAGCGAAAGGCCTCTTGAGGGGAAAGCTGTAAGTCTGTGAGATGGTTTCACAGAACTCAAACAAGTTTCTCAGAAGGCTTCTTTCTCTTTGTTATCGGAGGACATTTCCTTTGGCCCTATAGTCTTCAAAGGGATCCGAAATATCTGTTCTCAGATTCCACAGAAATAAGGCTAGCAAAGAGATCCAAGAAAGACAGATGAAACTCTGTGAGTGGAAGTAACAGAACACTAAGCAGTTTCTCAGAAACCTTCTTTCCAGATTTCATCTGAGGATATTTCCTTTTTCACCATAGCCCTCTATGGGCTTCCAAATATCACTTTGCCAATTCCCCAAGAACTGTCTTAGCGTAAGGCTTCTTGGGGGAAAGCTGTAACACTGTGAGATGATTTCACAGAACACAAAGAAGTTTCTCAGAAAGTTTCTTTCTCTTTGTTATCGTAGGACACTTCCTTTGGCCCTATAGTCTTCAAAGGGATCCGAAATATCTGTTCTCAGATTCCACAGAAATAAGGCTAGCAAAGAGATCCACGAAATACAGATGTAACTCTGTGAGATGAATTAACAGAACACTAAGCTGTTTCTCAGAAAGCTTCTTTAAAGATTTCATCTGAGGATATTTCCTTTTTCACCATAGCCCTCTATAGACTTACAAATATCACTTTGCCAATTCCACAAGAACTGTCTTAGCGAAAGGCTTCTTGAGGGGAAAGCTGTAACTCTGTGAGATGATTTCACAGAACACAAAGAAGTTTCTCAGAAAGCTTCTTTCTCTTTGTTATCGGAGGATATTTCCTTTGGCCCTATAGTCTTCAAAGGGATCCGAAATATCTGTTCTCAGATTCCACAGAAATAAGGCTAGCAAAGAGATCTACGAAATACAGATGTAACTCGGAGAGATGAATTAACAGAACACTAAGCAGTTTCTCAGAAAGCTTCTTTCCAGATTTCATCTGAGGATATTTCCTTTTTCACCATAGCCCTCTATGGGCTTCCAAATATCACTTTGCCAATTCCACAAGAACTGTTTTAGCGAAAGGCTTCTTGAGGGGAAAGCTGTAACTCTGTGAGATGATTTCAAGGAACACAAAGAAGTTTCTCAGAGAGATTCTTTCTCTTTGTTATAGGAGGATATTTCCTTTGGCCCTATAGTCTTCAAAGGGATCCGAACTATCTGTGCACAAATTCCACAGAAATAAGGCTAGCAAAGAGATCCACGAAAGACAGATGTAAATCTAGAGTGGAAGTCACAGAACACTAAGCGGTTTCTCAGAAAGCTTCTTTCCAGTTTTCATCTGAGGATATTTCCTTTTTCACCATAGCCCTCTATGGGCTTCCTAATATCACTTTGCCAATTCCACAAGAACTGTCTTAGCGAAAGGCTTCTTGAGGGGAAAGCTGTAACTCTGTGAGATGATTTCACAAAACACAAAGAAGTTTCTCAGAAAGCTTCTTTCTCTTTGTTATCGGAGGATTTTTCCTTTGGCCCTATAGTCTTCAAAGGGATCCGAAATATCTGTTCTCAGATTCCACAGAAATAAGGCTAGCAAAGAGATCCACGAAAGACAGATGTAACTCTGTGAGATGAATTAAAAGAACACTAAGCAGTTTCTCAGAAAGCTTCTTTCCAGATTTCATCTGAGGATATTTAATTTTTCACCATAGCCGTCTATGGGCTTCCAAATATCACTTTGCCAATTCCGCAAGAACTGTCTTAGCGAAAGGCTTCTTGAGGGGAAAGCTGTAACTCTGTGAGATGATTTCACAGAACACAAAGAAGTTTCTCAGAAACCTTCTTTCTCTTTGTTATCGGAGGATTTTTCCTTTGGCCCTATAGTCTTCAAAGGGATTCCAAATATCTGTTCTCAGATTCCACAGAAATAAGGCTAGCAAGGAGATCCACGAAATACAGATGTAACACTGTGAGATGAATTAACAGAACACTAAGCACTATCTCAGAAAGCTTCTTTCCAGGTTTCATCTGAGGATATTTCCTTTTTCACCATAGCCGTCTAAGGGCTTCCGAACATCACTTTGCTAATTCCACAAGAACTGTCTTAGCGAAAGTCTTCTTGAAGGGAAAGCTGTAACTCTGTGAGATGATTTCACAGAACACAAAGAAGTTTCTCAGAAAGCTTCTTTCTCTTTGTTATCGGAGGATATTTCCTTTGGCCCTGTAGTCTTCAAAGGGATCCGAAATATCTGTTCTCAGATTCCACAGAAATAAGGCTAGCAAAGAGATCCACGAAAGACAGATGTAACTCTGTGAGTGGAAGTCACAGAACACTAAGCGGTTTCTCAGAAAGCTTCTTTCCAGATTTCATCTGAGGATATTTCCTTGTTAACCTTAGCCCTCTATGGGCTTCCAAATATCACTTTGCCAATTCCGCAAGAACTGTCTTAGCGAAAGGCTTCTTGAGGGGAAAGCTGTAACTCTGTGAGATGATTTCACAGAACACAAAGAAATTTCTCAGAAAGCTTCTTTCTCTTTGTTATCGGAGGATTTTTCCTTTGGCCCTGTAGTCTTCAAAGGGATCCGAAATATCTGTTCTCAGATTCCACAGAAATAAGGCTAGCAAAGAGATCCACGAAATAGAGATGTAACTCTGTGAGATGAATTAACAGAACACTTAGCAGTTTCTCAGACAGCTTCTTTAAAATTTCATCTGAGGATATTTCCTTTTTCACCATAGCCCTCTATGGGCTTCCAAATATCACTTTGCCAATTCCACAAGAACTGTCTTTGCGTAAGGCTTCTTGGGGGAAAGCTGTAACTCTGTGAGATGATTTCACAGAACACAAAGATGTTTCTCAGAAAGCTTCTTTCTCTTTGTTATCGTAGGACATTTCCTTTGGCCCTATAGTCTTCAAAGGGATCCGAAACATCTGTTCTCAGATTCCACAGAAATAAGGTTAGCAAAGAGATGCACGAAATACAGATGTAATTCTGTGAGTGGAAGACACAGAACACTAAGCGGTTTCTCAGAAAGCTTCTTTCCAGATTTCATCTGAGGATATTTCCTTTTTCACCATTGCCCTCTATGATCTACCAAATATCACTTTTCCAATTCCACAAGAACTGTCTTAGCCAAAGGCTTCTTCGGGGGAAAGCTGTAACTCTGTGAGATGATTTCACAGAACACAAAGAAGTTTCTCAGAAAGCTTCTTTCTCTTTGTTATCGGAGGATTTTTCCTTTGGCCCTATAGTCTTCAAAGGGATCCGAAATATCTGTTCTCAGATTCCACAGCAATAAGGCTAGCAAAGAGATCCACGAAATACAGATGTAACTCGGTGAGATGAATTAACAGAACACTAAGCAGTTTCTCAGAAAGCTTCTTTCCAGATTTCATCTGAGGATATTTCCTTTTTCACCACAGCCCTCTAAGGGCTTCCAAATATCACTTTGCCAATTCCACAAGAACTGTCTTAGCGAAAGGCCTCTTGAGGGGAAAGCTGTAAGTCTGTGAGATGGTTTCACAGAACTCAAACAAGTTTCTCAGAAGGCTTCTTTCTCTTTGTTATCGGAGGACATTTCCTTTGGCCCTATAGTCTTCAAAGGGATCCGAAATATCTGTTCTCAGATTCCACAGAAATAAGGCTAGCAAAGAGATCCAAGAAAGACAGATGAAACTCTGTGAGTGGAAGTAACAGAACACTAAGCAGTTTCTCAGAAACCTTCTTTCCAGATTTCATCTGAGGATATTTCCTTTTTCACCATAGCCCTCTATGGGCTTCCAAATATCACTTTGCCAATTCCCCAAGAACTGTCTTAGCGTAAGGCTTCTTGGGGGAAAGCTGTAACACTGTGAGATGATTTCACAGAACACAAAGAAGTTTCTCAGAAAGTTTCTTTCTCTTTGTTATCGTAGGACACTTCCTTTGGCCCTATAGTCTTCAAAGGGATCCGAAATATCTGTTCTCAGATTCCACAGAAATAAGGCTAGCAAAGAGATCCACGAAATACAGATGTAATTCTGTGAGTGGAAGACACAGAACACTAAGCGGTTTCTCAGAAAGCTTCTCTGCAGATTTCATCTGAGGATATTTCCTTTTTCACCATTGCCCTCTATGAGCTTCCAAATATCACTTTGCCAATTCCACAAGAACTGTCTTAGCGAAAGGCTTCTAGAGGGGAAAGCTGTAACTCTGTGAGATGATTTCACAGAACACAAAGAAGTTTCTCAGAAAGCTTCTTTCTCTTTGTTATCGGAGGATATTTCCTTTGGCCCTATAGTCTTCAAAGGGATCCGAAATATCTGTTCTCAGATTCCACAGAAATAAGGCTAGCAAAGAGATCCACGAAAGACAGATGTAACTCTGTGAGATGAATTAACAGAACACTAAGCAGTTTCTCAGAAAGCTTCTTTCCAGATTTCATCTGAGGATATCTCCTTTTTCACCATAGCCGACTAAGGGCTTCCAAATATCCCTTTGCCAATTCCACAAGAACTGTCTTAGCCAAAGGCTTCTTGGGGGGAAACCTGTAACTCTGTGAGATGATTTCACAGAACACAAAGAAGTTTCTCAGAAAGCTTCTTTCTCTTTGTTATCGGAGGATTTTTCCTTTGGGCGTATAGTCTTCAAAGGGATCCGAAATATCTGTTCTCAGATTCCACAGAAATGAGGCTAGCAAAGAGATCCACGAAATACAGATGTAACTCTGTGAGATGAATTAACAGAACACTAAGCAGTTTCTCAGAAAGCTTCTTTCCAGCTTTCATCTGAGGATATTTCCTTTTTCAACATAGCCCTCTATGGGCTTCCAAATATCACTTTGCCAATTCCACAAGAACTGTCTTAGCGAAAGGCTTCTTGAGGGGAAAGCTGTAACCCTGTGAGATGATTTCACAGAAACCAAAGAACTTTCTCAGAAAGCTTCTTTCTCTTTGTTATCGGAGGATTTTTCCTTTGGCCCTATAGTCTTCAACGGGATCCGAAATATCTGTTCTCAGATTTCACAGAAATAAGGCTAGCAAAGAGATCCACGAAAGACAGAAGTAACTCGGTGAGATGAATTAACAGAACACTAAGCAGTTTCTCAGAAAGCTTCTTTAAAGATTTCATCTGAGGATATTTCTTTTTTCACCATAGCCCTCTAAGGGCTTCCAAATATCACTTTGCCAATTCCACAAGAACTATCTTAGCGAAAGGCCTCTTGAGGGGAAAGCTGTAACTCTGTGAGATGATTTCACAGAACACAAACAAGTTTCTCAGAAAGCTTCTTTCTCTTTGTTATCGGAGGACATTTCCTTTGGCCCCATAGTCTTCAAAGGGATCCGAAATATCTGTTCTCAGATTCCACAGAAATAAGGCTAGCAAAGAGATCCACGAAATACAGATGTAACTCTGTGAGATGAATTAACAGAGCTCTAAGCAGTTTCACAGAAAGCTTCTTTCCAGATTTCATCTGAGGATATTTCCTTTTTCACCGTAGCCCTCTATGGGCTTCCAAATATCACTTTGCCAATTCCACAAGAACTGTCTTAGCGAAAGGCTTCTTGAGGGGAAAGCTGTAATTCTGTGAGGTGATTTCACAGAACACAAAGAAGTTTCTCAGAAAGCTTCTTTCTCTTTTTTATCGGAGGACATTTCCTTTGGCCCTATAGTCTTCAAAGGGATCCGAAATATCTGTTCTCAGATTCCACAGAAATAAGGCTAGCAAAGAGATCCACGAAATACAGATGTAACTCTGTGAGATGAATTAACAGAACACTATGCAGTTTCTCAGAAAGCTTCTTTCCAGATTTCATCTGAGGATATTTCCTTTTTCACCATAGCCCTCTATGGGCTTCCTAATATCACTTTGCCAATTCCACAAGAACTGTCTTAGCGAAAGGCTTCTTGAGGGGAAAGCTGTAACTCTGTGAGATGATTTGACAGAACACAAAGAAGTTTCTCAGAAAGCTTCTTTCTCTTTGTTATCGGAGGATATTTCCTTTGGCCCTATAGTCTTCAAAGGGATCTGAACTATCTGTACTCAGATTCCAAGAAATAAGGCTAGCAAAGAGATCCACGAAAGACAGATGTAACTCTGTGAGTGTAAGTCACAGAACACTAAGCGGTTTCTCAGAAAGCTTCTTTCCAGATTTCATCTGAGGATATTTCCTTTCTCACCATAGCCCTCAATGGGCTTCCAAATATGACTTTGCCAATTCCACAAGAACTGTCTTAGCGAAAGGCTTCTTGAAGGGAAAGCTGTAACTCTGTGAGATGATTTCACAGAACACAAAGAAGTTTTTCACAGAGCTTCTTTCTCTTTGTTATCGGAGGATATTTCCTTTGGCCCTATAATCTTCAAAGGGATCCGAAATATCTGTTCTCAGATTCCACAGAAATAAGGCTAGCAAAGAGATCCACGAAATACAGATGTAACTCTGTGAGATGAATTAACAGAACACTAAGCAGTTTCTCAAAAAGCTTCTTTCCAGATTTCATCTGAGGATATTTCCTTTTTCACCATAGCCCTCTATGGGCTTCCAAATATCACTTTGCCAATTCCACAAGAACTGTCTTAGCGAAAGGATTCTTGAGGGGAAAGCTGTAACTCTGTGAGGTGATTTCACAGGACACAAAGAAGTTTCTCAGAAAGCTTCTTTCTTTTTGTTGTCAGAGGTTATTTCCTTTGGCCCTATAGTCTTCAAAGGGATCCGAAATATCTGTTCTCAGATTCCACAGAAATAAGGCTAGCAAAGAGATCCACGAAATACAGAGGTAACTCTGTGAGTAGAAGTCACAGAACACTAAGCGGTTTCACAGAAAGCTTCTTTCCAGATTTCATCTGAGGATATTTCCTTTTTCACCTTAGCCCTCTAAAGGCTTCCAAATATCACATTGCCAATTCTGCAAGAACTGTCTTAACGAAAGGCTTCTTGAGGGGAAAGCTGTAACTCTGTGCGATGATTTCACAGAACTCAAATAAATTTCTCAGAAAGCTTCTTTCTCTTTGTTTTCGGAGGATTTTTCCTTTGGCCCTGTAGTCTTCAAAGGGATCCGAAATATCTGTTCTCAGATTCCACAGAAATAAGGCTAGCAAAGAGATCCACGAAATACAGATGTAACTCTGTGAGATGAATTAACAGAACACTAAGCTGTTTCTCAGAAAGCTTCTTTAAAGATTTCATCTGAGGATATTTCCTTTTTCACCCTAGCCCTCTATAGACTTCCAAATATCACTTTGCCAATTCCCCAAGAACTGTCTTAGCGTAAGGCTTCTTGGGGGAAAGCGGTAACTCTGTGAGATGATTTCACAGAACACAAAGAAGTTTCTCAGAAAGCTTCTTTCTCTTTGTTATCGGAGGATATTTCCTTTGGCCCCGTAGTCTTCAAAGGGATCCGAAATATCTGTTCTCAGATTCCACAGAAATAAGGCTAGCAAAGAGATCCACGAAATACAGATGTAACTCTGTGAGATGAATTAACAGAACACTAAGCAGTTTCTCAGAAAGCTTCTTTCCAGATTTCATCTGAGGATATTTCCTTTTTCACCATAGCCCTCTATGGGCTTCCAAATATCACTTTGCCAATTCCACAAGAACTGTCTTAGCGAAAGGCTTCTTGAGGGGAAAGCTGTAACTCTGTGAGGTGATTTCACAGGACACAAAGAAGTTTCTCAGAAAGCTTCTTTCTTTTTGTTGTCAGAGGATATTTCCTTTGGCCCTATAGTCTTCAAAGGGATCCGAAATATCTGTTCTCAGATTCCACAGAAATAAGGCTAGCAAAGACATCCACGACATACAGATGTAACTCTGTGAGTGGAAGTCACAGAACACTAAGCGGTTTCTCAGAAAGCTTCTTTCCAGATTTCATCTGAGGATATTTCCTTTTTCACCTTAACCCTCTATGGGCTTCCAAATATCACCTTGCCAATTCCAGAAGAACTGTCTTAGCGAAAGGCTTCTTGAGGGGAAAGCTGTAACTCTGTGAGATGATTTCACAGAACACAAAGAAGTTTCTCAGAAAGCTTCTTTCTCTTTGTTTTCGGAGGACATTTCCTTTGGCCCTATAGTCTTCACAGGGATCCGAAATATCTGTTCTCAGATTCCACAGAAATAAGGCTAGCAAAGAGATCCACGAAATACAGATGTCACTCGGAGAGATGAATTAACAGAACACTAAGAAGTTTCTCAGAAAGCTTCTTCCCAGATTTCATCTGAGGAAATTTCCTTTTTCAACATAGCCCTCTATGGGCTTCCAAATATCACTTTGCCAATTCCACAAGAACTGTCTTAGCGAAAGGCTTCTTGGGGGAAAGCTTTAACACTGTGAGAAGATTTCACAGAACACAAAGAAGTTTCTCAGAAAGCTTCTTTCTCTTTGTTATCGTAGGACATTTCCTTTGGCCCTATAGTCTTCAAAGGGATCCGAAGTATCTGTTCTCAGAATCCACAGAAATAAGGCTAGCCAAGAGATACACGAAAGACAGATGTAACTCTGTGAGGTGAATTAAAAGACCACTAAGCAGTTTCTCAGACAGCTTCTTTCCAGATTTCATCTGAGGATATTTCCTTTTTCACCATAGCCGTCTATGGGCTTCCAAATATCACTTTGCGAATTCCGCAAGAACTGTCTTAGCGAAAGGCTTCTTGAGGGGAAAGCTGTAACTCTGTGAGATGATTTCACAGAACACAAAGAAGTTTCTCAGAAAGCTTCTTTCTATTTGTTATCGGAGGATATTTCCTTTGGCCCTATAGTCTTCAAAGGGATCCGAACTATCTGTGCTCAGATTCCACAGAAATAAGGCTAGCAAAGAGATCCACGAAAGACAGATGTAACTCTAGAGTGGAAGTCACAGAACACTAAGCGGTTTCTCAGAAAGCTTCTTTCCAGATTTCATCTGAGGATATTTCCTTTTTCACCATAGCCCTCTATGGGCTTCTTAATATCACTTTGCCAATTCCACAAGAACTGTCTTAGCGAAAGGCTTCTTGAGGGGAAAGCTGTAACTCTGTGAGATGATTTCACAAAACACAAAGAAGTTTCTCAGAAAGCTTCTTTCTCTTTGTTATCGGAGGATTTTTCCTTTGGCCCTATAGTCTTCAAAGGGATCCGAAATATCTGTTCTCAGATTCCACAGAAATAAGGCTAGCCAAGAGATCCACGAAAGACAGATGTAACTCTGTGAGATGAATTAAAAGAACACTAAGCAGTTTCTCAGAAAGCTTCTTTCCAGATTTCATCTGAGGATATTTCCTTTTTCACCATAGCCGTCTATGGGCTTCCAAATATCACTTTGCCAATTCCGCAAGAACTGTCTTAGCGAAAGGCTTCTTGAGGGGAAAGCTGTAACTCTGTGAGATGATTTCACAGAACACAAAGAAGTTTCTCAGAAACCTTCTTTCTCTTTGTTATCGGAGGATTTTTACTTTGGCCCTATAGTCTTCAAAGGGATTCCAAATATCTGTTCTCAGATTCCACAGAAATAAGGCTAGCAAGGAGATCCACGAAATACAGATGTAACACTGTGAGATGAATTAACAGAACACTAAGCACTATCTCAGAAAGCTTCTTTCCAGGTTTCATCTGAGGATATTTCCTTTTTCTCCATAGCCGTCTAAGGGCTTCCAAATATCACTTTGCTAATTCCACAAGAACTGTCTTAGCGAAAGGCTTCTTGAAGGGAAAGCTGTAACTCTGTGAGATGATTTCACAGAACACAAAGAAGTTTCTCAGAAAGCTTCTTTCTCTTTGTTATCGGAGGATATTTCCTTTGGCCCTGTAGTCTTCAAAGGGATCCGAAATATCTGTTCTCAGATTCCACAGAAATAAGGCTAGCAAAGAGATCCACGAAATACAGATGTAACTCTGTGAGTGGAAGTCACAGAACACTAAGCGGTTTCTCAGAAAGCTTCTTTCCAGATTTCATCTGAGGATATTTCCTTTTTCACCTTAGCCCTCTATGGGCTTCCAAATATCACTTTGCCAATTCCGCAAGAACTGTCTTAGCGAAAGGCTTCTTGAGGGTAAAGCTGTAACTCTGTGAGATGATTTCACAGAACACAAAGAAATTTCTCAGAAAGCTTCTTTCTCTTTGTTATCGGAGGATTTTTCCTTTGGCCCTGTAGTCTTCAAAGGGATCCGAAATATCTGTTCTCAGATTCCACAGAAATAAGGCTAGCAATGAGATCCACGAAATACAGATGTAATTCTGTGAGTGGAAGACACAGAACACTAAGCGGTTTCTCAGAAAGCTTCTTTCCAGATTTCATCTGAGGATATTTCCTTTTTCACCATAGCCCTCTATGGGCTTCCAAATATCACTTTTCCAATTCCACAAGAACTGTCTTAGCCAAAGTCTTCTTCGGGGGAAAGCTGTAACTCTGTGAGATGATTTCACAGAACACAAAGAAGTTTCTCAGAAAGCTTCTTTCTCTTTGTTATCGGAGGATTTTTCCTTTGGCCCTATAGTCTTCAAAGGGATCCGAAATATCTGTTCTCAGATTCCACAGAAATAAGGCTAGCAAAGAGATCCAAGAAAGACAGATGTAACTCTGTGTGTGGAAGTAACAGAACACTATGCGGTTTTTCAGAAAGCTTCTTTCCAGATTTCTCTGAGGATATTTCCTTTTTCACCTTAGCCCTCTATGGGCTTCCAAATATCACTTTGCCAATTCCAGAAGAACTGTCTTAGGGAAAGGCTTCTGGAGGGGAAAGATGTAACTCTGTGAGATGATTTCACAGAACACAAAGAAGTTTCTCAGAAAGCTTCTTTCTCTTTTTTATGGGAGGACATTTCCTTTGGCCCTACAGTCTTCAAAGGGATCCGAAATATCTTTTCTCAGATTCCACAGAAATAAGGCTAGCAAGGAGATCCACGAAATACAGATGTAACTCGGAGAGATGAATTAACAGAACACTAAGCAGTTTCTCAGAAAGCTTCTTTCCAGATTTCATCTGAGGATATCTCCTTTTTCACCATAGCCGACTAAGGGCTTCCAAATATCCCTTTGCCAATTCCACAAGAACTGTCTTAGCCAAAGGCTTCTTGGGGGGAAACCTGTAACTCTGTGAGATGATTTCACAGAACACAAAGAAGTTTCTCAGAAAGCTTCTTTCTCTTTGTTATCGGAGAATTTTTCCTTTGGGCGTATAGTCTTCAAAGGGATCCGAAATATCTGTTCTCAGATTCCACAGAAAAGAGGCTAGCAAAGAGATCCACGAAATACAGATGTAACTCTGTGAGATGAATTAACAGAACACTAAGCAGTTTCTCAGAAAGCTTCTTTCCAGCTTTCATCTGAGGATATTTCCTTTTTCAACATAGCCCTCTATGGGCTTCCAAATATCACTTTGCCAATTCCAAAAGAACTGTCTTAGCGAAAGGCTTCTTGAGGGGAAAGCTGTAACCCTGTGAGATGATTTCACAGAACCCAAAGAACTTTCTCAGAAAGCTTCTTTCTCTTTGTTATCGGAGGATTTTTCCTTTGGCCCTATAGTCTTCAACGGGATCTGAAATATCTGTTCTCAGATTCCACAGAAATAAGGCTTGAAAAGAGATCCACGAAAGAGAGAAGTAACTCGGTGAGATGAATTAACAGAACACTAAGCAGTTTCTCAGAAAGCTTCTTTAAAGATTTCATCTGAGGATATTTCTTTTTTCACCATAGCCCTCTAAGGGCTTCCTAATATCACTTTGCCAATTCCACAAGAACTATCTTAGCGAAAGGCCTCTTGAGGGGAAAGCTGTAACTCTGTGAGATGATTTCACAGAACACAAACAAGTTTCTCAGAAAGCTTCTTTCTCTTTGTTATCGGAGGACATTTCCTTTGGCCCCATAGTCTTCAAAGGGATCCGAAATATCTGTTCTCAGATTCCACAGAAATAAGGCTATCAAAGAGATCCACGAAATACAGATGTAACTCTGTGAGATGAATTAACAGAACTCTAAGCAGTTTCACAGAAAGCTTCTTTCCAGATTTCATCTGAGGATATTTCCTTTTTCACCGTAGCCCTCTATGGGCTTCCAAATATCACTTTGCCAATTCCACAAAAACTGTCTTAGCGAAAGGCTTCTTGAGGGGAAAGCTGTAATTCTGTGAGGTGATTTCACAGAACACAAAGAAGTTTCTCAGAAAGCTTCTTTCTCTTTTTTATCGGAGGACATTTCCTTTGGCCCTATAGTCTTCAAAGGGATCCGAAATATCTGTTCTCAGATTCCACAGAAATAAGGCTAGCAAAGAGATCCACGAAATACAGATGTAACTCTGTGAGATGAATTAACAGAACACTATGCAGTTTCTCAGAAAGCTTCTTTCCAGATTTAATCTGAGGATATTTCCTTTTTCACCATAGCCCTCTATGGGCTTCCAAATATCACTTTGCCAATTCCACAAGAACTGTCTTAGCGAAAGGCTTCTTGAGGGGAAAGCTGTAACTCTGTGAGATGATTTGACAGAACACAAAGAAGTTTCTCAGAAAGCTTCTTTCTCTTTGTTATCGGAGGATATTTCCTTTGGCCCTATAGTCTTCAAAGGGATCTGAACTATATGTACTCAGATTCCACAGAAATAAGGCTAGCAAAGAGATCCACGAAAGACAGATGTAACTCTGTGAGTGGAAGTCACAGAACACTAAGCGCTTTCTCAGAAAGCTTCTTTCCAGCTTTCATCTGAGGATATTTCCTTTTTCACCATAGCCCTCTATGGGCTTCCAAATATGACTTTGCCAATTCCACAAGAACTGTCTTAGCGAAAGGCTTCTTGAAGGGAAAGCTGTAACTCTGTGAGATGATTTCACAGAACACAAAGAAGTTTTTCACAGAGCTTCTTTCTCTTTGTTATCGGAGGATATTTCCTTTGGCACTATACTCTTCAAAGGGATCCGAAATATCTATTCTCAGATTCCACAGAAATAAGGCTAGCAAAGTGATCCACGAAATACAGATGTAACTCTGTGAGATGAATTAACAGAACACTAAGCAGTTTCTCAAAAAGCTTCTTTCCAGATTTCATCTGAGGATATTTCCTTTTTCACCATAGCCCTCTATGGGCTTCCAAATATCACTTTGCCAATTCCACAAGAACTGTCTTAGCGAAAGGATTCTTGAGGGGAAAGCTGTAACTCTGTGAGGTGATTTCACAGGACACAAAGAAGTTTCTCAGAAAGCTTCTTTCTTTTTGTTGTCAGAGGTTATTTCCTTTGGCCCTATAGTCTTCAAAGGGATCCGAAATATCTGTTCTCAGATTCCACAGAAATAAGGCTAGCAAAGAGATCCGCGAAATACAGAGGTAACTCTGTGAGTAGAAGTCACAGAACACTAAGCGGTTTCACAGAAAGCTTCTTTCCAGATTTCATCTGAGGATATTTCCTGTTTCACCTTAGCCCTCTAAGGGCTTCCAAATATCACATTGCCAATTCCGCAAGAAATGTCTTAACGAAAGGCTTCTTGAGGGGAAAGCTGTAACTCTGTGAGATGATTTCACAGAACACAAATAAATTTCTCAGAAAGCTTCTTTCTCTTTGTTTTCGCAGGATTTTTCCTTTGGCCCTGTAGTCTTCAAAGGGATCCGAAATATCTGTTCTCAGATTCCACAGAAATAAGGCTAGCAAAGAGATCCACGAAATACAGATGTAACTCTGTGAGATGAATTAACAGAACACTAAGCTGTTTCTCAGAAAGCTTCTTTAAAGATTTCATCTGAGGATATTTCCTTTTTCACCATAGCCCTCTATAGACTTACAAATATCACTTTGCCAATTCCACAAGAACTGTCTTAGCGTAAGGCTTCTTGGGGGAAAGCGGTAACTCTGTGAGATGATTTCACAGAACACAAAGAAGTTTCTCAGAAAGCTTCTTTCTCTTTGTTATCGTAGGACATTTCCTTTGGCCCTATAGTCTTCAAAGGGATCCGAAATATCTGTTCTCAGATTCCACAGA
The DNA here is from genome assembly GCF_037993035.2 of Macaca fascicularis. NCBI lineage: Eukaryota > Metazoa > Chordata > Mammalia > Primates > Cercopithecidae > Macaca > Macaca fascicularis. The sequence continues at coordinate 88,435,867 of NC_088379.1, forward strand.
AATAAGGCTAGCAAAGAGATTCACGAAATACAGATGTAATTCTGTGAGTGGAAGACACAGACACTAAGCGGTTTCTCAGAAAGCTTCTTTCCAGATTTCATCTGAGGATATTTCCTTATTCACCATTGCCCTCTATGAGCTTCCAAATATCACTTTCCCAATTCCACAAGAACTGTCTTAGCGAAAGGCTTCTAGAGGGGAAAGCTGTAACTCTGTGAGATGATTTCACAGAACACAAAGAAGTTTCTCAGAAAGCTTCTTTCTCTTTGTTATCGGAGGATATTTCCTTTGGCCCTATAGTCTTCAAAGGGATCCGAAATATCTGTTCTCAGATTCCACAGAAATAAGGCTAGCAAAGAGATCCACGAAAGACAGATGTAACTCGGTGAGATGAATTAACAGGACACTAAGCAGTTTCTCAGAAAGCTTCTTTCCAGATTTCATCTGAGGATATTTCCTTTTTCACCATAGCCCTCTATGGGCTTCCAAATATCACTTTGCCAATTCCACAAGAACTGTCTTAGCGAAAGGCTTCTTGAGGGGAAAGCTGTAACTCTGTGAGGTGATTTCACAGGACACAAAGATGTTTCTCAGAAAGCTTCTTTCTTTTTGTTGTCAGAGGACATTTCCTTTGGCCCTATAGTCTTCAAAGGGATCCGAAATATCTGTTCTCAGATTCCACAGAAATAAGGCTAGCAAAGAGATCCACGAAATACAGATGTAACTCTCTGAGATGAATTAACAGAACACTAAGCAGTTTCTCAGAAAGCTTCCTTCCAGATTTCATCTGAGGATATTTCCTTTTTCACCATAGCCCTCTATGGGCTTCCAAATATCACTTTGCCAATTCCACAAGAACTGTCTTAGCGAAAGGCTTCTAGAGGGTAAAGCTGTAACTCTGTGAGATGATTTCACAAAACACCAAGAAGTTTCTCAGAAGGCTTCTTTCTCTTTGTTATCGGAGGATTTTTCCTTTGGCCCTATAGTCTTCAAAGGGATCCGAAATATCTGTTCTCAGATTCCACAGAAATAAGGCTAGCAAAGAGAGCCACGAAAGACAGATGTAACTCTGGAAGTGGAAGTCACAGAACACTAAGCGGTTTCTAAGAAAGCTTCTTTGCAGATTTCATCTGAGGATATTTCCTTTTTCACCATAGCCCTCTACGGGATTTCACATATCACTTTGCCAATTCCACAAGAACTGTCTTAGCGAAAAGCTTCTCGAAAGCTGTAACTCTGTGAGATAATTTCACAGAACACAAAGAAGTTTCTCAGAAAGCTTCTTTCTCTTTGTTATCGGAGGATATTCTCTTTGGCCCTATAGTCTTCAAAGGGATCCGAGATATCTGTTCTCAGATTCCACAGAAATAAGGCTAGCATAGAGATCCACGAAAGACAGATGTAACTCTGTGAGATGAATTAAAAGAACACTAAGTAGCTTCTCAGAAAGCTTCTTTCCAGATTTCATCTGAGGATATTTCCTTTTTCACCAAAGCCGTCTATGGGCTTCCAAATATCACTTTGCCAATTCCACAAGAACTCTCTTAGCGAAAGGCTTCTTGAAGGGAAAGCTGTAACTCTGTGAGATGATTTCACAGAACACAAAGAAGTTTCTCAGAGAGCTTCTTTCTCTTTGTTAACGGAGGATATTTCCTTTGGCCCTATAGTCTTCAAAGGGATCCGAAATATCTGTTCTCAGATTCCACAGAAATAAGGCTAGCAAAGAGATCCACGAAATACAGATGTAACTCTGTGAGATGAATTAACAGAACACTAAGCAGTTTCTCAGAAAGCTTCTTTCCAGATTTCATCTGAGGATATTTCCTTTTTCACCATAGCCCTCTAAGGGCTTCCAAATATCACTTTGCCAATTCCACAAGAACTGTCTTAGCGAAAGGCTTCTTGAGGGGAAAGCTGTAACTCTGTGAGATGATTTCACAGAACACAAACAAGTTTCTCAGAAAGCTACTTTCTATTTGTTATCGGAGGATATTTCCTTTGGCCCTATAGTCTTCAAAGGGATCCGAAATATCTGTTCTCAGATTCCACAGAAATAAGGCTAGCAAAGAGATCCAGGAAATACAGATGTAACTCTGTGAGATGAATTAACAGAACACTAAGCAGTTTCTCAGAAAGCTTCTTTCCAGATTTCATCTGAGGATATTTCCTTTTTCACCATATCCCTCAAAGGGCTTCCAAATATCACTTTGCCAATTCCACAAGAACTGTCTTAGCGAAAGGCTTCTTGAGGGGAAAGCTGTAACTCTGTCAGATGATTTCAAGGAACACAAAGAAGTTTCTCAGAGAGATTCATTCTCTTTATTATCGGAGGATATTTCCTTTGGCCCTATAGTCTTCAAAGGGATCCGAACTATCTGTACTCAGATTCCACAGAAATAAGGCTAGCAAAGAGATCCACGAAAGACAGACGTAACTCTGTGAGTGGAAGTCACAGAACACTAAGCGGTTTCTCAGAAAGCTTCTTTCCAGATTTCATCTGAGGATATTTCCTTTTTCACCATAGCCCACTATGGGCTTCCAAATATCACTTTGCCAATAGCACAAGAACTGTCTTAGCGAAAGGCTTCTTGAAGGGAAAGCTGTATCTCTGTGAGATGATTTCACAGAACAAAAAGAAGTTTCTCAGAGAGCTTCTTTCTCTTTGTTATCGGAGGATATTTCCTTTGGCCCTATAGTCTTCAAAGGGATCCGAAATATCTGTTCTCAGATTCCACAGAAATAAGGCTAGCAAAGAGATCCACGAAATACAGATGTAACTCTGTGAGATGAATTAACAGAACACTAAGCAGTTTCTCAGAAAGCTTCCTTCCAGATTTCATCTGAGGATATTTCCTTTTTCACCATAGCCCTCTATGGGCTTCCAAATATCACTTTGCCAATTCCACAAGAACTGTCTTAGCGAAAGGCTTCTTGAGGGTAAAGCTGTAACTCTGTGAGATGATTTCACAAAACACGAAGAAGTTTCTCAGAAGGCTTCTTTCTATTTGTTATCGGAGGATTTTTCCTTTGGCCCTATAGTCTTCAAAGGGATCCGAAATATCTGTTCTCAGATTCCACAGAAATAAGGCTAGCAAAGAGAGCCACGAAAGACAGATGTAACTCTGGAAGTGGAAGTCACAGAACACTAAGCGGTTTCTAAGAAAGCTTCCTTGCAGATTTCATCTGAGGATACTTCCTTTTTCACCATAGCCCTCTACGGGCTTCCAAATATCACTTTGCCAATTCCACAAGAACTGTCTTAGCGAAAGGCTTCTCGAAAGCTGTAACTCTGTGAGATGATTTCACAGAGCACAAAGAAGTTTCTCAGAAAGCTTCTTTCTCTTTGTTATCGGAGGATATTCCCTTTGGCCATATAGTCTTCAAAGGGATCCGAGATATCTGTTCTCAGATTCCACAGAAATAAGGCTAGCAAAGAGATCCACGAAAGACAGATGTAACTCTGTGAGATGAATTAAAAGAACACTAAGTAGCTTCTCAGAAAACTTCTTTCCAGATTTCACCTGAGGATATTTCCTTTTTCACCATAGCCGTCTATGGGCTTCCAAATATCACTTTGCCAATTCCACAAGAACTGTCTTAGCGAAAGGCTTCTTGAAGGGAAAGCTGTAACTCTGTGAGATGATTTCACAGAACACAAAGAAGTTTCTCAGAGAGCTTCTTTCTCTTTGTTATCGGAGGATATTTCCTTTGGCCTTATAGTCTTCAAAGGGATCCGAAATATCTGTTCTCAGATTCCACAGAAATAAGGCTAGCAAAGAGAGCCACGAAAGACAGATGTAACTCTGGAAGTGGAAGTCACAGAACACTAAGCGGTTTCTTTTTTTTTTTTTTTTTTTTTTTTAATTTATTTATTATTATTATACTTTAAGTTGTAGGGTACATGCGCATAACGTGCAGGTTTGTTACATATGTATACTTGTGCCTTGTTGGTGTGCTGCACCCATCAACTCGTCATTTACATCAGGTATAACTCCCAATGCAATCCCTCCCCCCTCCCCCCTCCCCCCTCCCCATGATAGGCCCCGGTGTGTGATGTTCCCCTTCCTGAGTCCGAGTGATCTCATTGTTCAGTTCCCACCTATGAGTGAGAACATGCGGTGTTTGGTTTTCTGTTCTTGTGATAGTTTGCTAAGAATGATGGTTTCCAGCTGCATCCATGTCCCTACAAAGGACACAAACTCATCCTTTTTGATGGCTGCATAGTATTCCATGGTGTATATGTGCCACATAAGAAACTACCATCAGAGTGAACAGGCAACCTACAGAATGGGAGAAAATTTTTGCAATCTACTCATCTGACAAAGGGCTAATATCCAGAACCTACAAAGAACTCAAACAAATTTTCAAGAAAAAAACAAACAACCCCATCAAAAAGTGGGCAAAGGATATGAACTAAGCGGTTTCTAAGAAAGCTTCTTTGCAGATTTCATCTGAGGATATTTCCTTTTTCACCATAGCCCTCTACGGGCTTTCAAATATCACTTTGCCAATTCCTCAAGAACTGTCTTAGCGAAAGGCTTCTCGAAAGCTATAACTCTGTGAGATGATTTCACAGAACACAAAGAAGTTTCTCAGAAAGCTTCTTTCTCTTTGTTATCGGAGGATATTCCCTTTGTCCCTATTATCTTCAAAGGGATCCGAAATATCTGTTCTCAGATTCCACAGAAATAAGGCTAGCAAAGAGATCCACGAAAGACAGATGTAACTCTGTGAGATGAATTAAAAGAACACTAAGTAGCTTCTCAGAAAGCTTCTTTCCAGATTTCATCTGAGGATATTTCCTTTTTCACCATAGCCGTCTATGGGCTTCCAAATATCACTTTGCCAATTCCACAAGAACTGTCTTAGCGAAAGGCTTCTTGAAGGGAAAGCTGTAACTCTGTGAGATGATTTCACAGAACACAAAGAAGTTTCTCAGAGAGCTTCTTTTTCTTTGTTATCGGAGGATATTTACTTTGGCCCTATAGTCTTCAAAGGGATCCGAAATATCTGTTCTCAGATTCCACAGAAATAAGGCTAGCAAAGAGATCCACGAAATATAGATGTAACTCTGTGAGATGAATTAACAGAACACTAAGCAGTTTCTCAGAAAGCTTCTTTCCAGATTTCATCTGAGGATATTTCCTTTTTCACCATATCCCTCAAAGGGCTTCCAAATATCACTTTGCCAATTCCACAAGAACTGTCTTAGCAAAAGGCTTCTTGAGGGGAAAGCTGTAACTCTGTCAGATGATTTCAAGGAACACAAAGAAGTTTCTCAGAGAGATTCATTCTCTTTGTTAGCAGAGGATATTTCCTTTGGCCCTATAGTCTTCAAAGGGATCCGAACTATCTGTACTCAGATTCCACAGAAATAAGGCTAGCAAAGAGATCCACGAAAGACAGACGTAACTCTGTGAGTGGAAGTCACAGAACACTAAGCGGTTTCTCAGAAAGCTTCTTTCCAGATTTCATCTGAGGATATTTCCTTTTTCACCTTAGCCCTCTATGGGCTTCCAAATATCACGTTGCCAATTCCACAAGAACTGTCTTAGCGAAAGGCTTCTAGGGGGAAAGCTGTAACTGTGTGAGATGATTTCACAGAACACAAAGAAGTTCCTCAGAAATCTTCTTTCTCTTTGTTATCTTAGGACATTTCCTTTGGCCCTATAGTCTTCAAAGGGATCCGAAATATCTGTTCTCAGATTCCACAGAAATAAGGCTAACAAAGAGATCCACGAAATACAGATGTAATTCTGTGAGTGGAACACACAGAACACTAAGCGGTTTCTCAGAAAGCTTCTTTCCAGATTTAATCTGAGGATATTTCCTTTTTCACCATTGCCCTCTATGACCTTCCAAATATCACTTTGTCAATTCCACAAGAACTGTCTTAGCGAAAGGCTTCTAGAGGGGAAAGCTGTAACTCTGTGAGATGATTTCACAGAACACAAAGAAGTTTCTCAGAAAGCTTCTTTCTCTTTGGTATCGGAGGATATTTCCTTTGGCCCTATAGTCTTCAAAGGGATCCGAAATATCTGTTCTCAGATTCCACAGAAATAAGGCTAGCAAAGAGATCCACGAAATACAGATGTAACTCTGTGAGATGAATTAACAGAACACTAAGCAGTTTCTCAGAAATCTTCTTTCCATATTTCATCTGAGGATATTTCGTTTTTCACCATAGCCGTCTAAGGGCTTCCAAATATCACTTTGCCAATTCCACAAGAACTGTCTTAGCGAAAGGCTTCTTGAGGGGAAAGCTGTAACTCTGTGAGATGATTTCACAGAACACAAAGAAGTTTCTCAGAAAGCTTCTTTCTCTTTGTTATCGGAGGATTTTTCCTTTGGCCCTATAGTCTTCAAAGGGATCCGAAATATCTGTTCTCAGATTCCACAGAAATAAGGCTAGCAAAGAGATCCACGAAATACAGATATAACACTGTGAGATGAATTAACAGAACACTAAGCACTATCTCAGAAAGCTTCTTTCCAGGTTTCATCCGAGGATAATTCCTTTTTCACCGTAGCCGTCTATGGGCTTCCAAATATCACCTTGCCAATTCCACAAGAACTGTCTTAGCGAAAGGCTTCTTGAAGGGAATGCTGTAACTCTGTGAGATGATTTCAGAGAACACAAAGAAGTTTCTCAGAAAGCTTCTTTCTCTTTGTTATCGGAGGATATTTCCTTTGGCCCTATAGTCTTCAAAGGGATCCGAATTATCTGTTCTCAGATTCCACAGAAATAAGGCTAGCAAAGAGATCCACGAAAGACAGATGTAACTCTGTGAGATGAATTAAAAGAACACTAAGTAGCTTCTCAGAAAGCTCTTTCCAGATTTCATCTGAGGATATTTCCTTTTTCACCATAGCCCTCTATGGGCTTCCAAATATCACTTTGCCAATTCCGCTAGAACTGTCTTAGCGAAAGGCTTCTTGAGGGGAGAGCTGTAACTCTGTGAGATGATTTCAGAGAACACAAAGAAGTTTCTCAGAAAGCTTCTTTCTATTTGTTATCGGAGGATTATTCCTTTGGCCCTATAGTCTTCAAAGGGATCCGAAATATCTGTTCTCAGATTCCACAGAAATAAGGCTAGCAAAGAGATCCACGAAGTACAGATGTAACTCTGTGAGATGAATTAACAGAACACTAAGCAGTTTCTCAGAAAGCTTCTTTCCAGATTTCATCTGAGGATATTTCCTTTTTCACCATAGCCCTCTAAGGGCTTCCAAATATCACTTTGCCAATTCCACAAGAACTGTCTTAGCGAAAGGCTTCTTGAGGGGAAAGCTGTAACTCTGTGAGATGATTTCACAGAACACAAACAAGTTTCTCAGAAAGCTACTTTCTATTTGTTATCGGAGGATATTTCCTTTGGCCCTATAGTCTTCAAAGGGATCCGAAATATCTGTTCTCAGATTCCACAGAAATAAGGCTAGCAAAGAGATCCAGGAAATACAGATGTAACTCTGTGAGATGAATTAACAGAACACTAAGCAGTTTCTCAGAAAGCTTCTTTCCAGATTTCATCTGAGGATATTTCCTTTTTCACCATATCCCTCAAAGGGCTTCCAAATATCACTTTGCCAATTCCACAAGAACTGTCTTAGCGAAAGGCTTCTTGAGGGGAAAGCTGTAACTCTGTCAGATGATTTCAAGGAACACAAAGAAGTTTCTCAGAGAGATTCATTCTATTTATTATCGGAGGATATTTCCTTTGGCCCTATAGTCTTCAAAGGGATCCGAACTATCTGTACTCAGATTCCACAGAAATAAGGCTAGCAAAGAGATCCACGAAAGACAGACGTAACTCTGGGAGTGGAAGTCACAGAACACTAAGCGGTTTCTCAGAAAGCTTCTTTCCAGATTTCATCTGAGGATATTTCCTTTTTCACCATAGCCCACTATGGGCTTCCAAATATCACTTTGCCAATAGCACAAGAACTGTCTTAGCGAAAGGCTTCTTGAAGGGAAAGCTGTATCTCTGTGAGATGATTTCACAGAACAAAAAGAAGTTTCTCAGAGAGCTTCTTTCTCTTTGTTATCGGAGGATATTTCCTTTGGCCCTATAGTCTTCAAAGGGATCCGAAATATCTGTTCTCAGATTCCACAGAAATAAGGCTAGCAAAGAGATCCACGAAATACAGATGTAACTCTGTGAGATGAATTAACAGAACACTAAGCAGTTTCTCAGAAAGCTTCCTTCCAGATTTCATCTGAGGATATTTCCTTTTTCACCATAGCCCTCTATGGGCTTCCAAATATCACTTTGCCAATTCCACAAGAACTGTCTTAGCGAAAGGCTTCTTGAGGGTAAAGCTGTAACTCTGTGAGATGATTTCACATAACACGAAGAAGTTTCTCAGAAGGCTTCTTTCTATTTGTTATCGGAGGATTTTTCCTTTGGCCCTATAGTCTTCAAAGGGATCCGAAATATCTCTTCTCAGATTCCACAGAAATAAGGCTAGCAAAGAGAGCCACGAAAGACAGATGTAACTCTGGAAGTGGAAGTCACAGAACACTAAGCGGTTTCTAAGAAAGCTTCCTTGCAGATTTCATCTGAGGATACTTCCTTTTTCACCATAGCCCTCTACGGGCTTCCAAATATCACTTTGCCAATTCCACAAGAACTGTCTTAGCGAAAGGCTTCTCGAAAGCTGTAACTCTGTGAGATGATTTCACAGAGCACAAAGAAGTTTCTCAGAAAGCTTCTTTCTCTTTGTTATCGGAGGATATTCCCTTTCGCCATATAGTCTTCAAAGGGATCCGAGATATCTGTTCTCAGATTCCACAGAAATAAGGCTAGCAAAGAGATCCACGAAAGACAGATGTAACTCTGTGAGATGAATTAAAAGAACACTAATTAGCTTCTCAGAAAACTTCTTTCCAGATTTCACCTGAGGATATTTCCTTTTTCACCATAGCCGTCTATGGGCTTCCAAATATCACTTTGCCAATTCCACAAGAACTGTCTTAGCGAAAGGCTTCTTGAAGGGAAAGCTGTAACTCTGTGAGATGATTTACAGAACACAAAGAAGTTTCTCAGAGAGCTTCTTTCTCTTTGTTATCGGAGGATATTTCCTTTGGCCTTATAGTCTTCAAAGGGATCCGAAATATCTGTTCTCAGATTCCACAGAAATAAGGCTAGCAAAGAGAGCCACGAAAGACAGATGTAACTCTGGAAGTGGAAGTCACAGAACACTAAGCGGTTTCTTTTTTTTTTTTTTTTTTTTTTTTTTTTAATTTATTTATTATTATTATACTTTAAGTTGTAGGGTACATGCGCATAACGTGCAGGTTTGTTACATATGTATACTTGTGCCTTGTTGGTGTGCTGCACCCATCAACTCGTCATTTACATCAGGTATAACTCCCAATGCAATCCCTCCCCCCTCCCCCCTCCCCCCTCCCCATGATAGGCCCCGGTGTGTGATGTTCCCCTTCCTGAGTCCGAGTGATCTCATTGTTCAGTTCCCACCTATGAGTGAGAACATGCGGTGTTTGGTTTTCTGTTCTTGTGATAGTTTGCTAAGAATGATGGTTTCCAGCTGCATCCATGTCCCTACAAAGGACACAAACTCATCCTTTTTGATGGCTGCATAGTATTCCATGGTGTATATGTGCCACATAAGAAACTACCATCAGAGTGAACAGGCAACCTACAGAATGGGAGAAAATTTTTGCAATCTACTCATCTGACAAAGGGCTAATATCCAGAACCTACAAAGAACTCAAACAAATTTTCAAGAAAAAAACAAACAACCCCATCAAAAAGTGGGCAAAGGATATGAACTAAGCGGTTTCTAAGAAAGCTTCTTTGCAGATTTCATCTGAGGATATTTCCTTTTTCACCATAGCCCTCTACGGGCTTTCAAATATCACTTTGCCAATTCCTCAAGAACTGTCTTAGCGAAAGGCTTCTCGAAAGCTATAACTCTGTGAGATGATTTCACAGAACACAAAGAAGTTTCTCAGAAAGCTTCTTTCTCTTTGTTATCGGAGGATATTCCCTTTGTCCCTATTATCTTCAAAGGGATCCGAAATATCTGTTCTCAGATTCCACAGAAATAAGGCTAGCAAAGAGATCCACGAAATACAGATGTAACTCTGTGAGATGAATTAAAAGAACACTAAGTAGCTTCTCAGAAAGCTTCTTTCCAGATTTCATCTGAGGATATTTCCTTTTTCACCATAGCCGTCTATGGGCTTCCAAATATCACTTTGCCAATTCCACAAGAACTGTCTTAGCGAAAGGCTTCTTGAAGGGAAAGCTGTAACTCTGTGAGATGATTTCACAGAACACAAAGAAGTTTCTCAGAGAGCTTCTTTTTCTTTGTTATCGGAGGATATTTACTTTGGCCCTATAGTCTTCAAAGGGATCCGAAATATCTGTTCTCAGATTCCACAGAAATAAGGCTAGCAAAGAGATCCACGAAATATAGATGTAACTCTGTGAGATGAATTAACAGAACACTAAGCAGTTTCTCAGAAAGCTTCTTTCCAGATTTCATCTGAGGATATTTCCTTTTTCACCATATCCCTCAAAGGGCTTCCAAATATCACTTTGCCAATTCCACAAGAACTGTCTTAGCAAAAGGCTTCTTGAGGGGAAAGCTGTAACTCTGTCAGATGATTTCAAGGAACACAAAGAAGTTTCTCAGAGAGATTCATTCTCTTTGTTAGCAGAGGATATTTCCTTTGGCCCTATAGTCTTCAAAGGGATCCGAACTATCTGTACTCAGATTCCACAGAAATAAGGCTAGCAAAGAGATCCACGAAAGACAGACGTAACTCTGTGAGTGGAAGTCACAGAACACTAAGCGGTTTCTCAGAAAGCTTCTTTCCAGATTTCATCTGAGGATATTTCCTTTTTCACCTTAGCCCTCTATGGGCTTCCAAATATCACGTTGCCAATTCCACAAGAACTGTCTTAGCGAAAGGCTTCTAGGGGGAAAGCTGTAACTGTGTGAGATGATTTCACAGAACACAAAGAAGTTCCTCAGAAATCTTCTTTCTCTTTGTTATCTTAGGACATTTCCTTTGGCCCTATAGTCTTCAAAGGGATCCGAAATATCTGTTCTCAGATTCCACAGAAATAAGGCTAACAAAGAGATCCACGAAATACAGATGTAATTCTGTGAGTGGAACACACAGAACACTAAGCGGTTTCTCAGAAAGCTTCTTTCCAGATTTAATCTGAGGATATTTCCTTTTTCACCATTGCCCTCTATGACCTTCCAAATATCACTTTGTCAATTCCACAAGAACTGTCTTAGCGAAAGGCTTCCAGAGGGGAAAGCTGTAACTCTGTGAGATGATTTCACAGAACACAAAGAAGTTTCTCAGAAAGCTTCTTTCTCTTTGGTATCGGAGGATATTTCCTTTGGCCCTATAGTCTTCAAAGGGATCCGAAATATCTGTTCTCAGATTCCACAGAAATAAGGCTAGCAAAGAGATCCACGAAATACAGATGTAACTCTGTGAGATGAATTAACAGAACACTAAGCAGTTTCTCAGAAATCTTCTTTCCATATTTCATCTGAGGATATTTCGTTTTTCACCATAGCCGTCTAAGGGCTTCCAAATATCACTTTGCCAATTCCACAAGAACTGTCTTAGCGAAAGGCTTCTTGAGGGGAAAGCTGTAACTCTGTGAGATGATTTCACAGAACACAAAGAAGTTTCTCAGAAAGCTTCTTTCTCTTTGTTATCGGAGGATTTTTCCTTTGGCCCTATAGTCTTCAAAGGGATCCGAAATATCTGTTCTCAGATTCCACAGAAATAAGGCTAGCAAAGAGATCCACGAAATACAGATGTAACACTGTGAGATGAATTAACAGAACACTAAGCACTATCTCAGAAAGCTTCTTTCCAGGTTTCATCCGAGGATAATTCCTTTTTCACCGTAGCCGTCTATGGGCTTCCAAATATCACCTTGCCAATTCCACAAGAACTGTCTTAGCGAAAGGCTTCTTGAAGGGAATGCTGTAACTCTGTGAGATGATTTCAGAGAACACAAAGAAGTTTCTCAGAAAGCTTCTTTCTATTTGTTATCGGAGGATTATTCCTTTGGCCCTATAGTCTTCAAAGGGATCCGAAATATCTGTTCTCAGATTCCACAGAAATAAGGCTAGCAAAGAGATCCACGAAGTACAGATGTAACTCTGTGAGATGAATTAACAGAACACTAAGCAGTTTCTCAGAAAGCTTCTTTCCAGATTTCATCTGAGGATATTTCCTTTTTCACCATAGCCCTCTATGGGCTTCCAAATATCACTTTGCCAATTCCACAAGAACTGTCTTAGCGAAAGGCTTCTTGAGGGGAAAGCTGTAACTCTGTGAGGTGATTTCACAGGACACAAAAAAGTTTCTCAGAAAGCTTCTTTCTTTTTGTTGTCAGAGGATATTTCCTTTGGCCCTATAGTCTTCAAAGGGATCCGAAATATCTGTTCTCAGATTCCACAGAAATAAGGCTAGCAAAGAGATCCACGAAATACAGATGTAACTCTGTGAGTGGAAGTCACAGAACACTAAGCGGTTTCTCAGAAAGCTTCTTTCCAGATTTCATCTGAGGATATTTTATTTTTCGCCTTAGCCCTCTATGGGCTTCCAAATATCACTTTGCCAATTCCACAAGAACTGTCTTAGCGAAAGGCTTCTTGAGGGGAAAGCTCAAACTCTGTGAGATGAATTCACAGAACACAAAGAAGTTTCTCAGAAAGCTTCTTTCTCTTTGTTATCTTAGGACATTTCCTTTGGCCCTATAGTCTTCAAAGGGATCCGAAATATCTGTTCTCAGATTCCACAGAAATAAGGCTAGCAAAGAGATCCACGAAATACAGATGTAACTCGGAGAGATGAATTAACAGAACACTAAGCAGTTTCTCAGAAAGCTTCTTTCCAGATTTCATCTGAGGATATTTCCTTTTTCACCATAGCCCTCTATTGGCTTCCAAATACCACTTTGCCAATTCCACAAGAACTGTCTAAGCGAAAGGCTTCTTGAGGGGAAAGCTGTAACTCTGTGAGATGATTTCACAGAACACAAAGAAGTTTCTCAGAAAGCTTCTTTCTCTTTGTTATCGGAGGATATTTCCTTTGGCCCTATAGTCTTCAAAGGGATCCGAAATATCTGTTCTCAGATTCCACAGAAATAAGGCTAGCAAGGAGATCCACGAAATACAGATGTAACTCTGTGAGATGAATTAACAAAACACTAAGTAGTTTCTCAGAAAGCTTCTTTCCAGATTTCATCTGAGGATATTTCCTTTTTCACCATAGCCCACTAAGGGCTTCCAAATATCACTTTGCCAATTCCACAAGAACTGTCTTAGCGAAAGGCTTCTTGAGGGGAAAGCTGTAACTCTGTGAGATGATTTCAAGGAACACAAAGAAGTTTCTCAGAGAGATTCTTTCTGTTTGTTGTAGGAGGATATTTCCTTTGGCCCTATAGTCTTCAAAGGGATCCGAACTATCTGTACTCAGATTCCACAGAAATAAGGCTAGCAAAGAGATCCACGAAAGACAGATGTAACTCTGTGAGTGGAAGTCACAGAACACTAAGCGTTTTCTCAGAAAGCTGCTTTCCAGATTTCATCTGAGGATATTTCCTTTTTCACCATAGCCCTCTAGGGTCTTCCAAATATCACTTTGCCAATTCCACAAGAACTGTCTTAGCGAAAGGCTTCTAGAGGGGAAAGCTGTAACTCTGTGAGATGATTTCACAGAACACAAAGAAGTTTCTCAGAAAGCTTCTTTCTCTTTGTTATCGGAGGATATTTCCTTTGGCCCTATAGTCTTCAAAGGGATCCGAAATATCTGTTCTCAGATTCCACAGAAATAAGGCTAGCAAAGAGATCCACGAAATACAGATGTAACTCTGTGAGATGAATTAACAGAACACTAAGCAGTTTCTCAGAAATCTTCTTTCCATATTTCATCTGAGGATATTTCGTTTTTCAACATAGCCGTCTAAGGGCTTCCAAATATCACTTTGCCAATTCCACAAGAACTGTCTTAGCGAAAGGCTTCTTGAGGGGAAAGCTGTAACTCTGTGAGATGATTTCACAGAACAAAAAGAAGTTTCTCAGAAAGCTTCTTTCTCTTTGTTATCGGAGGATATTTCCTTTGGCCCTATAGTCTTCAAAGGGATCCGAAATATCTGTTCTCAGATTCCACAGAAATAAGGCTAGCAAAGAGATTCACGAAAGACAGGTGTAACTCTGTGAGATGAATTAACAGAACACTAAGCAGTTTCTCAGAAAGCTTCTTTCCAGATTTCATCTGAGGATATTTCCTTTTTCACCATAGCCCTCTAAGGGCTTCCAAATATCACTTTGCCAATTCCACAAGAACTGTCTTAGCGAAAGGCTTCTTGAGGGGAAAGCTGTAACTCTGTGAGATGATTTCACAGAACACAAAGAAGTTTCTCAGAAAGCTTCTTTCTCTTTGTTATAGGAGGATTTTTCCTTTGGCCCTATAGTCTTCAAAGGGATCCGAAATATCTGTTCTCAGATTCCACAGAAATAAGGCTAGCAAAGAGATCCACGAAATACAGATGTAACACTGTGAGATGAATTAACAGAACACTAAGCACTACCTCAGAAAGCTTCTTTTCAGGTTTCATCTGAGGATATTTCCTTTTTCACCATAGCCGTCTGAGGGCTTCCAAATATCACTTTGCCAATTCCACAAGAACTGTCTTAGCGAAAGGCTTCTTGAGGGGAAAGCTGTAACTCTGTGAGATGATTTCACAGAACACAAAGAAGTTTCTCAGAAAGCTTCTTTCTCTTTGTTATCGGAGGATATTTCCTTTGGCCCCATAGTCTTCAAAGGGATTCGAAATATCTGTTCTCAGATTCCACAGAAATAAGGCTAGCAAAGAGATCCACGAAGTACAGATGTAACTCTGTGAGATGAATTAACAGAACACTAAGCAGTTTCTCAGAAAGCTTCTTTCCAGATTTCATCTGAGGATATTTCCTTTTTCACCATAGCCCTCTATGGGCTTCCAAATATCACTTTGCCAATTCCACAAGAACTGTCTTAGCGAAAGGCTTCTTGAGGGGAAAGCTGTAACTCTGTGAGGTGATTTCACAGGACACAAAAAAGTTTCTCAGCAAGCTTCTGTCTTTTTGTTGTCAGAGGATATTTCCTTTACCCCTATAGTCTTCAAAGGGATCCGAAATATCTGTTCTCAGATTCCACAGAAATAAGGCTAGCAAAGAGATCCACGAAATACAGATGTAACTCTGTGAGTGGAAGTCACAGAACACTAAGCGGTTTCTCAGAAAGCTTCTTTCCAGATTTCATCTGAGGATATTTCATTTTTCGCCTTAGCCCTCTATGGGCTTCCAAATATCACTTTGCCAATTCCACAAGAACTGTCTTAGCGAAAGACTTCTTGAGGGGAAAGCTCTAACTCTGTGAGATGAATTCACAGAACACAAAGAAGTTTCTCAGAAAGCTTCTTTCTCTTTGTTATCTTAGGACATTTCCTTTGGCCCTATAGTCTTCAAAGGGATCCGAAATATCTGTTCTCAGATTCCACAGAAATAAGGCTAGCAAAGAGATCCACGAAATACAGATGTAACTCGGAGAGATGAATTAACAGAACACTAAGCAGTTTCTCAGAAAGCTTCTTTCCAGATTTCATCTGAGGATATTTCCTTTTTCACCATAGCCCTCTATGGGCTTCCAAATACCACTTTGCCAATTCCACAAGAACTGTCTTAGCGAAAGGCTTCTTGAGGGGAAAGCTGTAACTCTGTGAGATGATTTCACAGAACACAAAGAAGTTTCTCAGAAAGCTTCTTTCTCTTTGTTATCGGAGGATATTTCCTTTGGCCCTATAGTCTTCAAAGGGATCTGAAATATCTGTTCTCAGACTCCACAGAAATAAGGCTAGCAAGGAGATCCACGAAATACAGATGTAACTCTGTGAGATGAATTAACAAAACACTAAGTAGTTTCTCAGAAAGCTTCTTTCCAGATTTCATCTGAGGATATTTCCTTTTTCACCATAGCCCACTAAGGGCTTCCAAATATCACTTTGCCAATTCCGCAAGAACTGTCTTAGCGAAAGGCTTCTTGAGGGGAAAGCTGTAACTCTGTGAGATGATTTCAAGGAACACAAAGAAGTTTCTCAGAGAGATTCTTTCTGTTTGTTGTAGGAGGATATTTCCTTTGGCCCTATAGTCTTCAAAGGGATCCGAACTATCTGTACTCAGATTCCACAGAAATAAGGCTAGCAAAGAGATCCACGAAAGACAGATGTAACTCTGTGAGTGGAAGTCACAGAACACTAAGCGTTTTCTCAGAAAGCTGCTTTCCAGATTTCATCTGAGGATATTTCCTTTTTCACCATAGCCCTCTAGGGTCTTCCAAATATCACTTTGCCAATTCCACAAGAACTGTCTTAACGAAAGGCTTCTAGAGGGGAAAGCTGTAACTCTGTGAGATGATTTCACAGAACACAAAGAAGTTTCTCAGAAAGCTTCTTTCTCTTTGTTATCGGAGGATATTTCCTTTGGCCCTATAGTCTTCAAAGGGATCCGAAATATCTGTTCTCAGATTCCACAGAAATAAGGCTAGCAAAGAGATCCACGAAATACAGATGTAACTCTGTGAGATGAATTAACAGAACACTAAGCAGTTTCTCAGAAATCTTCTTTCCATATTTCATCTGAGGATATTTCGTTTTTCACCATAGCCGTCTAAGGGCTTTCAAATATCACTTTGCCAATTCCACAAGAACTGTCTTAGCGAAAGGCTTCTTGCGGGGAAAGCTGTAACTCTGTGAGATGATTTCACAGAACAAAAAGAAGTTTCTCAGAAAGCTTCTTTCTCTTTGTTATCGGAGGATATTTCCTTTGGCCCTATAGTCTTCAAAGGGATCCGAAATATCTGTTCTCAGATTCCACAGAAATAAGGCTAGCAAAGAGATTCACGAAAGACAGGTGTAACTCTGTGAGATGAATTAACAGAACACTAAGCGGTTTCTCAGAAAGCTTCTTTCCAGATTTCATCTGAGGATATTTCCTTTTTCACCATAGCCCTCTAAGGGCTTCCAAATATCACTTTGCCAATTCCACAAGAACTGTCTTAGCGAAAGGCTTCTTGAGGGGAAAGCTGTAACTCTGTGAGATGATTTCACAGAACACAAAGAAGTTTCTCAGAAAGCTTCTTTCTCTTTGTTATCGGAGGATATTTCCTTTGGCCCTATAGTCTTCAAAGGGATCCGAAATATCTGTTCTCAGATTCCACAGAAATAAGGCTAGCAAAGAGATCCACGAAATACAGATGTAACACTGTCAGATGAATTAACAGAACACTAAGCACTATCTCAGAAAGCTTCTTTCCAGGTTTCATCTGAGGATATTTCCTTTTTCACCGTAGCCGTCTATGGGCTTCCAAATATCACTTTGCCAATTCCACAAGAACTGTCTTAGCGAAAGGCTTCTTGAAGGGAATGCTGTAACTCTGTGAGATGATTTCAGAGAACACAAAGAAGTTTCTCAGAAAGCTTCTTTCTCTTTGTTATCGGAGGATATTTCCTTTGGCCCTATAGTCTTCAAAGGGATCCGAAATATCTGTTCTCAGATTCCACAGAAATAAGGCTAGCAAAGAGATCCACGAAAGACAGATGTAACTCTGTGAGATGAATTAAAAGAACACTAAGTAGCTTCTCAGAAAGCTTCTTTCCAGATTTCATCTGAGGATATTTCCTTTTTCACCATAGCCCTCTATGGGCTTCCAAATATCACTTTGCCAATTCCGCTAGAACTGTCTTAGCGAAAGGCTTCCTGAGGGGAGAGCTGTAACTCTGTGAGATGATTTCAGAGAACACAAAGAAGTTTCTCAGAAAGCTTCTTTCTATTTGTTATCGGAGGATTATTCCTTTGGCCCTATAGTCTTCAAAGGGATCCGAAATATCTGTTCTCAGATTCCACAGAAATAAGGCTAGCAAAGAGATCCACGAAATACAGATGTAACACTGTGAGATGAATTAACAGAACACTAAGCACTACCTCAGAAAGCTTCTTTTCAGGTTTCATCTGTGGATATTTCCTTTTTCACCATAGCCGTCTAAGGGCTTCCAAATATCACTTTGCCAATTCCACAAGAACTGTCTTAGCGAAAGGCTTCTTGAGGGGAAAGCTGTAACTCTGTGAGATGATTTCACAGAACACAAAAAAGTTTCTCAGAAAGCTTCTTTCTCTTTGTTATCGGAGGATATTTCCTTTGGCCCCATAGTCTTCAAAGGGATCCGAAATATCTGTTCTCAGATTCCACGGAAATAAGGCTAGCAAAGAGATCCACGAAGTACAGATGTAACTCTGTGAGATGAATTAACAGAACACTAAGCAGTTTCTCAGAACGCTTCTTTCCAGATTTCATCTGAGGATATTTCCTTTTTCACCATAGCCCTCTATGGGCTTCCAAATATCACTTTGCCAATTCCACAAGAACTGTCTTAGCGAAAGGCTTCTTGAGGGGAAAGCTGTAACTCTGTGAGGTGATTTCACAGGACACAAAAAAGTTTCTCAGAAAGCTTCTTTCTTTTTGTTGTCAGAGGATATTTCCTTTGGCCCTATAGTCTTCAAAGGGATCCGAAATATCTGTTCCCAGATTCCACAGAAATAAGGCTAGCAAAGAGATCCACGAAATACAGATGTAACTCTGTGAGTGGAAGTCACAGAACACTAAGCGGTTTCTCAGAAAGCTTCTTTCCAGATTTCATCTGAGGATATTTCATTTTTCGCCTTAGCCCTCTATGGGCTTCCAAATATCACTTTGCCAATTCCACAACAACTGTCTTAGCGAAAGACTTCTTGAGGGGAAAGCTCTAACTCTGTGAGATGAATTCACAGAACACAAAGAAGTTTCTCAGAAAGCTTCTTTCTCTTTGTTATCTTAGGACATTTCCTTTGGCCCTATAGTCTTCAAAGGGATCCGAAATATCTGTTCTCAGATTCCACAGAAATAAGGCTAGCAAAGAGATCCACGAAATACAGATGTAACTCGAAGAGATGAATTAACAGAACACTAAGCAGTTTCTCAGAAAGCTTCTTTCCAGATTTCATCTGAGGATATTTCCTTTTTCACCATAGCCCTCTATTGGCTTCCAAATACCACTTTGCCAATTCCACAAGAACTGTCTTAGCGAAAGGCTTCTTGAGGGGAAAGCTGTAACTCTGTGAGATGATTTCACAGAACACAAAGAAGTTTCTCAGAAAGCTTCTTTCTCTTTGTTATCGGAGGATATTTCCTTTGGCCCTATAGTCTTCAAAGGGATCCGAAATATCTGTTCTCAGATTCCACAGAAATAAGGCTAGCAAGGAGATCCACGAAATACAGATGTAACTCTGTGAGATGAATTAACAGAACACTAAGTAGTTTCTCAGAAAGCTTCTTTCCAGATTTCATCTGAGGATATTTCCTTTTTCACCATAGCCCACTAAGGGCTTCCAAATATCACTTTGCCAATTCCACAAGAACTGTCTTAGCGAAAGGCTTCTTGAGGGAAAAGCTGTAACTCTGTGAGATGATTTCAAGGAACACAAAGAAGTTTCTCAGAGAGATTCTTTCTGTTTGTTGTAGGAGGATATTTCCTTTGGCCCTATAGTCTTCAAAGGGATCCGAACTATCTGTACTCAGATTCCACAGAAATAAGGCTAGCAAAGAGATCCACGAAAGACAGATGTAACTCTGTGATTGGAAGTCACAGAACACTAAGCGTTTTCTCAGAAAGCTGCTTTCCAGATTTCATCTGAGGATATTTCCTTTTTCACCATAGCCCTCCAGGGTCTTCCAAATGTCACTTTGCCAATTCCACAAGAACTGTCTTAGCGAAAGGCTTCTTGAGGGGAAAGCTGTAACTCTGTGAGATGATTTCAGAGAACACAAAGAAGTTTCTCAGAAAGCTTCTTTCTATTTGTTATCGGAGGATTATTCCTTTGGCCCTATAGTCTTCAAAGGGATCCGAAATATCTGTTCTCAGATTCCACAGAAATAAGGCTAGCAAAGAGATTCACGAAAGACAGGTGTAACTCTGTGAGATGAATTAACAGAACACTAAGCAGTTTCTCAGAAAGCTTCTTTCCAGATTTCATCTGAGGATATTTCCTTTTTCACCATAGCCCTCTAAGGGCTTCCAAATATCACTTTGCCAATTCCACAAGAACTGTCTTAGCGAAAGGCTTCTTGAGGGGAAAGCTGTAACTCTGTGATATGATTTCACAGAACACAAAGAAGTTTCTCAGAAAGCTTCTTTCTCTTTGTTATAGGAGGATTTTTCCTTTGGCCCTATAGTCTTCAAAGGGATCCGAAATATCTGTTCTCAGATTCCACAGAAATAAGGCTAGCAAAGAGATCCACGAAATACAGATGTAACACTGTGAGATGAATTAACAGAACACTAAGCACTATCTCAGAAAGCTTCTTTCCAGGTTTCATCTGAGGATATTTCCTTTTTCACCATAGCCCTCTATTGGCTTCCAAATACCACTTTGCCAATTCCACAAGAACTGTCTTAGCGAAAGGCTTCTTGAGGGGAAAGCTGTAACTCTGTGAGATGATTTCACAGAACACAAAGAAGTTTCTCAGAAAGCTTCTTTCTCTTTGTTATCGGAGGATATTTCCTTTGGCCCTATAGTCTTCAAAGGGATCCGAAATATCTGTTCTAAGATTCCACAGAAATAAGGCTAGCAAGGAGATCCACGAAATACAGATGTAACTCTGTGAGATGAATTACCAGAACACTAAGTAGTTTCTCAGAAAGCTTCTTTCCAGATTTCATCTGAGGATATTTCCTTTTTCACCATAGCCCACTAAGGGCTTCCAAATATCACTTTGCCAATTCCACAAGAACTGTCTTAGCGAAAGGCTTCTTGAGGGGAAAGCTGTAACTCTGTGAGATGATTTCAAGGAACACAAAGAAGTTTCTCAGAGAGATTCTTTCTGTTTGTTGTAGGAGGATATTTCCTTTGGCCCTATAGTCTTCAAAGGGATCCGAACTATCTGTACTCAGATTACACAGAAATAAATCTAGCAAAGAGATCCACGAAAGACAGATGTAACTCTGTGAGTGGAAGTCACAGAACACTAAGCGTTTTCTCAGAAAGCTGCTTTCCAGATTTCATCTGAGGATATTTCCTTTTTCACCATAGCCCTCTAGGGTCTTCCAAATGTCACTTTGCCACTTCCACAAGAACTGTCTTAGCGAAAGGCTTCTTGAGGGGAAAGCTGTAACTCTGTGAGAAGATTTCAGAGAACACAAAGAAGTTTCTCAGAAAGCTTCTTTCTATTTGTTATCGGAGGATTATTCCTTTGGCCCTATAGTCTTCAAAGGGATCCGAAATATCTGTTCTCAGATTCCACAGAAACAAGGCTAGCAAAGAGATTCACGAAAGACAGGTGTAACTCTGTGGGATGAATTAACAGAACACTAAGCAGTTTCTCAGAAAGCTTCTTTCCAGATTTCATCTGAGGATATTTCCTTTTTCACCATAGCCCTCTAAGGGCTTCCAAATATCACTTTGCCAATTCCACAAGAACTGTCTTAGCGAAAGGCTTCTTGAGGGGAAAGCTGTAACTCTGTGATATGATTTCACAGAACACAAAGAAGTTTCTCAGAAAGCTTCTTTCTCTTTGTTATAGGAGGATTTTTCCTTTGGCCCTATAGTCTTCAAAGGGATCCGAAATATCTGTTCTCAGATTCCACAGAAATAAGGCTAGCAAAGAGATCCACGAAATACAGATGTAACACTGTGAGATGAATTAACAGAACACTAAGCACTATCTCAGAAAGCTTCTTTCCAGGTTTCATCTGAGGATATTTCCTTTTTCACCATAGCCGTCTAAGGGCTTCCAAATATCACTTTGCCAATTCCAAAAGAACTGTCTTAGCGAAAGGCTTCTTGAAGGGTAAGCTGTAACTCTGTGAGATGATTTCAGAGAACACAAAGAAGTTTCTCAGAAAGCTTCTTTCTCTTTGTTATCGGTGGATATTTCCTTTGGCCCTATAGTCTTCCCAGGGATCCGAAATATCTGTTCTCAGATTCCACAGAAACAAGGCTAGCAAAGAGATCCACGAAAGACAGATGTAACTATGTGAGAAGAATTAAAAGAACACTAAGTAGCTTCTCAGAAAGCTTCTTTCCAGATTTCATCTGAGGATATTTCCTTTTTCACCATAGCCGTCTATGGCCTTCCAAATATCACTTTGCCAATTCCGCTAGAACAGTCTTAGCGAAAGGCTTCTTGAGGGGAAAGCTGTAACTCTGTGAGATGATTTCAGAGAACACAAAGAAGTTTCTCAGAAAGCTTCTTTCTATTTGTTATCGGAGGATTATTCCTTTGGCCCTATAGTCTTCAAAGTGATCCGAAATATCTGTTCTCAGATTCCACAGAAATAAGGCTAGCAAAGAGATCCACGAAATACAGATGTAACACTGTGAGATGAATTAACAGAACACTAAGCACTACCTCAGAAAGCTTCTTTTCAGGTTTCATCTGAGGATATTTCCTTTTTCACCATAGCCCTCTAAGGGCTTCCAAATATCACTTTGCCAATTCCACAAGAACTGTCTTAGCGAAAGGCTTCTTGAGGGGAAATCTGTAACTCTGTGAGATGATTTCACAGAACACAAAGAAGTTTCTCAGAAAGCTTCTTTCTCTTTGTTATCGGAGGATATTTCCTTTGGCCCCATAGTCTTCAAAGGGATCCGAAATATCTGTTCTCAGATTCCACAGAAATAAGGCTAGCAAAGAGATCCACGAAATACAGATGTAACTCTGTGAGTGGAAGTCACAGAACACTAAGCGGTTTCTCAGAAAGCTTCTTTCCAGATTTCATCTGAGGATTTTTCCTTTTTCACCTAAGCCCTCTATTGGCTTCCAACTATCACTTTGCCAATTCCAGAAGAACTCTCTTAGTGAAAGGCTTCTTGAGGGGAAAGCTGTAACTCTGTGAGATGATTTCACAGAACACAAAGAAGTTTCTCAGAAAGCTTCTTTCTCTTTGTTATCGGAATATTTTTCCTTTGGACCTATAGTCTTCAAAGGGATCCGAAATATCTGTTCTCAGATTCCACAGAAATAAGGCTAGCAAAGAGATCCCCGAAATAAAGATGTAACTCTGTGAGATGAATTAACAGAACACTAAGCAGTTTCTCAGAAAGCTTCTTTAAAGATTTCATGTGAGGATATTTCCTTTTTTACCGTAGCCGTCTATGGGCTTCCAAATATCACTTTGCCAATTCCACAAGAACTGTCTTAGCGAAAGGCTTCTAGGGGGAAAGCTGTAACTCTGTGAGATGATTTCACAGAACACAAAGAAGATCCTCAGAAATCTTCTTTCTCTTTTTTATCGGAGGATATTTCCTTTGGCCCTATAGTCTTCAAAGGGATCCGAAATATCTGTTCTCAGATTCCACAGAAATAAGGCTAGCAAAGAGATCCACGAAATACAGATGTAATTCTGTGAGTGGAACACACAGAACACTAAGCGGTTTCCCAGAAAGCTTCTTTCCAGATTTCATCTGAGGATATTTCCTTTTTCACCATTGCCCTCTATGACCTTCCAAATATCACTTTGCCAATTCCACAAGAACTGTCTTAGCGAAAGGCTTCTTGAGGGGAAAGCTGTAACTCTGTGAGTTGATTTCACAGAACACAAAGAAGTTTCTCAGAAAGCTTCTTTCTCTTTGGTATCGGAGGATATTTCCTTTGGCCCTATAGTCTTCAAAGGGATCCGAAATATCTGTTCTCAGATTCCACAGAAATAAGGCTAGCAAAGAGATCCACGAAATACAGATGTAACTCTGTGAGATGAATTAACAGAACACTAAGCAGTTTCTCAGAAATCTTCTTTCCATATTTCATCTGAGGATATTTCGTTTTTCACCATAGCCGTCTAAGGGCTTCCAAATATCACTTTTCCAATTCCACAAGAACTGTCTTAGCGAAAGGCTTCTTGAGGAGAAAGCTGTAACTCTGTGAGATGATTTCACAGAACACAAAGAAGTTTCTCAGAAAGCTTCTTTCTCTTTGTTATCGGAGGATATTTCCTTTGGCCCTATAGTCTTCAAAGGGATCTGAAATATCTGTTCTCAGATTCCACAGAAATAAGGCTAGCAAAGAGATCCACGAAATACAGATGTAACACTGTGAGATGAATTAACAGAACACTAAGCACTATCTCAGAAAGCTTCTTTCCAGGTTTCATCTGAGGTTATATCCTTTTTCACCTTAGCCCTCTATGGGCTTCCAACTATCACTTTGCCAATTCCAGAAGAACTCTCTTAGTGAAAGGCTTCTTGAGGGGAAAGCTGTAACTCTGTGAGATGATTTCACAGAACACAAAGAAGTTTCTCAGAAAGCTTCTTTCTCTTTGTTATCGGAGTATTTTTCCTTTGGACCTATAGTCTTCAAAGGGATCCGAAATATCTGTTCTCAGATTCCACAGAAATAAGGCTAGCAAAGAGATCCACGAAATACAGATGTAACTCTGTGAGATCAATTAACAGAACACTAAGCAGTTTCTCAGAAAGCTTCTTTAACGATTTCATCTGAGGATATTTCCTTTTTCACCATAGCCCTCTATGGGCTTCCAAATATCACTTTGCCAATTCCACAAGAACTGTCTTAGCGAAAGGCATCTAGGGGGAAAGCTGTAACTCTGTGAGATGATTTCACAGAACACAAAGAAGTTTCTCAGAAAGCTTCTTTCTCTTTGTTATCGGAGGATATTTCCTTTGGCCCTATAGTCTTCAAAGGGATCCGAAATATCTGTTCTCAGATTCCACAGAAATAAGGCTAGCAAAGAGATCCATGAAATACAGAAGTAACTCTGTGAGATGAATTAACAGAACACTAAGCAGTTTCTCAGAAATCTTCTTTCCATATTTCATCTGAGGATATTTCGTTTTTCACCATAGCCGTCTAAGGGCTTCCAAATATCACTTTGCCAATTCCACAAGAACGGTCTTAGCGAAAGGCTTCTTGAGGGGAAAGCTGTAACTCTGTGATATGATTTCACAGAACACAAGGAAGTTTCTCAGAAAGCTTCTTTCTCTTTGTTATAGGTGGATTTTTCCTTTGGCCCTATAGTCTTCAAAGGGATCCGAAATATCTGTTCTCAGATTCCACAGAAATAAGGCTAGCAAAGAGTTCCACGAAATACAGATGTAACACTGTGAGATGAATTAACAGAACACTAAGCACTATCTCAGAAAGCTTCTTTCCAGGTTTCATCTCAGGATATTTCCTTTTTCACCATAGCCGTCTAAGGGCTTAAAAATATCACTTTGCCAATTCCACAAGAACTGTCTTAGCGAAAGGCTTCTTGAAGGGAAAGCTGTAACTCTGTGAGATGATTTCAGAGAACACAAAGAAGTTTCTCAGAAAGCTTCTTTCTCTTTGTTATCGGTGGATATTTCCTTTGGCCCTATAGTCTTCCCAGGGATCCGAAATATCTGTTCTCAGATTCCACAGAAACAAGGCTAGCAAAGAGATCCACGAAAGACAGATGTAACTCTGTGAGAAGAATTAAAAGAACACTAAGTAGCTTCTCAGAAAGCTTCTTTCCAGATTTCATCTGAGGATATTTCCTTTTTCACCATAGCCGTCTACGGGCTTCCAAATATCACTTTGCCAATTCCGCTAGAACTGTCTTAGCGAAAGGCTTCTTGAGGGGAAAGCTGTAACTCTGTGAGATGATTTCAGAGAACACAAAGAAGTTTCTCAGAAAGCTTCTTTCTATTTGTTATCGGAGGATTATTCCTTTGGCCCTATAGTTTTCAAAGTGATCCGAAATATCTGTTCTCAGATTCCACAGAAATAAGGCTAGCAAAGAGATCCACGAAATACAGATGTAACTCTCTGAGATGAATTAACAGAACACTAAGCACTACCTCAGAAAGCTTCTTTTCAGGTTTCATCTGAGGATATTTCCTTTTTCACCATAGCCGTCTAAGGGCTTCCAAATATCACTTTGCCAATTCCACAAGAACTGTCTTAGCGAAAGGCTTCTTGAGGGGAAAGCTGTAACTCTGTGAGATGATTTCACAGAACACAAAGAAGTTTCTCAGAAAGCTTCTTTCTCTTTGTTATCGGAGGATATTTCCTTTGGCCCCATAGTCTTCAAAGGGATCCGAAATATCTGTTCTCAGATTCCACAGAAATAAGGCTAGCAAAGAGATCCACGAAATACAGATGTAACTCTCTGAGTGGAAGTCACAGAACACTAAGCGGTTTCTCAGAAAGCTTCTTTCCAGATTTCATCTGAGGATATTTCCTTTTTCACCTTAGCCCTCTATGGGCTTCCAACTATCACTTTGCCAATTCCAGAAGAACTCTCTTAGTGAAAGGCTTCTTGAGGGGAAAGCTGTAACTCTCTGAGATGATTTCACAGAACACAAAGAAGTTTCTCAGAAAGCTTCTTTCTCTTTGTTATCGGAATATTTTTCCTTTGGACCTATAGTCTTCAAAGGGATCCGAAATATCTGTTCTCAGATTCCACAGAAATAAGGCTAGCAAAGAGATCCCCGAAATACAGATGTAATTCTGTGAGATGAATTAACAGAACACTAAGCAGTTTCTCAGAAAGCTTCTTTAAAGATTTCATCCAAGGATATTTCCTTTTTCACCATAGCCCTCTGTGGGCTTCCAAATATCACTTTGCCAATTCCACAAGAACTGTCTTAGCGAAAGGCTTCTAGGGGGAAAGCTGTAACTCTGTGAGATGATTTCACAGAACACAAAGAAATTCCTCAGAAAGCTTCTTTCTCTTTGTTATCGTAGGACATTTCCTTTGGCCCTATAGTCTTCAAAGGGATCCGAAATATCTGTTCTCAGATTCCAGAGAAATAAGGCTAGCAAAGAGATCCAAGAAATACAGATGTAATTCTGTGAGTGGAACACACAGAACACTAAGCGGTTTCTCAGAAAGCTTCTTTCCAGATTTCATCTGAGGATATTTCCTTTTTCACCATTGCCCTCTATGAACTTCCAAATATCACTTTGCCAATTCCACAAGAACTGTCTTAGCGAGAGGCTTCTAGAGGGGAAAGCTGTAACTCTGTGAGTTGATTTCACAGAACACAAAGAAGTTTCTCAGAAAGCTTCTTTCTCTTTTTTGTCGGAGGATATTTCCTTTGGCCCTATAGTCTTCAAAGGGATCCGAAATATCTGTTCTCAGATTCCACAGAAATAAGGCTAGCAAAGAGATCCACGAAATACAGATGTAACTCTGTGAGATGAATTAACAGAACACTAAGCAGTTTCTCAGAAATCTTCTTTATATATTTCATCTGAGGATATTTCGTTTTTCACCATAGCCGTCTAAGGGCTTCCAAGTATCACTTTGCCAATTCCACAAGAACTGTCTTAGCGAAAGGCTTCTTGAGGGGAAAGCTGTAACTCTGTGAGATGATTTCACAGAACACAAAGAAGTTTCTCAGAAAGCTTCTTTCTCCTTGTTATCGGAGGATATTTCCTTTGTCCCTATAGTCTTCAAAGGGATCCGAAATATCTGTTCTCAGATTCCACAGAAATAAGGCTAGCAAAGAGATACACGAAAGACAGATGTAACTCTGTGAGATGAATTAACAGAACACTAAGCAGTTTCTCAGAAAGCTTCTTTCCAGATTTCATCTGAGGATATTTCCTTTTTCACCATAGCCGTCTATGGGCTTCCAAATATCACTTTGCCAATTCCGCAAGAACTGTCTTAGCGAAAGGCTTCTTGAGGGGAAAGCTGTAACTCTGTGAGATGATTTCACAGAACACAAAGAAGTTTCTCAGAAAGCTTCTTTCTCTTTGTTATCGGAGGATTTTTCCTTTGGCCCTATAGTCTTCAAAGGGATCCGAAATATCTGTTCTCAGATTCCACAGAAATAAGGCTAGCAAAGAGATCCACGAAATACAGATGTAACACTGTGACATGAATTAACAGAACACTAAGCACTATCTCAGAAAGCTTCTTTCCAGGTTTCATCTGAGGATATTTCCTTTTTCACCATAGCCGTCTAAGGGCTTCCAAATATCACTTTGCCAATTCCACAAGAACTGACTTAGCGAAAGGCTTCTTGAAGGGAATGCTGTAACTCTGTGAGATGATTTCACAGAACACAAAGAAGTTTCTCAGAAAGCTTCTTTTTCTTTGTTATCGGAGGATATTTCCTTTGGCCCTATAGTCTTCAAAGGGATCCGAAATATCTGTTCTCAGATACCACAGAAATAAGGCTAGCAAAGAGAACCACGAAATACAGATGTAACTCTCTGAGATGAATTAACAGAACATTAAGCAGTTTCTCAGAAAGCTTCTTTCCAGATTTCATCTGAGGATATTTCCTTTTTCACCATAGCCCTCTATGGGCTTCCAAATATCACTTTGCCAATTCCAAAAGAACTGTCTTAGCGAAAGGCTTCTTGAGGGGAAAGCTGTAACTCTGTTAGGTGATTTCACAGAACACTAAGAAGTTTCTCAGAAAGCTTCTTTCTTTTTGTTGTCAGAGGATATTTCCTTTGGCCCTATAGTCTTCAAAGGGATCCGAAATATCTGTTCTCAGATTCCACAGAAATAAGGCTAGCAAAGAGATCCACGAAATACAGATGTAACTCTGTGAGTGGAAGTCACAGAACACTAAGCGGTTTCTCAGAAAGCTTCTTTCCAGATTTCATCTGAGGATATTTCCTTTTTCACCTTAGCCCTCAATGGGCTTCCAAATATCACTTTGCCAATTTCACAAGAACTGTCTGAGCGAAAGGCTTCTTGTGGGGAAAGCTGTAACTCTGTGAGATGATTTCACAGAACACAAAGAAGTTTCTCAGAAAGCTTCTTTCTCTTTTTTATCGGAGGACATTTCCTTTGGCCCTATAGTCTTCACAGGGATCCGAAATATCTGTTCTCAGATTAAACAAAAATAAGTCTAGCAAAGAAATCCACGAAATACAGATGTAACTCGGAGAGATGAATTAACAGAACACTAAGCAGTTTCTCAGAAAGCTTCTTTAAAGATTTCATCTGAGGATATTTCCTTTTTCACCTTAGCCCTCTATGGGCTTCCAAATATCACTTTGCCAATTCCACAAGAACTGTCTTAGCGAAAGGCTTCTAGGGGGAAAGCTGTAACTCTGTGAGATGATTTCACAGAACACAAAGAAGTTCCTCAGAAAGCTTCTTTCTCTTTGTTATCGTAGGACATTTCCTTTGGCCCTATAGTCTTCAAAGGGATCCGAAATATCTGTTCTCAGATTCCACAGAAATAAGGCTAGCAAAGAGATCCACGAAATACAGATGTAATTCTGTGAGTGGAACACACAGAACACTAAGTGGTTTCTCAGAAAGCTTCTTTCCAGGTTTCATCTGAGGATATTTCCTTTTTCACCATAGCCGTCTAAGGGCTTCCAAATATCACTTTGCCAATTCCACAAGAACTGTCTTAGCGAAAGGCTTCTTGAAGGGAATGCTGTAACTCTGTGAGATGATTTCACAGAACACAAAGAAGTTTCTCAGAAAGCTTCTTTCTCTTTGTTATCGGAGGATATTTCCTTTGGCCCTATAGTCTTCAAAGGGATCCGAAATATCTGTTCTCAGATACCACAGAAATAAGGCTAGCAAAGAGAACCACGAAATACAGATGTAACTCTGTGAGATGAATTAACAGAACATTAAGCAGTTTCTCAGAAAGCTTCTTTCCAGATTTCATCTGAGGATATTTCCTTTTTCACCATAGCCCTCTATGGGCTTCCAAATATCACTTTGCCAATTCTACAAGAGCTGTCTTAGCGAAAGGCTTCTTGAGGGGAAAGCTGTAACTCTGTGAGGTGATTTCACAGAACACAAAGAAGTTTCTCAGAAAGCTTCTTTCTTTTTGTTGTCAGAGGATATTTCCTTTGGCCCTATAGTCTTCAAAGGGATCCGAAATATCTGTTCTCACATTCCACAGAAATAAGGCTAGCAAAGAGATCCACGAAATACAGATGTAACTCTGTGAGTGGAAGTCACAGAACACTAAGCGGTTTCTCAGAAAGCTTCTTTCCAGATTTCATCTGAGGATATTTCCTTTTTCACCTTAACCCTCAATGGGCTTCCAAATATCACTTTGCCAATTCCACAAGAACTGTCTTAGCGAAAGGCTTCTTGAGGGGAAAGCTGTAACTCTGTGAGATGATTTCACAGAACACAAAGAAGTTTCTCAGAAAGCTTCTTTCTCTTTTTTATCGGAGGACATTTCCTATGTCCCTATAGTCTTCACAGGGATCCGAAATATCTGTTCTCAGATTCCACAGAAATAAGGCTAGCAAAGAGATCCACGAAAGACAGATGTAACTCTGTGAGTGGAAGTCACAGAACACTAAGCGGTTTCTCAGAAAGCTTCTTTCCAGATTTCATCTGAGGATATTTCCTTTTTCAACATAGCCCTCTATGGGCTTCCAAATATCACTTTGCCAATTCCACAACAACTGTCTTAGCGAAAGGCTTCTTGAAGGGAAAGCTGTAACTCTGTGAGATGATTTCACAGAACACAAAGAAGTTTCTCAGAGAGCTTCTTTCTCTTTGTTATCGGAGGCTATTTCCTTTGGACCTATAGTCTTCAAAGGGATCCGAAATATCTGTTCTCAGATTCCACAGAAATAAGGCTAGCAAAGAGATCCACGAAATACAGATGTAACTCTGTGAGATGAATTAACAGAACACTAAGCAGTTTCTCAGAAAGCTTCTTTCCAGATTTCATCTGAGGATATTTCCTTTTTCACCATAGCCCTCTATGGGCTTCCAAATATCACTATGCCAATTACACAAGAACTGTCTTAGCGAAATGCTTCTAGAGGTAAAGCTGTAACTCTGTGAGATGATTTCACAGAACACAAAGAAGTTTCTCAGAAAGCTTCTGTCTCTTTGTTATCGGAGGATATTTCCTTTGGCCCTATAGTCTTCAAAGGGATCCGAAATATCTGTTCTCAGATTCCACAGAAATAAGGCTAGCAAAGATATCCAGGAAATACAGATGTAACTCTGTGAGTGGAAGTCACAGAACACTAAGCGGTTTCTCAGAAAGCTTCTTTCCAGATTTCATCTGAGGATATTTCCTTTTTCACTCTAGCCTTCTATGGCTTCCAAATATCACTTTGCCAATTCCACAAGAACTGTCTTAGCGAAAGGCTTCTTGAGGGGAAAGCTGTAACTCTGTGAGATGATTTCACAGAACACAAAGAAGTTTCTCAGAAATCTTCTTTCTCTTTGTTGTCGGAGGATATTTCCTTTGGCCCTATAGTCTTCAAAGGGATCCGAAATATCTGTTCTCAGATTCCACAGAAATAAGGCTAGCAAAGAGATCCACGAAAGACAGATGTAACTCTGTGAGATGAATTAACAGTACACTAAGCAGTTTCTCAGAAAGCTTCTTTCCAGATTTCATCTGAGGATATTTCCTTTTTCACCATAGCCCTCTATGGGCTTCCAAATATCACTTAGCCAATTCCACAAGAACTGTCTTAGCGAAAGTCTTCTTGAGGGGAAAGCTGCAACTCTGTGAGATGATTTCACAGAACACAAAGAAGTTTCTCAGAAAGCTTCTTTCTCTTTGTTATCGGAGGATTTTTCCTTTGGCCCTGTAGTCTTCAAAGGGATCCGAAATATCTGTTCTCAGATTCCACAGAAATAAGGCTAGCAAAGAGATCCACGAAATACAGATGTAAATCTGTGAGATGAATTAACAGAACACTAAGGAGTTTCTCAGAAAGCTTCTTTAAAGATTTCAACTGAGGATATTTCCTTTTTCACCATAGCCCTCTATGGGCTTCCAAATATCACTTTGCCAATTCCACAAGAACTGTCTTAGCGAAAGGCTTCTTGAAGGGAAAGCTGTAACTCTGTGAGATGATTTCACAGAACACATAGAAGTTTCTCAGAAAGCTTCTTTCTCTTTGTTATCGTAGGACATTTCCTTTGGCCCTATAGTCTTCAAAGGGATCCGAAATATCTGTTCTCAGATTCCACAGAAATAAGGCTAGCAAAGAGATCCACGAAAAAAAGATGTAACTCTGTGAGTGGAAGTCACAGAACACTAAGCGGTTTCTCAGAAACCTTCTTTCCAGATTTCATCTGAGGAGATTTCCTTTTTCACCATAGCCCTCTATGGGCTTCCAAATATCACTTTGCCAATTCCACAAGAACTCTCTTAGCGAAAAGCTTCTTCAGGAGAAAGCTGTAACTCTGTGAGATGATTTCACAGAACACAAAGAAGTTTCTCAGAAAGCTTCTTTCTCTTTGTTATCGGAGGATATTTCCTTTGGCCCTATAGTCTTCAAAGGGATCCGAAATATCTGTTCTCAGATTCCACAGAAATAAGGCTAGGAAAGAGGTCCACGAAAGACAGATGTAACTCTGTGAGATGAATTAACAGAACACTAAGCAGTTTCTCAGGAAGCTTCTTTCCAGATTTCATCTGAGGATATTTCCTTTTTCAACACAGCCCTCTATGGGCTTCCAAATATCCCTTTGCCAATTCCACAAGAACTGTCTTAGCGAAAGGCTTCTTGAGAGGAAAGCTGTAACTCTGTGAGATGATTTCACAGAACACAAAGAAGTTTCTCAGGAAGCTTCTTTCTCTTTGTTATCGGAGGATTTTTCCTTTGGCCCCATAGTCTTCAAAGGGATCCGAAATATCTGATCTCAGATTCCACAGAAATAATGCTAGCAAAGAGATCCACAAAATACAGATGTAACTCTGCGAGATGAATTAACAGAACACTAAGCAGTTTCGCAGAAAGCTTCTTTAAAGATTTCATCTGAGGATATTTCCTTTTTCACCATAGCCGTCTATGGGCTTCCAAATATCACTTTGCCAATTCCACAAGAACTGTCTTAGCGAAAGGCTTCTTGAGGGGAAAGCTGTAACTCTGTGAGATGATTTCACAGAACACATAGAAGTTTCTCAGAAAGCTTCTTTCTCTTTGTTATCGTAGGACATTTCCTTTGGCCCTACAGTCTTCAAAGTGATCCGAAATATCTGTTCTCAGATTCCACAGAAATAAGGCTAGCAAAGAGATCCACGAAATACAGATGTAACTCTGTGAGATGAATTAACAGAACACTAAGCAGTTTCTCAGAAATCTTCTTTCCATATTTCATCTGAGGATATTTGCTTTTTCACCATAGCCCTCTATGGGCTTCAAAATATCACTTAGCCAATTCCACAAGAACTGTCTTAGCGAAAGGCTTCTTGAGGGGAAAGCTGTAACTCTGAGAGATGATTTTACAGAACACAAAGAAGTTTCTCAGAAAGCTTCTTTCTCTTTGTTATTGGAGGATATTTCCTTTGGCCCTATAGTCTTAAAAGGGATCCGAAATATCTGTTCTCAGATTCCACAGAAATAAGGCTAGCAAAATATCCAGGAAATACAGATGTAACTCTGTGAGTGGAAGTCACAGAACACTAAGCAGTTTCTCAGGAAGATTCTTTCCAGATTTCATCTGAGGATATTTCCTTTTTCAACACAGCCCTCTATGGGCTTCCAAATATCCCTCTGCCAATTCCACAAGAACTGTCTTAGCCAAAGGCTTCTTGAGGGGAAAGCTGTAACTCTGTGAGATGATTTCACGGAACACAAAGAAGTTTCTCAGAAAGCTTCTTTCTCTTTGTTATCGGAGGATATTTCCTTTGGCCTTATAGTCTTCAAAGGGATCCGAAATATCTCTTCTCGGATTCCACAGAAAAAAGGCTAGCAAAGAGATCCACGATATACAGATATAACTCTGTGAGATGAATTAACAGAACACTAAGCAGTTTCTCAGAAAGCTTCTTTCCAGATTTCTTCTGAGGATATTTCCTTTTTCAACATTACCCTCTATGGGCTTCCAAATATCACTTTGCCAATTCCACAAGAACTGTCTTAACGAAAGGCTTCTTGAGGGGAAAGCTGTAACTCTGTGAGATGATTTCACAGAACACAAAGAAGTTTCTCAGAAAGCTTCTTTCTCTTTGTTATTGGAGGATTTTTCCTTTGGCCCTATAGTCTTCAAAGGGATCCGAAATATCTGTTCTCAGATTCCACAGAAATAAGGCTAGCAAAGAGATCCACGAAATACAGATGTAACTCTGTGAGATGAATTAACAGAACACTAAGCACTTTCTTAGAAAGCTTCTTTAAAGATTTCATCTGAGGATATTTCCTTTTTCACCCTAGCCCTCTATGGGCTTCCAAATATCACTTTGCCAATTCCACAAGAACTGTCTTAGCCAAAGGCTTCTTGAGGGGAAATCTGTAACTCTGTGAGGTGATTTCACAAAACACAAAGAAGTTTCTCATAAAGCTTCTTTCTCTTTGTTATCGGAGGACATTTCCTTTGGCCCTATAGTCTTCAAAGGGATCCGAAATATCTGTTCTCAGTTTCCACAGAAATAAGGCTAGCAAAGAGATCCACGAAAGACAGATGTAGCTCTGTGAGATGAATTAACAGAACACTAAGCAGTTTCTCGGAAAGCTTCTTTCCAGATTTCATCTGAGGATATTTCCTTTTTCACCATAGCCGTCTAAGGGCTTCCAAATATCACTTTGCCAATTCCACAAGAACTGTCTTAGCGAAAGGCTTCTTGAGGGGAAAGCTGTAACTCTGTGAGATGATTTCACAGAAGACAAAGAAGTTTCTCAGAAAGCTTCTTTCTCTTTGTTGTCGGAGGATATTTGCTTTGGCCCTATAGTCTTCAAAAGGATCCCAAATATCTGTTCTCAGATTACACAGAAATAAGCCTAGGAAAGAGATCCACGAAATACAGATGTAACTCTGTCAGTGGAAGTCACAGAACACTAAGCGGTTTCTCAGAAAGCTTCTTTCCAGATTTCATCTGAGGATATTTCCTTTTTCACCCTAGCCCTCTATGGGCTTCCAAATATCACTTTGCCAATTCCACAAGAACTGTCTTAGCGAAAGGCTTCTTGAGGGGAAAGCTGTAACTCTGTGAGATGATTTCACAGAACACAAAGAAGTTTCTCAGAGAGCTTCTTTCTCTTTGTTATCGGAGGATATTTCCTATGGCCCTATAGTCTTCAAAGGGATCCGAAATATCTGTCTCAGATTCCACAGAAATAAGGCTAGCAAAGAGATCCACGAAAGACAGATGTAACTCTGTGAGTGGAAGTCACAGAACAGTAAGCGGTTTTTCAGAAAGCTTCTTTACAGATTTCATCTGAGGATATTTTCTTTTTCACCATAGCCCTCTAAGGGCTTCCAAATATCACTTTGCCAATTCCACAAGAACTGTCTTAGCGAAAGGCTTCTTGAGGGGAAAGCTGTAACTCTGTGAGATGATTTCACAGAACACAAAGAAGTTTCTCAGAAAGCTTCTTTCTCTTTGTTGTCGGAGGATATTTCCTTTGGCCCTATAGTCTTCAAAGGGATCCGAAATATCTGTTCTCAGATTCCACAGAAATAAGGCTAGCAAAGAGACCCACGAAAGACAGATGTAACTCTGTGAGTGGAAGTAACAGAACACTAAGCGGTTTCTCAGAAAGCTTCTTTCCAGATGTCATCTGAGGATATTTCCTTTTTCACCATAGGCCTCTATGGGCTTCCAAATATCACTTTGCCAATTCCACAAGAACTGCCTCAGAGAAAGGCTTCTTGAGGGGAAAGCTGTAACTCTGTGAGATGATTTCACAGAACACAAAGAAGTTTCTCAGAAAGCTTCTTTCTCTTTGTTATCGGAGGATATTTCCTTTGGCCCTATAGTCTTCAAAGGAATCCGAAATATCTGTTCTCAGATTCCACAGAAATAAGGCAAGCAAACAGATCCACGAAATACAGATGTAGCTCTGTGAGATGAATTAACAGAACACTAAGCAGTTTCTCAGAAAGCTTCTTTTCAGATTTCATCTGAGGATATTTCCTTTTTCATCATAGCCCTCTATGGGCTTCCAAATATCACTTTGCCAATTCCACAAGAACTGTCTTAGCGAAAGGCTTCTTGAGGGGAAATCTGTAACTCTGTGAAATGATTTCACAGAACACAAAGAAGTTTCTCAGAAAGCTTCTTTCTCTTTGTTATCGGCGGATTTTTCTTTGGCCCTATAGTCTTCAAAGGGATCCGAAATATCTGCTCTCAGATTCCACAGAAATAACGCTAGCAAAGAGATCCACGAAAAAAAAGATGTAATTCTGTGAGTGGAAGTCACAGAACACTAAGTGGTTTCTCAGAAAGCTTCTTTCCAGATTTCATCTGAGGATATTTCCTTTTTCACCCTAGCCCTCTAAGGGCTTCCAAATATCACTTTGCCAATTCCACAAGAACTGTCTTAGCCAAAGGCTTCTTGAGGGGAAATCAGTAACTCTGTGAGGTGATTTCACAGAACACAAAGAAGTTACTCATAAAGCTTCTTTCTCTTTGTTATCGGAGGATTTTTCCTTTGGCCCTATAGTCTTCAAAGGGATCCGAAATATCTGTTCTCAGATTCCACAGAAATAAGGCTAGCAAAGAGATCCACGAAATACAGGTGCAACTCTGTGAGATGAATTAACAAAACACTAAGCAGTTTCTCAGAAAGCTTCTTTAAAGATTTCATCGGAGAATATTTCCTTTTTCACCATAGCCCTCTATGGGCTTCCAAATATCACTTTGCCAATTCCACAAGAACTGTCTTAGCCAAAGGCTTCTTGAGGGGAAATCAGTAACTCTGTGAGGTGATTTCACAGAACACAAAGAAGTTACTCATAAAGCTTCTTTCTCTTTGTTATCAGAGGACATTTCCTTTGGCCCTATAGTCTTCAAAGGGATCCGAAATATCTGTTCTCAGATTCCACAGAAATAAGGGTAGCAGAGAAATCCACGAAATACATATGTAACACGGTGAGATGAATTAACAGAACACTAAGCAGTTTCTCAAAAAGCTTCTCTCCAGATTTCATCTGAGGATATTTCCTTTTTCACCATAGCCCTCTATGGGGTTCCAAATATCACTTTGCCAATTCCACAAGAACTGTCTCAGCGAAAGGCTTCTTGAGGGGAAAGCTGTAACTCTGTGAGATGATTTCACAGAACACAAAGAAGTTTCTCAGAAAGCTTCTTTCTCTTTGTTATCGGAGGATATTTCCTTTGGCCGTATAGTCTTCAAAGGGATCCGAAATATCTGTTCTCAGATTCCACAGATAAGGCTAGCAAACAGATCCACGAAATACAGATGTAACTCTGTGAGATGAATTAACAGAACACTAAGCAGTTTCTCAGAAAGCTTCTTTCCAGATTTCATCTGAGGATATTTCCTTTTTCACCATAGCCCTCTATGGGCTTCCAAATATCACTTTGCCAATTCCACAAGAACTGTCATAGCGAAAGGCTTCTTGAGGGGAAAGCTGTAACTCTGTGAGATGATTTCACAGAAAACAAAGAAGTTTCTCAGAAACCTTCTTTCTCTTTGTTGTCGGAGGATATTTCCTTTGGCCCTATAGTCTTCAAAGGGATCCGAAATATCTGTTCTCAGATTCCACAGAAATAAGGCTAGCAAAGAGATCCACGAAATACAGATGTAACTCTGTGAGTGGAAGTCACAGAACACTAAGCGGTTTTTCAGAAAGCTTCTTTACAGATTTCATCTGAGGATATTTCCTTTTTCACCGTAGCCCTCTAAGGGCTTCCAAATATCACTTTGCCAATTCCACAAGAACTGTCTTAGCGAAAGGCTTCTTGAGGGGAAAGCTGTAACTCTGTGAGATGATTTCACAGAACACAAAGAAGTTTCTCAGAAAGCTTCTTTCTCTTTGTTATCGGAGGATATTTCCTTTGGCCCTATAGCCTTCAAAGGGATCCGAAATATCTGTTCTCAGATTCCACAGAAATAAGGCTAGCAAAGAGATCCACGAAAGACAGATGTAACTCTTTGAGATGAATTAACAGAACACTAAGCAGTTTCTCAGAAAGCTTCTTTCCAGATTTCTTCTGAGGATATTTCCTTTTTCACCATAGCCCTCTATGGGCTTCCAAATATCACTTGGCCAATTCCACAAGAACTGTCTTAGCGAAAGGCTTCTTGAGGGGAAAGCTGTAACTCTGTGAGATGATTTCACAGAACACAAAGAAGTTTATCAGAAAGCTTCTTTCTCTTTGTTATCGGAGGATTTTTCCTTTGGCCCTATAGTCTTCAAAGGGATCTGAAATATCTGTTCTCAGATTCCACAGAAATAAGGCTAGCAAAGAGATCCACGAAATACAGATGTAACTCTGCGAGATGAATTAACAGAACACTAAGCAGTTTCTCAGAAAGCTTCTTTAAAGATTTCGTCTGAGGATATTTCCTTTTTCACCATAGCCCTCTTTGGACTTCCAAATATCACTTTGCCAATTCCACAAGAACTGTCTTAGCGAAAGGCTTCTTGAGGGGAAAGCTGTAACTCTCTGAGATGATTTCACAGAACACAAAGAAGTTTCTCAGAAAGCTTCTTTCTCTTTGTTATCGGAGGATTTTTCCTTTGGCCCAATAGTCTTCAAAGGGATCCGAAATATCTGTTCTCAGATTCCACAGAAATAAGGCTAGCAAAGAGGTCCACGAAATACAGATGTAACTCTGTGAGATGAATTAACAGAACACTAAGCAGTTTCTCTGAAAGCTTCTTTCCAGATTTCATCTGAGGATATTTCCTTTTTCACCATAGCCCTCTATAGGCTTCCAAATATCACTTTGCCAATTCCACAAGAACTGTCTTAGAGAAAGACTTCTTGAGGGGAAAGCTGTAACTCTGTTAGATGATTTCGCAGAACACAAAGTAGTTTCTCAGAAAGCTTCTTTCTCTTTGTTATCGGAGGATATTTCCTTTGGCCATATAGTCTTCAAAGGGATCCGAAATATCTGTCTCAGATTCCACAGAAATAAGGCTAGCAAACAGATCCACGAAAGACAGATGTAACTCTGTGAGATGAATTAAGAGAACACTAAGCAGTTTCTCAGAAAGCTTCTTTCCAGATTTCTTCTGAGGATATTTCCTTTTTCACCATAGCCCTCTATGGGCTTCCAAATATCACTTTGCCATTTCCACAAGAACTGTCTTAGCGAAAGGCTTCTTGAGGGGAAAGTTGTAACTCTGTGAGATGATTTCACAGAACACAAAGAAGTTTCTCAGAAAGCTTCTTTCTCTTTGTTATCGGAGGATATTTCCTTTGGCCCTATAGTCTTCAAAGGGATCCGAAATATCTGTTCTCAGATTCCACAGAAATAAGGCTAGCAAAGAGATCCACGAAATACAGATGTAACTCTGTGAGATGAATTGACAGAACACTAAGCAGTTTCTCAGAAAGCTTCTTTAAAGATTTCATCTGAGGATATTTCCTTTTTCACCATAGCCCTCTATGGGCTTCCAAATATCACTTTGCCAATTCCACAAGAACTGTCTTAGCCAAAGGCTTCTTGAGGGGAAATCTGTAACTCTGTGAGGTGATTTCACAGAACAGAAAGAAGTTTCTCAGAAAGCTTCTTTCTCTTTGTTATCGGAGGACATTTCCTTTGGCCCTATAGTCTTCAAAGGGATCCGAAATATCTGTTCTCAGGTTCCACAGAAATAAGGCTAGCAAAGAAATCCACGAAATACAGATGTAACTCGGTGAGATGAATTAACAGAACACTAAGCAGTTTCTCAGAAAGCTTCTTTCCAGATTTCATCTGAGGATATTTCCTTTTTCACCATAGCCCGCTATGGGCTTCCAAATATCACTTTGCCAATTCCACAAGAACTGTCTTAGCGAAAGGCTTCTTGAGGGAAAGCTGTAACTCTGTGAGATGATTTCACAGAACACAAAGAAGTTTCTCAGAAAGCTTCTTTCTCTTTGTTATCGGAGGATTTTTCCTTTGGCCCTATAGTCTTCAAAGGGATCCGAAATATCTGTTCTCAGATTCCACAGAAATAAGGCTAGCAAAGAGATCCACGAAAGACAGATGTAACTCTGTGAGATGAATTAACAGAACACTAAGCAGTTTCTCAGAAAGCTTCTTTCCAGATTTGATCTGAAGATATTTCCTTTTTCTCAATAGCCGTCTATGGGCTTCCAAATATCACTTTGCCAATTCCACAAGAACTGTCTTAGCGAAAGGCTTCTTGAGGGGAAAGCTGTAACTCTGAGAGATGATTTCACAGAAGACAAAGAAGTTTCTCAGAAAGCTTCTTTCTCTTTGTTATCGGAGGATATTTCCTTTGGCCATATAGTCTTCAAAGGGATCCGAAATATCTGTCTCAGATTCCACAGAAATAAGGCTAGCAAACAGATCCA
Organism: Macaca fascicularis; assembly: GCF_037993035.2. Lineage (NCBI taxonomy): Eukaryota > Metazoa > Chordata > Mammalia > Primates > Cercopithecidae > Macaca > Macaca fascicularis. The sequence continues at coordinate 88,476,127 of NC_088379.1, forward strand.
CGAAAGACAGATGTAACTCTGTGAGATGAATTAAGAGAACACTAAGCAGTTTCTCAGAAAGCTTCTTTCCAGATTTCTTCTGAGGATATTTCCTTTTTCACCATAGCCCTCTATGGGCTTCCAAATATCACTTTGCCATTTCCACAAGAACTGTCTTAGCGAAAGGCTTCTTGAGGGGAAAGCTGTAACTCTGTGAGATGATTTCACAGAACACAAAGAAGTTTCTCAGAAAGCTTCTTTCTCTTTGTTATCGGAGGATATTTCCTTTGGCCCTATAGTCTTCAAAGGGATCCGAAATATCTGTTCTCAGATTCCACAGAAATAAGGCTTCAAAGAGATCCACGAAATACAGATGTAACTCTGTGAGATGAATTAACAGAACACTAAGCAGTTTCTCAGAAAGCTTCTTTCCAGATTTCATCTGAGGATATTTAATTTTTCACCGTAGCCCTCTATGGGCTTCCAAATATCACTTTGCCAATTCCACAAGAACTGTCTTAGCGAAAGGCTTCTTGAGGGGAAAGATGTAACTCTGTGAGATGATTTCACAGAACACAAAGAAGTTTCTCAGAAACCTTCTTTCTCTTTGTTGTCGGGGGATATTTTCTTTGGCCCTATACTCTTCAAAGGGATCCGAAATATCTGTTCTCAGATTCCAAAGAAATAAGGCTAGCAAAGAGATCCACGAAATACAGAAATAACTCTGTCAGTGGAAGTCACAGAACACTAAGCGGTTTCTCAGAAAGCTTCTTTCCAGATTTCATCTGAGGATATTTCCTTTTTCACCATAGCCCTCTAAGGGCTTCCAAATATCACTTTGCCAATTCCACAAGAACTGTCTTAGCGAAAGGCTTCTTGAGGGGAAAGCTGTAACTCTGTGAGATGATTTCACAGAACACAAAGAAGTTTCTCAGAAAGCTTCTTTCTCTTTGTTATCGGAGGATATTTCCTTTGGCCGTATAGTCTTCAAAGGGATCCGAAATATCTGTTCTCAGATTCCACAGATAAGGCTAGCAAAGAGATCCACGAAATACAGATGTAACTCTGTGAGTGGAAGTCACAGAACACTAAGCGGTTTTTCAGAAAGCTTCTTTACAGATTTCATCTGAGGATATTTCCTTTTTCACCGTAGCCCTCTAAGGGCTTCCAAATATCACTTTGCCAATTCCACAAGAACTGTCTTAGCGAAAGGCTTCTTGAGGGGAAAGCTGTAACTCTGTGAGATGATTTCACAGAACACAAAGAAGTTTCTCAGAAAGCTTCTTTCTCTTTGTTATCGGAGGATATTTCCTTTGGCCCTATAGCCTTCAAAGGGATCCGAAATATCTGTTTTCAGATTCCACAGAAATAAGGCTAGCAAAGAGATCCACGAAAGACAGATGTAACTCTTTGAGATGAATTAACAGAACACTAAGCAGTTTCTCAGAAAGCTTCTTTCCAGATTTCTTCTGAGGATATTTCCTTTTTCACCATAGCCCTCTATGGGCTTCCAAATATCACTTTGCCAATTCCACAAGAACTGTCTTAGAGAAAGACTTCTTGAGGGGAAAGCTGTAACTCTGTTAGATGATTTCACAGAACACAAAGTAGTTTCTCAGAAAGCTTCTTTCTCTTTGTTATCGGAGGATATTTCCTTTGGCCATATAGTCTTCAAAGGGATCCGAAATATCTGTCTCAGATTCCACAGAAATAAGGCTAGCAAACAGATCCACGAAAGACAGATGTAACTCTGTGAGATGAATTAAGAGAACACTAAGCAGTTTCTCAGAAAGCTTCTTTCCAGATTTCTTCTGAGGATATTTCCTTTTTCACCATAGCCCTCTTTGGGCTTCCAAATATCACTTTGCCATTTCCACAAGAACTGTCTTAGCGAAAGGCTTCTTGAGGGGAAAGTTGTAACTCTGTGAGATGATTTCACAGAACACAAAGAAGTTTCTCAGAAAGCTTCTTTCTCTTTGTTATCGGAGGATATTTCCTTTGGCCCTATAGTCTTCAAAGGGATCCGAAATATCTGTTCTCAGATTCCACAGAAATAAGGCTAGCAAAGAGATCCACGAAATACAGATGTAACTCTGTGAGATGAATTGACAGAACACTAAGCAGTTTCTCAGAAAGCTTCTTTAAAGATTTCATCTGAGGATATTTCCTTTTTCACCATAGCCCTCTATGGGCTTCCAAATATCACTTTGCCAATTCCACAAGAACTGTCTTAGCCAAAGGCTTCTTGAGGGGAAATCTGTAACTCTGTGAGGTGATTTCACAGAACAGAAAGAAGTTTCTCCGAAAGCTTCTTTCTCTTTGTTATCGGAGGACATTTCCTTTGGCCCTATAGTCTTCAAAGGGATCCGAAATATCTGTTCTCAGGTTCCACAGAAATAAGGCTTGCAAAGAAATCCACGAAAGACAGATGTAACTCGGTGAGATGAATTAACAGAACACTAAGCAGTTTCTCAGAAAGCTTCTTTCCAGATTTCATCTGAGGATATTTCATTTTTCACCATAGCCCGCTATGGGCTTCCAAATATCACTTTGCCAATTCCACAAGAACTGTCTTAGCGAAAGGCTTCTTGAGGGAAAGCTGTAACTCTGTTGGATGATTTCACAGAGCACAAAGAAGTTTCTCAGAAAGCTTCTTTCTCTTTGTTATCGGAGGATTTTTCCTTTGGCCCTATAGTCTTCAAAGGGATCTGAAATATCTGTTCTCAGATTCCACAGAAATAAGGCTAGCAAAGAGATCCACGAAATACAGATGTAACTCTGCGAGATGAATTAACAGAACACTAAGCAGTTTCTCAGAAAGCTTCTTTAAAGATTTCGTCTGAGGATATTTCCTTTTTCACCATAGCCCTCTTTGGACTTCCAAATATCACTTTGCCAATTCCACAAGAACTGTCTTAGCGAAAGGCTTCTTGAGGGGAAAGCTGTAACTCTCTGAGATGATTTCACAGAACACAAAGAAGTTTCTCAGAAAGCTTCTTTCTCTTTGTTATCGGAGGATTTTTCCTTTGGCCCAATAGTCTTCAAAGGGATCCGAAATATCTGTTCTCAGATTCCACAGAAATAAGGCTAGCAAAGAGGTCCACGAAATACAGATGTAACTCTGTGAGATGAATTAACAGAACACTAAGCAGTTTCTCTGAAAGCTTCTTTCCAGATTTCATCTGAGGATATTTCCTTTTTCACCATAGCCCTCTATAGGCTTCCAAATATCACTTTGCCAATTCCACAAGAACTGTCTTAGAGAAAGACTTCTTGAGGGGAAAGCTGTAACTCTGTTAGATGATTTCGCAGAACACAAAGTAGTTTCTCAGAAAGCTTCTTTCTCTTTGTTATCGGAGGATATTTCCTTTGGCCATATAGTCTTCAAAGGGATCCGAAATATCTGTCTCAGATTCCACAGAAATAAGGCTAGCAAACAGATCCACGAAAGACAGATGTAACTCTGTGAGATGAATTAAGAGAACACTAAGCAGTTTCTCAGAAAGCTTCTTTCCAGATTTCTTCTGAGGATATTTCCTTTTTCACCATAGCCCTCTATGGGCTTCCAAATATCACTTTGCCATTTCCACAAGAACTGTCTTAGCGAAAGGCTTCTTGAGGGGAAAGTTGTAACTCTGTGAGATGATTTCACAGAACACAAAGAAGTTTCTCAGAAAGCTTCTTTCTCTTTGTTATCGGAGGATATTTCCTTTGGCCCTATAGTCTTCAAAGGGATCCGAAATATCTGTTCTCAGATTCCACAGAAATAAGGCTAGCAAAGAGATCCACGAAATACAGATGTAACTCTGTGAGATGAATTGACAGAACACTAAGCAGTTTCTCAGAAAGCTTCTTTAAAGATTTCATCTGAGGATATTTCCTTTTTCACCATAGCCCTCTATGGGCTTCCAAATATCACTTTGCCAATTCCACAAGAACTGTCTTAGCCAAAGGCTTCTTGAGGGGAAATCTGTAACTCTGTGAGGTGATTTCACAGAACAGAAAGAAGTTTCTCAGAAAGCTTCTTTCTCTTTGTTATCGGAGGACATTTCCTTTGGCCCTATAGTCTTCAAAGGGATCCGAAATATCTGTTCTCAGGTTCCACAGAAATAAGGCTAGCAAAGAAATCCACGAAATACAGATGTAACTCGGTGAGATGAATTAACAGAACACTAAGCAGTTTCTCAGAAAGCTTCTTTCCAGATTTCATCTGAGGATATTTCCTTTTTCACCATAGCCCGCTATGGGCTTCCAAATATCACTTTGCCAATTCCACAAGAACTGTCTTAGCGAAAGGCTTCTTGAGGGAAAGCTGTAACTCTGTGAGATGATTTCACAGAACACAAAGAAGTTTCTCAGAAAGCTTCTTTCTCTTTGTTATCGGAGGATTTTTCCTTTGGCCCTATAGTCTTCAAAGGGATCCGAAATATCTGTTCTCAGATTCCACAGAAATAAGGCTAGCAAAGAGATCCACGAAAGACAGATGTAACTCTGTGAGATGAATTAACAGAACACTAAGCAGTTTCTCAGAAAGCTTCTTTCCAGATTTGATCTGAAGATATTTCCTTTTTCTCAATAGCCGTCTAAGGGCTTCCAAATATCACTTTGCCAATTCCACAAGAACTGTCTTAGCGAAAGGCTTCTTGAGGGGAAAGCTGTAACTCTGAGAGATGATTTCACAGAAGACAAAGAAGTTTCTCAGAAAGCTTCTTTCTCTTTGTTATCGGAGGATATTTCCTTTGGCCATATAGTCTTCAAAGGGATCCGAAATATCTGTCTCAGATTCCACAGAAATAAGGCTAGCAAACAGATCCACGAAAGACAGATGTAACTCTGTGAGATGAATTAAGAGAACACTAAGCAGTTTCTCAGAAAGCTTCTTTCCAGATTTCTTCTGAGGATATTTCCTTTTTCACCATAGCCCTCTATGGGCTTCCAAATATCACTTTGCCATTTCCACAAGAACTGTCTTAGCGAAAGGCTTCTTGAGGGGAAAGCTGTAACTCTGTGAGATGATTTCACAGAACACAAAGAAGTTTCTCAGAAAGCTTCTTTCTCTTTGTTATCGGAGGATATTTCCTTTGGCCCTATAGTCTTCAAAGGGATCCGAAATATCTGTTCTCAGATTCCACAGAAATAAGGCTTCAAAGAGATCCACGAAATACAGATGTAACTCTGTGAGATGAATTAACAGAACACTAAGCAGTTTCTCAGAAAGCTTCTTTCCAGATTTCATCTGAGGATATTTAATTTTTCACCGTAGCCCTCTATGGGCTTCCAAATATCACTTTGCCAATTCCACAAGAACTGTCTTAGCGAAAGGCTTCTTGAGGGGAAAGATGTAACTCTGTGAGATGATTTCACAGAACACAAAGAAGTTTCTCAGAAACCTTCTTTCTCTTTGTTGTCGGGGGATATTTTCTTTGGCCCTATACTCTTCAAAGGGATCCGAAATATCTGTTCTCAGATTCCAAAGAAATAAGGCTAGCAAAGAGATCCACGAAATACAGAAATAACTCTGTCAGTGGAAGTCACAGAACACTAAGCGGTTTCTCAGAAAGCTTCTTTCCAGATTTCATCTGAGGATATTTCCTTTTACACCATAGCCCTCTAAGGGCTTCCAAATATCACTTTGCCAATTCCACAAGAACTGTCTTAGCGAAAGGCTTCTTGAGGGGAAAGCTGTAACTCTGTGAGATGATTTCACAGAACACAAAGAAGTTTCTCAGAAAGCTTCTTTCTCTTTGTTATCGGAGGATATTTCCTTTGGCCGTATAGTCTTCAAAGGGATCCGAAATATCTGTTCTCAGATTCCACAGATAAGGCTAGCAAAGAGATCCACGAAATACAGATGTAACTCTGTGAGTGGAAGTCACAGAACACTAAGCGGTTTTTCAGAAAGCTTCTTTACAGATTTCATCTGAGGATATTTCCTTTTTCACCGTAGCCCTCTAAGGGCTTCCAAATATCACTTTGCCAATTCCACAAGAACTGTCTTAGCGAAAGGCTTCTTGAGGGGAAAGCTGTAACTCTGTGAGATGATTTCACAGAACACAAAGAAGTTTCTCAGAAAGCTTCTTTCTCTTTGTTATCGGAGGATATTTCCTTTGGCCCTATAGCCTTCAAAGGGATCCGAAATATCTGTTTTCAGATTCCACAGAAATAAGGCTAGCAAAGAGATCCACGAAAGACAGATGTAACTCTTTGAGATGAATTAACAGAACACTAAGCAGTTTCTCAGAAAGCTTCTTTCCAGATTTCTTCTGAGGATATTTCCTTTTTCACCATAGCCCTCTATGGGCTTCCAAATATCACTTTGCCAATTCCACAAGAACTGTCTTAGAGAAAGACTTCTTGAGGGGAAAGCTGTAACTCTGTTAGATGATTTCACAGAACACAAAGTAGTTTCTCAGAAAGCTTCTTTCTCTTTGTTATCGGAGGATATTTCCTTTGGCCATATAGTCTTCAAAGGGATCCGAAATATCTGTTCTCAGATTCCACAGAAATAAGGCTAGCAAACAGATCCACGAAAGACAGATGTAACTCTGTGAGATGAATTAAGAGAACACTAAGCAGTTTCTCAGAAAGCTTCTTTCCAGATTTCTTCTGAGGATATTTCCTTTTTCACCATAGCCCTCTTTGGGCTTCCAAATATCACTTTGCCATTTCCACAAGAACTGTCTTAGCGAAAGGCTTCTTGAGGGGAAAGTTGTAACTCTGTGAGATGATTTCACAGAACACAAAGAAGTTTCTCAGAAAGCTTCTTTCTCTTTGTTATCGGAGGATATTTCCTTTGGCCCTATAGTCTTCAAAGGGATCCGAAATATCTGTTCTCAGATTCCACAGAAATAAGGCTAGCAAAGAGATCCACGAAATACAGATGTAACTCTGTGAGATGAATTGACAGAACACTAAGCAGTTTCTCAGAAAGCTTCTTTAAAGATTTCATCTGAGGATATTTCCTTTTTCACCATAGCCCTCTATGGGCTTCCAAATATCACTTTGCCAATTCCACAAGAACTGTCTTAGCCAAAGGCTTCTTGAGGGGAAATCTGTAACTCTGTGAGGTGATTTCACAGAACAGAAAGAAGTTTCTCAGAAAGCTTCTTTCTCTTTGTTATCGGAGGACATTTCCTTTGGCCCTATAGTCTTCAAAGGGATCCGAAATATCTGTTCTCAGGTTCCACAGAAATAAGGCTTGCAAAGAAATCCACGAAAGACAGATGTAACTCGGTGAGATGAATTAACAGAACACTAAGCAGTTTCTCAGAAAGCTTCTTTCCAGATTTCATCTGAGGATATTTCATTTTTCACCATAGCCCGCTATGGGCTTCCAAATATCACTTTGCCAATTCCACAAGAACTGTCTTAGCGAAAGGCTTCTTGAGGGAAAGCTGTAACTCTGTTGGATGATTTCACAGAGCACAAAGAAGTTTCTCAGAAAGCTTCTTTCTCTTTGTTATCGGAGGATTTTTCCTTTGGCCCTATAGTCTTCAAAGGGATCCGAAATATCTGTTCTCAGATTCCACAGAAATAAGGCTAGCAAAGAGATCCACGAAATACAGATGTAACTCTGTGAGATGATTTAACAGAACACTAAGCAGTTTCTCAGAAAGCTTCTTTCCAGATTTGATCTGAAGATATTTCCTTTTTCTCAATAGCCGCCTATGGGCTTCCAAATATCACTTTGCCAATTCCACAAGAACTGTCTTAGCGAAAGGCTTCTTGAGGGAAAAGCTGTAACTCTGAGAGATGATTTCACAGAAGACAAAGAAGTTTCTCAGAAAGCTTCTTTCTCTTTGTTATCGGAGGATATTTCCTTTGGCCCTATAGTCTTCAAAAGGATCCGAAATATCTGTTCTCAGATTCCACAGAAATAAGCCTTGGAAAGAGATCAACGACATACAGATGTAACTCTGTGAGTGGAAGTCACAGAACACTAAGCGGTTTCTCAGAAAGCTTCTTTCCATATTTCATCTGAGGATATTTCCTTTTTCACCATAGCCCTCTATGGGCTTCCAAATATCACTTTGCCAATTCCACAAGAACTGTCATAGCGAAAGGCTTCTTGAGGGGAAAGCTGTAACTCTGAGAGATGATTTTACAGACCACAAAGAAGTTTCTCAGAAAGCTTCTTTCTCTTTGTTGTCGGAGGATATTTCCTTTGGCCCTATAGTCTTCAAAGGGATCCGAAATATCTGTTCTCAGATTCCACAGAAATAACGCTAGCAAAGAGATCCACGAAATACAGATGTAACTCTGTGAGTGGAAGTCACAGAACACTAAGCGGTTTTTCAGAAAGCTTCTTTAAAGATTTCGTCAGAGGATATTTCCTTTTTCACCATAGCCCTCTATGGGCTTCCAAATATCAGTTTGCCAATTCCACAAGAACTGTCTTAGCGAAAGGCTTCTTGAGGGGAAAGCTGTAACTCTGTGAGATGATTTCACAGAACACAAAGAAGTTTCTCAGAAAGCTTCTTTCTCTTTGTTATCGGAGGATTTTTCCTTTGGCCCTATAGTCTTCAAAGGGATCTGAAATATCTGTTCTCAGATTCCACAGAAATAAGGCTAGCAAAGAGATCCACGAAATACAGATGTAACTCTGCGAGATGAATGAACAGAACACTAAGCAGTTTCTCAGAAAGCTTCTTTAAAGATTTCGTCTGAGAATATTTCCTTTTTCACCATAGCCCTCTTTGGGCTTCCAAATATCACTTTGCCAATTCCACAAGAACTGTCTTAGCGAAAGGCTTCTTGAGGGGAAAGCTGTAACTCTGTGAGATGATTTCACAGAACACAAAGAAGTTTCTCAGAAACCTTCTTTCTCTTTGTTATCGGAGGATTTTTCCTTTGGCCCAATAGTCTTCAAAGGGATCCGAAATATCTGTTCTCAGATTCCACAGAAATAAGGCTAGCAAAGAGGTCCACGAAATACAGATGTAACTCTGTGAGATGAATTAACAGAACACTAAGCAGTTTCTCAGAAAGCTTCTTTCCAGATTTCATCTGAGGATATTTCCTTTTTCACCATAGCCGTCTATAGGCTTCCAAATATCACTTTGCCAATTCCACAAGAACTGTCTTAGAGAAAGACTTCTTGAGGGGAAAGCTGTAACTCTGTTAGATGATTTCACAGAACACAAAGTAGTTTCTCAGAAAGCTTCTTTCTCTTTGTTATCGGAGGATATTTCCTTTGGCCATATAGTCTTCAAAGGGATCCGAAATATCTGTCTCAGATTCCACAGAAATAAGGCTAGCAAACAGATCCACGAAAGACAGATGTAACTCTGTGAGATGAATTAAGAGAACACTAAGCAGTTTCTCAGAAAGCTTCTTTCCAGATTTCTTCTGAGGATATTTCCTTTTTCACCATAGCCCTCTTTGGGCTTCCAAATATCACTTTGCCATTTCCACAAGAACTGTCTTAGCGAAAGGCTTCTTGAGGGGAAAGTTGTAACTCTGTGAGATGATTTCACAGAACACAAAGAAGTTTCTCAGAAAGCTTCTTTCTCTTTGTTATCGGAGGATATTTCCTTTGGCCCTATAGTCTTCAAAGGGATCCGAAATATCTGTTCTCAGATTCCACAGAAATAAGGCTAGCAAAGAGATCCACGAAATACAGATGTAACTCTGTGAGATGAATTGACAGAACACTAAGCAGTTTCTCAGAAAGCTTCTTTAAAGATTTCATCTGAGGATATTTCCTTTTTCACCATAGCCCTCTATGGGCTTCCAAATATCACTTTGCCAATTCCACAAGAACTGTCTTAGCCAAAGGCTTCTTGAGGGGAAATCTGTAACTCTGTGAGGTGATTTCACAGAACAGAAAGAAGTTTCTCAGAAAGCTTCTTTCTCTTTGTTATCGGAGGACATTTCCTTTGGCCCTATAGTCTTCAAAGGGATCCGAAATATCTGTTCTCAGGTTCCACAGAAATAAGGCTTGCAAAGAAATCCACGAAAGACAGATGTAACTCGGTGAGATGAATTAACAGAACACTAAGCAGTTTCTCAGAAAGCTTCTTTCCAGATTTCATCTGAGGATATTTCATTTTTCACCATAGCCCGCTATGGGCTTCCAAATATCACTTTGCCAATTCCAAAAGAACTGTCTTAGCGAAAGGCTTCTTGAGGGGAAAGCTGTAACTCTGTTGGATGATTTCACAGAGCACAAAGAAGTTTCTCAGAAAGCTTCTTTCTCTTTGTTATCGGAGGATTTTTCCTTTGGCCCTATAGTCTTCAAAGGGATCCGAAATATCTGTTCTCAGATTCCACAGAAATAAGGCTAGCAAAGAGATCCACGAAAGACAGATGTAACTCTGTGAGATGAATTAACAGAACACTAAGCAGTTTCTCAGAAAGCTTCTTTCCAGATTTGATCTGAAGATATTTCCTTTTTCTCAATAGCCGCCTATGGGCTTCCAAATATCACTTTGCCAATTCCACAAGAACTGTCTTAGCGAAAGGCTTCTTGAGGGAAAAGCTGTAACTCTGAGAGATGATTTCACAGAAGACAAAGAAGTTTCTCAGAAAGCTTCTTTCTCTTTGTTATCGGAGGATATTTCCTTTGGCCCTATAGTCTTCAAAAGGATCCGAAATATCTGTTCTCAGATTCCACAGAAATAAGCCTTGGAAAGAGATCAACGACATACAGATGTAACTCTGTGAGTGGAAGTCACAGAACACTAAGCGGTTTCTCAGAAAGCTTCTTTCCATATTTCATCTGAGGATATTTCCTTTTTCACCATAGCCCTCTATGGGCTTCCAAATATCACTTTGCCAATTCCACAAGAACTGTCATAGCGAAAGGCTTCTTGAGGGGAAAGCTGTAACTCTGAGAGATGATTTTACAGACCACAAAGAAGTTTCTCAGAAAGCTTCTTTCTCTTTGTTGTCGGAGGATATTTCCTTTGGCCCTATAGTCTTCAAAGGGATCCGAAATATCTGTTCTCAGATTCCACAGAAATAACGCTAGCAAAGAGATCCACGAAATACAGATGTAACTCTGTGAGTGGAAGTCACAGAACACTAAGCGGTTTTTCAGAAAGCTTCTTTAAAGATTTCGTCAGAGGATATTTCCTTTTTCACCATAGCCCTCTATGGGCTTCCAAATATCAGTTTGCCAATTCCACAAGAACTGTCTTAGCGAAAGGCTTCTTGAGGGGAGAGCTATAACTCTGTGAGATGATTTCACAGAACACAAAGAAGTTTCTCAGAAAGCTTCTTTCTCTTTGTTATCGGAGGATTTTTCCTTTGGCCCAATAGTCTTCAAAGGGATCCGAAATATCTGTTCTCAGATTCCACAGAAATAAGGCTAGCAAAGAAATCCACGAAATACAGATGTAACTCTGTGAGATGAATTAACAGAACACTAAGCAGTTTCTCAGAAAGCTTCTTTCCAGATTTCATCTGAGGATATTTCCTTTTTCACCATAGCCGTGTATGGGCTTCCAAATATCACTTTGCCAATTCCACAAGAACTGTCTTAGCGAAAGACTTCTTGAGGGGAAAGCTGTAACTCTGTGAGATGATTTCACAGAACACAAAGAAGTTTCTCAGAAAGCTTCTTTCTCTTTGTTATCGGAGGATATTTCCTTTGGCCATATAGTCTTCAAAGGGATCCGAAATATCTGTCTCAGATTCCACAGAAATAAGGCTAGCAAACAGATCCACGAAAGACAGATGTAACTCTGTGAGATGAATTAAGAGAACACTAAGCAGTTTCTCAGAAAGCTTCTTTCCAGATTTCTTCTGAGGATATTTAATTTTTCACCGTAGCCCTCTATGGGCTTCCAAATATCACTTTGCCAATTCCACAAGAACTGTCTTAGCGAAAGGATTCTTGAGGGGAAAGATGTAACTCTGTGAGATGATTTCACAGAACACAAAGAAGTTTCTCAGAAACCTTCTTTCTCTTTGTTGTCGGGGGATATTTTCTTTGGCCCTATACTCTTCAAAGGGATCCGAAATATCTGTTCTCAGATTCCAAAGAAATAAGGCTAGCACAGAGATCCACGAAATACAGAAATAACTCTGTCAGTGGAAGTCACAGAACACTAAGCGGTTTCTCAGAAAGCTTCTTTCCAGATTTCATCTGAGGATATTTCCTTTTTCACCATAGCCCTCTAAGGGCTTCCAAATATCACTTTGCCAATTCCACAAGAACTGTCTTAGCGAAAGGCTTCTTGAGGGGAAAGCTGTAACTCTGTGAGATGATTTCACAGAACACAAAGAAGTTTCTCAGAAAGCTTCTTTCTCTTTGTTATCAGAGGATTTTTCCTTTGGCCCTATAGTCTTCAAAGGGATCCGAAATATCTGTTCCCAGATTCCACAGAAATAAGGCTAGCAAAGAGATCCACGAAATACAGATGTAACTCTGTGAGATGAATTAACAGTACTCTAAGCAGTTTCTCAGAAAGCTTCTTTAAAGATTTCATCTGAGGATATTTCCTTTTTCACCATAGCCCTCTATGGGCTTCCAAATACCACTTTGACAATTCCACAAGAACTGTCTTAGCCAAAAGCTTCTTGAGGGGAAATCTGTAACTCTGTGAGGTGATTTCACAGAACAGGAAGAAGTTTCTCAGAAAGCTTCTTTCTCTTTGTTATCGGAGGACATTTCCTTTGGCCCTATAGTCTTCAAAGGGATCCGAAATATCTGTTCTCAGGTTCCACAGAAATAAGGCTAGCAAAGAAATCCACGAAATACAGATGTAACTCTGTGAGATGAATTAACAGAACACTAAGCAGTATCTCAGAAAGCTTCTTTCCAGATTTCATCTGAGGATATTTCCTTTTTCACCATAGCCCTCTATGGTCTTCCAAATATCACTTTGCCAGTTCCACAAGAACTGTCTTAGCGAAAGGCTTCTTGAGGAGAAAGCTGTAACTCTGTGAGATGATTTCACAGAACACAAAGAAGTTTCTCAGAAAGCTTCTTTCTCTTTGTTATCGGAGGATATTTCCTTTGGCCCTATAGTCTTCAAAGGGATACGAAATATCAGTTCTCAGATTCCACAGAAATAAGGCTAGCAAAGAGATCCACGAATTGCAGATGTAACTCTGTGAGATGAATTAACGGAACACTAAGCAGTTTCTCAGAAAGCTTCTTTAAAGATTTCATCTGAGGATATTTCCTTTTTCACCATAGCCCTCTATGGGCTTCCAAATATCACTTTGCCAATTCCACAAGAACTGTCTTAGCGAAAGGCTTCTTGAGGGGAAAGCTGTAACTCTGTGAGATGATTTCACAGAACACAAAGAAGTTTCTCAGAAAGCTTCCTTCTCTTTGTTATCGGAGGATTTTTCCTTTGGCCCCATAGTCTTCAAAGGGATCCGAAATATCTGTTCTCAGATTCCACAGAAATAAGGCTAGCAAAGAGATCCACGAAATACAGATGTAACTCTGTGAGATGAATTAACAGAACACTAAGCAGTTTCTCAGAAAGCTTCTTTCCAGATTTCATCTGAGGATATTTCCTTTTTCACCATAGCCCTCTATGGGCTTCCAAATATCACTTTGCCAATTCCACAAGAACTGTCTTAGCCAAAGGCTTCTTGAGGGGAAATCTGTAACTCTGTGAGGTGATTTCACAGAACACAAAGAAGTTTCTCATAAAGTTCTTTCTCTTTGTTATCGGAGGACATTTCCTTTGGCCCTATAGTCTTCAAAGGGATCCGAAATATCTGTTCTCAGATTCCACAGAAATAAGGCTAGCAAAGAAATCCACGAAATACAGATGTAACTCGGTGAGATGAATTAACAGAACACTAAGCAGTTTCTTAGAAAGCTTCTTTCCAGATTTCATCTGAGGATATTTCCTTTTTCAACATAGCCCTCTATGGGCTTCCAAATATCACTTTGCCAATTCCACAAGAACTGTCTTAGCGAAAGGCTTCTTGAGGGGAAAGCTGTAACTCTGTGCGATGATTTCACAGAAGACAAAGAAGTTTCTCAGAAAGCTTCTTTCTCTTTGTTGTCGGAGGATATTTCCTTTGGCCCTATAGTCTTCAAAGGGATCCGAAATATCTGTTCTCAGATTCCACAGAAATAAGCCTAGGAAAGAGATCAACGAAATACAGATGTAACTCTGTGAGTGGAAGTCACAGAACACTAAGCGGTTTCTCAGAAAACTTCTTTCCAGATTTCATCTGAGGATATTTCCTTTTTCACCATAGCCCTCTATGGGCTTCCAAATGTCACTTTGCCAATTCCACAAGAACTGTCTTAGCGAAAGGCTTCTTGAGGGGAATGCTGTAACTCTGAGAGATGATTTTACAGACCACAAAGAAGTTTCTCAGAAAGCTTCTTTCTCTTTGTTATCGGAGGATTTTTCCTTTGGCCCTATAGTCTTCAAAGGGATCCGAAATATCTGTTCTCAGATTCCACAGAAATAAGGCTAGCAAAGAGATCCACGAAAGACAGATGTAACTCTGTGAGATGAATTAACAGAACACTAAGCAGTTTCTCAGAAAGCTTCTTTCCAGATTTGATCTGAAGATATTTCCTTTTTCTCAATTGCCGTCTATGGGCCTCCAAATATCACTTTGCCAATTCCACAAGAACTGTCTTAGCGAAAGGCTTCTTGAGGGGAAAGCTGTAACTCTGAGAGATGATTTCACAGAAGACAAAGAAGTTTCTCAGAAAGCTTCTTTCTCTTTGTTGTCGGAGGATATTTCCTTTGGCCCTATAGTCTTCAAAGTGATCCGAAATATCAGTTCTCAGATTCCACAGAAATAAGGCTAGCAAAGAGATACACGAAATACAGATGTAACTGTGGGAGTGGAAGTCACAGAACACTAAGCGGTTTCTCAGAAAGCTTCTTTCCAGATTTCATCTGAGGAGATTTCCTTTTCACCATAGCCCACTATGGGCTTCCAAATATCACTTTGCCAATTCCACAAGAACTGTCATAGCGAAAGGCTTCTTGAGGGGAAAGCTGTAACTCTGTGAGATGATTTCACAGAAAACAAAGAAGTTTCTCAGAAACCTTCTTTCTCTTTGTTGTCGGAGGATATTTCCTTTGGCCCTATAGTCTTCAAAGGGATCCGAAATATCTGTTCTCAGATTCCACAGAAATAAGGCTGGTAAAGAGATCCACGAAATACAGATGTAACTCTGTGAGTGGAAGTCACAGAACACTAAGCGGTTTTTCAGAAAGCTTCTTTAAAGATTTCGTCAGAGGATATTTCCTTTTTCACCATAGCCCTCTATGGGCTTCCAAATATCAGTTTGCCAATTCCACAAGAACTGTCTTAGCGAAAGGCTTCTTGAGGGGAAAGCTGTAACTCTGTGAGATGATTTCACAGAACACAAACAAGTTTCTCAGAAAGCTTCTTTCTCTTTGTTATCGGAGGATTTTTCCTTTGGCCCAATAGTCTTCAAAGGGATCCGAAATATCTGTTCTCAGATTCCACAGAAATAAGGCTAGCAAAGAAATCCACGAAATACAGATGTAACTCGGTGAGATGAATTAACAGAACACTAAGCAGTTTCTCAGAAAGCTTCTTTCCAGATTTCATCTGAGGATATTTCCTTTTTCACCATAGCCGTGTATGGGCTTCCAAATATCACTTTGCCAATTCCACAAGAACTGTCTTAGCGAAAGACTTCTTGAGGGGAAAGCTGTAACTCTGTGAGATGATTTCACAGAACACAAAGAAGTTTCTCAGAAAGCTTCTTTCTCTTTGTTATCGGAGGATATTTCCTTTGGCCATATAGTCTTCAAAGGGATCCGAAATATCTGTCTCAGATTCCACAGAAATAAGGCTAGCAAACAGATCCACGAAAGACAGATGTAACTCTGTGAGATGAATTAAGAGAACACTAAGCAGTTTCTCAGAAAGCTTCTTTCCAGATTTCTTCTGAGGATATTTCCTTTTTCACCACAGCCCTCTATGGGCTTCCAAATATCACTTTGCCATTTCCACAAGAACTGTCTTAGCGAAAGGCTTCTTGAGGGGAAAGCTGTAACTCTGTGAGATGATTTCACAGAACACAAAGAAGTTTCTCAGAAAGCTTCTTTCTCTTTGTTATCGGAGGATATTTCCTTTGGCCCTATAGTCTTCAAAGGGATCCGAAATATCTGTTCTCAGATTCCACAGAAATAAGGCTTCAAAGAGATCCACGAAATACAGATGTAACTCTGTGAGATGAATTAACAGAACACTAAGCAGTTTCTCAGAAAGCTTCTTTCCAGATTTCATCTGAGGATATTTAATTTTTCACCGTAGCCCTCTATGGGCTTCCAAATATCACTTTGCCAATTCCACAAGAACTGTCTTAGCGAAAGGCTTCTTGAGGGGAAAGATGTAACTCTGTGAGATGATTTCACAGAACACAAAGAAGTTTCTCAAAAACCTTCTTTCTCTTTGTTGTCGGGGGATATTTTCTTTGGCCCTATACTCTTCAAAGGGATCCGAAATATCTGTTCTCAGATTCCAAAGAAATAAGGCTAGCAAAGAGATCCACGAAATACAGAAATAACTCTGTCAGTGGAAGTCACAGAACACTAAGCGGTTTCTCAGAAAGCTTCTTTCCAGATTTCATCTGAGGATATTTCCTTTTTCACCATAGCCCTCTAAGGGCTTCCAAATATCACTTTGCAATTCCACAAGAACTGTCTTAGCGAAAGGCTTCTTGAGGGGAAAGCTGTAACTCTGTGAGATGATTTCACAGAACACAAAGAAGTTTCTCAGAAAGCTTCTTTCTCTTTGTTATCGGAGGACTTTTCCTTTGGCCCTATAGTCTACAAAGGGATCCGAAATATCTGTTCCCAGATTCCACAGAAATAAGGCTAGCAAAGAGATCCACGAAATACAGATGTAACTCTGTGAGATGAATTAACAGTACACTAAGCAGTTTCTCAGAAAGCTTCTTTAAAGATTTCATCTGAGGATATTTCCTTTTTCACCATAGCCCTCTATGGGCTTCCAAATACCACTTTGACAATTCCACAAGAACTGTCTTAGCCAAAGGCTTCTTGAGGGGAAATCTGTAACTCTGTGAGGTGATTTCACAGAACAGGAAGAAGTTTCTCAGAAAGCTTCTTTCTCTTTGTTATCGGAGGACATTTCCTTTGGCCCTATAGTCTTCAAAGGGATCCGAAATATCTGTTCTCAGATTCCACAGAAATAAGGCTAGCAAAGAGATCCACGAAAGACAGATGTAACTCTGTGAGATGAATTAACAGAACACTAAGCAGTATCTCAGAAAGCTTCTTTCCAGATTTCATCTGAGGATATTTCCTTTTTCACCATAGCCCTCTATAGTCTTCCAAATATCACTTTGCCAATTCCTCAAGAACTGTCTTAGCGAAAGGCTTCTTGAGGGGAAATCTGTAACTCTGTGAGGTGATTTCACAGAACACAAAGAAGTTTCTCATAAAGTTCTTTCTCTTTGTTATCGGAGGACATTTCCTTTGGCCCTATAGTCTTCAAAGGGATCCGAAATATCTGTTCTCAGATTCCACAGAAATAAGGCTAGCAAAGAAATTCACGAAATACAGATGTAACTCGGTGAGATGAATTAACAGAACACTAAGCAGTTTCTTAGAAAGCTTCTTTCCAGATTTCATCTGAGGATATTTCCTTTTTCAACATAGCCCTCTATGGGCTTCCAAATATCACTTTGCCAATTCCACAAGAACTGTCTTAGCGAAAGGCTTCTTGAGGGGAAAGCTGTAACTCTGTGAGATGATTTCACAGAAGACAAAGAAGTTTCTCAGAAAGCTTCTTTCTCTTTGTTGTCGGAGGATATTTCCTTTGGCCCTATAGTCTTCAAAGGGATCCGAAATATCTGTTCTCAGATTCCACAGAAATAAGCCTAGGAAAGAGATCAACGAAATACAGATGTAACTCTGTGAGTGGAAGTCACAGAACACTAAGCGGTTTCTCAGAAAACTTCTTTCCAGATTTCATCTGAGGATATTTCCTTTTTCACCATAGCCCTCTATGGGCTTCCAAATGTCACTTTGCCAATTCCACAAGAACTGTCTTAGCGAAAGGCTTCTTGAGGGGAATGCTGTAACTCTGAGAGATGATTTTACAGACCACAAAGAAGTTTCTCAGAAAGCTTCTTTCTCTTTGTTATCGGAGGATTTTTCCTTTGGCCCTATAGTCTTCAAAGGGATCCGAAATATCTGTTCTCAGATTCCACAGAAATAAGGCTAGCAAAGAGATCCACGAAAGACAGATGTAACTCTGTGAGATGAATTAACAGAACACTAAGCAGTTTCTCAGAAAGCTTCTTTCCAGATTTGATCTGAAGATATTTCCTTTTTCTCAATAGCCGTCTATGGGCTTCCAAATATCACTTTGCCAATTCCACAAGAACTGTCTTAGCGAAAGGCTTCTTGAGGGGAAAGCTGTAACTCTGAGAGATGATTTCACAGAAGACAAAGAAGTTTCTCAGAAAGCTTCTTTCTCTTTGTTGTCGGAGGATATTTCCTTTGGCCCTATAGTCTTCAAAGTGATCCGAAATATCAGTTCTCAGATTCCACAGAAATAAGGCTAGCAAAGAGATACACGAAATACAGATGTAACTGTGGGAGTGGAAGTCACAGAACACTAAGCGGTTTCTCAGAAAGCTTCTTTCCAGATTTCATCTGAGGAGATTTCCTTTTTCACCATAGCCCACTGTGGGCTTCCAAATATCACTTTGCCAATTCCACAAGAACTGTCATAGCGAAAGGCTTCTTGAGGGGAAAGCTGTAACTCTGTGAGATGATTTCACAGAAAACAAAGAAGTTTCTCAGAAACCTTCTTTCTCTTTGTTGTCGGAGGATATTTCCTTTGGCCCTATAGTCTTCAAAGGGATCCGAAATATCTGTTCTCAGATTCCACAGAAATAAGGCTGGTAAAGTGATCCACGAAATACAGATGTAACTCTGTGAGTGGAAGTCACAGAACACTAAGCGGTTTTTCAGAAAGCTTCTTTAAAGATTTCGTCAGAGGATATTTCCTTTTTCACCATAGCCCTCTATGGGCTTCCAAATATCAGTTTGCCAATTCCACAAGAACTGTCTTAGCGAAAGGCTTCTTGAGGGGAAAGCTGTAACTCTGTGAGATGATTTCACAGAACACAAAGAAGTTTCTCAGAAAGCTTCTTTCTCTTTGTTATCGGAGGATTTTTCCTTTGGCCCAATAGTCTTCAAAGGGATCCGAAATATCTGTTCTCAGATTCCACAGAAATAAGGCTAGCAAAGAAATCCACGAAATACAGATGTAACTCTGTGAGATGAATTAACAGAACACTAAGCAGTTTCTCAGACAGCTTCTTTCCAGATTTCATCTGAGGATATTTCCTTTTTCACCATAGCCGTCTATGGGCTTCCAAATATCACTTTGCCAATTCCACAAGAACTGTCTTAGCGAAAGACTTCTTGAGTGGAAAGCTGTAACTCTGTGAGATGATTTCACAGAACACAAAGAGTTTCTCAGAAAGCTTCTTTCTCTTTGTTATCGGAGGATATTTCCTTTGGCCATATAGTCTTCAAAGGGATCCGAAATATCTGTCTCAGATTCCACAGAAATAAGGCTAGCAAACACATCCACGAAAGAAAGATGTAACTCTGTGAGATGAATTAAGAGAACACTAAGCAGTTTCTCAGAAAGCTTCTTTCCAGATTTCTTCTGAGGATATTTCCTTTTTCACCATAGCCCTCTATGGGCTTCCAAATATCACTTTGCCATTTCCACAAGAACTGTCTTAGCGAAAGGCTTCTTGAGGGGAAAGCTGTAACTCTGTGAGGTGATTTCACAGAACACAAAGAAGTTTCTCAGAAAGCTTCTTTCTCTTTGTTATCGGAGGATATTTCCTTTGGCCCTATAGTCTTCAAAGGGATCCGAAATATCTGTTCTCAGATTCCACAGAAATAAGGCTTCAAAGAGATCCACGAAATACAGATGTAACTCTGTGAGATGAATTAACAGAACACTAAGCAGTTTCTCAGAAAGCTTCTTTCCAGATTTCATCTGAGGATATTTAATTTTTCACCGTAGCCCTCTATGGGCTTCCAAATATCACTTTGCCAATTCCACAAGAACTGTCTTAGCGAAAGGCTTCTTGAGGGGAAAGATGTAACTCTGTGAGATGATTTCACAGAACACAAAGAAGTTTCTCAGAAACCTTCTTTCTCTTTGTTGTCGGTGGATATTTTCTTTGGCCCTATACTCTTCAAAGGGATCCGAAATATCTGTTCTCAGATTCCACAGAAATAAGGCTAGCAAAGAGATCCACGAAATACAGAAATAACTCTGTCAGTGGAAGTCACAGAACACTAAGCGGTTTCTCAGAAAGCTTCTTTCCAGATTTCATCTGAGGATATTTCCTTTTTCACCATAGCCCTCTATGGGTTTCCAAATATCACTTTGCCAATTCCACAAGAACTGTCTTAGCGAAAGGCTTCTTGAGGGGAAAGCTGTAACTCTGTGAGATGATATTACAGAACACAAAGAAGTTTCTCAGAAAGCTTCTTTCTCTTTGTTATCGGAGGATATTTCCTTTGGCCCTATAGTCTTCAAAGGGATACGAAATATCTGTTCTCAGATTCCACAGAAATAAGGCTAGCAAAGAGATCCACGGAAGACAGATGTGACTCTTTGAGATGAATTAAGAGAACACTAAGCAGTTTCTCAGAAAGCTTCTTGCCAGATTTCTTCTGAGGATATTTCCTTTTTCACCATAGCCCTCTAAGGGCTTCCAAATATCACTTTACCAATTCCACAAGAACTGTCTTAGCGAAAGGCTTCTTGAGGGGAAAGCTGTAACTCTGTGAGATGATTTCACAGAACAGAAAGAAGTTTCTCAGAAAGCTTCTTTCTCTTTGTTATCGGAGGATTTTTCCTTTGGCCCTATAGTCTTCAAAGGGATCCGAAATATCTGTTCCCAGATTCCACAGATATAAGGCTAGCAAAGAGATCCACGAAATACAGATGTAACTCTGTGAGATGAATTAACAGTACACTAAGCAGTTTCTCAGAAAGCTTCTTTAAAGATTTCATCTGAGGATATTTCCTTTTTCACCATAGCCCTCTATGGGCTTCCAAATACCACTTTGACAATTCCACAAGAACTGTCTTAGCCAAAGGCTTCTTCAGGGGAAATCTGTAACTCTGTGAGGTGATTTCACAGAACAGAAAGAAGTTTCTCAGAAAGCTTCTTTCTCTTTGTCATCGGAGGACATTTCCTTTGGTCCTATAGTCTTCAAAGGGATCCGAAATATCTGTTCTCAGGTTCCACAGAAATAAGGCTAGCAAAGAAATCCACGAAATACAGATGTAACTCTGTGAGATGAATTAACAGAACACTAAGCAGTTTCTCAGAAAGCTTCTTTCCAGATTTCATCTGAGGATATTTCCTTTTTCACCATAGCCCTCTCTGGTCTTCCAAATATCACTTTGCCAATTCCACAAGAACTGTCTTAGCGAAAGGCTTCTTGAGGAGAAAGCTGTAACTCTGTGAGATGATTTCACAGAACACAAAGAAGTTTCTCAGAAAGCTTCTTTCTCTTTGTTATCGGAGGATATTTCCTTTGGCCCAATAGTCTTCAAAGGAATCCGAAATATCTGTTCTCAGATTCCACAGAAATAAGGCTAGCAAAGAGATCCACGAATTATAGATGTAACTCTGTGAGATGAATTAACGGAACACTAAGCAGTTTCTCAGAAAGCTTCTTTAAAGATTTCATCTGAGGATATTTCCTTTTTCACCATAGCCCTCTATGGGCTTCCAAATATCACTTTGCCTATTCCACAAGAACTGTCTTAGCGAAAGGCTTCTTGAGGGGAAAGCTGTAACTCTGTGAGATGATTTCACAGAACACAAAGAAGTTTCTC
This sequence comes from Macaca fascicularis, assembly GCF_037993035.2. NCBI lineage: Eukaryota > Metazoa > Chordata > Mammalia > Primates > Cercopithecidae > Macaca > Macaca fascicularis. Next base: position 88,497,940 of record NC_088379.1, read on the forward strand.
AGAAAGCTTCCTTCTCTTTGTTATCGGAGGATTTTTCCTTTGGCCCCATAGTCTTCAAAGGGATCCGAAATATCTGTTCTCAGATTCCACAGAAATAAGGCTAGCAAAGAGATCCACGAAATACAGATGTAACTCTGTGAGATGAATTAACAGAACACTAAGCAGTTTCTCAGAAAGCTTCTTTCCAGATTTCATCTGAGGATATTTCCTTTTTCACCATAGCCCTCTATGGGCTTCCAAATATCACTTTGCCAATTCCACAAGAACTGTCATAGCGAAAGGCTTCTTGAGGGGAAAGCTGTAACTCTGTGAGATGATTTCACAGAACACAAAGAAGTTTCTCAGAAACCTTCTTTCTCTTTGTTATCGGAGGACATTTCCTTTGGCCCTATAGTCTTCAAAGGGATCCGAAATATCTGTTCTCAGATTCCACAGAAATAAGGCTAGCAAACAGATCCACGAAATACAGATGTAACTCTGTGAGATGAATTAACAGAACACTAAGCAGTTTCTCAGAAAGCTTCTCTCCAGATTTCATCTGAGGATATTTCCTTTTTCACCATAGCCCTCTATGGGCTTCCAAATATCACTTTGCCAATTCCACAAGAACTGTCTTAGCGAAAGGCATCTTGAGGGAAAAGCTGTAACTCTGTGTGATGATTTCACAGAACACAAAGAAGTTTCAGAGAAACCTTCTTTCTCTTTGTTGTCGGAGGATATTTCCTTTGGCCCTATAGTCTTCAAAGGGATCCGAAATATCTGTTCTCAGATTCCACAGAAATAAGGCAAGCAAAGAGACCCACGAAAGACAGATGTAACTCTGTGAGTGGAAGTAACAGAACACTAAGCGGTTTCTCAGAAAGCTTCTTTCCAGATTTCATCCGAGGATATTTCCTTTTTCACCATAGGCCTCTTTGGGCTTCCAAATATCACTTTGCCAATTCCACAAGAACTGTCTCAGCGAAAGGCTTCTTGAGGGGAAAGCTGTAACTCTGTGAGATGATTTCACAGAACACAAAGAAGTTTCTCAGAAAGCTTCTTTCTCTTTGTTATCGGAGGATATTTCCTTTGGCCCTATAGTCTTCAAAGGGATCCGAAATATCTGTTCTCAGATTCCACAGAAATAAGGCTAGCAAAGAGATCCACGAAATACAGATGTAACTCTGTGAGATGAATTAACAGAACACTAAGCAGTTTCTCAGAAAGCTTCTTTCCAGATTTCATCTGAGGATATTTAATTTTTCACCGTAGCCCTCTATGGGCTTCCAAATATCACTTTGCCAATTCCACAAGAACTGTCTTAGCGAAAGGCTTCTTGAGGGGAAAGATGTAACTCTGTGAGATGATTTCACGGAACACAAAGAAGTTTCTCAGAAACCTTCTTTCTCTTTGTTGTCGGGGGATATTTTCTTTGGCCCTATACTCTTCAAAGGGATCCGAAATATCTGTTCTCAGATTCCAAAGAAATAAGGCTAGCAAAGAGATCCACGAAATACAGAAATAACTCTGTCAGTGGAAGTCACAGAACACTAAGCGGTTTCTCAGAAAGCTTCTTTCCAGATTTCATCTGAGGATATTTCCTTTTTCACCATAGCCCTCTAAGGGCTTCCAAATATCACTTTGCCAATTCCACAAGAACTGTCTTAGCGAAAGGCTTCTTGAGGGGAAAGCTGTAACTCTGTGAGATGATTTCACAGAACACAAAGAAGTTTCTCAGAAAGCTTCTTTCTCTTTGTTATCGGAGGATTTTTCCTTTGGCCCTATAGTCTTCAAAGGGATCCGAAATATCTGTTCCCAGATTCCACAGAAATAAGGCTAGCAAAGAGATCCACGAAATACAGATGTAACTCTGTGAGATGAATTAACAGTACACTAAGCAGTTTCTCAGAAAGCTTCTTTAAAGATTTCATCTGAGGATATTTCCTTTTTCACCATAGCCCTCTATGGGCTTCCAAATACCACTTTGACAATTCCACAAGAACTGTCTTAGCCAAAGGCTTCTTGAGGGGAAATCTGTAACTCTGTGAGGTGATTTCACAGAACAGGAAGAAGTTTCTCAGAAAGCTTCTTTCTCTTTGTTATCGGAGGACATTTCCTTTGGCCCTATAGTCTTCAAAGGGATCCGAAATATCTGTTCTCAGGTTCCACAGAAATAAGGCTAGCAAAGAAATCCACGAAATACAGATGTAACTCTGTGAGATGAATTAACAGAACACTAAGCAGTATCTCAGAAAGCTTCTTTCCAGATTTCATCTGAGGATATTTCCTTTTTCACCATAGCCCTCTATGGGGTTCCAAATATCACTTTGCCAATTCCACAAGAACTGTCTCAGCGAAAGGCTTCTTGAGGGGAAAGCTGTAACTCTGTGAGATGATTTCACAGAACACAAAGAAGTTTCTCAGAAAGCTTCTTTCTCTTTGTTATCGGAGGATATTTCCTTTGGCCATATAGTCTTCAAAGGGATCCGAAATATCTGTTCTCAGATTCCACAGATAAGGCTAGCAAAGAGATCCACGAAATACAGATGTAACTCTGTGAGTGGAAGTCACAGAACACTAAGCGGTTTTTCAGAAAGCTTCTTTACAGATTTCATCTGAGGATATTTCCTTTTTCACCGTAGCCCTCTAAGGGCTTCCAAATATCACTTTGCCAATTCCACAAGAACTGTCTTAGCGAAAGGCTTCTTGAGGGGAAAGCTGTAACTCTGTGAGATGATTTCACAGAACACAAAGAAGTTTCTCAGAAAGCTTCTTTCTCTTTGTTATCGGAGGATATTTCCTTTGGCCCTATAGCCTTCAAAGGGATCCGAAATATCTGTTCTCAGATTCCACAGAAATAAGGCTAGCAAAGAGATCCACGAAAGACAGATGTAACTCTTTGAGATGAATTAACAGAACACTAAGCAGTTTCTCAGAAAGCTTCTTTCCAGATTTCTTCTGAGGATATTTCCTTTTTCACCATAGCCCTCTATGGGCTTCCAAATATCACTTTGCCAATTCCACAAGAACTGTCTTAGCGAAAGGCTTCTTGAGGGGAAAGCTGTAACTCTGTGATATGATTTCACAGAACACAAAGAAGTTTCTCAGAAAGCTTCTTTCTCTTTGTTATCGGAGGATTTTTCCTTTGGCCCTATAGTCTTCAAAGGGATCTGAAATATCTGTTCTCAGATTCCACAGAAATAAGGCTAGCAAAGAGATCCACGAAATACAGATGTAACTCTGCGAGATGAATTAACAGAACACTAAGCAGTTTCTCAGAAAGCTTCTTTAAAGATTTCGTCTGAGGATATTTCCTTTTTCACCATAGCCCTCTTTGGGCTTCCAAATATCACTTTGCCAATTCCACAAGAACTGTCTTAGCGAAAGGCTTCTTGAGGGGAAAGCTGTAACTCTGTGAGATGATTTCACAGAACACAAAGAAGTTTCTCAGAAACCTTCTTTCTCTTTGTTATCGGAGGACATTTCCTTTGGCCCTATAGTCTTCAAAGGGATCCGAAATATCTGTTCTCAGATTCCACAGAAATAAGGCTAGCAAACAGATCCACGAAATACAGATGTAACTCTGTGAGATGAATTAACAGAACACTAAGCAGTTTCTCAGAAAGCTTCTCTCCAGATTTCATCTGAGGATATTTCCTTTTTCACCATAGCCCTCTATGGGCTTCCAAATATCACTTTGCCAATTCCACAAGAACTGTCTTAGCGAAAGGCATCTTGAGGGAAAAGCTGTAACTCTGTGTGATGATTTCACAGAACACAAAGAAGTTTCAGAGAAACCTTCTTTCTCTTTGTTGTCGGAGGATATTTCCTTTGGCCCTATAGTCTTCAAAGGGATCCGAAATATCTGTTCTCAGATTCCACAGAAATAAGGCAAGCAAAGAGACCCACGAAAGACAGATGTAACTCTGTGAGTGGAAGTAACAGAACACTAAGCGGTTTCTCAGAAAGCTTCTTTCCAGATTTCATCCGAGGATATTTCCTTTTTCACCATAGGCCTCTATGGGCTTCCAAATATCACTTTGCCAATTACACAAGAACTGTCTCAGCGAAAGGCTTCTTGAGGGGAAAGCTGTAACTCTGTGAGATGATTTCACAGAACACAAAGAAGTTTCTCAGAAAGCTTCTTTCTCTTTGTTATCGGAGGATATTTCCTTTGGCCCTATAGTCTTCAAAGGGATCCGAAATATCTGTTCTCAGATTCCACAGAAATAAGGCTAGCAAAGAGATCCACGAAATACAGATGTAACTCTGTGAGATGAATTAACAGAACACTAAGCAGTTTCTCAGAAAGCTTCTTTCCAGATTTCATCTGAGGATATTTAATTTTTCACCGTAGCCCTCTATGGGCTTCCAAATATCACTTTGCCAATTCCACAAGAACTGTCTTAGCGAAAGGCTTCTTGAGGGGAAAGATGTAACTCTGTGAGATGATTTCACGGAACACAAAGAAGTTTCTCAGAAACCTTCTTTCTCTTTGTTGTCGGGGGATATTTTCTTTGGCCCTATACTCTTCAAAGGGATCTGAAATATCTGTTCTCAGATTCCAAAGAAATAAGGCTAGCAAAGAGATCCACGAAATACAGAAATAACTCTGTCAGTGGAAGTCACAGAACACTAAGCGGTTTCTCAGAAAGCTTCTTTCCAGATTTCATCTGAGGATATTTCCTTTTTCACCATAGCCCTCTAAGGGCTTCCAAATATCACTTTGCCAATTCCACAAGAACTGTCTTAGCGAAAGGCTTCTTGAGGGGAAAGCTGTAACTCTGTGAGATGATTTCACAGAACACAAAGAAGTTTCTCAGAAAGCTTCTTTCTCTTTGTTATCGGAGGATTTTTCCTTTGGCCCTATAGTCTTCAAAGGGATCCGAAATATCTGTTCCCAGATTCCACAGAAATAAGGCTAGCAAAGAGATCCACGAAATACAGATGTAACTCTGTGAGATGAATTAACAGTACACTAAGCAGTTTCTCAGAAAGCTTCTTTAAAGATTTCATCTGAGGATATTTCCTTTTTCACCATAGCCTTCTATGGGCTTCCAAATACCACTTTGACAATTCCACAAGAACTGTCTTAGCCAAAGGCTTCTTGAGGGGAAATCTGTAACTCTGTGAGGTGATTTCACAGAACAGGAAGAAGTTTCTCAGAAAGCTTCTTTCTCTTTGTTATCGGAGGACATTTCCTTTGGCCCTATAGTCTTCAAAGGGATCCGAAATATCTGTTCTCAGGTTCCACAGAAATAAGGCTAGCAAAGAAATCCACGAAATACAGATGTAACTCTGTGAGATGAATTAACAGAACACTAAGCAGTATCTCAGAAAGCTTCTTTCCAGATTTCATCTGAGGATATTTCCTTTTTCACCATAGCCCTCTATGGGGTTCCAAATATCACTTTGCCAATTCCACAAGAACTGTCTCAGCGAAAGGCTTCTTGAGGGGAAAGCTGTAACTCTGTGAGATGATTTCACAGAACACAAAGAAGTTTCTCAGAAAGCTTCTTTCTCTTTGTTATCGGAGGATATTTCCTTTGGCCGTATAGTCTTCAAAGGGATCCGAAATATCTGTTCTCAGATTCCACAGATAAGGCTAGCAAAGAGATCCACGAAATACAGATGTAACTCTGTGAGTGGAAGTCACAGAACACTAAGCGGTTTTTCAGAAAGCTTCTTTACAGATTTCATCTGAGGATATTTCCTTTTTCACCGTAGCCCTCTAAGGGCTTCCAAATATCACTTTGCCAATTCCACAAGAACTGTCTTAGCGAAAGGCTTCTTGAGGGGAAAGCTGTAACTCTGTGAGATGATTTCACAGAACACAAAGAAGTTTCTCAGAAAGCTTCTTTCTCTTTGTTATCGGAGGATATTTCCTTTGGCCCTATAGCCTTCAAAGGGATCCGAAATATCTGTTCTCAGATTCCACAGAAATAAGGCTAGCAAAGAGATCCACGAAAGACAGATGTAACTCTTTGAGATGAATTAACAGAACACTAAGCAGTTTCTCAGAAAGCTTCTTTCCAGATTTCTTCTGAGGATATTTCCTTTTTCACCATAGCCCTCTATGGGCTTCCAAATATCACTTTGCCAATTCCACAAGAACTGTCTTAGCGAAAGGCTTCTTGAGGGGAAAGCTGTAACTCTGTGATATGATTTCACAGAACACAAAGAAGTTTCTCAGAAAGCTTCTTTCTCTTTGTTATCGGAGGATTTTTCCTTTGGCCCTATAGTCTTCAAAGGGATCTGAAATATCTGTTCTCAGATTCCACAGAAATAAGGCTAGCAAAGAGATCCACGAAATACAGATGTAACTCTGTGAGATGAATTAACAGAACACTAAGCAGTTTCTCAGAAAGCTTCTTTCCAGATTTCATCTGAGGATATTTCCTTTTTCACCATAGCCGTCTATAGGCTTCCAAATATCACTTTGCCAATTCCACAAGAACTGTCTTAGAGAAAGACTTCTTGAGGGGAAAGCTGTAACTCTGTTAGATGATTTCACAGAACACAAAGTAGTTTGTCAGAAAGCTTCTTTCTCTTTGTTATCGGAGGATATTTCCTTTGGCCATATAGTCTTCAAAGGGATCCGAAATATCTGTCTCAGATTCCACAGAAATAAGGCTAGCAAACAGATCCACGAAAGACAGATGTAACTCTGTGAGATGAATTAAGAGAACACTAAGCAGTTTCTCAGAAAGCTTCTTTCCAGATTTCTTCTGAGGATATTTCCTTTTTCACCATAGCCCTCTATGGGCTTCCAAATATCACTTTGCCATTTCCACAAGAACTGTCTTAGCGAAAGGCTTCTTGAGGGGAAAGTTGTAACTCTGTGAGATGATTTCACAGAACACAAAGAAGTTTCTCAGAAAGCTTCTTTCTCTTTGTTATCGGAGGATATTTCCTTTGGCCCTATAGTCTTCAAAGGGATCCGAAATATCTGTTCTCAGATTCCACAGAAATAAGGCTAGCAAAGAGATCCACGAAATACAGATGTAACTCTGTGAGATGAATTGACAGAACACTAAGCAGTTTCTCAGAAAGCTTCTTTAAAGATTTCATCTGAGGATATTTCCTTTTTCACCATAGCCCTCTATGGGCTTCCAAATATCACTTTGCCAATTCCACAAGAACTGTCTTAGCCAAAGGCTTCTTGAGGGGAAATCTGTAACTCTGTGAGGTGATTTCACAGAACAGAAAGAAGTTTCTCAGAAAGCTTCTTTCTCTTTGTTATCGGAGGACATTTCCTTTGGCCCTATAGTCTTCAAAGGGATCCGAAATATCTGTTCTCAGGTTCCACAGAAATAAGGCTAGCAAAGAAATCCACGAAATACAGATGTAACTCGGTGAGATGAATTAACAGAACACTAAGCAGTTTCTCAGAAAGCTTCTTTCCAGATTTCATCTGAGGATATTTCATTTTTCACCATAGCCCGCTATGGGCTTCCAAATATCACTTTGCCAATTCCACAAGAACTGTCTTAGCGAAAGGCTTCTTGAGGGAAAGCTGTAACTCTGTGAGATGATTTCACAGAGCACAAAGAAGTTTCTCAGAAAGCTTCTTTCTCTTTGTTATCGGAGGATTTTTCCTTTGGCCCTATAGTCTTCAAAGGGATCCGAAATATCTGTTCTCAGATTCCACAGAAATAAGGCTAGCAAAGAGATCCACGAAAGACAGATGTAACTCTGTGAGATGAATTAACAGAACACTAAGCAGTTTCTCAGAAAGCTTCTTTCCAGATTTGATCTGAAGATATTTCCTTTTTCTCAATAGCCGTCTATGGGCTTCCAAATATCACTTTGCCAATTCCACAAGAACTGTCTTAGCGAAAGGCTTCTTGAGGGGAAAGCTGTAACTCTGAGAGATGATTTCACAGAAGACAAAGAAGTTTCTCAGAAAGCTTCTTTCTCTTTGTTATCGGAGGATATTTCCTTTGGACCTATAGTCTTCAAAAGGATCCGAAATATCTGTTCTCAGATTCCACAGAAATAAGCCTTGGAAAGAGATCAACGACATACAGATGTAACTCTGTGAGTGGAAGTCACAGAACACTAAGCGGTTTTTCAGAAAGCTTCTTTAAAGATTTCGTCAGAGGATATTTCCTTTTTCACCATAGCCCTCTATGGGCTTCCAAATATCAGTTTGCCAATTCCACAAGAACTGTCTTAGTGAAAGGCTTCTTGAGGGGAGAGCTATAACTCTGTGAGATGATTTCACAGAACACAAAGAAGTTTCTCAGAAAGCTTCTTTCTCTTTGTTATCGGAGGATTTTTCCTTTGGCCCAATAGTCTTCAAAGGGATCCGAAATATCTGTTCTCAGATTCCACAGAAATAAGGCTAGCAAAGAAATCCACGAAATACAGATGTAACTCTGTGAGATGAATTAACAGAACACTAAGCAGTATCTCAGAAAGCTTCTTTCCAGATTTCATCTGAGGATATTTCCTTTTTCACCATAGCCGTGTATGGGCTTCCAAATATCACTTTGCCAATTCCACAAGAACTGTCTTAGCGAAAGGCTTCTTGAGGGGAAAGATGTAACTCTGTGAGATGATTTCACAGAACACAAAGAAGTTTCTCAGAAACCTTCTTTCTCTTTGTTGTCGGGGGATATTTTCTTTGGCCCTATACTCTTCAAAGGGATCCGAAATATCTGTTCTCAGATTCCAAAGAAATAAGGCTAGCACAGAGATCCACGAAATACAGAAATAACTCTGTCAGTGGAAGTCACAGAACACTAAGCGGTTTCTCAGAAAGCTTCTTTCCAGATTTCATCTGAGGATATTTCCTTTTTCACCATAGCCCTCTAAGGGCTTCCAAATATCACTTTGCCAATTCCACAAGAACTGTCTTAGCGAAAGGCTTCTTGAGGGGAAAGCTGTAACTCTGTGAGATGATTTCACAGAACACAAAGAAGTTTCTCAGAAAGCTTCTTTCTCTTTGTTATCGGAGGATTTTTCCTTTGGCCCTATAGTCTTCAAAGGGATCCGAAATATCTGTTCCCAGATTCCACAGAAATAAGGCTAGCAAAGAGATCCACGAAATACAGATGTAACTCTGTGAGATGAATTAACAGTACACTAAGCAGTTTCTCAGAAAGCTTCTTTAACGATTTCATCTGAGGATATTTCCTTTTTCACCATAGCCCTCTATGGGCTTCCAAATACCACTTTGACAATTCCACAAGAACTGTCTTAGCCAAAGGCTTCTTGAGGGGAAATCTGTAACTCTGTGAGGTGATTTCACAGAACAGGAAGAAGTTTCTCAGAAAGTTCTTTCTCTTTGTTATCGGAGGACATTTCCTTTGGCCCTATAGTCTTCAAAGGGATCCGAAATATCTGTTCTCAGGTTCCACAGAAATAAGGCTAGCAAAGAAATCCACGAAATACAGATGTAACTCTGTGAGATGAATTAACAGAACACTAAGCAGTATCTCAGAAAGCTTCTTTTCAGATTTCATCTGAGGATATTTCCTTTTTCACCATAGCCCTCTACGGTCTTCCAAATATCACTTTGCCAATTCCACAGGAACTGTCTTAGCGAAAGGCTTCTTGAGGAGAAAGCTGTAACTCTGTGAGATGATTTCACAGAACACAAAGAAGTTTCTCAGAAAGCTTCTTTCTCTTTGTTATCGGAGGATATTTCCTTTGGCCCTATAGTCTTCAAAGGGATACGAAATATCAGTTCTCAGATTCCACAGAAATAAGGCTAGCAAAGAGATCCACGAATTGCAGATGTAACTCTGTGAGATGAATTAACGGAACACTAAGCAGTTTCTCAGAAAGCTTCTTTAAAGATTTCATCTGAGGATATTTCCTTTTTCACCATAGCCCTCTATGGGCTTCCAAATATCACTTTGCCAATTCCACAAGAACTGTCTTAGCGAAAGGCTTCTTGAGGGGAAAGCTGTAACTCTGTGAGATGATTTCACAGAACACAAAGAAGTTTCTCAGAAAGCTTCCTTCTCTTTGTTATCGGAGGATTTTTCCTTTGGCCCCATAGTCTTCAAAGGGATCCGAAATATCTGTTCTCAGATTCCACAGAAATAAGACTAGCAAGGAGATCCACGAAATACAGATGTAACTCTGTGAGATGAATTAACAGAACACTAAGCAGTTTCTCAGAAAGCTTCTTTCCAGATTTCATCTGAGGATATTTCCTTTTTCACCATAGCCCTCTATGGGCTTCCAAATATCACTTTGCCAATTCCACAAGAACTGTCTTAGCCAAAGGCTTCTTGAGGGGAAATCTGTAACTCTGTGAGGTGATTTCACAGAACACAAAGAAGTTTCTCATAAATCTTCTTTCTCTTTGTTATCGGAGGACATTTCCTTTGGCCCTATAGTCTTCAAAGGGATCCGAAATATCTGTTCTCAGATTCCACAGAAATAAGGCTAGCAAAGAAATCCACGAAATACAGATGTAACTCGGTGAGATGAATTAACAGAACACTAAGCAGTTTCTTAGAAAGCTTCTTTCCAGATTTCATCTGAGGATATTTCCTTTTTCAACATAGCCCTCTATGGGCTTCCAAATATCACTTTGCCAATTCCACAAGAACTGTCTTAGCGAAAGGCTTCTTGAGGGGAAAGCTGTAACTCTGTGAGATGATTTCACAGAAGACAAAGAAGTTTCTCAGAAAGCTTCTTTCTCTTTGTTGTCGGAGGATATTTCCTTTGGCCCTATAGTCTTCAAAGGGATCCGAAATATCTGTTCTCAGATTCCACAGAAATAAGCCTAGCAAAGAGATCCACGAAATATAGATGTAACTCTGTGAGTGGAAGTCACAGAACACTAAGCGGTTTCTCAGAAAACTTCTTTCCAGATTTCATCTGAGGATATTTCCTTTTTCACCATAGCCCTCTATGGGCTTCCAAATGTCACTTTGCCAATTCCACAAGAACTGTCTTAGCGAAAGGCTTCTTGAGGGGAATGCTGTAACTCTGAGAGATGATTTTACAGACCACAAAGAAGTTTCTCAGAAAGCTTCTTTCTCTTTGTTATCGGAGGATTTTTCCTTTGGCCCTATAGTCTTCAAAGGGATCCGAAATATCTGTTCTCAGATTCCACAGAAATAAGGCTAGCAAAGAGATCCACGAAAGACAGATGTAACTCTGTGAGATGAATTAACAGAACACTAAGCAGTTTCTCAGAAAGCTTCTTTCCAGATTTGATCTGAAGATATTTCCTTTTTCTCAATTGCCGTCTATGGGCTTCCAAATATCACTTTGCCAATTCCACAAGAACTGTCTTAGCGAAAGGCTTCTTGAGGGGAAAGCTGTAACTCTGAGAGATGATTTCACAGAAGACAAAGAAGTTTCTCAGAAAGCTTCTTTCTCTTTGTTGTCGGAGGATATTTCCTTTGGCCCTATAGTCTTCAAAGTGATCCGAAATATCAGTTCTCAGATTCCACAGAAATAAGGCTAGCAAAGAGATACACGAAATACAGATGTAACTGTGGGAGTGGAAGTCACAGAACACTAAGCGGTTTCTCAGAAAGCTTCTTTCCAGATTTCATCTGAGGAGATTTCCTTTTTCACCATAGCCCACTATGGGCTTCCAAATATCACTTTGCCAATTCCACAAGAACTGTCATAGCGAAAGGCTTCTTGAGGGGAAAGCTGTAACTCTGTGAGATGATTTCACAGAAAACAAAGAAGTTTCTCAGAAACCTTCTTTCTCTTTGTTGTCGGAGGATATTTCCTTTGGCCCTATAGTCTTCAAAGGGATCCGAAATATCTGTTCTCAGATTCCACAGAAATAAGGCTGGTAAAGAGATCCACGAAATACAGATGTAACTCTGTGAGTGGAAGTCACAGAACACTAAGCGGTTTTTCAGAAAGCTTCTTTAAAGATTTCGTCAGAGGATATTTCCTTTTTCACCATAGCCCTCTATGGGCTTCCAAATATCAGTTTGCCAATTCCACAAGAACTGTCTTAGCGAAAGGCTTCTTGAGGGGAAAGCTGTAACTCTGTGAGATGATATCACAGAACACAAAGAAGTTTCTCAGAAAGCTTCTTTCTCTTTGTTATCGGAGGATTTTTCCTTTGGCCCAATAGTCTTCAAAGGGATCCGAAATATCTGTTCTCAGATTCCACAGAAATAAGGCTAGCAAAGAAATCCACGAAATACAGATGTAACTCTGTGAGATGAATTAACAGAACACTAAGCAGTTTCTCAGAAAGCTTCTTTCCAGATTTCATCTGAGGATATTTCCTTTTTCACCATAGCCGTGTATGGGCTTCCAAATATCACTTTGCCAATTCCACATGAACTGTCTTAGCGAAAGACTTCTTGAGGGGAAAGCTGTAACTCTGTGAGATGATTTCACAGAACACAAAGAAGTTTCTCAGAAAGCTTCTTTCTCTTTGTTATCGGAGGATATTTCCTTTGGCCATATAGTCTTCAAAGGGATCCGAAATATCTGTCTCAGATTCCACAGAAATAAGGCTAGCAAACAGATCCACGAAAGACAGATGTAACTCTGTGAGATGAATTAAGAGAACACTAAGCAGTTTCTCAGAAAGCTTCTTTCCAGATTTCTTCTGAGGATATTTCCTTTTTCACCATAGCCCTCTATGGGCTTCCAAATATCACTTTGCCATTTCCACAAGAACTGTCTTAGCGAAAGGCTTCTTGAGGGGAAAGCTGTAACTCTGTGAGATGATTTCATAGAACACAAAGAAGTTTCTCAGAAAGCTTCTTTCTCTTTGTTATCGGAGGATATTTCCTTTGGCCCTATAGTCTTCAAAGGGATCCGAAATATCTGTTCTCAGATTCCACAGAAATAAGGCTTCAAAGAGATCCACGAAATACAGATGTAACTCTGTGAGATGAATTAACAGAACACTAAGCAGTTTCTCAGAAAGCTTCTTTCCAGATTTCATCTGAGGATATTTAATTTTTCACCGTAGCCCTCTATGGGCTTCCAAATATCACTTTGCCAATTCCACAAGAACTGTCTTAGCGAAAGGCTTCTTGAGGGGAAAGATGTAACTCTGTGAGATGATTTCACAGAACACAAAGAAGTTTCTCAGAAACCTTCTTTCTCTTTGTTGTCGGGGGATATTTTCTTTGGCCCTATACTCTTCAAAGGGATCCGAAATATCTGTTCTCAGATTCCAAAGAAATAAGGCTAGCAAAGAGATCCATGAAATACAGAAATAACTCTGTCAGTGGAAGTCACAGAACACTAAGCGGTTTCTCAGAAAGCTTCTTTCCAGATTTCATCTGAGGATATTTCCTTTTTCACCATAGCCCTCTAAGGGCTTCCAAATATCACTTTGCCAATTCCACAAGAACTGTCTTAGCGAAAGGCTTCTTGAGGGGAAAGCTGTAACTCTGTGAGATGATTTCACAGAACACAAAGAAGTTTCTCAGAAAGCTTCTTTCTCTTTGTTATCGGAGGATTTTTCCTTTGGCCCTATAGTCTTCAAAGGGATCCGAAATATCTGTTCCCAGATTCCACAGAAATAAGGCTAGCAAAGAGATCCACGAAATACAGATGTAACTCTGTGAGATGAATTAACAGTACACTAAGCAGTTTCTCAGAAAGCTTCTTTAAAGATTTCATCTGAGGATATTTCCTTTTTCACCATAGCCCTCAATGGGCTTCCAAATACCACTTTGACAATTCCACAAGAACTGTCTTAGCCAAAGGCTTCTTGAGGGGAAATCTGTAACTCTGTGAGGTGATTTCACAGAACAGGAAGAAGTTTCTCAGAAAGCTTCTTTCTCTTTGTTATCGGAGGACATTTCCTTTGGCCCTATAGTCTTCAAAGGGATCCGAAATATCTGTTCTCAGATTCCACAGAAATAAGGCTAGCAAAGAAATCCACGAAATACAGATGTAACTCTGTGAGATGAATTAACAGAACACTAAGCAGTATCTCAGAAAGCTTCTTTCCAGATTTCATCTGAGGATATTTCCTTTTTCACCATAGCCCTCTATGGTCTTCCAAATATCACTTTGCCAATTCCACAAGAACTGTCTTAGCGAAAGGCTTCTTGAGGAGAAAGCTGTAACTCTGTGAGATGATTTCACAGAACACAAAGAAGTTTCTCAGAAAGCTTCTTTCTCTTTGTTATCGGAGGATATTTCCTTTGGCCCTATAGTCTTCAAAGGGATACGAAATATCAGTTCTCAGATTCCACAGAAATAAGGCTAGCAAAGAGATCCACGAATTACAGATGTAACTCTGTGAGATGAATTAACGGAACACTAAGCAGTTTCTCAGAAAGCTTCTTTAAAGATTTCATCTGAGGATATTTCCTTTTTCACCATAGCCCTCTATGGGCTTCCAAATATCACTTTGCCAATTCCACAAGAACTGTCTTAGCGAAAGGCTTCTTGAGGGGAAAGCTGTAACTCTGTGAGATGATTTCACAGAACACAAAGAAGTTTCTCAGAAAGCTTCATTCTCTTTGTTATCGGAGGATTTTTCCTTTGGCCCCATAGTCTTCAAAGGGATCCGAAATATCTGTTCTCAGATTCCACAGAAATAAGGCTAGCAAAGAGATCCACGAAATACAGATGTAACTCTGTGAGATGAATTAACAGAACACTAAGCAGTTTCTCAGAAAGCTTCTTTCCAGATTTCATCTGAGGATATTTCCTTTTTCACCATAGCCCTCTATGGGCTTCCAAATATCACTTTGCCAATTCCACAAGAACTGTCTTAGCCAAAGGCTTCTTGAGGGGAAATCTGTAACTCTGTGAGGTGATTTCACAGAACACGAAGAAGTTTCTCATAAAGTTCTTTCTCTTTGTTATCGGAGGACATTTCCTTTGGCCCTATAGTCTTCAAAGGGATCCGAAATATCTGTTCTCAGATTCCACAGAAATAAGGCTAGCAAAGAAATCCACGAAATACAGATGTAACTCGGTGAGATGAATTAACAGAACACTAAGCAGTTTCTTAGAAAGCTTCTTTCCAGATTTCATCTGAGGATATTTCCTTTTTCAACATAGCCCTCTATGGGCTTCCAAATATCACTTTGCCAATTCCACAAGAACTGTCTTAGCGAAAGGCTTCTTGAGGGGAAAGCTGTAACTCTGTGAGATGATTTCACAGAAGACAAAGAAGTTTCTCAGAAAGCTTCTTTCTCTTTGTTGTCGGAGGATATTTCCTTTGGCCCTATAGTCTTCAAAGGGATCCGAAATATCTGTTCTCAGAGTCCACAGAAATAAGCCTAGGAAAGAGATCAACGAAATACAGATGTAACTCTGTGAGTGGAAGTCACAGAACACTAAGCGGTTTCTCAGAAAACTTCTTTACAGATTTCATCTGAGGATATTTCCTTTTTCACCATAGCCCTCTATGGGCTTCCAAATGTCACTTTGCCAATTCCACAAGAACTGTCTTAGCGAAAGGCTTCTTGAGGGGAATGCTGTAACTCTGAGAGATGATTTTACAGACCACAAAGAAGTTTCTCAGAAAGCTTCTTTCTCTTTGTTATCGGAGGATTTTTCCTTTGGCCCTATAGTCTTCAAAGGGATCCGAAATATCTGTTCTCAGATTCCACAGAAATAAGGCTAGCAAAGAGATCCACGAAAGACAGATGTAACTCTGTGAGATGAATTAACAGAACACTAAGCAGTTTCTCAGAAAGCTTCTTTCCAGATTTGATCTGAAGATATTTCCTTTTTCTCAATTGCCGTCTATGGGCCTCCAAATATCACTTTGCCAATTCCACAAGAACTGTCTTAGCGAAAGGCTTCTTGAGGGGAAAGCTGTAACTCTGAGAGATGATTTCACAGAAGACAAAGAAGTTTCTCAGAAAGCTTCTTTCTCTTTGTTGTCGGAGGATATTTCCTTTGGCCCTATAGTCTTCAAAGTGATCCGAAATATCAGTTCTCAGATTCCACAGAAATAAGGCTAGCAAAGAGATACACGAAATACAGATGTAACTGTGGGAGTGGAAGTCACAGAACACTAAGCGGTTTCTCAGAAAGCTTCTTTCCAGATTTCATCTGAGGAGATTTCCTTTTTCACCATAGCCCACTATGGGCTTCCAAATATCACTTGCCAATTCCACAAGAACTGTCATAGCGAAAGGCTTCTTGAGGGGAAAGCTGTAACTCTGTGAGATGATTTCACAGAAAACAAAGAAGTTTCTCAGAAACCTTCTTTCTCTTTGTTGCCGGAGGATATTTCCTTTGGCCCTATAGTCTTCAAAGGGATCCGAAATATCTGTTCTCAGATTCCACAGAAATAAGGCTGGTAAAGAGATCCACGAAATACAGATGTAACTCTGTGAGTGGAAGTCACAGAACACTAAGCGGTTTTTCAGAAAGCTTCTTTAAAGATTTCGTCAGAGGATATTTCCTTTTTCACCATAGCCCTCTATGGGCTTCCAAATATCAGTTTGCCAATTCCACAAGAACTGTCTTAGCGAAAGGCTTCTTGAGGGGAAAGCTGTAACTCTGTGAGATGATTTCACAGAACACAAAGAAGTTTCTCAGAAAGCTTCTTTCTCTTTGTTATCGGAGGATTTTTCCTTTGGCCCAATAGTCTTCAAAGGGATCCGAAATATCTGTTCTCAGATTCCACAGAAATAAGGCTAGCAAAGAAATCCACGAAATACAGATGTAACTCGGTGAGATGAATTAACAGAACACTAAGCAGTTTCTTAGAAAGCTTCTTTCCAGATTTCATCTGAGGATATTTCCTTTTTCAACATAGCCCTCTATGGGCTTCCAAATATCACTTTGCCAATTCCACAAGAACTGTCTTAGCGAAAGGCTTCTTGAGGGGAAAGCTGTAACTCTGTGAGATGATTTCACAGAAGACAAAGAAGTTTCTCAGAAAGCTTCTTTCTCTTTGTTGTCGGAGGATATTTCCTTTGGCCCTATAGTCTTCAAAGGGATCCGAAATATCTGTTCTCAGATTCCACAGAAATAAGCCTAGCAAAGAGATCCACGAAATATAGATGTAACTCTGTGAGTGGAAGTCACAGAACACTAAGCGGTTTCTCAGAAAACTTCTTTCCAGATTTCATCTGAGGATATTTCCTTTTTCACCATAGCCCTCTATGGGCTTCCAAATGTCACTTTGCCAATTCCACAAGAACTGTCTTAGCGAAAGGCTTCTTGAGGGGAATGCTGTAACTCTGAGAGATGATTTTACAGACCACAAAGAAGTTTCTCAGAAAGCTTCTTTCTCTTTGTTATCGGAGGATTTTTCCTTTGGCCCTATAGTCTTCAAAGGGATCCGAAATATCTGTTCTCAGATTCCACAGAAATAAGGCTAGCAAAGAGATCCACGAAAGACAGATGTAACTCTGTGAGATGAATTAACAGAACACTAAGCAGTTTCTCAGAAAGCTTCTTTCCAGATTTGATCTGAAGATATTTCCTTTTTCTCAATTGCCGTCTATGGGCTTCCAAATATCACTTTGCCAATTCCACAAGAACTGTCTTAGCGAAAGGCTTCTTGAGGGGAAAGCTGTAACTCTGAGAGATGATTTCACAGAAGACAAAGAAGTTTCTCAGAAAGCTTCTTTCTCTTTGTTGTCGGAGGATATTTCCTTTGGCCCTATAGTCTTCAAAGTGATCCGAAATATCAGTTCTCAGATTCCACAGAAATAAGGCTAGCAAAGAGATACACGAAATACAGATGTAACTGTGGGAGTGGAAGTCACAGAACACTAAGCGGTTTCTCAGAAAGCTTCTTTCCAGATTTCATCTGAGGAGATTTCCTTTTTCACCATAGCCCACTATGGGCTTCCAAATATCACTTTGCCAATTCCACAAGAACTGTCATAGCGAAAGGCTTCTTGAGGGGAAAGCTGTAACTCTGTGAGATGATTTCACAGAAAACAAAGAAGTTTCTCAGAAACCTTCTTTCTCTTTGTTGTCGGAGGATATTTCCTTTGGCCCTATAGTCTTCAAAGGGATCCGAAATATCTGTTCTCAGATTCCACAGAAATAAGGCTGGTAAAGAGATCCACGAAATACAGATGTAACTCTGTGAGTGGAAGTCACAGAACACTAAGCGGTTTTTCAGAAAGCTTCTTTAAAGATTTCGTCAGAGGATATTTCCTTTTTCACCATAGCCCTCTATGGGCTTCCAAATATCAGTTTGCCAATTCCACAAGAACTGTCTTAGCGAAAGGCTTCTTGAGGGGAAAGCTGTAACTCTGTGAGATGATATCACAGAACACAAAGAAGTTTCTCAGAAAGCTTCTTTCTCTTTGTTATCGGAGGATTTTTCCTTTGGCCCAATAGTCTTCAAAGGGATCCGAAATATCTGTTCTCAGATTCCACAGAAATAAGGCTAGCAAAGAAATCCACGAAATACAGATGTAACTCTGTGAGATGAATTAACAGAACACTAAGCAGTTTCTCAGAAAGCTTCTTTCCAGATTTCATCTGAGGATATTTCCTTTTTCACCATAGCCGTGTATGGGCTTCCAAATATCACTTTGCCAATTCCACAAGAACTGTCTTAGCGAAAGGCTTCTTGAGGAGAAAGCTGTAACTCTGTGAGATGATTTCACAGAACACAAAGAAGTTTCTCAGAAAGCTTCTTCCTCTTTGTTATCGGAGGACATTTCCTTTGGCCCTATAGTCTTCAAAGGGATACGAAATATCAGTTCTCAGATTCCACAGAAATAAGGCTAGCAAAGAGATCCACGAATTACAGATGTAACTCTGTGAGATGAATTAACGGAACACTAAGCAGTTTCTCAGAAAGCTTCTTTAAAGATTTCATCTGAGGATATTTCCTTTTTCACCATAGCCCTCTATGGGCTTCCAAATATCACTTTGCCAATTCCACAAGAACTGTCTTAGCGAAAGGCTTCTTGAGGGGAAAGCTGTAACTCTGTGAGATATTTTCACAGAACACAAAGAAGTTTCTCAGAAAGCTTCCTTCTCTTTGTTATCGGAGGATTTTTCCTTTGGCCCCATAGTCTTCAAAGGGATCCGAAATATCTGTTCTCAGATTCCACAGAAATAAGGCTAGCAAAGAGATCCACGAAATACAGATGTAACTCTGTGAGATGAATTAACAGAACACTAAGCAGTTTCTCAGAAAGCTTCTTTCCAGATTTCATCTGAGGATATTTCCTTTTTCACCATAGCCCTCTATGGGCTTCCAAATATCACTTTGCCAATTCCACAAGAACTGTCTTAGCCAAAGGCTTCTTGAGGGGAAATCTGTAACTCTGTGAGGTGATTTCACAGAACACGAAGAAGTTTCTCATAAAGTTCTTTCTCTTTGTTATCGGAGGACATTTCCTTTGGCCCTATAGTCTTCAAAGGGATCCGAAATATCTGTTCTCAGATTCCACAGAAATAAGGCTAGCAAAGAAATTCACGAAATACAGATGTAACTCGGTGAGATGAATTAACAGAACACTAAGCAGTTTCTTAGAAAGCTTCTTTCCAGATTTCATCTGAGGATATTTCCTTTTTCAACATAGCCCTCTATGGGCTTCCAAATATCAGTTTGCCAATTCCACAAGAACTGTCTTAGCGAAAGGCTTCTTGAGGGGAAAGCTGTAACTCTGTGAGATGATTTCACAGAACACAAAGAAGTTTCTCAGAAAGCTTCTTTCTCTTTGTTATCGGAGGATTTTTCCTTTGGCCCAATAGTCTTCAAAGGGATCCGAAATATCTGTTCTCAGATTCCACAGAAATAAGGCTAGCAAAGAAATCCACGAAATACAGATGTAACTCTGTGAGATGAATTAACAGAACACTAAGCAGTTTCTCAGAAAGCTTCTTTCCAGATTTCATCTGAGGATATTTCCTTTTTCACCATAGCCGTCTATGGGCTTCCAAATATCACTTTGCCAATTCCACAAGAACTGTCTTAGCGAAAGACTTCTTGAGTGGAAAGCTGTAACTCTGTGAGATGATTTCACAGAACACAAAGAAGTTTCTCAGAAAGCTTCTTTCTCTTTGTTATCGGAGGATATTTCCTTTGGCCATATAGTCTTCAAAGGGATCCGAAATATCTGTCTCAGATTCCACAGAAATAAGGCTAGCAAACACATCCACGAAAGAAAGATGTAACTCTGTGAGATGAATTAAGAGAACACTAAGCAGTTTCTCAGAAAGCTTCTTTCCAGATTTCTTCTGAGGATATTTCCTTTTTCACCATAGCCCTCTATGGGCTTCCAAATATCACTTTGCCATTTCCACAAGAACTGTCTTAGCGAAAGGCTTCTTGAGGGGAAAGCTGTAACTCTGTGAGGTGATTTCACAGAACACAAAGAAGTTTCTCAGAAAGCTTCTTTCTCTTTGTTATCGGAGGATATTTCCTTTGGCCCTATAGTCTTCAAAGGGATCCGAAATATCTGTTCTCAGATTCCACAGAAATAAGGCTTCAAAGAGATCCACGAAATACAGATGTAACTCTGTGAGATGAATTAACAGAACACTAAGCAGTTTCTCAGAAAGCTTCTTTCCAGATTTCATCTGAGGATATTTAATTTTTCACCGTAGCCCTCTATGGGCTTCCAAATATCACTTTGCCAATTCCACAAGAACTGTCTTAGCGAAAGGCTTCTTGAGGGGAAAGATGTAACTCTGTGAGATGATTTCACAGAACACAAAGAAGTTTCTCAGAAACCTTCTTTCTCTTTGTTGTCGGTGGATATTTTCTTTGGCCCTATACTCTTCAAAGGGATCCGAAATATCTGTTCTCAGATTCCACAGAAATAAGGCTAGCAAAGAGATCCACGAAATACAGAAATAACTCTGTCAGTGGAAGTCACAGAACACTAAGCGGTTTCTCAGAAAGCTTCTTTCCAGATTTCATCTGAGGATATTTCCTTTTTCACCATAGCCCTCTATGGGTTTCCAAATATCACTTTGCCAATTCCACAAGAACTGTCTTAGCGAAAGGCTTCTTGAGGGGAAAGCTGTAACTCTGTGAGATGATATTACAGAACACAAAGAAGTTTCTCAGAAAGCTTCTTTCTCTTTGTTATCGGAGGATATTTCCTTTGGCCCTATAGTCTTCAAAGGGATACGAAATATCTGTTCTCAGATTCCACAGAAATAAGGCTAGCAAAGAGATCCACGGAAGACAGATGTAACTCTGTGAGATGAATTAAGAGAACACTAAGCACTTTCTCAGAAAGCTTCTTGCCAGATTTCTTCTGAGGATATTTCCTTTTTCACCATAGCCCTCAAAGGGCTTCCAAATATCACTTGGCCAATTCCACAAGAACTGTCTTAGCGAAAGGCTTCTTGAGGGGAAAGCTGTAACTCTGTGAGATGATTTCACAGAACACAAAGAAGTTTCTCAGAAAGCTTCTTTCTCTTTGTTATCGGAGGATATTTCCTTTGGACATATAGTCTTCAAATGGATCCGAAATATCTGTCTCAGATTCCACAGAAATAAGGCTAGCAAACAGATCCACGAAAGACAGATGTAACTCTGTGAGATGAATTAAGAGAACACTAAGCAGTTTCTCAGAAAGCTTCTTTCCAGATTTCTTCTGAGGATATTTCCTTTTTCACCATAGCCCTCTATGGGCTTCCAAATATCACTTTGCCATTTCCACAAGAACTGTCTTAGCGAAAGGCTTCTTGAGGGGAAAGCTGTAACTCTGTGAGATGATTTCATAGAACACAAAGAAGTTTCTCAGAAAGCTTCTTTCTCTTTGTTATCGGAGGATATTTCCTTTGGCCCTATAGTCTTCAAAGGGATGCGAAATATCTGTTCTCAGATTCCACAGAAATAAGGCTTCAAAGAGATCCACGAAATACAGATGTAACTCTGTGAGATGAATTAACAGAACACTAAGCAGTTTCTCAGAAAGCTTCTTTCCAGATTTCATCTGAGGATATTTAATTTTTCACCGTAGCCCTCTATGGGCTTCCAAATATCACTTTGCCAATTCCACAAGAACTGTCTTAGCGAAAGGCTTCTTGAGGGGAAAGATGTAACTCTGTGAGATGATTTCACAGAACACAAAGAAGTTTCTCAGAAACCTTCTTTCTCTTTGTTGTCGGGGGATATTTTCTTTGGCCCTATACTCTTCAAAGGGATCCGAAATATCTGTTCTCAGATTCCAAAGAAATAAGGCTAGCAAAGAGATCCACGAAATACAGAAATAACTCTGTCAGTGGAAGTCACAGAACACTAAGCGGTTTCTCAGAAAGCTTCTTTCCAGATTTCATCTGAGGATATTTCCTTTTTCACCATAGCCCTCTAAGGGCTTCCAAATATCACTTTGCCAATTCCACAAGAACTGTCTTAGCGAAAGGCTTCTTGAGGGGAAAGCTGTAACTCTGTGAGATGATTTCACAGAACACAAAGAAGTTTCTCAGAAAGCTTCTTTCTCTTTGTTATCGGAGGATTTTTCCTTTGGCCCTATAGTCTTCAAAGGGATCCGAAATATCTGTTCCCAGATTCCACAGAAATAAGGCTAGCAAAGAGATCCACGAAATACAGATGTAACTCTGTGAGATGAATTAACAGTACACTAAGCAGTTTCTCAGAAAGCTTCTTTAAAGATTTCATCTGAGGATATTTCCTTTTTCACCATAGCCCTCTATGGGCTTCCAAATACCACTTTGACAATTCCACAAGAACTGTCTTAGCCAAAGGCTTCTTGAGGGGAAATCTGTAACTCTGTGAGGTGATTTCACAGAACAGGAAGAAGTTTCTCAGAAAGCTTCTTTCTCTTTGTTATCGGAGGACATTTCCTTTGGCCCTATAGTCTTCAAAGGGATCCGAAATATCTGTTCTCAGGTTCCACAGAAATAAGGCTAGCAAAGAAATCCACGAAATACAGATGTAACTCTGTGAGATGAATTAACAGAACACTAAGCAGTATCTCAGAAAGCTTCTTTCCAGATTTCATCTGAGGATATTTCCTTTTTCACCATAGCCCTCTTTGGTCTTCCAAATATCACTTTGCCAATTCCACAAGAACTGTCTTAGCGAAAGGCTTCTTGAGGAGAAAGCTGTAACTCTGTGAGATGATTTCACAGAACACAAAGAAGTTTCTCAGAAAGCTTCTTTCTCTTTGTTATCGGAGGATATTTCCTTTGGCCCTATAGTCTTCAAAGGGATACGAAATATCAGTTCTCAGATTCCACAGAAATAAGGCTAGCAAAGAGATCCACGAATTACAGATGTAACTCTGTGAGATGAATTAACGGAACACTAAGCAGTTTCTCAGAAAGCTTCTTTAAAGATTTCATCTGAGGATATTTCCTTTTTCACCATAGCCCTCTATGGGCTTCCAAATATCACTTTGCCAATTCCACAAGAACTGTCTTAGCGAAAGGCTTCTTGAGGGGAAAGCTGTAACTCTGTGAGATGATTTCACAGAACACAAAGAAGTTTCTCAGAAAGCTTCATTCTCTTTGTTATCGGAGGATTTTTCCTTTGGCCCCATAGTCTTCAAAGGGATCCGAAATATCTGTTCTCAGATTCCACAGAAATAAGGCTAGCAAAGAGATCCACGAAATACAGATGTAACTCTGTGAGATGAATTAACAGAACACTAAGCAGTTTCTCAGAAAGCTTCTTTCCAGATTTCATCTGAGGATATTTCCTTTTTCACCATAGCCCTCTATGGGCTTCCAAATATCACTTTGCCAATTCCACAAGAACTGTCTTAGCCAAAGGCTTCTTGAGGGGAAATCTGTAACTCTGTGAGGTGATTTCACAGAACACAAAGAAGTTTCTCATAAAGTTCTTTCTCTTTGTTATCGGAGGACATTTCCTTTGGCCCTATAGTCTTCAAAGGGATCCGAAATATCTGTTCTCAAATTCCACAGAAATAAGGCTAGCAAAGAAATCCACGAAATACAGATGTAACTCGGTGAGATGAATTAACAGAACACTAAGCAGTTTCTTAGAAAGCTTCTTTCCAGATTTCATCTGAGGATATTTCCTTTTTCAACATAGCCCTCTATGGGCTTCCAAATATCACTTTGCCAATTCCACAAGAACTGTCTTAGCGAAAGGCTTCTTGAGGGGAAAGCTGTAACTCTGTGAGATGATTTCACAGAAGACAAAGAAGTTTCTCAGAAAGCTTCTTTCTCTTTGTTGTCGGAGGATATTTCCTTTGGCCCTATAGTCTTCAAAGGGATCCGAAATATCTGTTCTCAGATTCCACAGAAATAAGCCTAGGAAAGAGATCAACGAAATACAGATGTAACTCTGTGAGTGGAAATCACAGAACACTAAGCGGTTTCTCAGAAAACTTCTTTCCAGATTTCATCTGAGGATATTTCCTTTTTCACCATAGCCCTCTATGGGCTTCCAAATGTCACTTTGCCAATTCCACAAGAACTGTCTTAGCGAAAGGCTTCTTGAGGGGAATGCTGTAACTCTGAGAGATGATTTTACAGACCACAAAGAAGTTTCTCAGAAAGCTTCTTTCTCTTTGTTATCGGAGGATTTTTCCTTTGGCCCTATAGTCTTCAAAGGGATCCGAAATATCTGTTCTCAGATTCCACAGAAATAAGGCTAGCAAAGAGATCCACGAAAGACAGATGTAACTCTGTGAGATGAATTAACAGAACACTAAGCAGTTTCTCAGAAAGCTTCTTTCCAGATTTGATCTGAAGATATTTCCTTTTTCTCAATTGCCGTCTATGGGCCTCCAAATATCACTTTGCCAATTCCACAAGAACTGTCTTAGCGAAAGGCTTCTTGAGGGGAAAGCTGTAACTCTGAGAGATGATTTCACAGAAGACAAAGAAGTTTCTCAGAAAGCTTCTTTCTCTTTGTTGTCGGAGGATATTTCCTTTGGCCCTATAGTCTTCAAAGTGATCCGAAATATCAGTTCTCAGATTCCACAGAAATAAGGCTAGCAAAGAGATACACGAAATACAGATGTAACTGTGGGAGTGGAAGTCACAGAACACTAAGCGGTTTCTCAGAAAGCTTCTTTCCAGATTTCATCTGAGGAGATTTCCTTTTTCACCATAGCCCACTATGGGCTTCCAAATATCACTTTGCCAATTCCACAAGAACTGTCATAGCGAAAGGCTTCTTGAGGGGAAAGCTGTAACTCTGTGAGATGATTTCACAGAAAACAAAGAAGTTTCTCAGAAACCTTCTTTCTCTTTGTTGTCGGAGGATATTTCCTTTGGCCCTATAGTCTTCAAAGGGATCCGAAATATCTGTTCTCAGATTCCACAGAAATAAGGCTGGTAAAGAGATCCACGAAATACAGATGTAACTCTGTGAGTGGAAGTCACAGAACACTAAGCGGTTTTTCAGAAAGCTTCTTTAAAGATTTCGTCAGAGGATATTTCCTTTTTCACCATAGCCCTCTATGGGCTTCCAAATATCAGTTTGCCAATTCCACAAGAACTGTCTTAGCGAAAGGCTTCTTGAGGGGAAAGCTGTAACTCTGTGAGATGATTTCACAGAACACAAAGAAGTTTCTCAGAAAGCTTCTTTCTCTTTGTTATCGGAGGATTTTTCCTTTGGCCCAATAGTCTTCAAAGGGATCCGAAATATCTGTTCTCAGATTCCACAGAAATAAGGCTAGCAAAGAAATCCACGAAATACAGATGTAACTCTGTGAGATGAATTAACAGAACACTAAGCAGTTTCTCAGAAAGCTTCTTTCCAGATTTCATCTGAGGATATTTCCTTTTTCACCATAGCCGTGTATGGGCTTCCAAATATCACTTTGCCAATTCCACAAGAACTGTCTTAGCGAAAGACTTCTTGAGGGGAAAGCTGTAACTCTGTGAGATGATTTCACAGAACACAAAGAAGTTTCTCAGAAAGCTTCTTTCTCTTTGTTATCGGAGGATATTTCCTTTGGCCATATAGTCTTCAAAGGGATCCGAAATATCTGTCTCAGATTCCACAGAAATAAGGCTAGCAAACTGATCCACGAAAGACAGATGTAACTCTGTGAGATGAATTAAGAGAACACTAAGCAGTTTCTCAGAAAGCTTCTTTCCAGATTTCTTCTGAGGATATTTCCTTTTTCACCATAGCCCTCTATGGGCTTCCAAATATCACTTTGCCATTTCCACAAGAACTGTCTTAGCGAAAGGCTTCTTGAGGGGAAAGCTGTAACTCTGTGAGATGATTTCACAGAACACAAAGAAGTTTCTCAGAAAGCTTCTTTCTCTTTGTTATCGGAGGATATTTCCTTTGGCCCTATAGTCTTCAAAGGGATCCGAAATATCTGTTCTCAGATTCCACAGAAATAAGGCTTCAAAGAGATCCACGAAATACAGATGTAACTCTGTGAGATGAATTAACAGAACACTAAGCAGTTTCTCAGAAAGCTTCTTTCCAGATTTCATCTGAGGATATTTAATTTTTCACCGTAGCCCTCTATGGGCTTCCTAATATCACTTTGCCAATTCCACAAGAACTGTCTTAGCGAAAGGCTTCTTGAGGGGAAAGATGTAACTCTGTGAGATGATTTCACAGAACACAAAGAAGTTTCTCAGAAACCTTCTTTCTCTTTGTTGTCGGGGGATATTTTCTTTGGCCCTATACTCTTCAAAGGGATCCGAAATATCTGTTCTCAGATTCCAAAGAAATAAGGCTAGCAAAGAGATCCACGAAATACAGAAATAACTCTGTCAGTGGAAGTCACAGAACACTAAGCGGTTTCTCAGAAAGCTTCTTTCCAGATTTCATCTGAGGATATTTCCTTTTTCACCATAGCCCTCTAAGGGCTTCCAAATATCACTTTGCCAATTCCACAAGAACTGTCTTAGCGAAAGGCTTCTTGAGGGGAAAGCTGTAACTCTGTGAGATGATTTCACAGAACACAAAGAAGTTTCTCAGAAAGCTTCTTTCTCTTTGTTATCGGAGGATTTTTCCTTTGGCCCTATAGTCTACAAAGGGATCCGAAATATCTGTTCCCAGATTCCACAGAAATAAGGCTAGCAAAGAGATCCACGAAATACAGATGTAACTCTGTGAGATGAATTAACAGTACACTAAGCAGTTTCTCAGAAAGCTTCTTTAAAGATTTCATCTGAGGATATTTCCTTTTTCACCATAGCCCTCTATGGGCTTCCAAATACCACTTTGACAATTCCACAAGAACTGTCTTAGCCAAAGGCTTCTTGAGGGGAAATCTGTAACTCTGTGAGGTGATTTCACAGAACAGGAAGAAGTTTCTCAGAAAGCTTCTTTCTCTTTGTTATCGGAGGACATTTCCTTTGGCCCTATAGTCTTCAAAGGGATCCGAAATATCTGTTCTCAGGTTCCACAGAAATAAGGCTAGCAAAGAAATCCACGAAATACAGATGTAACTCTGTGAGATGAATTAACAGAACACTAAGCAGTATCTCAGAAAGCTTCTTTCCAGATTTCATCTGAGGATATTTCCTTTTTCACCATAGCCCTCTATGGTCTTCCAAATATCACTTTGCCAATTCCACAAGAACTGTCTTAGCGAAAGGCTTCTTGAGGAGAAAGCTGTAACTCTGTGAGATGATTTCACAGAACACAAAGAAGTTTCTCAGAAAGCTTCTTCCTCTTTGTTATCGGAGGATATTTCCTTTGGCCCTATAGTCTTCAAAGGGATACGAAATATCAGTTCTCAGATTCCACAGAAATAAGGCTAGCAAAGAGATCCACGAATTACAGATGTAACTCTGTGAGATGAATTAACGGAACACTAAGCAGTTTCTCAGAAAGCTTCTTTAAAGATTTCATCTGAGGATATTTCCTTTTTCACCATAGCCCTCTATGGGCTTCCAAATATCACTTTGCCAATTCCACAAGAACTGTCTTAGCGAAAGGCTTCTTGAGGGGAAAGCTGTAACTCTGTGAGATGATTTCACAGAACACAAAGAAGTTTCTCAGAAAGCTTCCTTCTCTTTGTTATCGGAGGATTTTTCCTTTGGCCCCATAGTCTTCAAAGGGATCCGAAATATCTGTTCTCAGATTCCACAGAAATAAGGCTAGCAAAGAGATCCACGAAATACAGATGTAACTCTGTGAGATGAATTAACAGAACACTAAGCAGTTTCTCAGAAAGCTTCTTTCCAGATTTCATCTGAGGATATTTCCTTTTTCACCATAGCCCTCTATGGGCTTCCAAATATCACTTTGCCAATTCCACAAGAACTGTCTTAGCCACAGGCTTCTTGAGGGGAAATCTGTAACTCTGTGAGGTGATTTCACAGAACACAAAGAAGTTTCTCATAAAGTTCTTTCTCTTTGTTATCGGAGGACATTTCCTTTGGCCCTATAGTCTTCAAAGGGATCCGAAATATCTGTTCTCAGATTCCACAGAAATAAGGCTAGCAAAGAAATTCACGAAATACAGATGTAACTCGGTGAGATGAATTAACAGAACACTAAGCAGTTTCTTAGAAAGCTTCTTTCCAGATTTCATCTGAGGATATTTCCTTTTTCAACATAGCCCTCTATGGGCTTCCAAATATCACTTTGCCAATTCCACAAGAACTGTCTTAGCGAAAGGCTTCTTGAGGGGAAAGCTGTAACTCTGTGAGATGATTTCACAGAAGACAAAGAAGTTTCTCAGAAAGCTTCTTTCTCTTTGTTGTCGGAGGATATTTCCTTTGGCCCTATAGTCTTCAAAGGGATCCGAAATATCTGTTCTCAGATTCCACAGAAATAAGCCTAGGAAAGAGATCAACGAAATACAGATGTAACTCTGTGAGTGGAAGTCACAGAACACTAAGCGGTTTCTCAGAAAACTTCTTTCCAGATTTCATCTGAGGATATTTCCTTTTTCACCATAGCCCTCTATGGGCTTCCAAATGTCACTTTGCCAATTCCACAAGAACTGTCTTAGCGAAAGGCTTCTTGAGGGGAATGCTGTAACTCTGAGAGATGATTTTACAGACCACAAAGAAGTTTCTCAGAAAGCTTCTTTCTCTTTGTTATCGGAGGATTTTTCCTTTGGCCCTATAGTCTTCAAAGGGATCCGAAATATCTGTTCTCAGATTCCACAGAAATAAGGCTAGCAAAGAGATCCACGAAAGACAGATGTAACTCTTTGAGATGAATTAACAGAACACTAAGCAGTTTCTCAGAAAGCTTCTTTCCAGATTTGATCTGAAGATATTTCCTTTTTCTCAATAGCCGTCTATGGGCTTCCAAATATCACTTTGCCAATTCCACAAGAACTGTCTTAGCGAAAGGCTTCTTGAGGGGAAAGCTGTAACTCTGAGAGATGATTTCACAGAAGACAAAGAAGTTTCTCAGAAAGCTTCTTTCTCTTTGTTGTCGGAGGATATTTCCTTTGGCCCTATAGTCTTCAAAGTGATCCGAAATATCAGTTCTCAGATTCCACAGAAATAAGGCTAGCAAAGAGATACACGAAATACAGATGTAACTGTGGGAGTGGAAGTCACAGAACACTAAGCGGTTTCTCAGAAAGCTTCTTTCCAGATTTCATCTGAGGAGATTTCCTTTTTCACCATAGCCCACTGTGGGCTTCCAAATATCACTTTGCCAATTCCACAAGAACTGTCATAGCGAAAGGCTTCTTGAGGGGAAAGCTGTAACTCTGTGAGATGATTTCACAGAAAACAAAGAAGTTTCTCAGAAACCTTCTTTCTCTTTGTTGTCGGAGGATATTTCCTTTGGCCCTATAGTCTTCAAAGGGATCCGAAATATCTGTTCTCAGATTCCACAGAAATAAGGCTGGTAAAGAGATCCACGAAATACAGATGTAACTCTGTGAGTGGAAGTCACAGAACACTAAGCGGTTTTTCAGAAAGCTTCTTTAAAGATTTCGTCAGAGGATATTTCCTTTTTCACCATAGCCCTCTATGGGCTTCCAAATATCAGTTTGCCAATTCCACAAGAACTGTCTTAGCGAAAGGCTTCTTGAGGGGAAAGCTGTAACTCTGTGAGATGATTTCACAGAACACAAAGAAGTTTCTCAGAAAGCTTCTTTCTCTTTGTTATCGGAGGATTTTTCCTTTGGCCCAATAGTCTTCAAAGGGATCCGAAATATCTGTTCTCAGATTCCACAGAAATAAGGCTAGCAAAGAAATCCACGAAATACAGATGTAACTCTGTGAGATGAATTAACAGAACACTAAGCAGTTTCTCAGAAAGCTTCTTTCCAGATTTCATCTGAGGATATTTCCTTTTTCACCATAGCCGTCTATGGGCTTCCAAATATCACTTTGCCAATTCCACAAGAACTGTCTTAGCGAAAGACTTCTTGAGTGGAAAGCTGTAACTCTGTGAGATGATTTCACAGAACACAAAGAAGTTTCTCAGAAAGCTTCTTTCTCTTTGTTATCGGAGGATATTTCCTTTGGCCATATAGTCTTCAAAGGGATCCGAAATATCTGTCTCAGATTCCACAGAAATAAGGCTAGCAAACACATCCACGAAAGAAAGATGTAACTCTGTGAGATGAATTAAGAGAACACTAAGCAGTTTCTCAGAAAGCTTCTTTCCAGATTCCTTCTGAGGATATTTCCTTTTTCACCATAGCCCTCTATGGGCTTCCAAATATCACTTTGCCATTTCCACAAGAACTGTCTTAGCGAAAGGCTTCTTGAGGGGAAAGCTGTAACTCTGTGAGGTGATTTCACAGAACACAAAGAAGTTTCTCAGAAAGCTTCTTTCTCTTTGTTATCGGAGGATATTTCCTTTGGCCCTATAGTCTTCAAAGGGATCCGAAATATCTGTTCTCAGATTCCACAGAAATAAGGCTTCAAAGAGATCCACGAAATACAGATGTAACTCTGTGAGATGAATTAACAGAACACTAAGCAGTTTCTCAGAAAGCTTCTTTCCAGATTTCATCTGAGGATATTTAATTTTTCACCGTAGCCCTCTATGGGCTTCCAAATATCACTTTGCCAATTCCACAAGAACTGTCTTAGCGAAAGGCTTCTTGAGGGGAAAGATGTAACTCTGTGAGATGATTTCACAGAACACAAAGAAGTTTCTCAGAAACCTTCATGCTCTTTGTTGTCGGTGGATATTTTCTTTGGCCCTATACTCTTCAAAGGGATCCGAAATATCTGTTCTCGGATTCCACAGAAATAAGGCTAGCAAAGAGATCCACGAAATACAGAAATAACTCTGTCAGTGGAAGTCACAGAACACTAAGCGGTTTCTCAGAAAGCTTCTTTCCAGATTTCATCTGAGGATATTTCCTTTTTCACCATAGCCCTCTATGGGTTTCCAAATATCACTTTGCCAATTCCACAAGAACTGTCTTAGCGAAAGGCTTCTTGAGGGGAAAGCTGTAACTCTGTGAGATGATATTACAGAACACAAAGAAGTTTCTCAGAAAGCTTCTTTCTCTTTGTTATCGGAGGATATTTCCTTTGGCCCTATAGTCTTCAAAGGGATACGAAATATCTGTTCTCAGATTCCACAGAAATAAGGCTAGCAAAGAGATCCACGGAAGACAGATGTAACTCTGAGAGATGAATTAAGAGAACACTAAGCAGTTTCTCAGAAAGCTTCTTGCCAGATTTCTTCTGAGGATATTTCCTTTTTCACCATAGCCCTCTAAGGACTTCCAAATATCACTTTGCCAATTCCACAAGAACTGTCTTAGCGAAAGGCTTCTTGAGGGGAAAGCTGTAACTCTGTGAGATGATTTCACAGAACACAAAGAAGTTTCTCAGAAAGCTTCTTTCTCTTTGTTATCGGAGGATTTTTCCTTTGGCCCTATAGTCTTCAAAGGGATCCGAAATATCTGTTCCCAGATTCCACAGAAATAAGGCTAGCAAAGAGATCCACGAAATACAGATGTAACTCTGTGAGATGAATTAACAGTACACTAAGCAGTTTCTCAGAAAGCTTCTTTAAAGATTTCATCTGAGGATATTTCCTTTTTCACCATAGCCCTCTATGGGCTTCCAAATACCACTTTGACAATTCCACAAGAACTGTCTTAGCCAAAGGCTTCTTCAGGGGAAATCTGTAACTCTGTGAGGTGATTTCACAGAACAGAAAGAAGTTTCTCAGAAAGCTTCTTTCTCTTTGTTATCGGAGGACATTTCCTTTGGTCCTATAGTCTTCAAAGGGATCCGAAATATCTGTTCTCAGGTTCCACAGAAATAAGGCTAGCAAAGAAATCCACGAAATACAGATGTAACTCTGTGAGATGAATTAACAGAACACTAAGCAGTTTCTCAGAAAGCTTCTTTCCAGATTTCATCTGAGGATATTTCCTTTTTCACCATAGCCCTCTATGGTCTTCCAAATATCACTTTGCCAATTCCAAAAGAACTGTCTTAGCGAAAGGCTTCTTGAGGAGAAAGCTGTAACTCTGTGAGATGATTTCACAGAACACAAAGAAGTTTCTCAGAAAGCTTCTTTCTCTTTGTTATCGGAGGATATTTCCTTTGGCCCAATAGTCTTCAAAGGGATCCGAAATATCTGTTCTCAGATTCCACAGAAATAAGGCTAGCAAAGAGATCCACGAATTATAGATGTAACTCTGTGAGATGAATTAACGGAACACTAAGCAGTTTCTCAGAAAGCTTCTTTAAAGATTTCATCTGAGGATATTTCCTTTTTCACCATAGCCCTCTATGGGCTTCCAAATATCACTTTGCCTATTCCACAAGAACTGTCTTAGCGAAAGGCTTCTTGAGGGGAAAGCTGTAACTCTGTGAGATGATTTCACAGAACACAAAGAAGTTTCTCAGAAAGCTTCCTTCTCTTTGTTATCGGAGGATTTTTCCTTTGGCCCCATAGTCTTCAAAGGGATCCGAAATATCTGTTCTCAGATTCCACAGAAATAAGGCTAGCAAAGAGATCCACGAAATACAGATGTAACTCTGTGAGATGAATTAACAGAACACTAAGCAGTTTCTCAGAAAGCTTCTTTCCAGATTTCATCTGAGGATATTTCCTTTTTCACCATAGCCCTCTATGGGCTTCCAAATATCACTTTGCCAATTCCACAAGAACTGTCATAGCGAAAGGCTTCTTGAGGGGAAAGCTGTAACTCTGTGAGATGATTTCACAGAACACAAAGAAGTTTCTCAGAAACCTTCTTTCTCTTTGTTATCGGAGGACATTTCCTTTGGCCCTATAGTCTTCAAAGGGATCCGAAATATCTGTTCTCAGATTCCACAGAAATAAGGCTAGCAAACAGATCCACGAAATACAGATGTAACTCTGTGAGATGAATTAACAGAACACTAAGCAGTTTCTCAGAAAGCTTCTCTCCAGATTTCATCTGAGGATATTTCCTTTTTCACCATAGCCCTCTATGGGCTTCCAAATATCACTTTGCCAATTCCACAAGAACTGTCTTAGCGAAAGGCATCTTGAGGGAAAAGCTGTAACTCTGTGTGATGATTTCACAGAACACAAAGAAGTTTCAGAGAAACCTTCTTTCTCTTTGTTGTCGGAGGATATTTCCTTTGGCCCTATAGTCTTCAAAGGGATCCGAAATATCTGTTCTCAGATTCCACAGAAATAAGGCAAGCAAAGGGACCCACGAAAGACAGATGTAACTCTGTGAGTGGAAGAAACAGAACACTAAGCGGTTTCTCAGAAAACTTCTTTCCAGATTTCATCTGAGGATATTTCCTTTTTCACCATAGCCCTCTATGGGCTTCCAAATGTCACTTTGCCAATTCCACAAGAACTGTCTTAGCGAAAGGCTTCTTGAGGGGAATGCTGTAACTCTGAGAGATGATTTTACAGACCACAAAGAAGTTTCTCAGAAAGCTTCTTTCTCTTTGTTATCGGAGGATTTTTCCTTTGGCCCTATAGTCTTCAAAGGGATCCGAAATATCTGTTCTCAGATTCCACAGAAATAAGGCTAGCAAAGAGATCCACGAAAGACAGATGTAACTCTGTGAGATGAATTAACAGAACACTAAGCAGTTTCTCAGAAAGCTTCTTTCCAGATTTGATCTGAAGATATTTCCTTTTTCTCAATAGCCGTCTATGGGCTTCCAAATATCACTTTGCCAATTCCACAAGAACTGTCTTAGCGAAAGGCTTCTTGAGGGGAAAGCTGTAACTCTGAGAGATGATTTCACAGAAGACAAAGAAGTTTCTCAGAAAGCTTCTTTCTCTTTGTTGTCGGAGGATATTTCCTTTGGCCCTATAGTCTTCAAAGTGATCCGAAATATCAGTTCTCAGATTCCACAGAAATAAAGCTAGCAAAGAGATACACGAAATACAGATGTAACTGTGGGAGTGGAAGTCACAGAACACTAAGCGGTTTCTCAGAAAGCTTCTTTCCAGATTTCATCTGAGGAGATTTCCTTTTTCACCATAGCCCACTGTGGGCTTCCAAATATCACTTTGCCAATTCCACAAGAACTGTCATAGCGAAAGGCTTCTTGAGGGGAAAGCTGTAACTCTGTGAGATGATTTCACAGAAAACAAAGAAGTTTCTCAGAAACCTTCTTTCTCTTTGTTGTCGGAGGATATTTCCTTTGGCCCTATAGTCTTCAAAGGGATCCGAAATATCTGTTCTCAGATTCCACAGAAATAAGGCTGGTAAAGAGATCCACGAAATACAGATGTAACTCTGTGAGTGGAAGTCACAGAACACTAAGCGGTTTTTCAGAAAGCTTCTTTAAAGATTTCGTCAGAGGATATTTCCTTTTTCACCATAGCCCTCTATGGGCTTCCAAATATCAGTTTGCCAATTCCACAAGAACTGTCTTAGCGAAAGGCTTCTTGAGGGGAAAGCTGTAACTCTGTGAGATGATTTCACAGAACACAAAGAAGTTTCTCAGAAAGCTTCTTTCTCTTTGTTATCGGAGGATTTTTCCTTTGGCCCAATAGTCTTCAAAGGGATCCGAAATATCTGTTCTCAGATTCCACAGAAATAAGGCTAGCAAAGAAATCCACGAAATACAGATGTAACTCTGTGAGATGAATTAACAGAACACTAAGCAGTTTCTCAGAAAGCTTCTTTCCAGATTTCATCTGAGGATATTTCCTTTTTCACCATAGCCGTCTATGGGCTTCCAAATATCACTTTGCCAATTCCACAAGAACTGTCTTAGCGAAAGACTTCTTGAGTGGAAAGCTGTAACTCTGTGAGATGATTTCACAGAACACAAAGAAGTTTCTCAGAAAGCTTCTTTCTCTTTGTTATCGGAGGATATTTCCTTTGGCCATATAGTCTTCAAAGGGATCCGAAATATCTGTCTCAGATTCCACAGAAATAAGGCTAGCAAACACATCCACGAAAGAAAGATGTAACTCTGTGAGATGAATTAAGAGAACACTAAGCAGTTTCTCAGAAAGCTTCTTTCCAGATTTCTTCTGAGGATATTTCCTTTTTCACCATAGCCCTCTATGGGCTTCCAAATATCACTTTGCCATTTCCACAAGAACTGTCTTAGCGAAAGGCTTCTTGAGGGGAAAGCTGTAACTCTGTGAGGT
The DNA here is from genome assembly GCF_037993035.2 of Macaca fascicularis. Taxonomy (NCBI): domain Eukaryota; kingdom Metazoa; phylum Chordata; class Mammalia; order Primates; family Cercopithecidae; genus Macaca; species Macaca fascicularis. The sequence goes on from NC_088379.1 coordinate 88,533,218, forward strand.
GATTTCACAGAACACAAAGAAGTTTCTCAGAAAGCTTCTTTCTCTTTGTTATCGGAGGATATTTCCTTTGGCCCTATAGTCTTCAAAGGGATCCGAAATATCTGTTCTCAGATTCCACAGAAATAAGGCTTCAAAGAGATCCACGAAATACAGATGTAACTCTGTGAGATGAATTAACAGAACACTAAGCAGTTTCTCAGAAAGCTTCTTTCCAGATTTCATCTGAGGATATTTAATTTTTCACCGTAGCCCTCTATGGGCTTCCAAATATCACTTTGCCAATTCCACAAGAACTGTCTTAGCGAAAGGCTTCTTGAGGGGAAAGATGTAACTCTGTGAGATGATTTCACAGAACACAAAGAAGTTTCTCAGAAACCTTCATGCTCTTTGTTGTCGGTGGATATTTTCTTTGGCCCTATACTCTTCAAAGGGATCCGAAATATCTGTTCTCGGATTCCACAGAAATAAGGCTAGCAAAGAGATCCACGAAATACAGAAATAACTCTGTCAGTGGAAGTCACAGAACACTAAGCGGTTTCTCAGAAAGCTTCTTTCCAGATTTCATCTGAGGATATTTCCTTTTTCACCATAGCCCTCTATGGGTTTCCAAATATCACTTTGCCAATTCCACAAGAACTGTCTTAGCGAAAGGCTTCTTGAGGGGAAAGCTGTAACTCTGTGAGATGATATTACAGAACACAAAGAAGTTTCTCAGAAAGCTTCTTTCTCTTTGTTATCGGAGGATATTTCCTTTGGCCCTATAGTCTTCAAAGGGATACGAAATATCTGTTCTCAGATTCCACAGAAATAAGGCTAGCAAAGAGATCCACGGAAGACAGATGTAACTCTGAGAGATGAATTAAGAGAACACTAAGCAGTTTCTCAGAAAGCTTCTTGCCAGATTTCTTCTGAGGATATTTCCTTTTTCACCATAGCCCTCTAAGGACTTCCAAATATCACTTTGCCAATTCCACAAGAACTGTCTTAGCGAAAGGCTTCTTGAGGGGAAAGCTGTAACTCTGTGAGATGATTTCACAGAACACAAAGAAGTTTCTCAGAAAGCTTCTTTCTCTTTGTTATCGGAGGATTTTTCCTTTGGCCCTATAGTCTTCAAAGGGATCCGAAATATCTGTTCCCAGATTCCACAGAAATAAGGCTAGCAAAGAGATCCACGAAATACAGATGTAACTCTGTGAGATGAATTAACAGTACACTAAGCAGTTTCTCAGAAAGCTTCTTTAAAGATTTCATCTGAGGATATTTCCTTTTTCACCATAGCCCTCTATGGGCTTCCAAATACCACTTTGACAATTCCACAAGAACTGTCTTAGCCAAAGGCTTCTTCAGGGGAAATCTGTAACTCTGTGAGGTGATTTCACAGAACAGAAAGAAGTTTCTCAGAAAGCTTCTTTCTCTTTGTTATCGGAGGACATTTCCTTTGGTCCTATAGTCTTCAAAGGGATCCGAAATATCTGTTCTCAGGTTCCACAGAAATAAGGCTAGCAAAGAAATCCACGAAATACAGATGTAACTCTGTGAGATGAATTAACAGAACACTAAGCAGTTTCTCAGAAAGCTTCTTTCCAGATTTCATCTGAGGATATTTCCTTTTTCACCATAGCCCTCTATGGTCTTCCAAATATCACTTTGCCAATTCCAAAAGAACTGTCTTAGCGAAAGGCTTCTTGAGGAGAAAGCTGTAACTCTGTGAGATGATTTCACAGAACACAAAGAAGTTTCTCAGAAAGCTTCTTTCTCTTTGTTATCGGAGGATATTTCCTTTGGCCCAATAGTCTTCAAAGGGATCCGAAATATCTGTTCTCAGATTCCACAGAAATAAGGCTAGCAAAGAGATCCACGAATTATAGATGTAACTCTGTGAGATGAATTAACGGAACACTAAGCAGTTTCTCAGAAAGCTTCTTTAAAGATTTCATCTGAGGATATTTCCTTTTTCACCATAGCCCTCTATGGGCTTCCAAATATCACTTTGCCTATTCCACAAGAACTGTCTTAGCGAAAGGCTTCTTGAGGGGAAAGCTGTAACTCTGTGAGATGATTTCACAGAACACAAAGAAGTTTCTCAGAAAGCTTCCTTCTCTTTGTTATCGGAGGATTTTTCCTTTGGCCCCATAGTCTTCAAAGGGATCCGAAATATCTGTTCTCAGATTCCACAGAAATAAGGCTAGCAAAGAGATCCACGAAATACAGATGTAACTCTGTGAGATGAATTAACAGAACACTAAGCAGTTTCTCAGAAAGCTTCTTTCCAGATTTCTTCTGAGGATATTTCCTTTTTCACCATAGCCCTCTATGGGCTTCCAAATATCACTTTGCCAATTCCACAAGAACTGTCTCAGCGAAAGGCTTCTTGAGGGGAAAGCTGTAACTCTGTGAGATGATTTCACAGAACACAAAGAAGTTTCTCAGAAAGCTTCTTTCTCTTTGTTATCGGAGGATATTTCCTTTGGCCCTATAGTCTTCAAAGGGATCCGAAATATCTGTTCTCAGATTCCACAGAAATAAGGCTAGCAAAGAGATCCACGAAATACAGATGTAACTCTGTGAGATGAATTAACAGAACACTAAGCAGTTTCTCAGAAAGTTTCTTTCCAGATTTCATCTGAGGATATTTCCTTTTTCACCATAGCCCTCTATGGGCTTCCAAATATCACTTTGCCAATTCGACAAGAACTATCTTAGCGAAAGGCTTCTTGAGGGGAAAGCTGTAACTCTGTGAGATGATTTCACAGAACACAAAGAAGTTTCTCAGAAACCTTCTTTCTCTTTGTTGTCGGAGGATATTTCCTTTGGCCCTATAGTCTTCAAAGGGATCCGAGATATCTGTTCTCAGATTCCACAGAAATAAGGCTAACAAAGACATCCAGGAAATACAGATGTAACTCTGTGTGTGGAAGTCACAAAACACTAAGCGGTTTCTCAGAAAGCTTCTTTCCAGATTTCATCTGAGCATATTTCCTTTTTCACCATAGCCCTCTATGGGCTTCCAAATATGACTTTGCCAATTCCACAAGAACTGTCTTAGCGAAAGGCTTCTTGAGGGGAAAGCTGTAACTCTGTGAGATGATTTCACAGAACACAAAGAAGTTTCTCAGAAAGCTTCTTCCTCTTTGTTATCGGAGGATATTTCCTTTGGCCCTATAGCCTTCAAAGTGATCCGAAATATCTGTTCTCAGATTCCACAGAAATAAGGCTAGCAAAGAGATCCACGAGATACAGATGTAACTCTGTGAGATGAATTAACAGAATACTAAGCAGTTTCTCAGAAAGCTTCTTTCCAGATTTCTTCTGAGGATATTTCCTTTTTCACCATAGCCCTCTGTGGGCTTCCAAATATCACTTTGCCAATTCCACAAGAACTGTCTTAGCGAAAGGCTTCTTGAGGGGAAAGCTGTAACTCTGTGAGATGATTTCACAGAACACAAAAAGTTTCTCAGAAAGCTTCTTTCTCTTTGTTATCGGAGGATTTTTCCTTTGGCCCTATAGTCTTCAAAGGGATCTGAAATATCTGTTCTCAGATTCCACAGAAATAAAGCTAGCAAAGAGATCCACGAAATACAGATGTAACTCTGTGAGATGAATTAACAGAACACTAAGCAGTTTCTCAGAAAGCTTCTTTAAAGATTTCATCAGAGGATATTTCCTTTTTCAAAGTAGCCCTCTATGGGCTTCCAAATATCACTTTGAAAATTCCACAAGAACTGTCTTAGCGAAAGGCTTCTTGAGGGGAAAGCTGTAACTCTGTGAGATGATTTCACAGAACACAAAGAAGTTTCTCAGAAAGCTTCTTTCTCTTTGTTATCGGAGGATTTTTCCTTTGGCCCAATAGTCTTCAAAGGGATCCGAAATATCTGTTCTCAGATTCCACAGAAATAAGGCTAGCAAAGAAATCCACGAAATACAGATGTAACTCCGTGAGATGAATTAACAGAAAACTAAGCAGTTTCTCAGAAAGCTTCTTTCCAGATTTCATCTGAGGATATTTCCTTTTTCACCATAGCCCTCTATGGGCTTCCAAATATCACTTTGCCAATTCCACAAGAACTGTCTTAGCGAAAGACTTCTTGAGGGGAAAGCTGTAACTCTGTGAGATGATTTCACAGAACACAAAGAAGTTTGTCAGAAAGCTTCTTTCTCTTTGTTATCGGAGGATATTTCCTTTGGCCATATAGTCTTCAAAGGGATCCGAAATATCTGTATCAGATTCCACAGAAATAAGGCTAGCAAACAGATCCTCGAAAGACAGATGTAACTCTGTGAGATGAATTAAGAGAACACTAAGCAGTTTCTCAGAAAGCTTCTTTCCAGATTTCTTCTGAGGATATTTCCTTTTTCACCATAGCCCTCTATGGGCTTCCAAATATCACTTTGGCATTTCCACAAGAACTGTCTTAGCGAAAGGCTTCTTGAGGGGAAAGCTGTAACTCTGTGGGATGATTTCACAGAACACAAAGAAGTTTCTCAGAAAGCTTCTTTCTCTTTGTTATCGGAGGATATTTCCTTTGGCCCTATAGTCTTCAAAGGGATCCGAAATATCTGTTCTCAGATTCCACAGAAATAAGGCAAGCAAAGAGATCCACGAAATACAGATGTAACTCTGTGAGATGAATTAACAGAACACTAAGCAGTTTCTCAGAAAGCTTCTTTCCAGATTTCATCTGAGGATATTTAATTTTTCACCGTAGCCCTCTATGGGCTTCCAAATATCACTTTGCCAATTCCACAAGAACTGTCTTAGCGAAAGGCTTCTTGAGGGGAAAGCTGTAACTCTTTGAGATGATTTCACAGAACACAAAGAAGTTTCTCAGAAACCTTCTTTCTCTTTGTTGTCGGAGGATATTTCCTTTGGCCCTATAGTCTTCAAAGGGATCCGAAATATCTGTTCTCAGATTCCACAGAAATAAGGCTAGCAAAGAGATCCACGAAATACAGAAATAACTCTGTCAGTGGAAGTCACAGAACACTAAGCGGTTTCTCAGAAAGCTTCTTTCCAGATTTCATCTGAGGATATTTCCTTTTTCACCATAGCCCTCTATGGGCTTCCAAATATCACTTTGCCAATTCCACAAGAACTGTCTTAGCGAAAGGCTTCTGGAGGGGAAAGCTGTAACTCTGTGAGATGATTTCACAGAACACAAAGAAGTTTCTCAGAAATCTTCTTTCTCTTTGTTATCGGAGGATATTTCCTTTGGCCCAATAGTCTTCAAAGGGATACGAAATATCTGTTCTCAGATTCCACAGAAATAAGGCTAGCAAAGAGATCCACGGAAGACAGATGTAACTCTGTGAGATGAATTAAGAGAACACTAAGCAGTTTCTCAGAAAGCTTCTTGCCAGATTTCTTCTGAGGATATTTCCTTTTTCACCATAGCCCTCTAAGGGCTTCCAAATATCACTTTGCCAATTCCACAAGAACTGTCTTAGCGAAAGGCTTCTTGAGGGGAAAGCTGTAACTCTGTGAGATGATTTCACAGAACACAAAGAAGTTTCTCAGAAAGCTTCTTTCTCTTTGTTATCAGAGGATTTTTCCTTTGGCCTTATAGTCTTCAAAGGGATCCGAAATATCTGTTCCCAGATTCAACAGAAATAAGGCTAGCAAAGAGATCCACGAAAGACAGATGTAACTCTGTGAGATGAATTAACAGTACACTAAGCAGTTTCTCAGAAAGCTTCTTTAAAGATTTCATCTGAGGATATTTCCTTTTTCACCATAGCCCTCTAAGGGCTTCCAAATACCACTTTGCCAATTCCACAAGAACTGTCTTAGCCAAAGGCTTGTTGAGGGGAAATCTGTAACTCTGTGAGGTGATTTCACAGAACAGAAAGAAGTTTCTCAGAAAGCTTCTTTCTCTTTGTTATCGGAGGACATTTCCTTTGGCCCTATAGTCTTCAAAGGGATCCGAAATATCTGTTCTCAGGTTCCACAGAAATAAGGCTAGCAAAGAAATCCACGAAATACAGATGTAACTCGGTGAGATGAATTAACAGAACACTAAGCAGTATCTCAGAAAGCTTCTTTCCAGATTTCATCTGAGGATATTTCCTTTTTCACCATAGCCCTCTATGGGCTTCCAAATATCACTTTGCCAATTCCACAAGAACTGTCTTAGCGAAAGGCTTCTTGAGGAGAAAGCTGTAACTCTGTGAGATGATTTCACAGAACACAAAGAAGTTTCTCAGAAAGCTTCTTTCTCTTTGTTATCGGAGGATATTTCCTTTGGCCCTATAGTCTTCAAAGGGATACGAAATATCTGTTCTCAGATTCCACAGAAATAAGGCTAGCAAAGAGATCCACGAATTACAGATGTAACTCTGTGAGATGAATTAACGGAACACTAAGCAGTTTCTCAGAAATCTTCTTTAAAGATTTCATCTGAAGATATTTCCTTTTTCACCATAGCCCTCTATGGGCTTCCAAATATCCCTTTGCTAATTCCACAAGAACTGTCTTAGCGAAAGGCTTCTTGAGGGGAAAGCTGTAACTCTGTGAGATGATTTCACAGAACACAAAGAAGTTTCTCAGAAAGCTTCCTTCTCTTTGTTATCGGAGGATTTTTCCTTTGGCCCCATAGTCTTCAAAGGGATCCGAAATATCTGTTCTCAGATTCCACAGAAATAAGGCTAGCAAAGAGATCCACGAAATACAGATGTAACTCTGTGAGATGAATTAACAGAACACTAAGCAGTTTCTCAGAAAGCTTCTTTCCAGATTTCATCTGAGGATATTTCCTTTTTCACCATAGCCCTCTATGGGCTTCCAAATATCACTTTGCCAATTCCACAAGAACTGTCTTAGCGAAAGGCTTCTTGAGGGGAAAGCTGTAACTCTGAGAGATGATTTTACAGACCACAAAGAAGTTTCTCAGAAAGCTTCTTTATCTTTGTTGTCGGAGGATATTTCCTTTGGCCCTATAGTCTTCAAAGGGATCCGAAATATGAGTTCTCAGATTCCACAGAAATAAGGCTAGCAAAGACATCCACGAAACACAGATGTAACTGTGGGAGTGGAAGTCACAGAACACTAAGCGGTTTCTCAGAAAGCTTCTTTCCAGATTTCATCTGAGGAGATTTTCTTTTTCACCATAGCCCTCTATGGGCTTCCAAATACCAGTTTGCCAATTCCACAAGAACTGTCATAGCGAAAGGCTTCTTGAGGGGAAAGCTGTAACTCTGTGAGATGATTTCACAGAAAACAAAGAAGTTTCTCAGAAACCTTCTTTCTCTTTGTTGTCGGAGGATATTTCCTTTGGCCCTATAGTCTTCAAAGGGATCCGAAATATCTGTTCTCAGATTCCACAGAAATAAGGCTAGCAAAGAGATCCACGAAATACAGATGTAACTCTGTGAGTGGAAGTCACAGAACAGTAAGCGGTTTTTCAGAAAGATTCTTTACAGATTTCATCTGAGGATATTTCCTTTTTCACCATAGCCCTCTAAGGGCTTCCAAATATCACTTTGCCAATTCCACAAGAACTGTCTTAGCGAAAGGCTTCTTGAGGGGAAAGCTGTAACTCTGTGAGATGATTTCACAGAACACAAAGAAGTTTCTCAGAAAGCTTCTTTCTCTTTGTTGTCGGAGGATATTTCCTTTGGCCCTATAGTCTTCTAAGGGATCCGAAATATCAGTTCTCAGATTCCACAGAAATAAGGCTAGCAAAGATATCCACGAAACACAGATGTAACTGTGGGAGTGGAAGTCACAGAACACTAAGCGGTTTCTCAGAAAGCTTCTTTCCAGATTTCATCTGAGGAGATTTCCTTTTTCACCATAGCCCTCTATGGGCTTCCAAATATCACTTTGCCAATTCCACAAGAACTGTCTTAGCCAAAGGCTTCTTGAGGGGAAATCTGTAACTCTGTGAGATGATTTCACAGAACACAAAGAAGTTTCTCAGAAAGCTTCTTTCTCTTTGTTATCGGAGGACATTTCCTTTGGCCCTATAGTCTTCAAAGGGATCCGAAATATCTGTTCTCAGATTCCACAGAAATAAGGCTAGCAACGAGATCCACGAAAGACAGATGTAACTCTGTGAGTGGAAGTCACAGAACAGTAAGCGGTTTTTCAGAAAGCTTCTTTACAGATTCCATCTGAGGATATTTCCTTTTTCACCATAGCCCTCTATGGGCTTCCAAATATCACTTTGCCAATTCCACAAGAACTGTCTTAGCGAAAGGCTTCTTGAGGGGAAAGCTGTAACTCTGTGAGATGATTTCACAGAACACAAAGAAGTTTCTCAGAAAGCTTCTTTCTCTTTGTTATCGGAGGATATTTCCTTTGGCCCTATAGTCTTCAAAGGGATCCGAAATATCTGTTCTCAGATTCCACAGAAATAAGGCTAGCAAAGAGATCCACGAAAGACAGATGTAACTCTGTGAGATGAATTAAGAGAACACTAAGCAGTTTCTCAGAAAGCTTCTTTCCAGATTTCTTCTGAGGATATTTCCTTTTTCACCATAGTCCTCTATGGGCTTCCAAATATCACTTTGCCAATTCCACAAGAACTGTCTTAGCGAAAGGCTTCTTGAGGGGAAAGCTGTAACTCTGTGAGATGATTTCACAGAACACAAAGAAGTTTCTCAGAAAGCTTCTTTCTCTTTGTTATCGGAGGATATTTCCTTTGGCCCTATAGTCTTCAAAGGGATCCGAAATATCTGTTCTCAGATTCCACAGAAATAAGGCTAACAAAGAGATCCACGAAAGACAGATGTAACTCTGTGAGTGGAAGTCACAGAACAGTAAGCGGTTTTTCAGAAAGCTTCTTTACAGATTCCATCTGAGGATATTTCCTTTTTCACCATAGCCCTCTATGGGCTTCCAAATATCACTTTGCCAATTCCACAAGAACTGTCTTAGCGAAAGGCTTCTTGAGGGGAAAGCTGTAACTCTGTGAGATGATTTCACAGAACACAAAGAAGTTTCTCAGAAAGCTTCTTTCTCTTTGTTATCGGAGGATATTTCCTTGGCCCTATAGTCTTCAAAGGGATCCGAAATATCTGTTCTCAGATTCCACAGAAATAAGGCTAGCAAAGAGATCCACGAAAGACAGATGTAACTCTGTGAGATGAATTAAGAGAACACTAAGCAGTTTCTCAGAAAGCTTCTTTCCAGATATCTTCTGAGGATATTTCCTTCTTCACCATAGCCCTCTATGGGCTTCCAAATATGACTTTGCCAATTCCACAAGAACTGTCTTAGCGAAAGGCTTCTTGAGGGGAAAGCTGTAACTCTGTGAGATGATTTCACAGAACACAAAGAAGTTTCTCAGAAAGCTTCTTTCTCTTTGTTATCGGAGGATTTTTCCTTTGGCTCTATAGTCTTCAAAGGGATCCGAAATATCTGTTCTCAGATTCCACAGAAATAAGGCTAGCAAAGAGATCCACGAAATACAGATGTAACTCTGTGAGACGAATTAACAGAACACTAAGCAGTTTCTCAGAAAGCTTCTTTCCAGATTTCGTCTGAGGATATTTCCTTTTTCACCATAGCCCTCTGTGGGCTTCCAAATATCACTTTGCCAATTCCACAAGAACTGTCTTAGCGAAAGGCTTCTTGAGGGGAAAGCTGTAACTCTGTGAGATGATTTCACAGAACACAAAGAAGTTTCTCAGAAAGCTTCTTTCTCTTTGTTATCGGAGGATTTTTCCTTTGGCCCTATAGTCTTCAAAGGGATCCGAAATATCTGTTCTCAGATTCCACAGAAATAAGGCTAGCAAAGAGATCCACGAAATACAGATGAAACTCTGTGAGATGAATTAACAGAACACTAAGCAGTTTCTCAGAAAGCTTCTTTCCAGATTTCATCTGAGGATATTTCCTTTTTCACCATAGCCCTCAATGGGCTTCCAAATATCACTTTGCCAATTCCACAAGAACTGTCTTCGCGAAAGGCTTCTTGAGGGGAAAGTTGTAACTCTGTGAGATGATTTCACAGAAGACAAAGAAGTTTCTCAGAAAGCTTCTTTCTCTTTGTTGTCGGAGGATATTTCCTTTGGCCCTATAGTCTTCAAAAGGATCCGAAATATCTGTTCTCAGATTCCACAGAAATAAGCCTAGGAAAGAGATCCACGAAATACAGATGTAACTCTGTGAGTGGAAGTCACAGAACACTAAGCGGTTTCTCAGAAAGCTTCTTTCCAGATTTCATCTGAGGATATTTCCTTTTTCACCATAACCCTGTATGGGATTCCAAATATCACTTTGCCAATTCCACAAGAACTGTCTTAGCGAAATGCTTCTTGAGGGGAAAGCTGTAACTCTGAGAGATGATTTCACAGAACACAAAGAAGTTACTCAGAAAGCTTCTTTCTCTTTGTTGTCGGAGGATATTTCCTTTGGCCCTATAGTCTTCAAAGGGATCCGAAATATCTGTTCTCAGATTCCACAGAAATAAGGCTAGCAAAGAGATCCACGAAATACAGATGTAACTCTGTGAGTGGAAGTCACAGAACACTAAGCGGTTTTTCAGAACGTTTCTTTACAGATTTCATCTGAGGATATTTCCTTTTTCACCATAGCCCTCTAAGGGCTTCCAAATATCACTTTGCCAATTCCACAAGAACTGTCTTAGCGAAAGGCTTCTTGAGGGGAAAGCTGTAACTCTGTGAGATGATTTCACAGAACTCAAAGAAGTTTCTCAGAAAGCTTCTTTCTCTTTGTAATCGGAGGATATTTCCTTTGGCCCTATAGTCTTCAAAGGGATCCGAAATATCTCTTCTCAGATTCCACAGAAAAAAGGCTAGCAAAGAGATCCACGAAATACAGATGTAACTCTGTGAGATGAATTAACAGAACACTAATCAGGTTCTCAGAAAGCTTCTTTCCAGATTTCATCTACGATATTTCCTTTTTCACCATAGCCCTCTATGGTCTTCCAAATATCACTTTGCCAATTCCACAAGAACTGTCTTAGCGAAAGGCTTCTTGAGGGGAAAGCTGTAACTCTGTGAGATGATTTCACAGAACACAAAGAAGTTTCTCAGAAAGCTTCTTTCTCTTTGTTGTCGGAGGATATTTCCTTTGGCCCTATAGTCTTCAAAGGGATCCGAAATATCTGTTCTCAGAATCCACAGAAATAAGGCTAGCAAAGAGATCCACGAAAGACAGATGTAACACTGTGAGATGAATTAAGAGAACACTAAGCAGTTTCTCAGAAAGCTTCTTTCCAGATTTCTTCTGAGGATATTTCCTTTTTCACCATAGCCCTCTATGGGCTTCCAAATATCACTTTGCCAATTCCACAAGAACTGTCTCAGCGAAAGGCTTCTTGAGGGGAAAGCTGTAACTCTGTGAGATGATTTCACAGAACACAAAGAAGTTTCTCAGAAAGCTTCTTTCTCTTTGTTATCGGAGGATATTTCCTTTGGCCCTATAGTCTTCAAAGGGATCCGAAATATCTGTTCTCAGATTCCACAGAAATAAGGCTAGCAAAGAGATCCACGAAATACAGATGTAACTCTGTGAGATGAATTAACAGAACACTAAGCAGTTTCTCAGAAAGTTTCTTTCCAGATTTCATCTGAGGATATTTCCTTTTTCACCATAGCCCTCTATGGGCTTCCAAATATCACTTTGCCAATTCGACAAGAACTATCTTAGCGAAAGGCTTCTTGAGGGGAAAGCTGTAACTCTGTGAGATGATTTCACAGAACACAAAGAAGTTTCTCAGAAACCTTCTTTCTCTTTGTTGTCGGAGGATATTTCCTTTGGCCCTATAGTCTTCAAAGGGATCCGAGATATCTGTTCTCAGATTCCACAGAAATAAGGCTAACAAAGACATCCAGGAAATACAGATGTAACTCTGTGAGTGGAAGTCACAAAACACTAAGCGGTTTCTCAGAAAGCTTCTTTCCAGATTTCATCTGAGCATATTTCCTTTTTCACCATAGCCCTCTATGGGCTTCCAAATATGACTTTGCCAATTCCACAAGAACTGTCTTAGCGAAAGGCTTCTTGAGGGGAAAGCTGTAACTCTGTGAGATGATTTCACAGAACACAAAGAAGTTTCTCAGAAAGCTTCTTCCTCTTTGTTATCGGAGGATATTTCCTTTGGCCCTATAGCCTTCAAAGTGATCCGAAATATCTGTTCTCAGATTCCACAGAAATAAGGCTAGCAAAGAGATCCACGAGATACAGATGTAACTCTGTGAGATGAATTAACAGAATACTAAGCAGTTTCTCAGAAAGCTTCTTTCCAGATTTCTTCTGAGGATATTTCCTTTTTCACCATAGCCCTCTGTGGGCTTCCAAATATCACTTTGCCAATTCCACAAGAACTGTCTTAGCGAAAAGCTTCTTGAGGGGAAAGCTGTAACTCTGTGAGATGATTTCACAGAACACAAAAAGTTTCTCAGAAAGCTTCTTTCTCTTTGTTATCGGAGGATTTTTCCTTTGGCCCTATAGTCTTCAAAGGGATCTGAAATATCTGTTCTCAGATTCCACAGAAATAAAGCTAGCAAAGAGATCCACGAAATACAGATGTAACTCTGTGAGATGAATTAACAGAACACTAAGCAGTTTCTCAGAAAGCTTCTTTAAAGATTTCATCAGAGGATATTTCCTTTTTCAAAGTAGCCCTCTATGGGCTTCCAAATATCACTTTGAAAATTCCACAAGAACTGTCTTAGCGAAAGGCTTCTTGAGGGGAAAGCTGTAACTCTGTGAGATGATTTCACAGAACACAAAGAAGTTTCTCAGAAAGCTTCTTTCTCTTTGTTATCGGAGGATTTTTCCTTTGGCCCAATAGTCTTCAAAGGGATCCGAAATATCTGTTCTCAGATTCCACAGAAATAAGGCTAGCAAAGAAATCCACGAAATACAGATGTAACTCCGTGAGATGAATTAACAGAACACTAAGCAGTTTCTCAGAAAGCTTCTTTCCAGATTTCATCTGAGGATATTTCCTTTTTCACCATAGCCCTCTATGGGCTTCCAAATATCACTTTGCCAATTCCACAAGAACTGTCTTAGCGAAAGACTTCTTGAGGGGAAAGCTGTAACTCTGTGAGATGATTTCACAGAACACAAAGAAGTTTGTCAGAAAGCTTCTTTCTCTTTGTTATCGGAGGATATTTCCTTTGGCCATATAGTCTTCAAAGGGATCCGAAATATCTGTATCAGATTCCACAGAAATAAGGCTAGCAAACAGATCCTCGAAAGACAGATGTAACTCTGTGAGATGAATTAAGAGAACACTAAGCAGTTTCTCAGAAAGCTTCTTTCCAGATATCTTCTGAGGATATTTCCTTCTTCACCATAGCCCTCAATGGGCTTCCAAATATCACTTTGCCAATTCCACAAGAACTGTCTTCGCGAAAGGCTTCTTGAGGGGAAAGTTGTAACTCTGTGAGATGATTTCACAGAAGACAAAGAAGTTTCTCAGAAAGCTTCTTTCTCTTTGTTGTCGGAGGATATTTCCTTTGGCCCTATAGTCTTCAAAAGGATCCGAAATATCTGTTCTCAGATTCCACAGAAATAAGCCTAGGAAAGAGATCCACGAAATACAGATGTAACTCTGTGAGTGGAAGTCACAGAACACTAAGCGGTTTCTCAGAAAGCTTCTTTCCAGATTTCATCTGAGGATATTTCCTTTTTCACCATAACCCTGTATGGGATTCCAAATATCACTTTGCCAATTCCACAAGAACTGTCTTAGCGAAATGCTTCTTGAGGGGAAAGCTGTAACTCTGAGAGATGATTTCACAGAACACAAAGAAGTTACTCAGAAAGCTTCTTTCTCTTTGTTGTCGGAGGATATTTCCTTTGGCCCTATAGTCTTCAAAGGGATCCGAAATATCTGTTCTCAGATTCCACAGAAATAAGGCTAGCAAAGAGATCCACGAAATACAGATGTAACTCTGTGAGTGGAAGTCACAGAACACTAAGCGGTTTTTCAGAACGTTTCTTTACAGATTTCATCTGAGGATATTTCCTTTTTCACCATAGCCCTCTAAGGGCTTCCAAATATCACTTTGCCAATTCCACAAGAACTGTCTTAGCGAAAGGCTTCTTGAGGGGAAAGCTGTAACTCTGTGAGATGATTTCACAGAACTCAAAGAAGTTTCTCAGAAAGCTTCTTTCTCTTTGTAATCGGAGGATATTTCCTTTGGCCCTATAGTCTTCAAAGGGATCCGAAATATCTCTTCTCAGATTCCACAGAAAAAAGGCTAGCAAAGAGATCCACGAAATACAGATGTAACTCTGTGAGATGAATTAACAGAACACTAATCAGGTTCTCAGAAAGCTTCTTTCCAGACTTCATCTACGATATTTCCTTTTTCACCATAGCCCTCTATGGTCTTCCAAATATCACTTTGCCAATTCCACAAGAACTGTCTTAGCGAAAGGCTTCTTGAGGGGAAAGCTGTAACTCTGTGAGATGATTTCACAGAACACAAAGAAGTTTCTCAGAAAGCTTCTTTCTCTTTGTTGTCGGAGGATATTTCCTTTGGCCCTATAGTCTTCAAAGGGATCCGAAATATCTGTTCTCAGAATCCACAGAAATAAGGCTAGCAAAGAGATCCACGAAAGACAGATGTAACACTGTGAGATGAATTAAGAGAACACTAAGCAGTTTCTCAGAAAGCTTCTTTCCAGATTTCTTCTGAGGATATTTCCTTTTTCACCATAGCCCTCTATGGGCTTCCAAATATCACTTTGCCAATTCCACAAGAACTGTCTCAGCGAAAGGCTTCTTGAGGGGAAAGCTGTAACTCTGTGAGATGATTTCACAGAACACAAAGAAGTTTCTCAGAAAGCTTCTTTCTCTTTGTTATCGGAGGATATTTCCTTTGGCCCTATAGTCTTCAAAGGGATCCGAAATATCTGTTCTCAGATTCCACAGAAATAAGGCTAGCAAAGAGATCCACGAAATACAGATGTAACTCTGTGAGATGAATTAACAGAACACTAAGCAGTTTCTCAGAAAGTTTCTTTCCAGATTTCATCTGAGGATATTTCCTTTTTCACCATAGCCCTCTATGGGCTTCCAAATATCACTTTGCCAATTCGACAAGAACTATCTTAGCGAAAGGCTTCTTGAGGGGAAAGCTGTAACTCTGTGAGATGATTTCACAGAACACAAAGAAGTTTCTCAGAAACCTTCTTTCTCTTTGTTGTCGGAGGATATTTCCTTTGGCCCTATAGTCTTCAAAGGGATCCGAGATATCTGTTCTCAGATTCCACAGAAATAAGGCTAACAAAGACATCCAGGAAATACAGATGTAACTCTGTGAGTGGAAGTCACAAAACACTAAGCGGTTTCTCAGAAAGCTTCTTTCCAGATTTCATCTGAGCATATTTCCTTTTTCACCATAGCCCTCTATGGGCTTCCAAATATGACTTTGCCAATTCCACAAGAACTGTCTTAGCGAAAGGCTTCTTGAGGGGAAAGCTGTAACTCTGTGAGATGATTTCACAGAACACAAAGAAGTTTCTCAGAAAGCTTCTTCCTCTTTGTTATCGGAGGATATTTCCTTTGGCCCTATAGCCTTCAAAGTGATCCGAAATATCTGTTCTCAGATTCCACAGAAATAAGGCTAGCAAAGAGATCCACGAGATACAGATGTAACTCTGTGAGATGAATTAACAGAATACTAAGCAGTTTCTCAGAAAGCTTCTTTCCAGATTTCTTCTGAGGATATTTCCTTTTTCACCATAGCCCTCTGTGGGCTTCCAAATATCACTTTGCCAATTCCACAAGAACTGTCTTAGCGAAAGGCTTCTTGAGGGGAAAGCTGTAACTCTGTGAGATGATTTCACAGAACACAAAAAGTTTCTCAGAAAGCTTCTTTCTCTTTGTTATCGGAGGATTTTTCCTTTGGCCCTATAGTCTTCAAAGGGATCTGAAATATCTGTTCTCAGATTCCACAGAAATAAAGCTAGCAAAGAGATCCACGAAATACAGATGTAACTCTGTGAGATGAATTAACAGAACACTAAGCAGTTTCTCAGAAAGCTTCTTTAAAGATTTCATCAGAGGATATTTCCTTTTTCAAAGTAGCCCTCTATGGGCTTCCAAATATCACTTTGAAAATTCCACAAGAACTGTCTTAGCGAAAGGCTTCTTGAGGGGAAAGCTGTAACTCTGTGAGATGATTTCACAGAACACAAAGAAGTTTCTCAGAAAGCTTCTTTCTCTTTGTTATCGGAGGATTTTTCCTTTGGCCCAATAGTCTTCAAAGGGATCCGAAATATCTGTTCTCAGATTCCACAGAAATAAGGCTAGCAAAGAAATCCACGAAATACAGATGTAACTCCGTGAGATGAATTAACAGAACACTAAGCAGTTTCTCAGAAAGCTTCTTTCCAGATTTCATCTGAGGATATTTCCTTTTTCACCATAGCCCTCTATGGGCTTCCAAATATCACTTTGCCAATTCCACAAGAACTGTCTTAGCGAAAGACTTCTTGAGGGGAAAGCTGTAACTCTGTGAGATGATTTCACAGAACACAAAGAAGTTTGTCAGAAAGCTTCTTTCTCTTTGTTATCGGAGGATATTTCCTTTGGCCATATAGTCTTCAAAGGGATCCGAAATATCTGTATCAGATTCCACAGAAATAAGCCTAGCAAACAGATCCTCGAAAGACAGATGTAACTCTGTGAGATGAATTAAGAGAACACTAAGCAGTTTCTCAGAAAGCTTCTTTCCAGATTTCTTCTGAGGATATTTCCTTTTTCACCATAGCCCTCTATGGGCTTCCAAATATCACTTTGGCATTTCCACAAGAACTGTCTTAGCGAAAGGCTTCTTGAGGGGAAAGCTGTAACTCTGTGGGATGTTTTCACAGAACACAAAGAAGTTTCTCAGAAAGCTTCTTTCTCTTTGTTATCGGAGGATATTTCCTTTGGCCCTATAGTCTTCAAAGGGATCCGAAATATCTGTTCTCAGATTCCACAGAAATAAGGCAAGCAAAGAGATCCACGAAATACAGATGTAACTCTGTGAGATGAATTAACAGAACACAAAGCAGTTTCTCAGAAAGCTTCTTTCCAGATTTCATCTGAGGATATTTAATTTTTCACCGTAGCCCTCTATGGGCTTCCAAATCACACTTTGCCAATTCCACAAGAACTGTCTTAGCGAAAGGCTTCTTGAGGGGAAAGCTGTAACTCTTTGAGATGATTTCACAGAACACAAAGAAGTTTCTCAGAAACCTTCTTTCTCTTTGTTGTCGGAGGATATTTCCTTTGGCCCTATAGTCTTCAAAGGGATCCGAAATATCTGTTCTCAGATTCCACAGAAATAAGGCTAGCAAAGAGATCCACGAAATACAGAAATAACTCTGTCAGTGGAAGTCACAGAACACTAAGCGGTTTCTCAGAAAGCTTCTTTCCAGATTTCATC
This sequence comes from Macaca fascicularis, assembly GCF_037993035.2. NCBI lineage: Eukaryota > Metazoa > Chordata > Mammalia > Primates > Cercopithecidae > Macaca > Macaca fascicularis. The sequence continues at coordinate 88,550,582 of NC_088379.1, forward strand.
TGAGGATATTTCCTTTTTCACCATAGCCCTCTATGGGCTTCCAAATATCACTTTGCCAATTCCACAAGAACTGTCTTAGCGAAAGGCTTCTGGAGGGGAAAGCTGTAACTCTGTGAGATGATTTCACAGACCACAAAGAAGTTTCTCAGAAAGCTTCTTTCTCTTTGTTATCGGAGGATATTTCCTTTGGCCCAATAGTCTTCAAAGGGATACGAAATATCTGTTCTCAGATTCCACAGAAATAAGGCTAGCAAAGATATCCACGAAACACAGATGTAACTGTGGGAGTGGAAGTCACAGAACAGTAAGCGGTTTCTCAGAAAGCTTCTTTCCAGATTTCATCTGAGGAGATTTCCTTTTTCACCATAGCCCTCTATGGGCTTCCAAATATCACTTTGCCAATTCCACAAGAACTGTCTTAGCCAAAGGCTTCTTGAGGGGAAATCTGTAACTCTGTGAGATGATTTCACAGAACACAAAGAAGTTTCTCAGAAAGCTTCTTTCTCTTTGTTATCGGAGGACATTTCCTTTGGCCCTATAGTCTTCAAAGGGATCCGAAATATCTGTTCTCAGATTCCACAGAAATAAGGCTAGCAACGAGATCCACGAAAGACAGATGTAACTCTGTGAGTGGAAGTCACAGAACAGTAAGCGGTTTTTCAGAAAGCTTCTTTACAGATTCCATCTGAGGATATTTCCTTTTTCACCATAGCCCTCTATGGGCTTCCAAATATCACTTTGCCAATTCCACAAGAACTGTCTTAGCGAAAGGCTTCTTGAGGGGAAAGCTGTAACTCTGTGAGATGATTTCACAGAACACAAAGAAGTTTCTCAGAAAGCTTCTTTCTCTTTGTTATCGGAGGATATTTCCTTTGGCCCTATAGTCTTCAAAGGGATCCGAAATATCTGTTCTCAGATTCCACAGAAATAAGGCTAGCAAAGAGATCCACGAAAGACAGATGTAACTCTGTGAGATGAATTAAGAGAACACTAAGCAGTTTCTCAGAAAGCTTCTTTCCAGATTTCTTCTGAGGATATTTCCTTTTTCACCATAGTCCTCTATGGGCTTCCAAATATCACTTTGCCAATTCCACAAGAACTGTCTTAGCGAAAGGCTTCTTGAGGGGAAAGCTGTAACTCTGTGAGATGATTTCACAGAACACAAAGAAGTTTCTCAGAAAGCTTCTTTCTCTTTGTTATCGGAGGATATTTCCTTTGGCCCTATAGTCTTCAAAGGGATCCGAAATATCTGTTCTCAGATTCCACAGAAATAAGGCTAACAAAGAGATCCACGAAAGACAGATGTAACTCTGTGAGTGGAAGTCACAGAACAGTAAGCGGTTTTTCAGAAAGCTTCTTTACAGATTCCATCTGAGGATATTTCCTTTTTCACCATAGCCCTCTATGGGCTTCCAAATATCACTTTGCCAATTCCACAAGAACTGTCTTAGCGAAAGGCTTCTTGAGGGGAAAGCTGTAACTCTGTGAGATGATTTCACAGAACACAAAGAAGTTTCTCAGAAAGCTTCTTTCTCTTTGTTATCGGAGGATATTTCCTTGGCCCTATAGTCTTCAAAGGGATCCGAAATATCTGTTCTCAGATTCCACAGAAATAAGGCTAGCAAAGAGATCCACGAAAGACAGATGTAACTCTGTGAGATGAATTAAGAGAACACTAAGCAGTTTCTCAGAAAGCTTCTTTCCAGATATCTTCTGAGGATATTTCCTTCTTCACCATAGCCCTCTATGGGCTTCCAAATATGACTTTGCCAATTCCACAAGAACTGTCTTAGCGAAAGGCTTCTTGAGGGGAAAGCTGTAACTCTGTGAGATGATTTCACAGAACACAAAGAAGTTTCTCAGAAAGCTTCTTTCTCTTTGTTATCGGAGGATTTTTCCTTTGGCTCTATAGTCTTCAAAGGGATCCGAAATATCTGTTCTCAGATTCCACAGAAATAAGGCTAGCAAAGAGATCCACGAAATACAGATGTAACTCTGTGAGACGAATTAACAGAACACTAAGCAGTTTCTCAGAAAGCTTCTTTCCAGATTTCGTCTGAGGATATTTCCTTTTTCACCATAGCCCTCTGTGGGCTTCCAAATATCACTTTGCCAATTCCACAAGAACTGTCTTAGCGAAAGGCTTCTTGAGGGGAAAGCTGTAACTCTGTGAGATGATTTCACAGAACACAAAGAAGTTTCTCAGAAAGCTTCTTTCTCTTTGTTATCGGAGGATTTTTCCTTTGGCCCTATAGTCTTCAAAGGGATCCGAAATATCTGTTCTCAGATTCCACAGAAATAAGGCTAGCAAAGAGATCCACGAAATACAGATGAAACTCTGTGAGATGAATTAACAGAACACTAAGCAGTTTCTCAGAAAGCTTCTTTCCAGATTTCATCTGAGGATATTTCCTTTTTCACCATAGCCCTCAATGGGCTTCCAAATATCACTTTGCCAATTCCACAAGAACTGTCTTCGCGAAAGGCTTCTTGAGGGGAAAGTTGTAACTCTGTGAGATGATTTCACAGAAGACAAAGAAGTTTCTCAGAAAGCTTCTTTCTCTTTGTTGTCGGAGGATATTTCCTTTGGCCCTATAGTCTTCAAAAGGATCCGAAATATCTGTTCTCAGATTCCACAGAAATAAGCCTAGGAAAGAGATCCACGAAATACAGATGTAACTCTGTGAGTGGAAGTCACAGAACACTAAGCGGTTTCTCAGAAAGCTTCTTTCCAGATTTCATCTGAGGATATTTCCTTTTTCACCATAACCCTGTATGGGATTCCAAATATCACTTTGCCAATTCCACAAGAACTGTCTTAGCGAAATGCTTCTTGAGGGGAAAGCTGTAACTCTGAGAGATGATTTCACAGAACACAAAGAAGTTACTCAGAAAGCTTCTTTCTCTTTGTTGTCGGAGGATATTTCCTTTGGCCCTATAGTCTTCAAAGGGATCCGAAATATCTGTTCTCAGATTCCACAGAAATAAGGCTAGCAAAGAGATCCACGAAATACAGATGTAACTCTGTGAGTGGAAGTCAGAGAACACTAAGCGGTTTTTCAGAACGTTTCTTTACAGATTTCATCTGAGGATATTTCCTTTTTCACCATAGCCCTCTAAGGGCTTCCAAATATCACTTTGCCAATTCCACAAGAACTGTCTTAGCGAAAGGCTTCTTGAGGGGAAAGCTGTAACTCTGTGAGATGATTTCACAGAACTCAAAGAAGTTTCTCAGAAAGCTTCTTTCTCTTTGTAATCGGAGGATATTTCCTTTGGCCCTATAGTTTTCAAAGGGATCCGAAATATCTCTTCTCAGATTCCACAGAAAAAAGGCTAGCAAAGAGATCCACGAAATACAGATGTAACTCTGTGAGATGAATTAACAGAACACTAATCAGGTTCTCAGAAAGCTTCTTTCCAGATTTCATCTACGATATTTCCTTTTTCACCATAGCCCTCTATGGTCTTCCAAATATCACTTTGCCAATTCCACAAGAACTGTCTTAGCGAAAGGCTTCTTGAGGGGAAAGCTGTAACTCTGTGAGATGATTTCACAGAACACAAAGAAGTTTCTCAGAAAGCTTCTTTCTCTTTGTTGTCGGAGGATATTTCCTTTGGCCCTATAGTCTTCAAAGGGATCCGAAATATCTGTTCTCAGAATCCACAGAAATAAGGCTAGCAAAGAGATCCACGAAAGACAGATGTAACACTGTGAGATGAATTAAGAGAACACTAAGCAGTTTCTCAGAAAGCTTCTTTCCAGATTTCTTCTGAGGATATTTCCTTTTTCACCATAGCCCTCTATGGGCTTCCAAATATCACTTTGCCAATTCCACAAGAACTGTCTTAGCGAAAGGCTTCTTGAGGGGAAAGCTGTAACTCTGTGAGATGATTTCACAGAAGACAAAGAAGTTTCTCAGAAAGCTTCTTTCTCTTTGTTGTCGGAGGATATTTCCTTTGGCCCTTTAGTCTTCAAAAAGATCCGAAATATCTGTTCTCAGATTCCACAGAAATAAGCCTAGGAAAGAGATCCACGAAATACAGATGTAACTCTGTTAGTGGAAGTCACAGAACACTAAGCGGTTTTTCAGAAAGTTTCTTTACAGATTTCATCTGAGGATATTTCCTTTTTCACCATAGCCCTCTAAGGGCTTCCAAATATCACTTTGCCAATTCCACAAGAACTGTCTTAGCGAAAGGCTTCTTGAGGGGAAAGCTGTAACTCTGTGAGATGATTTCACAGAACACAAAGAAGTTTCTCAGAAAGCTTCTTTCTCTTTGTTATCGGAGGATATTTCCTTTGGCCCTATAGTCTTCAAAGGGATCCGAAATATCTGTTCTCAGATTCCACAGAAATAAGGCTAGCAAAGAGATCCACGAAAGACAGATGTAACACTCTGAGATGAATTAAGAGAACACTAAGCAGTTTCTCAGAAAGCTTCTTTCCAGATTTCTTCTGAGGATATTTCCTTTTTCACCATAGCCCTCTATGGGCTTCCAAATATCACTTTGCCAATTCCACAAGAACTGTCTTAGCGAAAGGCTTCTTGAGGGGAAAGCTGTAACTCTGTGAGATGATTTCACAGAACACAAAGAAGTTTCTCAGAAAGCTTCTTTCTCTTTGTTATCGGAGGATATTTCCTTTGGCCCTATAGTCTTCAAAGGGATCCGAAATATCTGTTCTCAGATTCCACAGAAATAAGGCTAGCAAAGAGATCCACGAAAGACAGATGTAACTCTGTGAGATGAATTAAGAGAACACTAAGCAGTTTTTCAGAAAGCTTCTTTCCAGATTTCTTCTGAGGATATTTCCTTTTTCACCATAGCCTTCTAAGGGCTTCCAAATATGACTTTGCCAATTCCACAAGAACTGTCTTAGCGAAAGGCTTCTTGAAGGGAAAGCTGTAACTCTTTGAGATGATTTCACAGAACACAAAGAAGTTTCTCCGAAAGCTAATTTCTCTTTGTTATCGGAGCATTTTTCCTTTGGCCCTATAGTCTTCAAAGGGATCCGAAATATCTGTTCTCAGATTCCACAGAAATAAGGCTAGCAAAGAGATCCACGAAATACAGATGTAACTCTGTGAGATGAAGTATCAAACACTAAGCAGTTTCTCAGAAAGCTTCTTTCCAGATTTCATCTGAGGATATTTCCTTTTTCACCATAGCCGTCTATGGGCTTCCAAATATCACTTTTCCAATTCCACAAGAACTGTCATAGCGAAAGGCTTCTTCAGGGGAAAGCTGTAACTCTGTGAGATGATTTCACAGAAGACAAAGAAGTTTCTCAGAAAGCTTCTTTCTCTTTGTTGTCGGAGGATATTTCCTTTGGACCTATAGTCTTCAAAAGGATCCGAAATATCTGTTCTCAGATTCCACAGAAATAAGCCTAGGAAAGAGATCCACGAAATACAGATGTAACTCTGTGAGTGGAAGTCACAGAACACTAAGCGGTTTCTCAGAAAGCTTCTTTCCAGATTTCATCTGAGGATATTTCCTTTTTCACCATAGACCTGTATGGGCTTCCAAATATCACTTTGCCAATTCCAGAAGAACTGTCTTAGCGAAAGGCTTCTTGAGGGGAAAGCTGTAACTCTGAGAGATGATTTTACAGAACACAAAGAAGTTTCTCAGAAAGCTTCTTTCTCTTTGTTGTCGGAGGACATTTCCTTTGGCCCAGTAGTCTTCAAAGGGATCCGAAATATCTGTTCTCAGATTCCACAGAAATAAGGCTAGCAAAGAGATCCACGAAATACAGATGTAACTGTGGGAGTGGAAGTCACAGAACACTAAGTGGTTTATCTTAAAGCTTCTTTCCAGATTTCATCTGAGGATATTTCCTTTTTCACCAAAGCCCTCTATTGGCTTCCAAATATCACTTTGCCAATTCCACAAGAACTGTCTTAGCGAAAGGCTTCATGGGGGAAATCTGTAACTCTGTGAGGTGATTTCACAGAGCACAAAGAAGTTTCTCATAAAGCTTCTTTCTCTTTGTTATCGAAGGATATTTCCTATGGCCCTATAGTCTTCAAAGGGATCCGAAATATCTGTTCTCAGATTCCACAGAAATAAGGCTAGCAAAGAAATCCACGAAATACAGATGTAACTCGGTGAGATGAATTAACAGAACACTAAGCAGTTTCTTAGAAAGCTTCTTTCCAGATTTCATCTGAGGATATTTCCTTTTTCACCATAGCCCTCTTTGGGGTTCCAAATATCACTTTGCCAATTCCACAAGAACTGTCTTAGCGAAAGGCTTCTTGAGGGGAAAGCTGTAACTCTGTGAGATGATTTCACAGAACACAAAGAAGTTTCTCAGAAAGCTTCTTTCTCTTTGTTGTCGGAGGATATTTCCTTTGGCCCTATAGTCTTCAAAGGGATCCGAAATATCTGTTCTCAGATTCCACAGAAATAAGGCTAGCAAAGAGATCCACGAAAGATTGATGTAACTCTGTGAGATGAATTAAGAGAACACTAAGCAGTTTTTCAGAAAGCTTCTTTCCAGATTTCTTCTGAGGATATTTCCTTTTTCACCATAGCCTTCTAAGGGCTTCCAAATATGACTTTGCCAATTCCACAAGAACTGTCTTAGCGAAAGGCTTCTTGAAGGGAAAGCTGTAACTCTTTGAGATGATTTCACAGAACACAAAGAAGTTTCTCCGAAAGCTAATTTCTCTTTGTTATCGGAGCATTTTTCCTTTGGCCCTATAGTCTTCAAAGGGATCCGAAATATCTGTTCTCAGATTCCACAGAAATAAGGCTAGCAAAGAGATCCACGAAATACAGATGTAACTCTGTGAGATGAAGTATCAAACACTAAGCAGTTTCTCAGAAAGCTTCTTTCCAGATTTCATCTGAGGATATTTCCTTTTTCACCATAGCCGTCTATGGGCTTCCAAATATCACTTTTCCAATTCCACAAGAACTGTCATAGCGAAAGGCTTCTTCAGGGGAAAGCTGTAACTCTGTGAGATGATTTCACAGAAGACAAAGAAGTTTCTCAGAAAGCTTCTTTCTCTTTGTTGTCGGAGGATATTTCCTTTGGACCTATAGTCTTCAAAAGGATCCGAAATATCTGTTCTCAGATTCCACAGAAATAAGCCTAGGAAAGAGATCCACGAAATACAGATGTAACTCTGTGAGTGGAAGTCACAGAACACTAAGCGGTTTCTCAGAAAGCTTCTTTCCAGATTTCATCTGAGGATATTTCCTTTTTCACCATAGACCTGTATGGGCTTCCAAATATCACTTTGCCAATTCCAGAAGAACTGTCTTAGCGAAAGGCTTCTTGAGGGGAAAGCTGTAACTCTGAGAGATGATTTTACAGAACACAAAGAAGTTTCTCAGAAAGCTTCTTTCTCTTTGTTGTCGGAGGACATTTCCTTTGGCCCAGTAGTCTTCAAAGGGATCCGAAATATCTGTTCTCAGATTCCACAGAAATAAGGCTAGCAAAGAGATCCACGAAATACAGATGTAACTGTGGGAGTGGAAGTCACAGAACACTAAGTGGTTTATCTTAAAGCTTCTTTCCAGATTTCATCTGAGGATATTTCCTTTTTCACCAAAGCCCTCTATTGGCTTCCAAATATCACTTTGCCAATTCCACAAGAACTGTCTTAGCGAAAGGCTTCATGGGGGAAATCTGTAACTCTGTGAGGTGATTTCACAGAGCACAAAGAAGTTTCTCATAAAGCTTCTTTCTCTTTGTTATCGAAGGATATTTCCTATGGCCCTATAGTCTTCAAAGGGATCCGAAATATCTGTTCTCAGATTCCACAGAAATAAGGCTAGCAAAGAAATCCACGAAATACAGATGTAACTCGGTGAGATGAATTAACAGAACACTAAGCAGTTTCTTAGAAAGCTTCTTTCCAGATTTCATCTGAGGATATTTCCTTTTTCACCATAGCCCTCTTTGGGGTTCCAAATATCACTTTGCCAATTCCACAAGAACTGTCTTAGCGAAAGGCTTCTTGAGGGGAAAGCTGTAACTCTGTGAGATGATTTCACAGAACACAAAGAAGTTTCTCAGAAAGCTTCTTTCTCTTTGTTGTCGGAGGATATTTCCTTTGGCCCTATAGTCTTCAAAGGGATCCGAAATATCTGTTCTCAGATTCCACAGAAATAAGGCTAGCAAAGAGATCCACGAAAGATTGATGTAACTCTGTGAGATGAATTAACAGAACACTAAGCAGTTTCTCAGAAAGCTTCCTTCCAGATTTCTTCTGAGGATATTTCCTTTTTCACCATAGCCCTCTAAGGGCTTCCAAATATCACTTTGCCAATTCCACTAGCCTTATTTCTGTCTTAGCGAAAGGCTTCTTGAGGGGAAATCTGTAACTCTGTGAGATGATTTCAGAGAACACAAAGAAGTTTCTCAGAAAGCTTCTTTCTCTTTGTTATCGGAGGATATTTCCTTTGGCCCTATAGTCTTCAAAGGGATGCGAAATATCTGTTCTCAGATTCCACAGAAATAAGGCTAGCAAAGAGATCCACGAAAGACAGATGTAACTCTGTGAGATGAATTAACAGAACACTAAGCAGTTTCTCAGAAAGCTTCTTTCCAGATTTCATCTGAGGATATTTCCTTTTTCACCATAGCCCTCTATGGGCTTCCAAATATCACTTTGCCAATTCCACAAGAACTGTCTTAGCGAAAGGCTTCTTGAGGGGAAAGCTGTAACTCTGTGAGATGATTTCACAGAAGACAAAGAAGTTTCTCAGATATCTTCTTTCTCTTTGTTATCGGACGATATTTCCTTTGGCCCTATAGTCTTCAAATGATCCGAAATATCTGTTCTCAGATTCCACAGAAATAAGCCTAGGAAAGAGATCCACGAAATATAGATGTAACTCTGTGAGTGGAAGTCACAAAACACTAAGCGGTTTCTCAGAAAGCTTCTTTCCAGATTTCATCTGAGGATATTTCCTTTTTCACCATAGCCCTCTATGGGCTTCCAAATATCACTTTGCCAATTCCACAAGAACTGTCTTAGCGAAAGGCTTCTTGAGGGAAAAGCTGTAAGTCAGTGAGATGATTTCACAGAACACAAAGAAGTTTCTCAGAAAGCTTCTTTCTCTTTGTTATCGGAGGATATTTCCTTTGGCCCTATAGTCTTCAAAGGGATCCGAAATATCTGTTCTCAGATTCCACAGAAATAAGGCTAGCAAAGAGATCCACGAAATACAGATGTAACTCTGTGAGATGAATTAAGAGAACACTAAGCAGTTTCTCAGAAAGCTTCTTTCCAGATTTCTTCTGAGGATATTTCCTTTTTCACCATAGCCCTCTATGGGCTTCCAAATATCACTTTGCCAATTCCACAAGAACTGTCTTAGCGAAAGGCTTCTTGAGGGGAAAGCAGTAATTCTGTGAGATGATTTCACAGAACACAAAGAAGTTTCTCAGAAAGCTTCTTTCTCTTTGTTATGGGAGGATTTTTCCTTTGGCCCTATAGACTTCAAAGGGATCCGAAATATCTGTTCTCAGATTCCACAGAAATAAGGCTAGCAAAGAGATCCACGAAATACAGATTTAACACTGTGAGATGAATTAACAGTACACTAAGCAGTTTCTCAGAAAGCTTCTTTAAAGATTTCATCTGAGGATATTTCCTTTTTCACTATAGCCCTCTATGGGCTTCCAAATATCACTTTGCCAATTCCACAAGAACTGTCTTAGCGAAAGGCTTCTTGAGGGGAAAGCTGTAACTCTGTGAGATGATTTCACAGAACACAAAGAAGTTTCTCAGAAAGCTTCTTTCTCTTTGTTACCGGAGGATATTTCCTTGGCCCTATAGTCTTCAAAGGGATGCGAAATATCTCTTCTAAGATTCCACAGAAAAAACGCTAGCAAAGAGATCCACGAAATACAGATGTAACTCTGTGAGATGAGTTAACAGAACACTAAGCAGGTTCTCAGAAAGCTTCTTTCCAGATTTCATCTAGGATATTTCCTTTTTCACCATAGCCCTCTATGGGCTTGCAAATATCACTTTGCCAATTCCACAAGAACTGTCTTAGCGAAAGGCTTCTTGAGGGGAAAGCTGTAACTCTGTGAGATGATTTCACAGAACACAAAGAAGTTTCTCAGAAAGCTTCTTTCTCTTTGTTATCGGAGGATATTTCCTTTGGCCCTATAGTCTTCAAAGGGATCCGAAATATCTGTTCTCAGATTCCACAGAAATAAGGCTAGCAAAGAGATCTACGAAAGACAGATGTAACTCTGTGAGATGAATTAAGAGAACACTAAGCAGTTTCTCAGAAAGCTTCTTTACAGATTTCTTCTGAGGATATTACCTTTTTCACCATAGCAATCTATGGGCTTCCAAATATCACTTTGCCAATTCCACAAGAACTGTCTTAACGAAAGGCTTCTTGAGGGGAAAGCTGTAACTCTGTGAGATGATTTCACAGAACACAAAGAAGTTTCTCAGAAAGCTTCTTTCTCTTTGTTATCGGAGGATTTTTCCTTTGGCTCTATAGTCTTCAAAGGGATCCGAAATATCTGTTCTCAGATTCCACAGAAATAAGGCTAGCAAAGAGATCCACGAAATACAGATGTAACTCTGTGAGACGAATTAACAGAACACTAAGCAGTTTCTCAGAAAGCTTCTTTCCAGATTTCGTCTGAGGATATTTCCTTTTTCACCATAGCCCTCTGTGGGCTTCCAAATATCACTTTGCCAATTCCACAAGAACTGTCTTAGCGAAAGGCTTCTTGAGGGGAAAGCTGTAACTCTGTGAGATGATTTCACAGAACACAAAGAAGTTTCTCAGAAAGCTTCTTTCTCTTTGTTACCGGAGGATATTTCCTTGGCCCTATAGTCTTCAAAGGGATGCGAAATATCTCTTCTAAGATTCCACAGAAAAAACGCTAGCAAAGAGATCCACGAAATACAGATGTAACTCTGTGAGATGAGTTAACAGAACACTAAGCAGGTTCTCAGAAAGCTTCTTTCCAGATTTCATCTAGGATATTTCCTTTTTCACCATAGCCCTCTATGGGCTTGCAAATATCACTTTGCCAATTCCACAAGAACTGTCTTAGCGAAAGGCTTCTTGAGGGGAAAGCTGTAACTCTGTGAGATGATTTCACAGAACACAAAGAAGTTTCTCAGAAAGCTTCTTTCTCTTTGTTATCGGAGGATATTTCCTTTGGCCCTATAGTCTTCAAAGGGATCCGAAATATCTGTTCTCAGATTCCACAGAAATAAGGCTAGCAAAGAGATCTACGAAAGACAGATGTAACTCTGTGAGATGAATTAAGAGAACACTAAGCAGTTTCTCAGAAAGCTTCTTTACAGATTTCTTCTGAGGATATTACCTTTTTCACCATAGCAATCTATGGGCTTCCAAATATCACTTTGCCAATTCCACAAGAACTGTCTTAACGAAAGGCTTCTTGAGGGGAAAGCTGTAACTCTGTGAGATGATTTCACAGAACACAAAGAAGTTTCTCAGAAAGCTTCTTTCTCTTTGTTATCGGAGGATTTTTCCTTTGGCTCTATAGTCTTCAAAGGGATCCGAAATATCTGTTCTCAGATTCCACAGAAATAAGGCTAGCAAAGAGATCCACGAAATACAGATGTAACTCTGTGAGACGAATTAACAGAACACTAAGCAGTTTCTCAGAAAGCTTCTTTCCAGATTTCGTCTGAGGATATTTCCTTTTTCACCATAGCCCTCTGTGGGCTTCCAAATATCACTTTGCCAATTCCACAAGAACTGTCTTAGCGAAAGGCTTCTTGAGGGGAAAGCTGTAACTCTGTGAGATGATTTCACAGAACACAAAGAAGTTTCTCAGAAAGCTTCTTTCTCTTTGTTATCGGAGGACATTTCCTTTGGCCCTATAGTCTTCAAAGGGATCCGAAATATCTGTTCTCAGATTCCACAGAAATAAGGCTAGCAAAGAGATCCACGAAATACAGATGTAATTCTGTGAGTGGAAGTCACAGAACACTAAGCGGTTTCTCTGAAAGCTTCTTTCCAGATTTCATCTGAGGATATTTCCTATTTCACCATAGCCCTGTATGGGCTTCCAAATATCACTTTGCCAATTCCAGAAGAACTGTCTTAGCGAAAGGCTTCTTGAGGGGAAAGCTGTAACTCTGAGAGATGATTTTACAGAACAGAAAGAAGTTTCTCAGAAAGCTTCTTTCTCTTTGTTGTCGGAGGATATTTCCTTTGGCCCTATAGACTTCAAAGGGATCCGAAATATCTGTTCTCAGATTCCACAGAAATAAGGCTAGCAAAGAGATCCACGAAATACAGATGTAACTCTGTGAGTGGAAGTCTCAGAACACTAAGCGGTTTTTCAGAAAGCTTCTTTACAGATTTCATCTGAGGATATTTCCTTTTTCACCATAGCCCTCTAAGGGCTTCCAAATATCACTTTGCCAATTCCACAAGAACTGTCTTAGCGAAAGGCTTCTTGAGGGGAAAGCTGTAACTCTGTGAGATGATTTCACAGAACACAAAGAAGTTTCTCAGAAAGCTTCTTTCTCTTTGTAATCGGAGGATATTTCCTTTGGCCCTATAGTCTTCAAAGGGATCCGAAATATCTGTTCTCAGATTCCACAGAAAAAAGGCTAGCAAAGAGATCCACGAAAGACAGATGTAACTCTGTGAGATGAATTAAGAGAACACTAAGCAGTTTTTCAGAAAGCTTCTTTCCAGATTTCTTCTGAGGATATTTCCTTTTTCACCATAGCCCTCTATGGGCTTCCAAATATGTCTTTGCCAATTCCACAAGAACTGTCTTAGCGAAAGGCTTCTTGAGGGGAAAGGTGTAACTCTTTGAGATGATTTCACAGAACACTAAGAAGTTTCTCAGAAAGCTTCTTTCTCTTTGTTATCGGAGGATTTTTCCTTTGGCCCTATAGTCTTCAAAGGGATCCGAAATATCTGTTCTCAGATTCCACAGAAATAAGGCTAGCAAAGAGATCCACGAAATACAGATGTAACTCTGTGAGATGAATTATCAGAACACTAAGCGGTTTCTCAGAAAGCTTCTTTCCAGATTTCATCTGAGGATATTTCCTTTTTCACCATAGCCGTCTATGGGCTTCCAAATATCACTTTGCCAATTCCACAAGAACTGTCATAGCGAAAGGCTTCTTCAGGGGAAAGCTGTAACTCTGTGAGATGATTTCACAGAAGACAAAGAAGTTTCTCAGAAAGCTTCTTTCTCTTTGTTGTCGGAGGATATTTCCTTTGGACCTATAGTCTTCAAAAGGATCCGAAATATCTGTTCTCAGATTCCACAGAAATAAGCCTAGGAAAGAGATCCACGAAATACAGATGTAACTCTGTGTGTGGAAATCACAGAACACTAAGCGGTTTCTCAGAAAGCTTCTTTCCAGATTTCATCTGAGGATATTTCCTTTTTCACCATAGCCCTGTATGGGCTTCCAAATATCACTTTGCCAATTCCAGAAGAACTGTCTTAGCGAAAGGCTTCTTGAGGGGAAAGCTGTAACTCTGAGAGATGATTTTACAGAACAGAAAGAAGTTTCTCAGAAAGCTTCTTTCTCTTTGTTGTCGGAGGATATTTCCTTGGGCCCTATAGTCTTCAAAGGGATCCGAAATATCTGTTCTCAGATTCCACAGAAATAAGGCTAGCAAAGAGATCCACGAAATACAGATGTAACTGTGGGAGTGGAAGTCACAGAACACTAAGTGGTTTCTCAGAAAGCTTCTTTCCAGATTTCATCTGAGGAGATTTCCTATTTCACCGTAGCCCTCTAAGGGCTTCCAAATATCACTTTGCCAATTCCACAAGAAATGTCTTAGCGAAAGGCTTCTTGAGGGGAAAGCTGTAACTCTGTGAGATGATTTCACAGAACACAAAGAAGTTTCTCAGAAAGCTTCTTTCTCTTTGTTATCGGAGGATATTTCCTTTGGCCCTATAGTCTTCAAAGGGATCCGAAATATCTCTTCTCAGATTCCACAGAAAAAAGGCTAGCAAAGAGATCCACGAAATACAGATGTAACTCTGTGAGATGAATTAACAGAACACTAAGCAGGTTCTCAGAAAGCTTCTTTCCAGATTTCATCTAGGATATTTCCTTTTTCACCATAGCCCTCTAAGGGCTTCCAAATATCACTTTGCCAATTCCACAAGAACTGTCTTAGCGAAAGGCTTCTTGAGGTGAAAGCTGTAACTCTGTGAGATGATTTCACAGAACACAAAGAAGTTCCTCAGAAAGCTTCTTTCTCTTTGTTATCGGAGGATTTTCCTTTGGCCCTATAGTCTTCTAAGGGATCCGAAATATCTGTTCTCAGATTCCACAGAAATAAGGCTAGCAAAGAGATCCAAGAAATACAGATGTAACTCTGTGAGATGAATTAACAGAACACAAAGCAGTTTCTCAGAAAGCTTCTTTAAAGATTTCATCTGAGGATATTTCCTTTTTCACCATAGCCCTCTATGGGCTTCCAAATATCACTTTGCCAATTCCACAAGAACTGTCTTAGCGAAAGGCTTCTTGAGGGGAAAGCTGTAACTCTGTGAGTTGATTTCACAGAACACAAAGAAGTTTCTCAGAAAGCTTCTTTCTCTTTGTTATCGGAGGATTTTTCCTTTGGCCCTATAGTCTTCAAAGGGATCCGAAATATCTGTTCTCAGATTCCACAGAAATAAGGCTAGCAAAGAGATCCACGAAATACAGATGTAACTCTGTGAGATGAATTAACAGAACACTAAGCAGTTTCTCACAAAGCTTCTTTCCAGATTTCATCGGAGGATATTTCCTTTTTCACCATAGCCCTCTATGGGCTTCCAAATATCACTTTGCCAATTCCACAGGAACTGTCTTAGCCAAAGGCTTCTTCAGGGGAAATCTTTAACTCTGTGAGGTGATTTCACAGAACACAAAGAAGTTTCTCATAAAGCTTCTTTCTCTTTGTTATCGGAGGACATTTCCTTTGGCCGTATAGTCTTCAAAGGGATCCGAAATATCTGTTCTCAGATTCCACAGAAATAAGGCTAGCAAAGAAATCCACGAAATACAGATGTAACTCGGTGAGATGAATTAACAGAACACTGAGAAGTTTCTTAGAAAGCTTCTTTCCAGATTTCATCTGTGGATATTTCCTTTTTCACCATAGCCCTCTTTGGGGTTCCAAACATCACTTTGACAATTCCACAAGAACTGTCTTAGCGAAAGGCTTCTTGAGGGGAAAGCTGTAACTCTGTGAGATGATTTCACAGAACACAAAGAAGTTTCTCTGAAAGCTTCTTTCTCTTTGTTATCGGAGGATATTTCCTTTGGCCCTATAGTCTTCAAAGGGATCCGAAATATCTGTTCTCAGATTCCACAGAAATAAGGCTAGCAAGGAGATCCACGAAAGACAGATGTAACTCTGTGAGATGAATTAAGAGAACACTAAGCAGTTTTTCAGAAAGCTTCTTTCCAGATTTCTTCTGAGGATATTTCCTTTTTCACCATAGCCCTCCATGGGCTTCCAAATATGACATTGCCAATTCCACAAGAACTGTCTTAGCGAAAGGCTTCTTGAGGGGAAAGCTGTAACTCTGTGAGATGATTTCACAGAACACTAAGAAGTTTCTCAGAAAGCTTCTTTCTCTTTGTTATCGGAGGATTTTTCCTTTGGGCGTATAGTCTTCAAAGGGATCCGAAATATCTGTTCTCAGATTCCACAGAAATAAGGCTAGCAAAGAGATCCACGAAATACAGATGTAACTCTGTGAGATGAATTATCAGAACACTAAGCAGTTTCTCAGAAAGCTTCTTTCCAGATTTCATCTGAGGATATTTCCTTTTTCACCATAGCCGTCTATGGGCTTCCAAATATCACTTTTCCAATTCCACAAGAACTGTCATAGCGAAAGGCTTCTTCAGGGGAAAGCTGTAACTCTGTGAGATGATTTCACAGAAGACAAAGAATTTTCTCCGAAAGCTTCTTTCTCTTTGTTGTCGGAGGATATTTACTTTGGACCTATAGTCTTCAAAAGGATCCGAAATATCTGTTCTCAGATTCCACAGAAATAAGCCTAGGAAAGAGATCCACGAAATACAGATGTAACTCTGTGAGTGGAAGTCACAGAACACTAAGCGGTTTCTCAGAAAGCTTCTTTCCAGATTTCATCTGAGGATATTTCCTTTTTCACCACAGCCCTGTATGGGCTTCCAAATATCACTTTGCCAATTCCACAAGAACTGTCTTAGCGAAAGGCTTCTTGAGGGGAAAGCTGTAACTCTGTGAGATGATTTCACAGAACACAAAGAAGTTTCTCAGAAAGCTTCTTTCTCTTTGTAATCGGACGATATTTCCTTTGGCCCTATAGTCTTCAAAGGGATCCGAAATATCTCTTCTCAGATTCCACAGAAAAAAGGCTAGCAAAGAGATCCACGAAATACAGATGTAACTCTGTGAGATGAATTAACAGAACACTAAGCAGGTTCTCAGAAAGCTTCTTTCCAGATTTCATCTAGGATATTTCCTTTTTCACCATAGCCCTCTATGGGCTTCCAAATATCACTTTGCCAATTCCACAAGAACTGTCTTAGCGAAAGGCTTCTTGAGGGGAAAGCTGTAACTCTGTGAGATGATTTCACAGAACACAAAGAAGTGTCTCAGAAAGCTTCTTTCTCTTTGTTATCGGAGGATATTTCCTTTGGTCCTATAGTCTTCAAAGGGATCCGAAATATCTGTTCTCAGATTCCACAGAAATAAGGCTAGCAAAGAGATCCACGAAAGACAGATGTAACACTGTGAGATGAATTAAGAGAACACTAAGCAGTTTCTCAGAAAGCTTCTTTCCAGATTTCTTCTGAGGATATTTCCTTTTTCACCATAGCCCTCTATGGGCTTCCAAATATCACTTTGCCAATTCCACAAGAACTGTCTTAGCGAAAGGCTTCTTGAGGGGAAAGCTGTAACTCTGTGAGATGATTTCACAGAACACAAAGAAGTTTCTCTGAAAGCTTCTTTCTCTTTGTTATCGGATGATATTTCCTTTGGCCCTATAGTCTTCAAAGGGATCCGAAATATCTGTTCTCAGATTCCACAGAAATAAGGCTAGGAAAGAGATCCACGAAAGACAGATGTAACTCTGTGAGATGAATTAAGAGAACACTAAGCAGTTTTTCAGAAAGCTTCTTTCCAGATTTCTTCTGAGGATATTTCCTTTTTCACCGTAGCCCTCTATGGGCTTCCAAATATGACTTTGCCAATTCCACAAGAACTGTCTTAGCGAAAGGTTTCTTGAGGGGAAAGCTATAACTCTGTGAGATGATTTCACAAAACATCAAGAAGTTTCTCAGAAAGCTTCTTTCTCTTTGTTATCGGAGGATTTTTCCTTTGGCCCTATAGTCTTCAAAGGGATCCGAAATATCTGTTCTCAGATTCCACAGAAATAAGGCTAGCAAAGAGATCCACGAAAGACAGATGTAACTCTGTGAGATGAATTATCTGAACACTAAGCAGTTTCTCAGAAAGCTTCTTTCCAGATTTCATCTGAGGATATTTCCTTTTTCACCATAGCCGTCTATGGGCTTCCAAATATCACTTTTCCAATTCCACAAGAACTGTCATAGCGAAAGGCTTCTTCAGGGGAAAGCTGTAACTCTGTGAGATGATTTCACAGAAGACAAAGAAGTTTCTCAGAAAGCTTCTTTCTCTTTGTTGTCGGAGGATATTTCCTTTGGACCTATAGTCTTCAAAAGGATCCGAAATATCTGTTCTCAGATTCCACAGAAATAAGCCTAGGAAAGAGATACACGAAATACAGATGTAACTGTGGGAGTGGAAGTCACAGAACACTAAGTGGTTTCTCAGAAAGCTTCTTTCCGATTTCATCTGAGGAGATTTCCTATTTCACCATAGCCCTCTATGGGCTTCCAAATATCACTTTGCCAATTTCACAAGAAATGTCTTAGCGAAAGGCTTCTTGAGGGGAAAGCTGTAACTCTGTGAGATGATTTCACAGAACACAAAGAAGTTTCTCAGAAAGCTTCTTTCTCTTTGTTATCGGAGGATATTTCCTTTGGCCCTATAGTCTTCAAAGGGATCCGAAATATCTCTTCTCAGATTCCACAGAAAAAAGGCTAGCAAAGAGATCCACGAAATACAGATGTAACTCTGTGAGATGAATTAACAGAACACTAAGCAGGTTCTCAGAAAGCTTCTTTCCAGATTTCATCTAGGATATTTCCTTTTTCACCATAGCCCTCTAAGGGCTTTCAAATATCACTTTGCCAATTCCACAAGAACTGTCTTAGCGAAAGGCTTCTTGAGGTGAAAGCTGTAACTCTGTGAGATGATTTCACAGAACACAAAGAAGTTTCTCAGAAAGCTTCTTTCTCTTTGTTATCGGAGGATTTTCCTTTGGCCCCTTGTCTTCAAAGGGATCCGAAATATCTGTTCTCAGATTCCACAGAAATAAGGCTAGCAAAGAGATCCTGGAAATACAGATGTAACTCGGTGAGATGAATTAACAGAACACTGAGCAGTTTCTTAGAAAGCTTCTTTCCAGATTTCATCTGAGGATATTTCCTTTTTCACCATAGCCCTCTTTGGGGTTCCAAATATCAGTTTGCCAATTCCAAAAGAACTGTCTTAGCGAAAGGCTTCTTGAGGGGAATGCTGTAACTCTGTGAGATGATTTCACAGAACACAAAGAAGTTTCTCAGAAAGCTTCTTTCTCTTTGTTATCGGAGGATATTTCCTTTGGCCCTATAGTCTTCAAAGGGATCCGAAATATCTGTTCTCAGATTCCACAGAAATAAGGCTAGCAAAGAGATCCACGAAAGACAGATGTAACTCTGTGAGATGAATTAACAGAACACTAAGCAGTTTCTCAGAAAGCTTCTTTCCAGATTTCATCTGAGGATATTTCCTTTTTCACCATAGCCCTCTAGGGGTTCCAAATATCACTTTGCCAATTCCACAAGAACTGTCTTAGCGAAAGGCTTCTTGAGGGGAAAGCTGTAACTCTGTGAGATGATTTCACAGAAGACAAAGAAGTTTCTCAGAAAGCTTCTTTCTCTTTGTTGTCGGAGGATATTTCCTTTGGCCCTGTAGTCTTCAAAAGGTTCCGAAATATCTGTTCTCAGATTCCACAGAAATAAGCCTAGGAAAGAGATCCACGAAATACAGATGTAACTCTGTGAGATGAATTAAGAGAACACTAAGCAGTTTCTCAGAAAGCTTCTTTCCAGATTTCTTCTGAGGATATTTCCTTTTTCACCATAGCCCTCTAAGGGCTTCCAAATATCACTTTGCCAATTCCACTAGCCTTATTTCTGTCTTTGCGAAAGGCTTCTTGAGGGGAAAGCTGTAACTCTGTGAGATGATTTCACAGAACACAAAGAAGTTTCTCAGAAAGCTACTTTCTCTTTGTTATCGGAGGATTTTTCCTTTGGCCCCATAGTCTTCAAAGGGATCCGAAATATCTGTTCTCAGATTCCACAGAAATAAGGCTAGCAAAGAAATCCACGAAATACAGATGTAACTCGGTTAGATGAATTAACAAAACACTAAGCAGTTTCTCAGAAAGCTTCTTTCCAGATTTCATCTGAGGATATTTCGTTTTTCACTATAACCCTCTATGGGGTTCCAAATATCATTGTGCCAATTACACAAGAACTGTCTTAGCGAAAGGCTTCTTGAGGGGAAAGCTGTAACTCTGTGAGATGATTTCACAGAACACAAAGAAGTTTCTCTGAAAGTTTCTTTCTCTTTGTTATCGGAGGATATTTCCTTTGGCCCTATAGTCTTCAAAGGGATCCGAAATATCTGTTCTCAGATTCCACAGAAATAAGGCTAGGAAAGAGATCCACGAAAGACAGATGTAACTCTGTGAGATGAATTAAGAGAACACTAAGCAGTTTTTCAGAAAGCTTCTTTCCAGATTTCTTCTGAGGATATTTCCTTTTTCACCATAGCCCTCTATGGGCTTCCAAATATGACTTTGCCAATTCCACAAGAACTGTCTTAGCGAAAGGCTTCTTGAGGGGAATGCTGTAACTCTTTGAGATGATTTCACAGAACACTAAGAAGTTTCTCAGAAAGCTTCTTTCTCTTTGTTATCGGAGGATTTTTCCTTTGGCCCTACAGTCTTCAAAGGGATCCGAAATATCTGTTCTCAGATTCCACAGAAATAAGGCTAGCAAAGAGATCCACGAAATACAGATGTAACTCTGTGAGATGAATTATCAGAACACTAAGCGGTTTCTCAGAAAGCTTCCTTCCAGATTTCATCTGAGGATATTTCCTTTTTCACCATAGCCGTCTATGGGCTTCCAAATATCACTTTGCCAATTCCACAAGAACTGTCATAGCGAAAGGCTTCTTCAGGGGAAAGCTGTAACTCTGTGAGATGATTTCACAGAAGACAAAGAAGTTTCTCAGAAAGCTTCTTTCTCTTTGTTGTCGGAGGATATTTCCTTTGGACCTATAGTCTTCAAAAGGATCCGAAATATCTGTTCTCAGATTCCACAGAAATAAGCCTAGGAAAGAGATCCACGAAATACAGATGTAACTCTGTGAGTGGAAGTCACAGAACACTAAGTGGTTTCTCAGAAAGCTTCTTTCCAGATTTCATCTGAGGATATTTCCTTTTTCACCATAGCCCTCTATGGGCTTCCAAATATCACTTTGCCAATTCCAGAAGAACTGTCTTAGCGAAAGGCTTCTTGAGGGGAAAGCTGTAACTCTGAGAGATGATTTTACAGAACAGAAAGAAGTTTCTCAGAAAGCTTCTTTCTCTTTGTTGTCGGAGGATATTTCCTTAGGCCCTATAGTCTTCAAAGGGATCCGAAATATCTGTTCTCAGATTCCACAGAAATAAGGCTAGCAAAGAGATCCACGAAATACAGATGTAACTGTGGGAGTGGAACTCACAGAACACTAAGTGGTTTCTCAGAAAGCTTCTTTCCAGATTTCATCTGAGGAGATTTCCTATTTCACCATAGCCCTCTAAGGGCTTCCAAATATCACTTTGCCAATTCCACAAGAAATGTCTTAGCGAAAGGCTTCTTGAGGGGAAAGCTGTAACTCTGTGAGATGATTTCACAGAACACAAAGAAGTTTCTCAGAAAGCTTCTTTCTCTTTGTTATCGGAGGATATTTCCTTTGGCCCTATAGTCTTCAAAGGGATCCGAAATATCTCTTCTCAGATTCCACAGAAAAAAGGCTAGCAAAGAGATCCAGGAAATACAGATGTAACTCTGTGAGATGAATTAACAGAACACTAAGCAGGTTCTCAGAAAGCTTCTTTCCAGATTTCATCTAGGATATTTCCTTTTTCACCATAGCCCTCTGAGGGCTTCCAAATATCACTTTTCCAATTCCACAAGAACTGTCTTAGCGAAAGGCTTCTTGAGGTGAAAGCTGTAACTCTGTGAGATGATTTCACAGAACACAAAGAAGTTCCTCAGAAAGCTTCTTTCTCTTTGTTATCGGAGGATTTTCCTTTGGCCCTATAGTCTTCTAAGGAATCCGAAATATCTGTTCTCAGATTCCACAGAAATAAGGCTAGCAAAGAGATCCAAGAAATACAGATGTAACTCTGTGAGATGAATTAACAGAACACTAAGCAGTTTCTCAGAAAGCTTCATTAAAGATTTCATCTGAGGATATTTCCTTTTTCACCATAGACCTCTATGGGCTTCCAAATATCACTTTGCCAATTCCACAAGAACTGTCTTAGCGAAAGGCTTCTTGAGGGGAAAGCTGTAACTCTGTGAGATGATTTCACAGAACACAAAGAAGTTTCTCAGAAAGCTTCTTTCTCTTTGTTATCTGAGGATTTTTCCTTTGGCCCTATAGTCTTCAAAGGGATCCGAAATATCTGTTCTCAGATTCCACAGAAATAAGGCTAGCAAAGAGATCCACGAAATACAGATGTAACTCTGTGAGTGGAAGTCACAGAACACTAAGCGGTTTTTCAGAACGTTTCTTTACAGATTTCATCTGAGGATATTTCCTTTTTCACCATAGCCCTCTAAGGGCTTCTAAATATCACTTTGCCAATTCCACAAGAACTGTCTTAGCGAAAGGCTTCTTGAGGGGAAAGCTGTAACTCTGTGAGATGATTTCACAGAACTCAAAGAAGTTTCTCAGAAAGCTTCTTTCTCTTTGTAATCGGAGGATATTTCCTTTGGCCCTATAGTCTTCAAAGGGATCCGAAATATCTCTTCTCAGATTCCACAGAAAAAAGGCTAGCAAAGAGATCCACGAAATACAGATGTAACTCTGTGAGATGAATTAACAGAACACTAATCAGGTTCTCAGAAAGCTTCTTTCCAGATTTCATCTACGATATTTCCTTTTTCACCATAGCCCTCTATGGTCTTCCAAATATCACTTTGCCAATTCCACAAGAACTGTCTTAGCGAAAGGCTTCTTGAGGGGAAAGCTGTAACTCTGTGAGATGATTTCACAGAACACAAAGAAGTTTCTCAGAAAGCTTCTTTCTCTTTGTTGTCGGAGGATATTTCCTTTGGCCCTATAGTCTTCAAAGGGATCCGAAATATCTGTTCTCAGAATCCACAGAAATAAGGCTAGCAAAGAGATCCACGAAAGACAGATGTAACACTGTGAGATGAATTAAGAGAACACTAAGCAGTTTCTCAGAAAGCTTCTTTCCAGATTTCTTCTGAGGATATTTCCTTTTTCACCATAGCCCTCTATGGGCTTCCAAATATCACTTTGCCAATTCCACAAGAACTGTCTTAGCGAAAGGCTTCTTGAGGGGAAAGCTGTAACTCTGTGAGATGATTTCACAGAAGACAAAGAAGTTTCTCAGAAAGCTTCTTTCTCTTTGTTGTCGGAGGATATTTCCTTTGGCCCTTTAGTCTTCAAAAAGATCCGAAATATCTGTTCTCAGATTCCACAGAAATAAGCCTAGGAAAGAGATCCACGAAATACAGATGTAACTCTGTTAGTGGAAGTCACAGAACACTAAGCGGTTTTTCAGAAAGTTTCTTTACAGATTTCATCTGAGGATATTTCCTTTTTCACCATAGCCCTCTAAGGGCTTCCAAATATCACTTTGCCAATTCCACAAGAACTGTCTTAGCGAAAGGCTTCTTGAGGGGAAAGCTGTAACTCTGTGAGATGATTTCACAGAACACAAAGAAGTTTCTCAGAAAGCTTCTTTCTCTTTGTTATCGGAGGATATTTCCTTTGGCCCTATAGTCTTCAAAGGGATCCGAAATATCTGTTCTCAGATTCCACAGAAATAAGGCTAGCAAAGAGATCCACGAAAGACAGATGTAACACTCTGAGATGAATTAAGAGAACACTAAGCAGTTTCTCAGAAAGCTTCTTTCCAGATTTCTTCTGAGGATATTTCCTTTTTCACCATAGCCCTCTATGGGCTTCCAAATATCACTTTGCCAATTCCACAAGAACTGTCTTAGCGAAAGGCTTCTTGAGGGGAAAGCTGTAACTCTGTGAGATGATTTCACAGAACACAAAGAAGTTTCTCAGAAAGCTTCTTTCTCTTTGTTATCGGAGGATATTTCCTTTGGCCCTATAGTCTTCAAAGGGATCCGAAATATCTGTTCTCAGATTCCACAGAAATAAGGCTAGCAAAGAGATCCACGAAAGACAGATGTAACTCTGTGAGATGAATTAAGAGAACACTAAGCAGTTTTTCAGAAAGCTTCTTTCCAGATTTCTTCTGAGGATATTTCCTTTTTCACCATAGCCTTCTAAGGGCTTCCAAATATGCCTTTGCCAATTCCACAAGAACTGTCTTAGCGAAAGGCTTCTTGAAGGGAAAGCTGTAACTCTTTGAGATGATTTCACAGAACACAAAGAAGTTTCTCCGAAAGCTTCTTTCTCTTTGTTATCGGAGCATTTTTCCTTTGGCCCTATAGTCTTCAAAGGGATCCGAAATATCTGTTCTCAGATTCCACAGAAATAAGGCTAGCAAAGAGATCCACGAAATACAGATGTAACTCTGTGAGATGAAGTATCAAACACTAAGCAGTTTCTCAGAAAGCTTCTTTCCAGATTTCATCTGAGGATATTTCCTTTTTCACCATAGCCGTCTATGGGCTTCCAAATATCACTTTTCCAATTCCACAAGAACTGTCATAGCGAAAGGCTTCTTCAGGGGAAAGCTGTAACTCTGTGAGATGATTTCACAGAAGACAAAGAAGTTTCTCAGAAAGCTTCTTTCTCTTTGTTGTCGGAGGATATTTCCTTTGGACCTATAGTCTTCAAAAGGATCCGAAATATCTGTTCTCAGATTCCACAGAAATAAGACTAGGAAAGAGATCCACGAAATACAGATGTAACTCTGTGAGTGGAAGTCACAGAACACTAAGCGGTTTCTCAGAAAGCTTCTTTCCAGATTTCATCTGAGGATATTTCCTTTTTCACCATAGCCCTGTATGGGCTTCCAAATATCACTTTGCCAATTCCAGAAGAACTGTCTTAGCGAAAGGCTTCTTGAGGGGAAAGCTGTAACTCTGAGAGATGATTTTACAGAACACAAAGAAGTTTCTCAGAAAGCTTCTTTCTCTTTGTTGTCGGAGGACATTTCCTTTGGCCCAGTAGTCTTCAAAGGGATCCGAAATATCTGTTCTCAGATTCCACAGAAATAAGGCTAGCAAAGAGATCCACGAAATACAGATGTAACTGTGGGAGTGGAAGTCACAGAACACTAAGTGGTTTATCTTAAAGCTTCTTTCCAGATTTCATCTGAGGATATTTCCTTTTTCACCATAGCCCTCTATGGGCTTCCAAATATCACTTTGCCAATTCCACAAGAACTGTCTTAGCGAAAGGCTTCATGGGGGAAATCTGTAACTCTGTGAGGTGATTTCACAGAGCACAAAGAAGTTTCTCATAAAGCTTCTTTCTCTTTGTTATCGAAGGATATTTCCTATGGCCCTATAGTCTTCAAAGGGATCCGAAATATCTGTTCTCAGATTCCACAGAAATAAGGCTAGCAAAGAAATCCACGAAATACAGATGTAACTCGGTGAGATGAATTAACAGAACACTAAGCAGTTTCTTAGAAAGCTTCTTTCCAGATTTCATCTGAGGATATTTCCTTTTTCACCATAGCCCTCTTTGGGGTTCCAAATATCACTTTGCCAATTCCACAAGAACTGTCTTAGCGAAAGGCTTCTTGAGGGGAAAGCTGTAACTCTGTGAGATGATTTCACAGAACACAAAGAAGTTTCTCAGAAAGCTTCTTTCTCTTTGTTGTCGGAGGATATTTCCTTTGGCCCTATAGTCTTCAAAGGGATCCGAAATATCTGTTCTCAGATTCCACAGAAATAAGGCTAGCAAAGAGATCCACGAAAGATTGATGTAACTCTGTGAGATGAATTAACAGAACACTAAGCAGTTTCTCAGAAAGCTTCTTTCCAGATTTCATCTGAGGATATTTCCTTTTTCACCATAGCCGTCTACGGGCTTCCAAATATCACTTTGCCAATTCCACGAGAACTGTCTTAGCGAAAGGCTTCTTGAGGGGAAAGCTGTAACTCTGTGAGATGATTTCACAGAAGACAAAGAAGTTTCTCTGATAGCTTCTATCTCTTTGTTGTCGGAGGATATTTCCTTTGGCCCTATAGTCTTCAAAAGGATCCGAAATATCTGTTCTCAGATTCCACAGAAATAAGCCTAGGAAAGAGATCCACGAAATACAGATGTATCTCTGTGAGTGGAAGTCACAGAACACTAAGCGGTTTCTCAGAAAGCTTCTTTCAAGATTTCATCTGAGGATATTTCCTTTTTCAACATAGCCCTCTATGGGCTTCCAAATATCACTTTGCCAATTCCACAAGAAGTGTCTTAGCGAAAGGCTTCTTGAGGGGAAAGCTGTAACTCTGTGAGATGATTTCACAGAACACAAAGAAGTTTCTCAGAGAGCTTCTTTCTCTTTGTTGTCGGAGGATATTTCCTTTGGCCCTATAGTCTTCAAAGGGATCCGAAATATCTGTTCTCAGATTCCACAGAAATAAGGCTAGCAAAGAGATCCACGAAAGACAGATGTAACTCTGTGAGATGAATTAAGAGAACACTAAGCAGTTTCTCAGAAAGCTTCCTTCCAGATTTCTTCTGAGGATATTTCCTTTTTCACCATAGCCCTCTAAGGGCTTCCAAATATCACTTTGCCAATTCCACTAGCCTTATTTCTGTCTTAGCGAAAGGCTTCTTGAGGGGAAATCTGTAACTCTGTGAGATGATTTCAGAGAACACAAAGAAGTTTCTCAGAAAGCTTCTTTCTCTTTGTTATCGGAGGATATTTCCTTTGGCCCTATAGTCTTCAAAGGGATGCGAAATATCTGTTCTCAGATTCCACAGAAATAAGGCTAACAAAGAGATCCACGAAAGACAGATGTAACTCTGTGAGATGAATTAACAGAACACTAAGCAGTTTCTCAGAAAGCTTCTTTCCAGATTTCATCTGAGGATATTTCCTTTTTCACCATAGCCCTCTATGGGCTTCCAAATATCACTTTGCCAATTCCACAAGAACTGTCTTAGCGAAAGGCTTCTTGAGGGGAAAGCTGTAACTCTGTGAGATGATTTCACAGAAGACAAAGAAGTTTCTCAGATATCTTCTTTCTCTTTGTTATCGGAGGATATTTCCTTTGGCCCTATAGTCTTCAAATGATCCGAAATATCTGTTCTCAGATTCCACAGAAATAAGCCTAGGAAAGAGATCCACGAAATACAGATGTAACTCTGTGAGTGGAAGTCACAAAACACTAAGCGGTTTCTCAGAAAGCTTCTTTCCAGATTTCATCTGAGGATATTTCCTTTTTCACCATAGCCCTCTATGGGCTTCCAAATATGACTTTGCCAATTCCACAAGAACTGTCTTAGCGAAAGGCTTCTTGAGGGAAAAGCTGTAAGTCAGTGAGATGATTTCACAGAACACAAAGAAGTTTCTCAGAAAGCTTCTTTCTCTTTGTTATCGGAGGATATTTCCTTTGGCCCTATAGTCTTCAAAGGGATCCGAAATATCTGTTCTCAGATTCCACAGAAATAAGGCTAGCAAAGAGATCCACGAAATACAGATGTAACTCTGTGAGATGAATTAAGAGAACACTAAGCAGTTTCTCAGAAAGCTTCTTTCCAGATTTCTTCTGAGGATATTTCCTTTTTCACCATAGCCCTCTATGGGCTTCCAAATTACACTTTGCCAATTCCACAAGAACTGTCTTAGCGAAAGGCTTCTTGAGGGGAAAGCAGTAATTCTGTGAGATGATTTCACAGAACACAAAGAAGTTTCTCAGAAAGCTTCTTTCTCTTTGTTATGGGAGGATTTTTCCTTTGGCCCTATAGACTTCAAAGGGATCCGAAATATCTGTTCTCAGATTCCACAGAAATAAGGCTAGCAAAGAGATCCACGAAATACAGATTTAACACTGTGAGATGAATTAACAGTACACTAAGCAGTTTCTCAGAAAGCTTCTTTAAAGATTTCATCTGAGGATATTTCCTTTTTCACTATAGCCCTATGGGCTTCCAAATATCACTTTGCCAATTCCACAAGAACTGTCTTAGCGAAAGGCTTCTTGAGGGGAAAGCTGTAACTCTGTGAGATGATTTCACAGAACACAAAGAAGTTTCTCAGAAAGCTTCTTTCTCTTTGTTACCGGAGGATATTTCCTTGGCCCTATAGTCTTCAAAGGGATGCGAAATATCTCTTCTAAGATTCCACAGAAAAAACGCTAGCAAAGAGATCCACGAAATACAGATGTAACTCTGTGAGATGAGTTAACAGAACACTAAGCAGGTTCTCAGAAAGCTTCTTTCCAGATTTCATCTAGGATATTTCCTTTTTCACCATAGCCCTCTATGGGCTTGCAAATATCACTTTGCCAATTCCACAAGAACTGTCTTAGCGAAAGGCTTCTTGAGGGGAAAGCTGTAACTCTGTGAGATGATTTCACAGAACACAAAGAAGTTTCTCAGAAAGCTTGTTTCTCTTTGTTATCGGAGGATATTTCCTTTGGCCCTATAGTCTTCAAAGGGATCCGAAATATCTGTTCTCAGATTCCACAGAAATAAGGCTAGCAAAGAGATCTACGAAAGACAGATGTAACTCTGTGAGATGAATTAAGAGAACACTAAGCAGTTTCTCAGAAAGCTTCTTTACAGATTTCTTCTGAGGATATTACCTTTTTCACCATAGCAATCTATGGGCTTCCAAATATCACTTTGCCAATTCCACAAGAACTGTCTTAACGAAAGGCTTCTTGAGGGGAAAGCTGTAACTCTGTGAGATGATTTCACAGAACACAAAGAAGTTTCTCAGAAAGCTTCTTTCTCTTTGTTATCGGAGGATTTTTCCTTTGGCTCTATAGTCTTCAAAGGGATCCGAAATATCTGTTCTCAGATTCCACAGAAATAAGGCTAGCAAAGAGATCCACGAAATACAGATGTAACTCTGTGAGACGAATTAACAGAACACTAAGCAGTTTCTCAGAAAGCTTCTTTCCAGATTTCGTCTGAGGATATTTCCTTTTTCACCATAGCCCTCTGTGGGCTTCCAAATATCACTTTGCCAATTCCACAAGAACTGTCTTAGCGAAAGGCTTCTTGAGGGGAAAGCTGTAACTCTGTGAGATGATTTCACAGAACACAAAGAAGTTTCTCAGAAAGCTTCTTTCTCTTTGTTATCGGAGGATTTTTCCTTTGGCCCTATAGTCTTCAAAGGGATCCGAAATATCTGTTCTCAGATTCCACAGAAATAAGGCTAGCAAAGAGATCCACGAAATACAGATGTAATTCTGTGAGTGGAAGTCACAGAACACTAAGCGGTTTCTCTGAAAGCTTCTTTCCAGATTTCATCTGAGGATATTTCCTATTTCACCATAGCCCTGTATGGGCTTCCAAATATCACTTTGCCAATTCCAGAAGAACTGTCTTAGCGAAAGGCTTCTTGAGGGGAAAGCTGTAACTCTGAGAGATGATTTTACAGAACAGAAAGAAGTTTCTCAGAAAGCTTCTTTCTCCTTGTTGTCGGAGGATATTTCCTTTGGCCCTATAGACTTCAAAGGGATCCGAAATATCTGTTCTCAGATTCCACAGAAATAAGGCTAGCAAAGAGATCCACGAAATACAGATGTAACTCTGTGAGTGGAAGTCACAGAACACTAAGCGGTTTTTCAGAAAGCTTCTTTCCAGATTTCATCTGAGGATATTTCCTTTTTCACCGTAGCCCTCTAAGGGCTTCCAAATATCACTTTGCCAATTCCACAAGAACTGTCTTAGCGAAAGGCTTCTTGAGGGGAAAGCTGTAACTCTGTGAGATGATTTCACAGAACACAAAGAAGTTTCTCAGAAAGCTTCTTTCTCTTTGTAATCGGAGGATATTTCCTTTGGCCCTATAGTCTTCAAAGGGATCCGAAATATCTGTTCTCAGATTCCACAGAAAAAAGGCTAGCAAAGAGATCCACGAAAGTCAGATGTAACTCTGTGAGATGAATTAAGAGAACACTAAGCAGTTTTTCAGAAAGCTTCTTTCCAGATTTCTTCTGAGGATATTTCCTTTTTCACCATAGCCCTCTATGGGCTTCCAAATATGTCTTTGCCAATTCCACAAGAACTGTCTTAGCGAAAGGCTTCTTGAGGGGAAAGGTGTAACTCTTTGAGATGATTTCACAGAACACTAAGAAGTTTCTCAGAAAGCTTCTTTCTCTTTGTTATCGGAGGATATTTCCTTTGGCCCTATAGTCTTCAAAGGGATCCGAAATATCTCTTCTCAGATTCCACAGAAAAAAGGCTAGCAAAGAGATCCAGGAAATACAGATGTAACTCTGTGAGATGAATTAACAGAACACTAAGCAGGTTCTCAGAAAGCTTCTTTCCAGATTTCATCTAGGATATTTCCTTTTTCACCATAGCCCTCTGAGGGCTTCCAAATATCACTTTTCCAATTCCACAAGAACTGTCTTAGCGAAAGGCTTCTTGAGGTGAAAGCTGTATCTCTGTGAGATGATTTCACAGAACACAAAGAAGTTCCTCAGAAAGCTTCTTTCTCTTTGTTATCGGAGGATTTTCCTTTGGCCCTATAGTCTTCTAAGGGATCCGAAATATCTGTTCTCAGATTCCACAGAAATAAGGCTAGCAAAGAGATCCAAGAAATACAGATGTAACTCTGTGAGATGAATTAACAGAACACTAAGCAGTTTCTCAGAAAGCTTCATTAAAGATTTCATCTGAGGATATTTCCTTTTTCACCATAGACCTCTATGGGCTTCCAAATATCACTTTGCCAATTCCACAAGAACTGTCTTAGCGAAAGGCTTCTTGAGGGGAAAGCTGTAACTCTGTGAGATGATTTCACAGAACACAAAGAAGTTTCTCAGAAAGCTTCTTTCTCTTTGTTATCTGAGGATTTTTCCTTTGGCCCTATAGTCTTCAAAGGGATCCGAAATATCTGTTCTCAGATTCCACAGAAATAAGGCTAGCAAAGAGATCCACGAAATACAGATGTAATTCTGTGAGTGGAAGTCACAGAACACTAAGCGGTTTTTCAGAACGTTTCTTTACAGATTTCATCTGAGGATATTTCCTTTTTCACCATAGCCCTCTAAGGGCTTCCAAATATCACTTTGCCAATTCCACAAGAACTGTCTTAGCGAAAGGCTTCTTGAGGGGAAAGCTGTAACTCTGTGAGATGATTTCACAGAACTCAAAGAAGTTTCTCAGAAAGCTTCTTTCTCTTTGTAATCGGAGGATATTTCCTTTGGCCCTATAGTCTTCAAAGGGATCCGAAATATCTCTTCTCAGATTCCACAGAAAAAAGGCTAGCAAAGAGATCCACGAAATACAGATGTAACTCTGTGAGATGAATTAACAGAACACTAATCAGGTTCTCAGAAAGCTTCTTTCCAGATTTCATCTACGATATTTCCTTTTTCACCATAGCCCTCTATGGTCTTCCAAATATCACTTTGCCAA
Source organism: Macaca fascicularis (assembly GCF_037993035.2). Taxonomy (NCBI): domain Eukaryota; kingdom Metazoa; phylum Chordata; class Mammalia; order Primates; family Cercopithecidae; genus Macaca; species Macaca fascicularis. The sequence continues at coordinate 88,581,497 of NC_088379.1, forward strand.
TTCCACAAGAACTGTCTTAGCGAAAGGCTTCTTGAGGGGAAAGCTGTAACTCTGTGAGATGATTTCACAGAACACAAAGAAGTTTCTCAGAAAGCTTCTTTCTCTTTGTTGTCGGAGGATATTTCCTTTGGCCCTATAGTCTTCAAAGGGATCCGAAATATCTGTTCTCAGAATCCACAGAAATAAGGCTAGCAAAGAGATCCACGAAAGACAGATGTAACACTGTGAGATGAATTAAGAGAACACTAAGCAGTTTCTCAGAAAGCTTCTTTCCAGATTTCTTCTGAGGATATTTCCTTTTTCACCATAGCCCTCTATGGGCTTCCAAATATCACTTTGCCAATTCCACAAGAACTGTCTTAGCGAAAGGCTTCTTGAGGGGAAAGCTGTAACTCTGTGAGATGATTTCACAGAAGACAAAGAAGTTTCTCAGAAAGCTTCTTTCTCTTTGTTGTCGGAGGATATTTCCTTTGGCCCTTTAGTCTTCAAAAAGATCCGAAATATCTGTTCTCAGATTCCACAGAAATAAGCCTAGGAAAGAGATCCACGAAATACAGATGTAACTCTGTTAGTGGAAGTCACAGAACACTAAGCGGTTTTTCAGAAAGTTTCTTTACAGATTTCATCTGAGGATATTTCCTTTTTCACCATAGCCCTCTAAGGGCTTCCAAATATCACTTTGCCAATTCCACAAGAACTGTCTTAGCGAAAGGCTTCTTGAGGGGAAAGCTGTAACTCTGTGAGATGATTTCACAGAACACAAAGAAGTTTCTCAGAAAGCTTCTTTCTCTTTGTTATCGGAGGATATTTCCTTTGGCCCTATAGTCTTCAAAGGGATCCGAAATATCTGTTCTCAGATTCCACAGAAATAAGGCTAGCAAAGAGATCCACGAAAGACAGATGTAACACTCTGAGATGAATTAAGAGAACACTAAGCAGTTTCTCAGAAAGCTTCTTTCCAGATTTCTTCTGAGGATATTTCCTTTTTCACCATAGCCCTCTATGGGCTTCCAAATATCACTTTGCCAATTCCACAAGAACTGTCTTAGCGAAAGGCTTCTTGAGGGGAAAGCTGTAACTCTGTGAGATGATTTCACAGAACACAAAGAAGTTTCTCAGAAAGCTTCTTTCTCTTTGTTATCGGAGGATATTTCCTTTGGCCCTATAGTCTTCAAAGGGATCCGAAATATCTGTTCTCAGATTCCACAGAAATAAGGCTAGCAAAGAGATCCACGAAAGACAGATGTAACTCTGTGAGATGAATTAAGAGAACACTAAGCAGTTTTTCAGAAAGCTTCTTTCCAGATTTCTTCTGAGGATATTTCCTTTTTCACCATAGCCTTCTAAGGGCTTCCAAATATGACTTTGCCAATTCCACAAGAACTGTCTTAGCGAAAGGCTTCTTGAAGGGAAAGCTGTAACTCTTTGAGATGATTTCACAGAACACAAAGAAGTTTCTCCGAAAGCTTCTTTCTCTTTGTTATCGGAGCATTTTTCCTTTGGCCCTATAGTCTTCAAAGGGATCCGAAATATCTGTTCTCAGATTCCACAGAAATAAGGCTAGCAAAGAGATCCACGAAATACAGATGTAACTCTGTGAGATGAAGTATCAAACACTAAGCAGTTTCTCAGAAAGCTTCTTTCCAGATTTCATCTGAGGATATTTCCTTTTTCACCATAGCCGTCTATGGGCTTCCAAATATCACTTTTCCAATTCCACAAGAACTGTCATAGCGAAAGGCTTCTTCAGGGGAAAGCTGTAACTCTGTGAGATGATTTCACAGAAGACAAAGAAGTTTCTCAGAAAGCTTCTTTCTCTTTGTTGTCGGAGGATATTTCCTTTGGACCTATAGTCTTCAAAAGGATCCGAAATATCTGTTCTCAGATTCCACAGAAATAAGCCTAGGAAAGAGATCCACGAAATACAGATGTAACTCTGTGAGTGGAAGTCACAGAACACTAAGCGGTTTCTCAGAAAGCTTCTTTCCAGATTTCATCTGAGGATATTTCCTTTTTCACCATAGCCCTGTATGGGCTTCCAAATATCACTTTGCCAATTCCAGAAGAACTGTCTTAGCGAAAGGCTTCTTGAGGGGAAAGCTGTAACTCTGAGAGATGATTTTACAGAACACAAAGAAGTTTCTCAGAAAGCTTCTTTCTCTTTGTTGTCGGAGGACATTTCCTTTGGCCCAGTAGTCTTCAAAGGGATCCGAAATATCTGTTCTCAGATTCCACAGAAATAAGGCTAGCAAAGAGATCCACGAAATACAGATGTAACTGTGGGAGTGGAAGTCACAGAACACTAAGTGGTTTATCTTAAAGCTTCTTTCCAGATTTCATCTGAGGATATTTCCTTTTTCACCATAGCCCTCTATGGGCTTCCAAATATCACTTTGCCAATTCCACAAGAACTGTCTTAGCGAAAGGCTTCATGGGGGAAATCTGTAACTCTGTGAGGTGATTTCACAGAGCACAAAGAAGTTTCTCATAAAGCTTCTTTCTCTTTGTTATCGAAGGATATTTCCTATGGCCCTATAGTCTTCAAAGGGATCCGAAATATCTGTTCTCAGATTCCACAGAAATAAGGCTAGCAAAGAAATCCACGAAATACAGATGTAACTCGGTGAGATGAATTAACAGAACACTAAGCAGTTTCTTAGAAAGCTTCTTTCCAGATTTCATCTGAGGATATTTCCTTTTTCACCATAGCCCTCTTTGGGGTTCCAAATATCACTTTGCCAATTCCACAAGAACTGTCTTAGCGAAAGGCTTCTTGAGGGGAAAGCTGTAACTCTGTGAGATGATTTCACAGAACACAAAGAAGTTTCTCAGAAAGCTTCTTTCTCTTTGTTGTCGGAGGATATTTCCTTTGGCCCTATAGTCTTCAAAGGGATCCGAAATATCTGTTCTCAGATTCCACAGAAATAAGGCTAGCAAAGAGATCCACGAAAGATTGATGTAACTCTGTGAGATGAATTAACAGAACACTAAGCAGTTTCTCAGAAAGCTTCTTTCCAGATTTCATCTGAGGATATTTCCTTTTTCACCATAGCCGTCTACGGGCTTCCAAATATCACTTTGCCAATTCCACGAGAACTGTCTTAGCGAAAGGCTTCTTGAGGGGAAAGCTGTAACTCTGTGAGATGATTTCACAGAAGACAAAGAAGTTTCTCTGATAGCTTCTATCTCTTTGTTGTCGGAGGATATTTCCTTTGGCCCTATAGTCTTCAAAAGGATCCGAAATATCTGTTCTCAGATTCCACAGAAATAAGCCTAGGAAAGAGATCCACGAAATACAGATGTATCTCTGTGAGTGGAAGTCACAGAACACTAAGCGGTTTCTCAGAAAGCTTCTTTCAAGATTTCATCTGAGGATATTTCCTTTTTCAACATAGCCCTCTATGGGCTTCCAAATATCACTTTGCCAATTCCACAAGAAGTGTCTTAGCGAAAGGCTTCTTGAGGGGAAAGCTGTAACTCTGTGAGATGATTTCACAGAACACAAAGAAGTTTCTCAGAGAGCTTCTTTCTCTTTGTTGTCGGAGGATATTTCCTTTGGCCCTATAGTCTTCAAAGGGATCCGAAATATCTGTTCTCAGATTCCACAGAAATAAGGCTAGCAAAGAGATCCACGAAAGACAGATGTAACTCTGTGAGATGAATTAAGAGAACACTAAGCAGTTTCTCAGAAAGCTTCCTTCCAGATTTCTTCTGAGGATATTTCCTTTTTCACCATAGCCCTCTAAGGGCTTCCAAATATCACTTTGCCAATTCCACTAGCCTTATTTCTGTCTTAGCGAAAGGCTTCTTGAGGGGAAATCTGTAACTCTGTGAGATGATTTCAGAGAACACAAAGAAGTTTCTCAGAAAGCTTCTTTCTCTTTGTTATCGGAGGATATTTCCTTTGGCCCTATAGTCTTCAAAGGGATGCGAAATATCTGTTCTCAGATTCCACAGAAATAAGGCTAGCAAAGAGATCCACGAAAGACAGATGTAACTCTGTGAGATGAATTAACAGAACACTAAGCAGTTTCTCAGAAAGCTTCTTTCCAGATTTCATCTGAGGATATTTCCTTTTTCACCATAGCCCTCTATGGGCTTCCAAATATCACTTTGCCAATTCCACAAGAACTGTCTTAGCGAAAGGCTTCTTGAGGGGAAAGCTGTAACTCTGTGAGATGATTTCACAGAAGACAAAGAAGTTTCTCAGATATCTTCTTTCTCTTTGTTATCGGAGGATATTTCCTTTGGCCCTATAGTCTTCAAATGATCCGAAATATCTGTTCTCAGATTCCACAGAAATAAGCCTAGGAAAGAGATCCACGAAATACAGATGTAACTCTGTGAGTGGAAGTCACAAAACACTAAGCGGTTTCTCAGAAAGCTTCTTTCCAGATTTCATCTGAGGATATTTCCTTTTTCACCATAGCCCTCTATGGGCTTCCAAATATCACTTTGCCAATTCCACAAGAACTGTCTTAGCGAAAGGCTTCTTGAGGGAAAAGCTGTAAGTCAGTGAGATGATTTCACAGAACACAAAGAAGTTTCTCAGAAAGCTTCTTTCTCTTTGTTATCGGAGGATATTTCCTTTGGCCCTATAGTCTTCAAAGGGATCCGAAATATCTGTTCTCAGATTCCACAGAAATAAGGCTAGCAAAGAGATCCACGAAATACAGATGTAACTCTGTGAGATGAATTAAGAGAACACTAAGCAGTTTCTCAGAAAGCTTCTTTCCAGATTTCTTCTGAGGATATTTCCTTTTTCACCATAGCCCTCTATGGGCTTCCAAATATCACTTTGCCAATTCCACAAGAACTGTCTTAGCGAAAGGCTTCTTGAGGGGAAAGCAGTAATTCTGTGAGATGATTTCACAGAACACAAAGAAGTTTCTCAGAAAGCTTCTTTCTCTTTGTTATGGGAGGATTTTTCCTTTGGCCCTATAGACTTCAAAGGGATCCGAAATATCTGTTCTCAGATTCCACAGAAATAAGGCTAGCAAAGAGATCCACGAAATACAGATTTAACACTGTGAGATGAATTAACAGTACACTAAGCAGTTTCTCAGAAAGCTTCTTTAAAGATTTCATCTGAGGATATTTCCTTTTTCACTATAGCCCTCTATGGGCTTCCAAATATCACTTTGCCAATTCCACAAGAACTGTCTTAGCGAAAGGCTTCTTGAGGGGAAAGCTGTAACTCTGTGAGATGATTTCACAGAACACAAAGAAGTTTCTCAGAAAGCTTCTTTCTCTTTGTTACCGGAGGATATTTCCTTGGCCCTATAGTCTTCAAAGGGATGCGAAATATCTCTTCTAAGATTCCACAGAAAAAACGCTAGCAAAGAGATCCACGAAATACAGATGTAACTCTGTGAGATGAGTTAACAGAACACTAAGCAGGTTCTCAGAAAGCTTCTTTCCAGATTTCATCTAGGATATTTCCTTTTTCACCATAGCCCTCTATGGGCTTGCAAATATCACTTTGCCAATTCCACAAGAACTGTCTTAGCGAAAGGCTTCTTGAGGGGAAAGCTGTAACTCTGTGAGATGATTTCACAGAACACAAAGAAGTTTCTCAGAAAGCTTCTTTCTCTTTGTTATCGGAGGATATTTCCTTTGGCCCTATAGTCTTCAAAGGGATCCGAAATATCTGTTCTCAGATTCCACAGAAATAAGGCTAGCAAAGAGATCTACGAAAGACAGATGTAACTCTGTGAGATGAATTAAGAGAACACTAAGCAGTTTCTCAGAAAGCTTCTTTACAGATTTCTTCTGAGGATATTACCTTTTTCACCATAGCAATCTATGGGCTTCCAAATATCACTTTGCCAATTCCACAAGAACTGTCTTAACGAAAGGCTTCTTGAGGGGAAAGCTGTAACTCTGTGAGATGATTTCACAGAACACAAAGAAGTTTCTCAGAAAGCTTCTTTCTCTTTGTTATCGGAGGATTTTTCCTTTGGCTCTATAGTCTTCAAAGGGATCCGAAATATCTGTTCTCAGATTCCACAGAAATAAGGCTAGCAAAGAGATCCACGAAATACAGATGTAACTCTGTGAGACGAATTAACAGAACACTAAGCAGTTTCTCAGAAAGCTTCTTTCCAGATTTCGTCTGAGGATATTTCCTTTTTCACCATAGCCCTCTGTGGGCTTCCAAATATCACTTTGCCAATTCCACAAGAACTGTCTTAGCGAAAGGCTTCTTGAGGGGAAAGCTGTAACTCTGTGAGATGATTTCACAGAACACAAAGAAGTTTCTCAGAAAGCTTCTTTCTCTTTGTTATCGGAGGATTTTTCCTTTGGCCCTATAGTCTTCAAAGGGATCCGAAATATCTGTTCTCAGATTCCACAGAAATAAGGCTAGCAAAGAGATCCACGCAATACAGATGTAATTCTGTGAGTGGAAGTCACAGAACACTAAGCGGTTTCTCTGAAAGCTTCTTTCCAGATTTCATCTGAGGATATTTCCTATTTCACCATAGCCCTGTATGGGCTTCCAAATATCACTTTGCCAATTCCAGAAGAACTGTCTTAGCGAAAGGCTTCTTGAGGGGAAAGCTGTAACTCTGAGAGATGATTTTACAGAACAGAAAGAAGTTTCTCAGAAAGCTTCTTTCTCTTTGTTGTCAGAGGATATTTCCTTTGGCCCTATAGACTTCAAAGGGATCCGAAATATCTGTTCTCAGATTCCACAGAAATAAGGCTAGCAAAGAGATCCACGAAATACAGATGTAACTCTGTGAGTGGAAGTCACAGAACACTAAGCGGTTTTTCAGAAAGCTTCTTTACAGATTTCATCTGAGGATATTTCCTTTTTCACCATAGCCCTCTAACGGCTTCCAAATATCACTTTGCCAATTCCACAAGAACTGTCTTAGCGAAAGGCTTCTTGAGGGGAAAGCTGTAACTCTGTGAGATGATTTCACAGAACACAAAGAAGTTTCTCAGAAAGCTTCTTTCTCTTTGTAATCGGAGGATATTTCCTTTGGCCCTATAGTCTTCAAAGGGATCCGAAATATCTGTTCTCAGATTCCACAGAAAAAAGGCTAGCAAAGAGATCCACGAAAGACAGATGTAACTCTGTGAGATGAATTAAGAGAACACTAAGCAGTTTTTCAGAAAGCTTCTTTCCAGATTTCTTCTGAGGATATTTCCTTTTTCACCATAGCCCTCTATGGGCTTCCAAATATGTCTTTGCCAATTCCACAAGAACTGTCTTAGCGAAAGGCTTCTTGAGGGGAAAGGTGTAACTCTTTGAGATGATTTCACAGAACACTAAGAAGTTTCTCAGAAAGCTTCTTTCTCTTTGTTATCGGAGGATTTTTCCTTTGGCCCTATAGTCTTCAAAGGGATCCGAAATATCTGTTCTCAGATTCCACAGAAATAAGGCTAGCAAAGAGATCCACGAAATACAGATGTAACTCTGTGAGATGAATTATCAGAACACTAAGCGGTTTCTCAGAAAGCTTCTTTCCAGATTTCATCTGAGGATATTTCCTTTTTCACCATAGCCGTGTATGGGCTTCCAAATATCACTTTGCCAATTCCAAAAGAACTGTCATAGCGAAAGGCTTCTTCAGGGGAAAGCTGTAACTCTGTGAGATGATTTCACAGAAGACAAAGAAGTTTCTCAGAAAGCTTCTTTCTCTTTGTTGTCGGAGGATATTTCCTTTGGACCTATAGTCTTCAAAAGGATCCGAAATATCTGTTCTCAGATTCCACAGAAATAAGCCTAGGAAAGAGATCCACGAAATACAGATGTAACTCTGTGTGTGGAAATCACAGAACACTAAGCGGTTTCTCAGAAAGCTTCTTTCCAGATTTCATCTGAGAATATTTCCTTTTTCACCGTAGCCCTGTATGGGCTTCCAAATATCACTTTGCCAATTCCAGAAGAACTGTCTTAGCGAAAGGCTTCTTGAGGGGAAAGCTGTAACTCTGAGAGATGGTTTTACAGAACAGAAAGAAGTTTCTCAGAAAGCTTCTTTCTCTTTGTTGTCGGAGGATATTTCCTTGGGCCCTATAGTCTTCAAAGGGATCCGAAATATCTGTTCTCAGATTCCACAGAAATAAGGCTAGCAAAGAGATCCACGAAATACAGATGTAACTGTGGGAGTGGAAGTCACAGAACACTAAGTGGTTTCTCAGAAAGCTTCTTTCCAGATTTCATCTGAGGAGATTTCCTATTTCACCATAGCCCTCTAAGGGCTTCCAAATATCACTTTGCCAATTCCACAAGAAATGTCTTAGCGAAAGGCTTCTTGAGGGGAAAGCTGTAACTCTGTGAGATGATTTCACAGAACACAAAGAAGTTTCTCAGAAAGCTTCTTTCTCTTTGTTATCGGAGGATATTTCCTTTGGCCCTATAGTCTTCAAAGGGATCCGAAATATCTCTTCTCAGATTCCACAGAAAAAAGGCTAGCAAAGAGATCCACGAAATACAGATGTAACTCTGTGAGATGAATTAACAGAACACTAAGCAGGTTCTCAGAAAGCTTCTTTCCAGATTTCATCTAGGATATTTCCTTTTTCACCATAGCCCTCTAAGGGCTTCCAAATATCACTTTGCCAATTCCACAAGAACTGTCTTAGCGAAAGGCTTCTTGAGGTGAAAGCTGTAACTCTGTGAGATGATTTCACAGAACACAAAGAAGTTCCTCAGAAAGCTTCTTTCTCTTTGTTATCGGAGGATTTTCCTTTGGCCCTATAGTCTTCTAAGGGATCCGAAATATCTGTTCTCAGATTCCACAGAAATAAGGCTAGCAAAGAGATCCAAGAAATACAGATGTAACTCTGTGAGATGAATTAACAGAACACAAAGCAGTTTCTCAGAAAGCTTCTTTAAAGATTTCATCTGAGGATATTTTCTTTTTCACCATAGCCCTCTATGGGCTTCCAAATATCACTTTGCCAATTCCACAAGAACTGTCTTAGCGAAAGGCTTCTTGAGGGGAAAGCTGTAACTCTGTGAGTTGATTTCACAGAACACAAAGAAGTTTCTCAGAAAGCTTCTTTCTCTTTGTTATCGGAGGATTTTTCATTTGGCCCTATAGTCTTCAAAGGGATCCGAAATATCTGTTCTCAGATTCCACAGAAATAAGGCTAGCAAAGAGATCCACGAAATACAGATGTAACTCTGTGAGATGAATTAACAGAACACTAAGCAGTTTCTCACAAAGCTTCTTTCCAGATTTCATCTGAGGATATTTCCTTTTTCACCATAGCCCTCTATGGGCTTCCAAATATCACTTTGCCAATTCCACAGGAACTGTCTTAGCCAAAGACTTCTTGAGGGGAAATCTTTAACTCTGTGAGGTGATTTCACAGAACACAAAGAAGTTTCTCATAAAGCTTCTTTCTCTTTGTTATCGGAGGACATTTCCTTTGGCCGTATAGTCTTCAAAGGGATCCGAAATATCTGTTCTCAGATTCCACAGAAATAAGGCTAGCAAAGAAATCCACGAAATACAGATGTAACTCGGTGAGATGAATTAACAGAACACTGAGAAGTTTCTTAGAAAGCTTCTTTCCAGATTTCATCTGTGGATATTTCCTTTTTCACCATAGCCCTCTTTGGGGTTCCAAACATCACTTTGACAATTCCACAAGAACTGTCTTAGCGAAAGGCTTCTTGAGGGGAAAGCTGTAACTCTGTGAGATGATTTCACAGAACACAAAGAAGTTTCTCTGAAAGCTTCTTTCTCTTTGTTATCGGAGGATATATCCTTTGGCCCTATAGTCTTCAAAGGGATCCGAAATATCTGTTCTCAGATTCCACAGAAATAAGGCTAGCAAGGAGATCCACGAAAGACAGATGTAACTCTGTGAGATGAATTAAGAGAACACTAAGCAGTTTTTCAGAAAGCTTCTTTCCAGATTTCTTCTGAGGATATTTCCTTTTTCACCATAGCCCTCTATGGGCTTCCAAATATGACATTGCCAATTCCACAAGAACTGTCTTAGCGAAAGGCTTCTTGAGGGGAAAGCTGTAACTCTGTGAGATGATTTCACAGAACACTAAGAAGTTTCTCAGAAAGCTTCTTTCTCTTTGTTATCGGAGGATTTTTCCTTTGGGCGTATAGTCTTCAAAGGGATCCGAAATATCTGTTCTCAGATTCTACAGAAATAAGGGTAGCAAAGAGATCCACGAAATACAGATGTAACTCTGTGAGATGAATTATCAGAACACTAAGCAGTTTCTCAGAAAGCTTCTTTCCAGATTTCATCTGAGGATATTTCCTTTTTCACCATAGCCGTCTATGGGCTTCCAAATATCACTTTTCCAATTCCACAAGAACTGTCATAGCGAAAGGCTTCTTCAGGGGAAAGCTGTAACTCTGTGAGATGATTTCACAGAAGACAAAGAATTTTCTCCGAAAGCTTCTTTCTCTTTGTTGTCGGAGGATATTTACTTTGGACCTATAGTCTTCAAAAGGATCCGAAATATCTGTTCTCAGATTCCACAGAAATAAGCCTAGGAAAGAGATCCACGAAATACAGATGTAACTCTGTGAGTGGAAGTCACAGAACACTAAGCGGTTTCTCAGAAAGCTTCTTTCCAGATTTCATCTGAGGATATTTCCTTTTTCACCATAGCCCTGTATGGGCTTCCAAATATTACTTTGCCAATTCCAGAAGAACTGTCTTAGCGAAAGGCTTCTTGAGGGGAAAGCTGTAACTCTGTGAGATGATTTCACAGAACACAAAGAAGTTTCTCAGAAAGCTTCTTTCTCTTTGTAATCGGACGATATTTCCTTTGGCCCTATAGTCTTCAAAGGGATCCGAAATATCTCTTCTCAGATTCCACAGAAAAAAGGCTAGCAAAGAGATCCACGAAATACAGATGTAACTCTGTGAGATGAATTAACAGAACACTAAGCAGGTTCTCAGAAAGCTTCTTTCCAGATTTCATCTAGGATATTTCCTTTTTCACCATAGCCCTCTATGGGCTTCCAAATATCACTTTGCCAATTCCACAAGAACTGTCTTAGCGAAAGGCTTCTTGAGGGGAAAGCTGTAACTCTGTGAGATGATTTCACAGAACACAAAGAAGTTTCTCAGAAAGCTTCTTTCTCTTTGTTATCGGAGGATATTTCCTTTGGTCCTATAGTCTTCAAAGGGATCCGAAATATCTGTTCTCAGATTCCACAGAAATAAGGCTAGCAAAGCGATCCACGAAAGACAGATGTAACACTGTGAGATGAATTAAGAGAACACTAAGCAGTTTCTCAGAAAGCTTCTTTCCAGATTTCTTCTGAGGATATTTCCTTTTTCACCATAGCCCTCTATGGGCTTCCAAATATCACTTTGCCAATTCCACAAGAACTGTCTTAGCGAAAGGCTTCTTGAGGGGAAAGCTGTAACTCTGTGAGATGATTTCACAGAACACAAAGAAGTTTCTCTGAAAGCTTCTTTCTCTTTGTTATCGGATGATATTTCCTTTGGCCCTATAGTCTTCAAAGGGATCCGAAATATCTGTTCTCAGATTCCACAGAAATAAGGCTAGGAAAGAGATCCACGAAAGACAGATGTAACTCTGTGAGATGAATTAAGAGAACACTAAGCAGTTTTTCAGAAAGCTTCTTTCCAGATTTCTTCTGAGGATATTTCCTTTTTCACCGTAGCCCTCTATGGGCTTCCAAATATGACTTTGCCAATTCCACAAGAACTGTCTTAGCGAAAGGCTTCTTGAGGGGAAAGCTATAACTCTGTGAGATGATTTCACAAAACATCAAGAAGTTTCTCAGAAAGCTTCTTTCTCTTTGTTATCGGAGGATTTTTCCTTTGGCCCTATAGTCTTCAAAGGGATCCGAAATATCTGTTCTCAGATTCCACAGAAATAAGGCTAGCAAAGAGATCCACGAAAGACAGATGTAACTCTGTGAGATGAATTATCTGAACACTAAGCAGTTTCTCAGAAAGCTTCTTTCCAGATTTCATCTGAGGATATTTCCTTTTTCACCATAGCAGTCTATGGGCTTCCAAATATCACTTTTCCAATTCCACAAGAACTGTCATAGCGAAAGGCTTCTTCAGGGGAAAGCTGTAACTCTGTGAGATGATTTCACAGAAGACAAAGAAGTTTCTCAGAAAGCTTCTTTCTCTTTGTTGTCGGAGGATATTTCCTTTGGACCTATAGTCTTCAAAAGGATCCGAAATATCTGTTCTCAGATTCCACAGAAATAAGCCTAGGAAAGAGATCCACGAAATACAGATGTAACTGTGGGAGTGGAAGTCACAGAACACTAAGTGGTTTCTCAGAAAGCTTCTTTCCGATTTCATCTGAGGAGATTTCCTATTTCACCATAGCCCTCTATGGGCTTCCAAATATCACTTTGCCAATTTCACAAGAAATGTCTTAGCGAAAGGCTTCTTGAGGGGAAAGCTGTAACTCTGTGAGATGATTTCACAGAACACAAAGAAGTTTCTCAGAAAGCTTCTTTCTCTTTGTTATCGGAGGATATTTCCTTTGGCCCTATAGTCTTCAAAGGGATCCGAAATATCTCTTCTCAGATTCCACAGAAAAAAGGCTAGCAAAGAGATCCACGAAATACAGATGTAACTCTGTGAGATGAATTAACAGAACACTAAGCAGGTTCTCAGAAAGCTTCTTTCCAGATTTCATCTAGGATATTTCCTTTTTCACCATAGCCCTCTAAGGGCTTTCAAATATCACTTTGCCAATTCCACAAGAACTGTCTTAGCGAAAGGCTTCTTGAGGTGAAAGCTGTAACTCTGTGAGATGATTTCACAGAACACAAAGAAGTTTCTCAGAAAGCTTCTTTCTCTTTGTTATCGGAGGATTTTCCTTTGGCCCCTTGTCTTCAAAGGGATCCGAAATATCTGTTCTCAGATTCCACAGAAATAAGGCTAGCAAAGAGATCCTGGAAATACAGATGTAACTCGGTGAGATGAATTAACAGAACACTGAGCAGTTTCTTAGAAAGCTTCTTTCCAGATTTCATCTGAGGATATTTCCTTTTTCACCATAGCCCTCTTTGGGGTTCCAAATATCAGTTTGCCAATTCCAAAAGAACTGTCTTAGCGAAAGGCTTCTTGAGGGGAATGCTGTAACTCTGTGAGATGATTTCACAGAACACAAAGAAGTTTCTCAGAAAGCTTCTTTCTCTTTGTTATCGGAGGATATTTCCTTTGGCCCTATAGTCTTCAAAGGGATCCGAAATATCTGTTCTCAGATTCCACAGAAATAAGGCTAGCAAAGAGATCCACGAAAGACAGATGTAACTCTGTGAGATGAATTAACAGAACACTAAGCAGTTTCTCAGAAAGCTTCTTTCCAGATTTCATCTGAGGATATTTCCTTTTTCACCATAGCCCTCTAGGGGTTCCAAATATCACTTTGCCAATTCCACAAGAACTGTCTTAGCGAAAGGCTTCTTGAGGGGAAAGCTGTAACTCTGTGAGATGATTTCACAGAAGACAAAGAAGTTTCTCAGAAAGCTTCTTTCTCTTTGTTGTCGGAGGATATTTCCTTTGGCCCTGTAGTCTTCAAAAGGTTCCGAAATATCTGTTCTCAGATTCCACAGAAATAAGCCTAGGAAAGAGATCCACGAAATACAGATGTAACTCTGTGAGATGAATTAAGAGAACACTAAGCAGTTTCTCAGAAAGCTTCTTTCCAGATTTCTTCTGAGGATATTTCCTTTTTCACCATAGCCCTCTAAGGGCTTCCAAATATCACTTTGCCAATTCCACTAGCCTTATTTCTGTCTTTGCGAAAGGCTTCTTGAGGGGAAAGCTGTAACTCTGTGAGATGATTTCACAGAACACAAAGAAGTTTCTCAGAAAGCTACTTTCTCTTTGTTATCGGAGGATTTTTCCTTTGGCCCCATAGTCTTCAAAGGGATCCGAAATATCTGTTCTCAGATTCCACAGAAATAAGGCTAGCAAAGAAATCCACGAAATACAGATGTAACTCGGTTAGATGAATTAACAAAACACTAAGCAGTTTCTCAGAAAGCTTCTTTCCAGATTTCATCTGAGGATATTTCGTTTTTCACTATAACCCTCTATGGGGTTCCAAATATCATTGTGCCAATTACACAAGAACTGTCTTAGCGAAAGGCTTCTTGAGGGGAAAGCTGTAACTCTGTGAGATGATTTCACAGAACACAAAGAAGTTTCTCTGAAAGTTTCTTTCTCTTTGTTATCGGAGGATATTTCCTTTGGCCCTATAGTCTTCAAAGGGATCCGAAATATCTGTTCTCAGATTCCACAGAAATAAGGCTAGGAAAGAGATCCACGAAAGACAGATGTAACTCTGTGAGATGAATTAAGAGAACACTAAGCAGTTTTTCAGAAAGCTTCTTTCCAGATTTCTTCTGAGGATATTTCCTTTTTCACCATAGCCCTCTATGGGATTCCAAATATGACTTTGCCAATTCCACAAGAACTGTCTTAGCGAAAGGCTTCTTGAGGGGAATGCTGTAACTCTTTGAGATGATTTCACAGAACACTAAGAAGTTTCTCAGAAAGCTTCTTTCTCTTTGTTATCGGAGGATTTTTCCTTTGGCCCTACAGTCTTCAAAGGGATCCGAAATATCTGTTCTCAGATTCCACAGAAATAAGGCTAGCAAAGAGATCCACGAAATACAGATGTAACTCTGTGAGATGAATTATCAGAACACTAAGCGGTTTCTCAGAAAGCTTCTTTCCAGATTTCATCTGAGGATATTTCCTTTTTCACCATAGCCGTCTATGGGCTTCCAAATATCACTTTGCCAATTCCACAAGAACTGTCATAGCGAAAGGCTTCTTCAGGGGAAAGCTGTAACTCTGTGAGATGATTTCACAGAAGACAAAGAAGTTTCTCAGAAAGCTTCTTTCTCTTTGTTGTCGGAGGATATTTCCTTTGGACCTATAGTCTTCAAAAGGATCCGAAATATCTGTTCTCAGATTCCACAGAAATAAGCCTAGGAAAGAGATCCACGAAATACAGATGTAACTCTGTGAGTGGAAGTCACAGAACACTAAGTGGTTTCTCAGAAAGCTTCTTTCCAGATTTCATCTGAGGATATTTCCTTTTTCACCATAGCCCTCTATGGGCTTCCAAATATCACTTTGCCAATTCCAGAAGAACTGTCTTAGCGAAAGGCTTCTTGAGGGGAAAGCTGTAACTCTGAGAGATGATTTTACAGAACAGAAAGAAGTTTCTCAGAAAGCTTCTTTCTCTTTGTTGTCGGAGGATATTTCCTTAGGCCCTATAGTCTTCAAAGGGATCCGAAATATCTGTTCTCAGATTCCACAGAAATAAGGCTAGCAAAGAGATCCACGAAATACAGATGTAACTGTGGGAGTGGAACTCACAGAACACTAAGTGGTTTCTCAGAAAGCTTCTTTCCAGATTTCATCTGAGGAGATTTCCTATTTCACCATAGCCCTCTAAGGGCTTCCAAATATCACTTTGCCAATTCCACAAGAAATGTCTTAGCGAAAGGCTTCTTGAGGGGAAAGCTGTAACTCTGTGAGATGATTTCACAGAACACAAAGAAGTTTCTCAGAAAGCTTCTTTCTCTTTGTTATCGGAGGATATTTCCTTTGGCCCTATAGTCTTCAAAGGGATCCGAAATATCTCTTCTCAGATTCCACAGAAAAAAGGCTAGCAAAGAGATCCAGGAAATACAGATGTAACTCTGTGAGATGAATTAACAGAACACTAAGCAGGTTCTCAGAAAGCTTCTTTCCAGATTTCATCTAGGATATTTCCTTTTTCACCATAGCCCTCTGAGGGCTTCCAAATATCACTTTTCCAATCCCACAAGAACTGTCTTAGCGAAAGGCTTCTTGAGGTGAAAGCTGTAACTCTGTGAGATGATTTCACAGAACACAAAGAAGTTCCTCAGAAAGCTTCTTTCTCTTTGTTATCGGAGGATTTTCCTTTGGCCCTATAGTCTTCTAAGGGATCCGAAATATCTGTTCTCAGATTCCACAGAAATAAGGCTAGCAAAGAGATCCAAGAAATACAGATGTAACTCTGTGAGATGAATTAACAGAACACTAAGCAGTTTCTCAGAAAGCTTCATTAAAGATTTCATCTGAGGATATTTCCTTTTTCACCATAGACCTCTATGGGCTTCCAAATATCACTTTGCCAATTCCACAAGAACTGTCTTAGCGAAAGGCTTCTTGAGGGGAAAGCTGTAACTCTGTGAGATGATTTCACAGAACACAAAGAAGTTTCTCAGAAAGCTTCTTTCTCTTTGTTATCTGAGGATTTTTCCTTTGGCCCTATAGTCTTCAAAGGGATCCGAAATATCTGTTCTCAGATTCCACAGAAATAAGGCTAGCAAAGAGATCCACGAAATACAGATGTAACTCTGTGAGATGAATTAACAGAACACTAAGCAGTTTCTCAGAAAGCTTCTTTCCAGATTTCATCTGAGGATATTTCCTTTTTCACCATAGTCCTCTATGGGCTTCCAAATATCACTTTGCCAATTCCACAAGAACTGTCTTAGCCAAAGGCTTCTTGAGGGGAAATCTGTAACTCTGTGAGGTGATTTCACAGAACACAAAGAAGTTTCTCATAAAGCTTCTTTCTCTTTGTTATCGGAGGACATTTCCTTTGGCCCTATAGTCTTCAAAGGGATCCGAAATATCTGTTCTCAGATTCCACAGAAATAAGGCAAGCAAAGAAATCCACGAAATACAGATGTAACTCGGTGAGATGAATTAACAGAACACTGAGAAGTTTCTTAGAAAGCTTCTTTCCAGATTTCATCTGAGGATATTTCCTTTTTCACCATAGCCCTCTTTGGGGTTCCAAATATCACTTTGCCAATTCCACAAGAACTGTCTTAGCGAAAGGCTTCTTGAGGGGAAAGCTGTAACTCTGTGAGATGATTTCACAACACAAAGAAGTTTCTCAGAAAGCTTCTTTCTCTTTGTTATCGGAGGATATTTCCTTTGGCTCTATAGTCTTCAAAGGGATCCGAAATATCTGTTCTCAGATTCCAGAGAAATAAGGCTAGCAAAGAGATCCACGAAAGACAGATGTAACTCTGTGAGATGAATTAACAGAACACTAAGCAGTTTCTCGGAAAGCTTCTTTCCAGATTTCATCTGAGGATATTTCCTTTTTCACCATAGCCCTCTATGGGCTTCCAAATATCACATTGCCAATTCCACAAGAACTGTCTTAGCGAAAGGCTTCTTGAGGGGAAAGCTGTAACTCTGTGAGATGATTTCACAGAAGACAAAGAAGTTTCTCAGAAAGCTTCTTTCTCTTTGTTATCGGAGGATATTTCCTTTGGCCCTATAGTCTTCAAAAGGATCCGAAATATCTGTTCTCAGATTCCACAGAAATAAGCCTAGGAAAGAGATCCACGAAATACAGATGTAACTCTGTGAGATGAATTAAGAGAACACTAAGCAGTTTCTCAGAAAGCTTCTTTCCAGATTTCTTCTGAGGATATTTCCTTTTTCACCATAGCCCTCTATGGGCTTCCAAATATGACTTTGCCAATTCCACAAGAACTGTCTTAGCGAAAGGCTTCTTGAGGTGAAAGCTGTAACTCTGTGAGATGATTTCACAGAACACAAAGAAGTTTCTCTGAAAGCTTCTTTCTCTTTGTTATCGGATGATATTTCCTTTGGCCCTATAGTCTTCAAAGGGATCCGAAATATCTGTTCTCAGATTCCACAGAAATAAGGCTAGCAAAGAGATCCACGAAAGACAGATGTAACTCTGTGAGATGAATTAAGAGAACACTAAGCAGTTTTTCAGAAAGCTTCTTTCCAGATTTCTTCTGAGGATATTTCCTTTTTCACCATAGCCCTCTATGGGCTTCCAAATATGACTTTGCCAACTCCACAAGAACTGTCTTAGCGAAAGGCTTCTTGAGGGGAAAGCTGTAAATCTTTGAGATGATTTCACAGAACACTAAGAAGTTTCTCAGAAAGCTTCTTTATCTTTGTTATCGGAGGATTTTTCCTTTGGCCCTATAGTCTTCAAAGGGATCCGAAATATCTGTTCTCAGATTCCACAGAAATAAGGCTAGCAAAGAGATCCACGAAAGACAGATGTAATTCTGTGAGATGAATTATCAGGACACTAAGCAGTTTCTCAGAAAGCTGCTTTCCAGATTTCATCTGAGGATATTTCCTTTTTCACCATAGCCGTCTATGGGCTTCTAAATATCACTTTTCCAATTCCACAAGAACTGTCATAGCGAAAGGCTTCTTCAGGGGAAAGCTGTAACTCTGTGAGATGATTTCACAGAAGACAAAGAAGTTTCTCAGAAAGCTTCTTTCTCTTTGTTGTCGGAGGATATTTCCTTTGGACCTATAGTCTTCAAAAGGATCCGAAATATCTGTTCTCAGATTCCACAGAAATAAGCCTAGGAAAGAGATCCACGAAATACAGATGTAACTGTGGGAGTGGAAGTCACAGAACACTAAGTGGTTTCTCAGAAAGCTTCTTTCCAGATTTCATCTGAGGAGATTTCCTATTTCACCATAGCCCTCTATGGGCTTCCAAATATCACTTTGCCAATTTCACAAGAAATGTCTTAGCGAAAGGCTTCTTGAGGGGAAAGCTGTAACTCAGTGAGATGATTTCACAGAACACAAAGAAGTTTCTCAGAAAGCTTCTTTCTCTTTGTTATCGGAGGATATTTCCCTTGGCCCTATAGTCTTCAAAGGGATCCGAAATATCTCTTCTCAGATTCCACAGAAAAAAGGCTAGCAAAGAGATCCACGAAATACAGATTTAACTCTGTGAGTTGAATTAACAGAACACTAAGCAGGTTCTCAGAAAGCTTCTTTCCAGATTTCATCTAGGATATTTCCTTTTTCACCATAGCCCTCTATGGGCTTTCAAATATCACTTTGCCAATTCCACAAGAACTGTCTTAGCGAAAGGCTTCTTGAGGTGAAAGCTGTAACTCTGTGAGATGATTTCACAGAACACAAAGAAGTTTCTCAGAAAGCTTCTTTCTCTTTGTTATCGGAGGATTTTCCTTTGGCCCCATAGTCTTCAAAGGGATCCGAAATATCTGTTCTCAGATTCCACAGAAATAAGGCTAGCAAAGAGATCCACGAAATACAGATGTAACTCGGTGAGATGAATTAACAGAACACTGAGCAGTTTCTTAGAAAGCTTCTTTCCAGATTTCATCTGAGGATATTTCCTTTTTCACCATAGCCCTCTTTGGGGTTCCAAATATCAGTTTGCCAATTCCAAAAGAACTGTCTTAGCGAAAGGCTTCTTGAGGGGAAAGCTGTAACTCTGTGAGATGATTTCACAGAACACAAAGAAGTTTCTCAGAAAGCTTCTTTCTCTTTGTTATCGGAGGATATTTCCTTTGGCCCTATAGTCTTCAAAGGGATCCGAAATATCTGTTCTCATATTCCACAGAAATAAGGCTAGCAAAGAGATCCACGAAAGACAGATGTAACTCTGTGAGATGAATTAACAGAACACTAAGCAGTTTCTCAGAAAGCTTCTTTCCAGATTTCATCTGAGGATATTTCCTTTTTCACCATAGCCCTCTATGGGCTTCCAAATATCACTTTGCCAATTCCACAAGAACTGTCTTAGCGAAAGGCTTCTTGAGGGGAAAGCTGTAACTCTGTGAGATGATTTCACAGAAGACAAAGAAGTTTCTCAGAAAGCTTCTTTTCTTTGTTGTCGGAGGATATTTCCTTTGGCCCTGTAGTCTTCAAAAGGATCCGAAATATCTGTTCTCAGATTCCACAGAAATAAGCCTAGGAAAGAGATCCACGAAATACAGATGTAACTCTGTGAGATGAATTAAGAAAACACTAAGCAGTTTCTCAGAAAGCTTCTTTCCATATTTCTTCTGAGGATATTTCCTTTTTCACCATAGCCCTCTAAGGGCTTCCAAACATCACTTTGCCAATTCCACTAGCCTTATTTCTGTCTTTGCGAAAGGCTTCTTGAGGGGAAAGCTGTAACTCTGTGAGATGATTTCACAGAAGACAAAGAAGTTTCTCAGAAAGCTACTTTCTCTTTGTTGTCGGAGGATATTTCCTTTGGCCCTATAGTCTTCAAAAGGATCCGAAATATCTGTTCTCAGATTCAACAGAAATAAGCCTAGGAAAGAGATCCACGAAATACAGATATAACTCTGTGAGTGGAAGTCCAGAACACTAAGCGGTTTCTGAGAAAGCTTCTTTCCAGATTTCATCTGAGGATATTTCCTTTTTCACCATAGCCCTCTATGGGCTTCCAAATATCACTTTTCCAATTCCACAAGAACTGTCTTAGCGAAAGGCTTCTTGAGGGGAAAGCTGTAACTCCGTGAGATGATTTCACAGAACACATAGAAGTTTCTCAGAAAGCTTCTTTCACTTTGTTATCGTAGGACATTTCCTTTGGCCCTATAGTCTTCAAAGGGATCCGAAATATCTGTTCTCAGATTCCACAGAAATAAGGCTAGCAAAGAGATCCACGAAATACAGATGTAACTCTGTGAGATGAATTAACAGAACACTAAGCAGTTTCTCAGAAAGCTTCTTTCCAGATTTCATCTGAGGATATTTCCTTTTTCACCATAGCCCTCTATGGGCTTCCAAATATCACTTTGCCAATTCCACAAGAACTGTCTTAGCGAAAGGCTTCTTGAGGGGAAAGCTGTAACTCTGTGAGATGAATTCACAGAACACAAAGAAGTTTCTCAGAAACCTTCTTTCTCTTTGTTGTCGGAGGATATTTCCTTTGGCCCTATAGTCTTCAAAGGGATCCGAAATATCTGTTCTCAGATTCCACAGAAATAAGGCTAGCAAAGAGATCCACGAAATACAGATGTAACTCTGTGAGTGGAAGTCACAGAACACTAAGCGGTTTCTCAGAAAGCTTCTTTCCAGATTTCATCTGAGGATATTTCCTTTTTCACCATAGCCGTCTATGGGCTTCCAAATATCCCTATGCCAATTCCACAAGAACTGTCTTAGCGAAAGGCTTCTTGAGGGGAAAGCTGTAACTCTGTGAGATGATTTCACAGAACACAAAGAAGTTTCTCAGAGAGATTTTTCTCTTTGTTATCGGAGGATATTTCCTTTTGCCCTATAGTCTTCAAAGGGATCCGAAATATCTGTTCTGAGATTCCACAGAAATAAGGCTAGCAAAGAGATCCACGAAATACAGATGTAACTCTGTGAGATGAATTAAGAGAACACTAAGCAGTTTCTCAGAAAGCTTCTTTCCAGATTTCATCAGAGGATATTTCCTTTTTCACCATAGCCGTCTAAGGGCTTCCAAATAACACTTTGCCAATTCCACAAGAACTGTCTTAACGAAAGGCTTCTTGAGGGGAAAGCTGTAACTCTGTGAGATGATTTCACAGAAGACAAAGAAGTTTCTCAGATATCTTCTTTCTCTTTGTTGTCGGAGGATATTTCCTTTGGCCCTATAGTCTTCAAAAGGATCCGAAATATCTGTTCTCAGATTCCACAGAAATAAGCCTAGGAAAGAGATCCAAGAAATACAGATGTAACTCTGTGAGTGGAAGTCACAGAACACTAAGCGGTTTCTCAGAAACCTTCTTTCCAGATTTCATCTGAGGATATTTCCTTTTTCACCCTAGCCGTCTATGGGTTTCCAAATATCACTTTGCCAATTCCACAAGAACTGTCTTAGCGAAAGGCTTCTTGAGGGGAAAGCTGCAACTCTGTGAGATGATTTCACAGAAGACAAAGAAGTTTCTCAGATATCTTCTTTCTCTTTGTTGTCGGAGGATATTTCCTTTGGCCCTATAGTCTTCAAAAGGATCCGAAATATCTGTTCTCAGATTCCACAGAAATAAGCCTAGGAAAGAGATCCACGAAATACAGATGTAACTCTGTGAGTGGAAGTCACAGAACACTAAGCGGTTTCTCAGAAAGCTTCTTTCCAGATTTCATCTGAGGATATTTCCTTTTACACCATAGCCCTCTATGGGCTTCCAAATATCACTTTGCCAATTCCACAACAACTGTCTTAGCGAAAGGCTTCTTGAGGGAAAAGCTGTAACTCCGTGAGATGATTTCACAGAACACAAAGAAGTTTCTCAGAAATCTTCTTTCTCTTTGTTATCGGAGGATATTTCCTTTGGCCCTATAGTCTTCAAAGGGATCCGAAATATCTGTTCTCAGATTCCACAGAAATAAGGCTAGCCAAGAAATCCACGAAATACACATGTAACTCGGTGAGATGAATTAACAGAACACTAATCAGTTTCTCAGAAAGCTTCTTTCCAGATTTCTTCTGAGGATATTTCCTTTTTCACCATAGCCCTCTATGGGCTTCCAAATATCACTTTGCCAATTCCACAAGAACTGTCTTAGCGAAAGGCATCTTGAGGGGAAAACTGTAACTCTGTGAGATGATTTCACAGAACACAAAGAAGTTTCTCAGAAAGCTTCTTTCTCTTAGTTATCGGAGGATTTTTCCTTTGGCCCTATAGTCTTCAAAGGGATCCAAAATATCTGTTCTCAGATTCCACAGAAATAAGGCTAGCAAAGAGATCCACGAAAGACAGAGGTAACTCTGTGAGTGGAAGTCACAGAACAGTAAGCGGTTTTTCAGAAAGCTTCTTTACAAATTTCATCTGAGGATATTTCCTTTTTCACCATAGCCCTCTAAGGGCTTCCAAATATCACTTTGCCAATTCCACAAGAACTGTCTTAGCGAAAGGCTTCTTGAGGGGAAAGCTGTAACTCTGTGAGATGATTTCACAGAACACAAAGAAGTTTCTCAGAAAGCTTCTTTCTCTTTGTTATCGGAGGATATTTCCTTTGGCCCTATAGTCTTCAAAGGGATCCGAAATATCTGTTCTCAGATTCCACAGAAATAAGGCTAGCAAAGAGATCCACGAAATACAGATGTAACTCTGTGAGATGAATTAACAGAACACTAAGCAGTTTCTCAGAAAGCTTCTTTCCAGATTTCATCAGAGGATATTTCCTTTTTCACCATAGCCGTCTAAGGGCTTCCAAATATCACTTTGCCAATTCCACAAGAACTGTCTTAGCGAAAGGCTTCTTGAGGGGAAAGCTGTAACTCTGTGAGATGATTTCACAGAAGACAAAGAAGTTTCTCAGATATCTTCTTTCTCTTTGTTGTCGGAGGATATTTCCTTTGGCCCTATAGTCTTCAAAGGGATCCGAAATATCTGTTCTCAGATTCCACAGAAATAAGGCTAGCAAAGAGATCCACGAAATACAGATGTAACTCTGTGAGTGGAAGTCACAGAACACTAAGCGGTTTCTCAGAAAGCTTCTTTCCAGATTTCATCTGAGGATATTTCCTTTTTCACCATAGCCGTCTATGGGCTTCCAAATATCCCTATGCCAATTCCACAAGAACTGTCTTAGCGAAAGGCTTCTTGAGGGGAAAGCTGTAACTCTGTGAGATGATTTCACAGAACACAAAGAAGTTTCTCAGAGAGATTTTTCTCTTTGTTATCGGAGGATATTTCCTTTTGCCCTATAGTCTTCAAAGGGATCCGAAATATCTGTTCTGAGATTCCACAGAAATAAGGCTAGCAAAGAGATCCACGAAATACAGATGTAACTCTGTGAGATGAATTAAGAGAACACTAAGCAGTTTCTCAGAAAGCTTCTTTCCAGATTTCATCAGAGGATATTTCCTTTTTCACCATAGCCGTCTAAGGGCTTCCAAATAACACTTTGCCAATTCCACAAGAACTGTCTTAACGAAAGGCTTCTTGAGGGGAAAGCTGTAACTCTGTGAGATGATTTCACAGAAGACAAAGAAGTTTCTCAGATATCTTCTTTCTCTTTGTTGTCGGAGGATATTTCCTTTGGCCCTATAGTCTTCAAAAGGATCCGAAATATCTGTTCTCAGATTCCACAGAAATAAGCCTAGGAAAGAGATCCAAGAAATACAGATGTAACTCTGTGAGTGGAAGTCACAGAACACTAAGCGGTTTCTCAGAAACCTTCTTTCCAGATTTCATCTGAGGATATTTCCTTTTTCACCCTAGCCGTCTATGGGTTTCCAAATATCACTTTGCCAATTCCACAAGAACTGTCTTAGCGAAAGGCTTCTTGAGGGGAAAGCTGCAACTCTGTGAGATGATTTCACAGAAGACAAAGAAGTTTCTCAGATATCTTCTTTCTCTTTGTTGTCGGAGGATATTTCCTTTGGCCCTATAGTCTTCAAAAGGATCCGAAATATCTGTTCTCAGATTCCACAGAAATAAGCCTAGGAAAGAGATCCACGAAATACAGATGTAACTCTGTGAGTGGAAGTCACAGAACACTAAGCGGTTTCTCAGAAAGCTTCTTTCCAGATTTCATCTGAGGATATTTCCTTTTACACCATAGCCCTCTATGGGCTTCCAAATATCACTTTGCCAATTCCACAACAACTGTCTTAGCGAAAGGCTTCTTGAGGGAAAAGCTGTAACTCCGTGAGATGATTTCACAGAACACAAAGAAGTTTCTCAGAAATCTTCTTTCTCTTTGTTATCGGAGGATATTTCCTTTGGCCCTATAGTCTTCAAAGGGATCCGAAATATCTGTTCTCAGATTCCACAGAAATAAGGCTAGCCAAGAAATCCACGAATTACACATGTAACTCGGTGAGATGAATTAACAGAACACTAATCAGTTTCTCAGAAAGCTTCTTTCCAGATTTCTTCTGAGGATATTTCCTTTTTCACCATAGCCCTCTATGGGCTTCCAAATATCACTTTGCCAATTCCACAAGAACTGTCTTAGCGAAAGGCATCTTGAGGGGAAAACTGTAACTCTGTGAGATGATTTCACAGAACACAAAGAAGTTTCTCAGAAAGCTTCTTTCTCTTAGTTATCGGAGGATTTTTCCTTTGGCCCTATAGTCTTCAAAGGGATCCAAAATATCTGTTCTCAGATTCCACAGAAATAAGGCTAGCAAAGAGATCCACGAAAGACAGAGGTAACTCTGTGAGTGGAAGTCACAGAACAGTAAGCGGTTTTTCAGAAAGCTTCTTTACAAATTTCATCTGAGGATATTTCCTTTTTCACCATAGCCCTCTAAGGGCTTCCAAATATCACTTTGCCAATTCCACAAGAACTGTCTTAGCGAAAGGCTTCTTGAGGGGAAAGCTGTAACTCTGTGAGATGATTTCACAGAACACAAAGAAGTTTCTCAGAAAGCTTCTTTCTCTTTGTTATCGGAGGATATTTCCTTTGGCCCTATAGTCTTCAAAGGGATCCGAAATATCTGTTCTCAGATTCCACAGAAATAAGGCTAGCAAAGAGATCCACGAAATACAGATGTAACTCTGTGAGATGAATTAACAGAACACTAAGCAGTTTCTCAGAAAGCTTCTTTCCAGATTTCATCAGAGGATATTTCCTTTTTCTCCATAGCCGTCTAAGGGCTTCCAAATATCACTTTGCCAATTCCACAAGAACTGTCTTAGCGAAAGGCTTCTTGAGGGGAAAGCTGTAACTCTGTGAGATGATTTCACAGAAGACAAAGAAGTTTCTCAGATATCTTCTTTCTCTTTGTTGTCGGAGGATATTTCCTTTGGCCCTATAGTCTTCAAAAGGATCCGAAATATCTGTTCTCAGATTCCACAGAAATAAGCCTAGGAAAGAGATCCACGAAATACAGATGTAACTCTGTGAGTGGAAGTCACAGAACACTAAGCGGTTTCTCAGAAAGCTTCTTTCCAGATTTCATCTGAGGATATTTCCTTTTTCACCATAGCCCTCTATGGGCTTCCAAATATCACTTTGCCAATTCCACAAGAACTGTCTTAGCGAAAGGCTTCTTGAGGGGAAAGCTGTAACTCTGAGATGAATTCAAAGAACACAAAGAAGTTTCTCAGAAACCTTCTTTCTCTTTGTTGTCGGAGGATATTTCCTTTGGCCCTATAGTCTTCAAAGGGATCCGAAATATCTGTTCTCAGATTCCACAGAAATAAGGCTAGCAAAGAGATCCACGAAATACAGATGTAACTCTGTGAGTGGAAGTCACAGAACACTAAGCGGTTTCTCAGAAAGCTTCTTTCCAGATTTCATCTGAGGATATTTCCTTTTTCACCATAGCCGTCTATGGGCTTCCAAATATCCCTTTGCCAATTCCACAAGAACTGTCTTAGCGAAAGGCTTTTTGAGGGGAAAGCTGTAACTCTGTGAGATGATTTCACAGAACACAAAGAAGTTTCTCAGAGAGATTTTTCTCTTTGTTATCGGAGGATATTTCCTTTTGCCCTATAGTCTTCAAAGGGATCCGAAATATCTGTTCTCAGATTCCACAGAAATAAGGCTAGCAAAGAGATCCACGAAATACAGATGTAACTCTGTGAGATGAATTAACAGAACACTAAGCAGTTTCTCAGAAAGCTTCTTTCCAGATTTCATCAGAGGATATTTCCTTTTTCACCATAGCCGTCTAAGGGCTTCCAAATATCACTTTGCCAATTCCACAAGAACTGTCTTAACGAAAGGCTTCTTGAGGGGAAAGCTGTAACTCTGTGAGATGATTTCACAGAAGACAAAGAAGTTTCTCAGAAAGCTACTTTCTCTTTGTTGTCGGAGGATATTTCCTTTGGCCCTATAGTCTTCAAAAGGATCCGAAATATCTGTTCTCAGATTCAACAGAAATAAGCCTAGGAAAGAGATCCACGAAATACAGATATAACTCTGTGAGTGGAAGTCCAGAACACTAAGCGGTTTCTGAGAAAGCTTCTTTCCAGATTTCATCTGAGGATATTTCCTTTTTCACCATAGCCCTCTATGGGCTTCCAAATATCACTTTTCCAATTCCACAAGAACTGTCTTAGCGAAAGGCTTCTTGAGGGGAAAGCTGTAACTCCGTGAGATGATTTCACAGAACACATAGAAGTTTCTCAGAAAGCTTCTTTCACTTTGTTATCGTAGGACATTTCCTTTGGCCCTATAGTCTTCAAAGGGATCCGAAATATCTGTTCTCAGATTCCACAGAAATAAGGCTAGCAAAGAGATCCACGAAATACAGATGTAACTCTGTGAGATGAATTAAAAGAACACTAAGCAGTTTCTCAGAAAGCTTCTTTCCAGATTTCATCTGAGGATATTTCCTTTTTCACCATAGCCCTCTATGGGCTTCCAAATATCACTTTGCCAATTCCACAAGAACTGTCTTAGCGAAAGGCTTCTTGAAGGGAAAGCTGTAACTCTGTGAGATGAATTCACAGAACACAAAGAAGTTTCTCAGAAACCTTCTTTCTCTTTGTTGTCGGAGGATATTTCCTTTCGCCCTATAGTCTTCAAAGGGATCCGAAATATCTGTTCTCAGATTCCACAGAAATAAGGCTAGCAAAGAGATCCACGAAATACAGATGTAACTCTTTGAGTGGAAGTCACAGAACACTAAGCGGTTTCTCAGAAAGCTTCTTTCCAGATTTCATCTGAGGATATTTCCTTTTTCACCATAGCCGTCTATGGGCTTCCAAATATCCCTTTGCCAATTCCACAAGAACTGTCTTAGCGAAAGGCTTCTTGAGGGGAAAGCTGTAACTCTGTGAGATGATTTCACAGAACACAAAGAAGTTTCTCAGAGAGATTTTTCTCTTTGTTATCGGAGGATATTTCCTTTTGCCCTATAGTCTTCAAAGGGATCCGAAATATCTGTTCTGAGATTCCACAGAAATAAGGCTAGCAAAGAGATCCACGAAATACAGATGTAACTCTGTGAGATGAATTAACAGAACACTAAGCAGTTTCTCAGAAAGCTTCTTTCCAGATTTCATCAGAGGATATTTCCTTTTTCACCATAGCCGTCTAAGGGCTTCCAAATAACACTTTGCCAATTCCACAAGAACTGTCTTAACGAAAGGCTTCTTGAGGGGAAAGCTGTAACTCTGTGAGATGATTTCACAGAAGACAAAGAAGTTTCTCAGATATCTTCTTTCTCTTTGTTGTCGGAGGATATTTCCTTTGGCCCTATAGTCTTCAAAAGGATCCGAAATATCTGTTCTCAGATTCCACAGAAATAAGCCTAGGAAAGAGATCCAAGAAATACAGATGTAACTCTGTGAGTGGAAGTCACAGAACACTAAGCGGTTTCTCAGAAACCTTCTTTCCAGATTTCATCTGAGGATATTTCCTTTTTCACCCTAGCCGTCTATGGGTTTCCAAATATCACTTTGCCAATTCCACAAGAACTGTCTTAGCGAAAGGCTTCTTGAGGGGAAAGCTGCAACTCTGTGAGATGATTTCACAGAAGACAAAGAAGTTTCTCAGATATCTTCTTTCTCTTTGTTGTCGGAGGATATTTCCTTTGGCCCTATAGTCTTCAAAAGGATCCGAAATATCTGTTCTCAGATTCCACAGAAATAAGCCTAGGAAAGAGATCCACGAAATACAGATGTAACTCTGTGAGTGGAAGTCACAGAACACTAAGCGGTTTCTCAGAAAGCTTCTTTCCAGATTTCATCTGAGGATATTTCCTTTTACACCATAGCCCTCTATGGGCTTCCAAATATCACTTTGCCAATTCCACAACAACTGTCTTAGCGAAAGGCTTCTTGAGGGAAAAGCTGTAACTCCGTGAGATGATTTCACAGAACACAAAGAAGTTTCTCAGAAATCTTCTTTCTCTTTGTTATCGGAGGATATTTCCTTTGGCCCTATAGTCTTCAAAGGGATCCGAAATATCTGTTCTCAGATTCCACAGAAATAAGGCTAGCCAAGAAATCCACGAAATACACATGTAACTCGGTGAGATGAATTAACAGAACACTAATCAGTTTCTCAGAAAGCTTCTTTCCAGATTTCTTCTGAGGATATTTCCTTTTTCACCATAGCCCTCTATGGGCTTCCAAATATCACTTTGCCAATTCCACAAGAACTGTCTTAGCGAAAGGCATCTTGAGGGGAAAACTGTAACTCTGTGAGATGATTTCACAGAACACAAAGAAGTTTCTCAGAAAGCTTCTTTCTCTTAGTTATCGGAGGATTTTTCCTTTGGCCCTATAGTCTTCAAAGGGATCCAAAATATCTGTTCTCAGATTCCACAGAAATAAGGCTAGCAAAGAGATCCACGAAAGACAGAGGTAACTCTGTGAGTGGAAGTCACAGAACAGTAAGCGGTTTTTCAGAAAGCTTCTTTACAAATTTCATCTGAGGATATTTCCTTTTTCACCATAGCCCTCTAAGGGCTTCCAAATATCACTTTGCCAATTCCACAAGAACTGTCTTAGCGAAAGGCTTCTTGAGGGGAAAGCTGTAACTCTGTGAGATGATTTCACAGAACACAAAGAAGTTTCTCAGAAAGCTTCTTTCTCTTTGTTATCGGAGGATATTTCCTTTGGCCCTATAGTCTTCAAAGGGATCCGAAATATCTGTTCTCAGATTCCACAGAAATAAGGCTAGCAAAGAGATCCACGAAATACAGATGTAACTCTGTGAGATGAATTAACAGAACACTAAGCAGTTTCTCAGAAAGCTTCTTTCCAGATTTCATCAGAGGATATTTCCTTTTTCACCATAGCCGTCTAAGGGCTTCCAAATATCACTTTGCCAATTCCACAAGAACTGTCTTAGCGAAAGGCTTCTTGAGGGGAAAGCTGTAACTCTGTGAGATGATTTCACAGAAGACAAAGAAGTTTCTCAGATATCTTCTTTCTCTTTGTTGTCGGAGGATATTTCCTTTGGCCCTATAGTCTTCAAAAGGATCCGAAATATCTGTTCTCAGATTCCACAGAAATAAGCCTAGGAAAGAGATCCACGAAATACAGATGTAACTCTGTGAGTGGAAGTCACAGAACACTAAGCGGTTTCTCAGAAAGCTTCTTTCCAGATTTCATCTGAGGATATTTCCTTTTTCACCATAGCCCTCTATGGGCTTCCAAATATCACTTTGCCAATTCCACAAGAACTGTCTTAGCGAAAGGCTTCTTGAGGGGAAATCTGTAACTCTGAGATGAATTCAAAGAACACAAAGAAGTTTCTCAGAAACCTTCTTTCTCTTTGTTGTCGGAGGATATTTCCTTTGGCCCTATAGTCTTCAAAGGGATCCGAAATATCTGTTCTCAGATTCCACAGAAATAAGGCTAGCAAAGAGATCCACGAAATACAGATGTAACTCTGTGAGTGGAAGTCACAGAACACTAAGCGGTTTCTCAGAAAGCTTCTTTCCAGATTTCATCTGAGGATATTTCCTTTTTCACCATAGCCGTCTATGGGCTTCCAAATATCCCTTTGCCAATTCCACAAGAACTGTCTTAGCGAAAGGCTTTTTGAGGGGAAAGCTGTAACTCTGTGAGATGATTTCACAGAACACAAAGAAGTTTCTCAGAGAGATTTTTCTCTTTGTTATCGGAGGATATTTCCTTTTGCCCTATAGTCTTCAAAGGGATCCGAAATATCTGTTCTCAGATTCCACAGAAATAAGGCTAGCAAAGAGATCCACGAAATACAGATGTAACTCTGTGAGATGAATTAACAGAACACTAAGCAGTTTCTCAGAAAGCTTCTTTCCAGATTTCATCAGAGGATATTTCCTTTTTCACCATAGCCGTCTAAGGGCTTCCAAATATCACTTTGCCAATTCCACAAGAACTGTCTTAACGAAAGGCTTCTTGAGGGGAAAGCTGTAACTCTGTGAGATGATTTCACAGAAGACAAAGAAGTTTCTCAGAAAGCTACTTTCTCTTTGTTGTCGGAGGATATTTCCTTTGGCCCTATAGTCTTCAAAAGGATCCGAAATATCTGTTCTCAGATTCAACAGAAATAAGCCTAGGAAAGAGATCCACGAAATACAGATATAACTCTGTGAGTGGAAGTCCAGAACACTAAGCGGTTTCTGAGAAAGCTTCTTTCCAGATTTCATCTGAGGATATTTCCTTTTTCACCATAGCCCTCTATGGGCTTCCAAATATCACTTTTCCAATTCCACAAGAACTGTCTTAGCGAAAGGCTTCTTGAGGGGAAAGCTGTAACTCCGTGAGATGATTTCACAGAACACATAGAAGTTTCTCAGAAAGCTTCTTTCACTTTGTTATCGTAGGACATTTCCTTTGGCCCTATAGTCTTCAAAGGGATCCGAAATATCTGTTCTCAGATTCCACAGAAATAAGGCTAGCAAAGAGATCCACGAAATACAGATGTAACTCTGTGAGATGAATTAAAAGAACACTAAGCAGTTTCTCAGAAAGCTTCTTTCCAGATTTCATCTGAGGATATTTCCTTTTTCACCATAGCCCTCTATGGGCTTCCAAATATCACTTTGCCAATTCCACAAGAACTGTCTTAGCGAAAGGCTTCTTGAAGGGAAAGCTGTAACTCTGTGAGATGAATTCACAGAACACAAAGAAGTTTCTCAGAAACCTTCTTTCTCTTTGTTGTCGGAGAATATTTCCTTTCGCCCTATAGTCTTCAAAGGGATCCGAAATATCTGTTCTCAGATTCCACAGAAATAAGGCTAGCAAAGAGATCCACGAAATACAGATGTAACTCTGTGAGTGGAAGTCACAGAACACTAAGCGGTTTCTCAGAAAGCTTCTTTCCAGATTTCATCTGAGGATATTTCCTTTTTCACCATAGCCGTCTATGGGCTTCCAAATATCCCTTTGCCAATTCCACAAGAACTGTCTTAGCGAAAGGCTTCTTGAGGGGAAAGCTGTAACTCTGTGAGATGATTTCACAGAACACAAAGTAGTTTCTCAGAGAGATTTTTCTCTTTGTTATCGGAGGATATTTCCTTTTGCCCTATAGTCTTCAAAGGGATCCGAAATATCTGTTCTCAGATTCCACAGAAATAAGGCTAGCAAAGAGATCCACGAAATACAGATGTAACTCTGTGAGATGAATTAACAGAACACTGAGCAGTTTCTCAGAAAGCTTCTTTCCAGATTTCATCAGAGGATATTTCCTTTTTCACCATAGCCGTCTAAGGGCTTCCAAATATCACTTTGCCAATTCCACAAGAACTGTCTTAACGAAAGGCTTCTTGAGGGGAAAGCTGTAACTCTGTGAGATGATTTCACAGAAGACAAAGAAGTTTCTCAGATATCTTCTTTCTCTTTGTTGTCGGAGGATATTTCCTTTGGCCCTATAGTCTTCAAAAGGATCCGAAATATCTGTTCTCAGATTCCACAGAAATAAGCCTAGGAAAGAGATCCACGAAATACAGATGTAACTCTGTGAGTGGAAGTCACAGAACACTAAGCGGTTTCTCAGAAACCTTCTTTCCAGATTTCATCTGAGGATATTTCCTTTTTCACCCTAGCCGTCTATGGGTTTCCAAATATCACTTTGCCAATTCCACAAGAACTGTCTTAGCGAAAGGCTTCTTGAGGGGAAAGCTGCAACTCTGTGAGATGATTTCACAGAAGACAAAGAAGTTTCTCAGATATCTTCTTTCTCTTTGTTGTCGGAGGATATTTCCTTTGGCCCTATAGTCTTCAAAAGGATCCGAAATATCTGTTCTCAGATTCCACAGAAATAAGCCTAGGAAAGAGATCCACGAAATACAGATGTAACTCTGTGAGTGGAAGTCACAGAACACTAAGCGGTTTCTCAGAAAGCTTCTTTCCAGATTTCATCTGAGGATATTTCCTTTTACACCATAGCCCTCTATGGGCTTCCAAATATAACTTTGCCAATTCCACAACAACTGTCTTAGCGAAAGGCTTCTTGAGGGAAAAGCTGTAACTCTGTGAGATGATTTCACAGAACACAAAGAAGTTTCTCAGAAATCTTCTTTCTCTTTGTTATCGGAGGATATTTCCTTTGGCCCTATAGTCTTCAAAGGGATCCGAAATATCTGTTCTCAGATTCCACAGAAATAAGGCTAGCAAAGAAATCCACGAAATACACATGTAACTCGGTGAGATGAATTAACAGAACACTAATCAGTTTCTCAGAAAGCTTCTTTCCAGATTTCTTCTGAGGATATTTCCTTTTTCACCATAGCCCTCTATGGGCTTCCAAATATCACTTTGCCAATTCCACAAGAACTGTCTTAGCGAAAGGCATCTTGAGGGGAAAACTGTAACTCTGTGAGATGATTTCACAGAACACAAAGAAGTTTCTCAGAAAGCTTCTTTCTCTTTGTTATCGGAGGATTTTTCCTTTGGCCCTATAGTCTTCAAAGGGATCCAAAATATCTGTTCTCAGATTCCACAAAAATAAGGCTAGCAAAGAGATCCACGAAAGACAGAGGTAACTCTGTGAGTGGAAGTCACAGAACAGTAAGCGGTTTTTCAGAAAGCTTCTTTACAAATTTCATCTGAGGATATTTCCTTTTTCACCATAGCCCTCTAAGGGCTTCCAAATATCACTTTGCCAATTCCACAAGAACTGTCTTAGCGAAAGGCTTCTTGAGGGGAAAGCTGTAACTCTGTGAGATGATTTCACAGAACACAAAGAAGTTTCTCAGAAAGCTTCTTTCTCTTTGTTATCGGAGGATATTTCCTTTGGCCCTATAGTCTTCAAAGGGATCCGAAATATCTGTTCTCAGATTCCACACAAATAAGGCTAGCAAAGAGATCCACGAAATACAGATGTAACTCTGTGAGATGAATTAACAGAACACTAAGCAGTTTCTCAGAAAGCTTCTTTCCAGATTTCATCAGAGGATATTTCCTTTTTCACCATAGCCGTCTAAGGGCTTCCAAATATCACTTTGCCAATTCCACAAGAACTGTCTTAGCGAAAGGCTTCTTGAGGGGAAAGCTGTAACTCTGTGAGATGATTTCACAGAAGACAAAGAAGTTTCTCAGATATCTTCTTTCTCTTTGTTGTCGGAGGATATTTCCTTTGGCCCTATAGTCTTCAAAAGGATCCGAAATATCTGTTCTCAGATTCCACAGAAATAAGCCTAGGAAAGAGATCCACGAAATACAGATGTAACTCTGTGAGTGGAAGTCACAGAACACTAAGCGGTTTCTCAGAAAGCTTCTTTCCAGATTTCATCTGAGGATATTTCCTTTTTCACCATAGCCCTCTATGGGCTTCCAAATATCACTTTGCCAATTCCACAAGAACTGTCTTAGCGAAAGGCTTCTTGAGGGGAAAGCTGTAACTCTGTGAGATGAATTCACAGAACACAAAGAAGTTTCTCAGAAACCTTCTTTCTCTTTGTTGTCGGAGGATATTTCCTTTGGCCCTATAGTCTTCAAAGGGATCCGAAATATCTGTTCTCAGATTCCACAGAAATAAGGCTAGCAAAGAGATCCACGAAATACAGATGTAACTCTGTGAGTGGAAGTCACAGAACACTAAGCGGTTTCTCAGAAAGCTTCTTTCCAGATTTCTTCTGAGGATATTTCCTTTTTCACCATAGCCCTTTATGGGCTTCCAAATATCACTTTGCCAATTCCACAAGAACTGTCTTAGCGAAAGGCTTCTTGAGGGGAAAGCAGTAATTCTGTGAGATGATTTCACAGAACACAAAGAAGTTTCTCAGAAAGCTTCTTTCTCTTTGTTATGGGAGGATTTTTCCTTTGGCCCTATAGACTTCAAAGGGATCCGAAATATCTGTTCTCAGATTCCACAGAAATAAGGCTAGCAAAGAGATCCACGAAATACAGATTTAACACTGTGAGATGAATTAACAGTACACTAAGCAGTTTCTCAGAAAGCTTCTTTAAAGATTTCATCTGAGGATATTTCCTTTTTCACTATAGCCCTCTATGGGCTTCCAAATATCACTTTGCCAATTCCACAAGAACTGTCTTAGCGAAAGGCTTCTTGAGGGGAAAGCTGTAACTCTGTGAGATGATTTCACAGAACACAAAGAAGTTTCTCAGAAAGCTTCTTTCTCTTTGTTACCGGAGGATATTTCCTTGGCCCTATAGTCTTCAAAGGGATGCGAAATATCTCTTCTAAGATTCCACAGAAAAAACGCTAGCAAAGAGATCCACGAAATACAGATGTAACTCTGTGAGATGAGTTAACAGAACACTAAGCAGGTTCTCAGAAAGCTTCTTTCCAGATTTCATCTAGGATATTTCCTTTTTCACCATAGCCCTCTATGGGCTTGCAAATATCACTTTGCCAATTCCACAAGAACTGTCTTAGCGAAAGGCTTCTTGAGGGGAAAGCTGTAACTCTGTGAGATGATTTCACAGAACACAAAGAAGTTTCTCAGAAAGCTTCTTTCTCTTTGTTATCGGAGGATATTTCCTTTGGCCCTATAGTCTTCAAAGGGATCCGAAATATCTGTTCTCAGATTCCACAGAAATAAGGCTAGCAAAGAGATCTACGAAAGACAGATGTAACTCTGTGAGATGAATTAAGAGAACACTAAGCAGTTTCTCAGAAAGCTTCTTTACAGATTTCTTCTGAGGATATTACCTTTTTCACCATAGCAATCTATGGGCTTCCAAATATCACTTTGCCAATTCCACAAGAACTGTCTTAACGAAAGGCTTCTTGAGGGGAAAGCTGTAACTCTGTGAGATGATTTCACAGAACACAAAGAAGTTTCTCAGAAAGCTTCTTTCTCTTTGTTATCGGAGGATTTTTCCTTTGGCTCTATAGTCTTCAAAGGGATCCGAAATATCTGTTCTCAGATTCCACAGAAATAAGGCTAGCAAAGAGATCCACGAAATACAGATGTAACTCTGTGAGACGAATTAACAGAACACTAAGCAGTTTCTCAGAAAGCTTCTTTCCAGATTTCGTCTGAGGATATTTCCTTTTTCACCATAGCCCTCTGTGGGCTTCCAAATATCACTTTGCCAATTCCACAAGAACTGTCTTAGCGAAAGGCTTCTTGAGGGGAAAGCTGTAACTCTGTGAGATGATTTCACAGAACACAAAGAAGTTTCTCAGAAAGCTTCTTTCTCTTTGTTATCGGAGGATTTTTCCTTTGGCCCTATAGTCTTCAAAGGGATCCGAAATATCTGTTCTCAGATTCCACAGAAATAAGGCTAGCAAAGAGATCCACGAAATACAGATGTAATTCTGTGAGTGGAAGTCACAGAACACTAAGCGGTTTCTCTGAAAGCTTCTTTCCAGATTTCATCTGAGGATATTTCCTATTTCACCATAGCCCTGTATGGGCTTCCAAATATCACTTTGCCAATTCCAGAAGAACTGGCTTAGCGAAAGGCTTCTTGAGGGGAAAGCTGTAACTCTGAGAGATGATTTTACAGAACAGAAAGAAGTTTCTCAGAAAGCTTCTTTCTCTTTGTTGTCGGAGGATATTTCCTTTGGCCCTATAGACTTCAAAGGGATCCGAAATATCTGTTCTCAGATTCCACAGAAATAAGGCTAGCAAAGAGATCCACGAAATACAGATGTAACTCTGTGAGTGGAAGTCACAGAACACTAAGCGGTTTTTCAGAAAGCTTCTTTACAGATTTCATCTGAGGATATTTCCTTTTTCACCATAGCCCTCTAAGGGCTTCCAAATATCACTTTGCCAATTCCACAAGAACTGTCTTAGCGAAAGGCTTCTTGAGGGGAAAGCTGTAACTCTGTGAGATGATTTCACAGAACACAAAGAAGTTTCTCAGAAAGCTTCTTTCTCTTTGTAATCAGAGGATATTTCCTTTGGCCCTATAGTCTTCAAAGGGATCCGAAATATCTGTTCTCAGATTCCACAGAAAAAAGGCTAGCAAAGAGATCCACGAAAGACAGATGTAACTCTGTGAGATGAATTAAGAGAACACTAAGCAGTTTTTCAGAAAGCTTCTTTCCAGATTTCTTCTGAGGATATTTCCTTTTTCACCATAGCCCTCTATGGGCTTCCAAATATGTCTTTGCCAATTCCACAAGAACTGTCTTAGCGAAAGGCTTCTTGAGGGGAAAGGTGTAACTCTTTGAGATGATTTCACAGAACACTAAGAAGTTTCTCAGAAAGCTTCTTTCTCTTTGTTATCGGAGGATTTTTCCTTTGGCCCTATAGTCTTCAAAGGGATCCGAAATATCTGTTCTCAGATTCCACAGAAATAAGGCTAGCAAAGAGATCCACGAAATACAGATGTAACTCTGTGAGATGAATTATCAGAACACTAAGCGGTTTCTCAGAAAGCTTCTTTCCAGATTTCATCTGAGGATATTTCCTTTTTCACCATAGCCGTCTATGGGCTTCCAAATATCACTTTGCCAATTCCACAAGAACTGTCACAGCGAAAGGCTTCTTCAGGGGAAAGCTGTAACTCTGTGAGATTATTTCACAGAAGACAAAGAAGTTTCTCAGAAAGCTTCTTTCTCTTTGTTGTCGGAGGATATTTCCTTTGGACCTATAGTCTTCAAAAGGATCCGAAATATCTGTTCTCAGATTCCACAGAAATAAGCCTAGGAAAGAGATCCACGAAATACAGATGTAACTCTGTGTGTGGAAATCACAGAACACTAAGCGGTTTCTCAGAAAGCTTCTTTCCAGATTTCATCTGAGGATATTTCCTTTTTCACCATAGCCCTGTATGGGCTTCCAAATATCACTTTGCCAATTCCAGAAGAACTGTCTTAGCGAAAGGCTTCTTGAGGGGAAAGCTGTAACTCTGAGAGATGATTTTACAGAACAGAAAGAAGTTTCTCAGAAAGCTTCTTTCTCTTTGTTGTCGGAGGATATTTCCTTGGGCCCTATAGTCTTCAAAGGGATCCGAAATATCTGTTCTCAGATTCCACAGAAATAAGGCTAGCAAAGAGATCCACGAAATACAGATGTAACTGTGGGAGTGGAA
The DNA here is from genome assembly GCF_037993035.2 of Macaca fascicularis. Classification (NCBI taxonomy): domain Eukaryota; kingdom Metazoa; phylum Chordata; class Mammalia; order Primates; family Cercopithecidae; genus Macaca; species Macaca fascicularis. The sequence continues at coordinate 88,619,101 of NC_088379.1, forward strand.
GTCACAGAACACTAAGTGGTTTCTCAGAAAGCTTCTTTCCAGATTTCATCTGAGGAGATTTCCTATTTCACCATAGCCCTCTAAGGGCTTCCAAATATCACTTTGCCAATTCCACAAGAAATGTCTTAGCGAAAGGCTTCTTGAGGGGAAAGCTGTAACTCTGTGAGATGATTTCACAGAACACAAAGAAGTTTCTCAGAAAGCTTCTTTCTCTTTGTTATCGGAGGATATTTCCTTTGGCCCTATAGTCTTCAAAGGGATCCGAAATATCTCTTCTCAGATTCCACAGAAAAAAGGCTAGCAAAGAGATCCACGAAATACAGATGTAACTCTGTGAGATGAATTAACAGAACACTAAGCAGGTTCTCAGAAAGCTTCTTTCCAGATTTCATCTAGGATATTTCCTTTTTCACCATAGCCCTCTAAGGGCTTCCAAATATCACTTTGCCAATTCCACAAGAACTGTCTTAGCGAAAGGCTTCTTGAGGTGAAAGCTGTAACTCTGTGAGATGATTTCACAGAACACAAAGAAGTTCCTCAGAAAGCTTCTTTCTCTTTGTTATCGGAGGATTTTCCTTTGGCCCTATAGTCTTCTAAGGGATCCGAAATATCTGTTCTCAGATTCCACAGAAATAAGGCTAGCAAAGAGATCCAAGAAATACAGATGTAACTCTGTGAGATGAATTAACAGAACACAAAGCAGTTTCTCAGAAAGCTTCTTTAAAGATTTCATCTGAGGATATTTCCTTTTTCACCATAGCCCTCTATGGGCTTCCAAAAATCACTTTGCCAATTCCACAAGAACTGTCTTAGCGAAAGGCTTCTTGAGGGGAAAGCTGTAACTCTGTGAGTTGATTTCACAGAACACAAAGAAGTTTCTCAGAAAGCTTCTTTCTCTTTGTTATCGGAGGATTTTTCCTTTGGCCCTATAGTCTTCAAAGGGATCCGAAATATCTGTTCTCAGATTCCACAGAAATAAGGCTAGCAAAGAGATCCACGAAATACAGATGTAACTCTGTGAGATGAATTAACAGAACACTAAGCAGTTTCTCACAAAGCTTCTTTCCAGATTTCATCTGAGGATATTTCCTTTTTCACCATAGCCCTCTATGGGCTTCCAAATATCACTTTGCCAATTCCACAGGAACTGTCTTAGCCAAAGGCTTCTTGAGGGGAAATCTTTAACTCTGTGAGGTGATTTCACAGAACACAAAGAAGTTTCTCATAAAGCTTCTTTCTCTTTGTTATCGGAGGACATTTCCTTTGGCCGTATAGTCTTCAAAGGGATCCGAAATATCTGTTCTCAGATTCCACAGAAATAAGGCTAGCAAAGAAATCCACGAAATACAGATGTAACTCGGTGAGATGAATTAACAGAACACTGAGAAGTTTCTTAGAAAGCTTCTTTCCAGATTTCATCTGTGGATATTTCCTTTTTCACCATAGCCCTCTTTGGGGTTCCAAACATCACTTTGACAATTCCACAAGAACTGTCTTAGCGAAAGGCTTCTTGAGGGGAAAGCTGTAACTCTGTGAGATGATTTCACAGAACACAAAGAAGTTTCTCTGAAAGCTTCTTTCTCTTTGTTATCGGAGGATATTTCCTTTGGCCCTATAGTCTTCAAAGGGATCCGAAATATCTGTTCTCAGATTCCACAGAAATAAGGCTAGCAAGGAGATCCACGAAAGACAGATGTAACCCTGTGAGATGAATTAAGAGAACACTAAGCAGTTTTTCAGAAAGCTTCTTTCCAGATTTCTTCTGAGGATATTTCCTTTTTCACCATAGCCCTCTATGGGCTTCCAAATATGACATTGCCAATTCCACAAGAACTGTCTTAGCGAAAGGCTTCTTGAGGGGAAAGCTGTAACTCTGTGAGATGATTTCACAGAACACTAAGAAGTTTCTCAGAAAGCTTCTTTCTCTTTGTTATCGGAGGATTTTTCCTTTGGGCGTATAGTCTTCAAAGGGATCCGAAATATCTGTTCTCAGATTCCACAGAAATAAGGCTAGCAAAGAGATCCACGAAATACAGATGTAACTCTGTGAGATGAATTATCAGAACACTAAGCAGTTTCTCAGAAAGCTTCTTTCCAGATTTCATCTGAGGATATTTCCTTTTTCACCATAGCCGTCTATGGGCTTCCAAATATCACTTTTCCAATTCCACAAGAACTGTCATAGCGAAAGGCTTCTTCAGGGGAAAGCTGTAACTCTGTGAGATGATTTCACAGAAGACAAAGAATTTTCTCCGAAAGCTTCTTTCTCTTTGTTGTCGGAGGATATTTACTTTGGACCTATAGTCTTCAAAAGGATCCGAAATATCTGTTCTCAGATTCCACAGAAATAAGCCTAGGAAAGAGATCCACGAAATACAGATGTAACTCTGTGAGTGGAAGTCACAGAACACTAAGCGGTTTCTCAGAAAGCTTCTTTCCAGATTTCATCTGAGGATATTTCCTTTTTCACCATAGCCCTGTATGGGCTTCCAAATATCACTTTGCCAATTCCAGAAGAACTGTCTTAGCGAAAGGCTTCTTGAGGGGAAAGCTGTAACTCTGTGAGATGATTTCACAGAACACAAAGAAGTTTCTCAGAAAGCTTCTTTCTCTTTGTAATCGGACGATATTTCCTTTGGCCCTATAGTCTTCAAAGGGATCCGAAATATGTCTTCTCAGATTCCACAGAAAAAAGGCTAGCAAAGAGATCCACGAAATACAGATGTAACTCTGTGAGATGAATTAACAGAACACTAAGCAGGTTCTCAGAAAGCTTCTTTCCAGATTTCATCTAGGATATTTCCTTTTTCACCATAGCCCTCTATGGGCTTCCAAATATCACTTTGCCAATTCCACAAGAACTGTCTTAGCGAAAGGCTTCTTGAGGGGAAAGCTGTAACTCTGTGAGATGATTTCACAGAACACAAGGAAGTTTCTCAGAAAGCTTCTTTCTCTTTGTTATCGGAGGATATTTCCTTTGGTCCTATAGTCTTCAAAGGGATCCGAAATATCTGTTCTCAGATTCCACAGAAATAAGGCTAGCAAAGAGATCCACGAAAGACAGATGTAACACTGTGAGATGAATTAAGAGAACACTAAGCAGTTTCTCAGAAAGCTTCTTTCCAGATTTCTTCTGAGGATATTTCCTTTTTCACCATAGCCCTCTATGGGCTTCCAAATATCACTTTGCCAATTCCACAAGAACTGTCTTAGCGAAAGGCTTCTTGAGGGGAAAGCTGTAACTCTGTGAGATGATTTCACAGAACACAAAGAAGTTTCTCTGAAAGCTTCTATCTCTTTGTTATCGGATGATATTTCCTTTGGCCCTATAGTCTTCAAAGGGATCCGAAATATCTGTTCTCAGATTCCACAGAAATAAGGCTAGCAAAGAGATCCACGAAAGACAGATGTAACTCTGTGAGATGAATTAAGAGAACACTAAGCAGTTTTTCAGAAAGCTTCTTTCCAGATTTCTTCTGAGGATATTTCCTTTTTCACCGTAGCCCTCTATGGGCTTCCAAATATGACTTTGCCAATTCCACAAGAACTGTCTTAGCGAAAGGCTTCTTGAGGGGAAAGCTATAACTCTGTGAGATGATTTCACAAAACATCAAGAAGTTTCTCAGAAAGCTTCTTTCTCTTTGTTATCGGAGGATTTTTCCTTTGGCCCTATAGTCTTCAAAGGGATCCGAAATATCTGTTCTCAGATTCCACAGAAATAAGGCTAGCAAAGAGATCCACGAAAGACAGATGTAACTCTGTGAGATGAATTATCTGAACACTAAGCAGTTTCTCAGAAAGCTTCTTTCCAGATTTCATCTGAGGATATTTCCTTTTTCACCATAGCCGTCTATGGGCTTCCAAATATCACTTTTCCAATTCCACAAGAACTGTCATAGCGAAAGGCTTCTTCAGGGGAAAGCTGTAACTCTGTGAGATGATTTCAGAGAAGACAAAGAAGTTTCTCAGAAAGCTTCTTTCTCTTTGTTGTCGGAGGATATTTCCTTTGGACCTATAGTCTTCAAAAGGATCCGAAATATCTGTTCTCAGATTCCACAGAAATAAGCCTAGGAAAGAGATCCACGAAATACAGATGTAACTGTGGGAGTGGAAGTCACAGAACACTAAGTGGTTTCTCAGAAAGCTTCTTTCCGATTTCATCTGAGGAGATTTCCTATTTCACCATAGCCCTCTATGGGCTTCCAAATATCACTTTGCCAATTTCACAAGAAATGTCTTAGCGAAAGGCTTCTTGAGGGGAAAGCTGTAACTCTGTGAGATGATTTCACAGAACACAAAGAAGTTTCTCAGAAAGCTTCTTTCTCTTTGTTATCGGAGGATATTTCCTTTGGCCCTATAGTCTTCAAAGGGATCCGAAATATCTCTTCTCAGATTCCACAGAAAAAAGGCTAGCAAAGAGATCCACGAAATACAGATGTAACTCTGTGAGATGAATTAACAGAACACTAAGCAGGTTCTCAGAAAGCTTCTTTCCAGATTTCATCTAGGATATTTCCTTTTTCACCATAGCCCTCTAAGGGCTTTCAAATATCACTTTGCCAATTCCACAAGAACTGTCTTAGCGAAAGGCTTCTTGAGGTGAAAGCTGTAACTCTGTGAGATGATTTCACAGAACACAAAGAAGTTTCTCAGAAAGCTTCTTTCTCTTTGTTATCGGAGGATTTTCCTTTGGCCCCTTGTCTTCAAAGGGATCCGAAATATCTGTTCTCAGATTCCACAGAAATAAGGCTAGCAAAGAGATCCTGGAAATACAGATGTAACTCGGTGAGATGAATTAACAGAACACTGAGCAGTTTCTTAGAAAGCTTCTTTCCAGATTTCATCTGAGGATATTTCCTTTTTCACCATAGCCCTCTTTGGGGTTCCAAATATCAGTTTGCCAATTCCAAAAGAACTGTCTTAGCGAAAGGCTTCTTGAGGGGAATGCTGTAACTCTGTGAGATGATTTCACAGAACACAAAGAAGTTTCTCAGAAAGCTTCTTTCTCTTTGTTATCGGAGGATATTTCCTTTGGCCCTATAGTCTTCAAAGGGATCCGAAATATCTGTTCTCAGATTCCACAGAAATAAGGCTAGCAAAGAGATCCACGAAAGACAGATGTAACTCTGTGAGATGAATTAACAGAACACTAAGCAGTTTCTCAGAAAGCTTCTTTCCAGATTTCATCTGAGGATATTTCCTTTTTCACCATAGCCCTCTAGGGGTTCCAAATATCACTTTGCCAATTCCACAAGAACTGTCTTAGCGAAAGGCTTCTTGAGGGGAAAGCTGTAACTCTGTGAGATGATTTCACAGAAGACAAAGAAGTTTCTCAGAAAGCTTCTTTCTCTTTGTTGTCGGAGGATATTTCCTTTGGCCCTGTAGTCTTCAAAAGGTTCCGAAATATCTGTTCTCAGATTCCACAGAAATAAGCCTAGGAAAGAGATCCACGAAATACAGATGTAACTCTGTGAGATGAATTAAGAGAACACTAAGCAGTTTCTCAGAAAGCTTCTTTCCAGATTTCTTCTGAGGATATTTCCTTTTTCACCATAGCCCTCTAAGGGCTTCCAAATATCACTTTGCCAATTCCACTAGCCTTATTTCTGTCTTTGCGAAAGGCTTCTTGAGGGGAAAGCTGTAACTCTGTGAGATGATTTCACAGAACACAAAGAAGTTTCTCAGAAAGCTACTTTCTCTTTGTTATCGGAGGATTTTTCCTTTGGCCCCATAGTCTTCAAAGGGATCCGAAATATCTGTTCTCAGATTCCACAGAAATAAGGCTAGCAAAGAAATCCACGAAATACAGATGTAACTCGGTTAGATGAATTAACAAAACACTAAGCAGTTTCTCAGAAAGCTTCTTTCCAGATTTCATCTGAGGATATTTCGTTTTTCACTATAACCCTCTATGGGGTTCCAAATATCATTGTGCCAATTACACAAGAACTGTCTTAGCGAAAGGCTTCTTGAGGGGAAAGCTGTAACTCTGTGAGATGATTTCACAGAACACAAAGAAGTTTCTCTGAAAGCTTCTTTCTCTTTGTTATCGGAGGATATTTCCTTTGGCCCTATAGTCTTCAAAGGGATCCGAAATATCTGTTCTCAGATTCCACAGAAATAAGGCTAGGAAAGAGATCCACGAAAGACAGATGTAACTCTGTGAGATGAATTAAGAGAACACTAAGCAGTTTTTCAGAAAGCTTCTTTCCAGATTTCTTCTGAGGATATTTCCTTTTTCACCATAGCCCTCTATGGGCTTCCAAATATGACTTTGCCAATTCCACAAGAACTGTCTTAGCGAAAGGCTTCTTGAGGGGAATGCTGTAACTCTTTGAGATGATTTCACAGAACACTAAGAAGTTTCTCAGAAATCTTCTTTCTCTTTGTTATCGGAGGATTTTTCCTTTGGCCCTACAGTCTTCAAAGGGATCCGAAATATCTGTTCTCAGATTCCACAGAAATAAGGCTAGCAAAGAGATCCACGAAATACAGATGTAACTCTGTGAGATGAATTATCAGAACACTAAGCGGTTTCTCAGAAAGCTTCTTTCCAGATTTCATCTGAGGATATTTCCTTTTTCACCATAGCCGTCTATGGGCTTCCAAATATCACTTTGCCAATTCCACAAGAACTGTCATAGCGAAAGGCTTCTTCAGGGGAAAGCTGTAACTCTGTGAGATGATTTCACAGAAGACAAAGAAGTTTCTCAGAAAGCTTCTTTCTCTTTGTTGTCGGAGGATATTTCCTTTGGACCTATAGTCTTCAAAAGGATCCGAAATATCTGTTCTCAGATTCCACAGAAATAAGCCTAGGAAAGAGATCCACGAAATACAGATGTAACTCTGTGAGTGGAAGTCACAGAACACTAAGTGGTTTCTCAGAAAGCTTCTTTCCAGATTTCATCTGAGGATATTTCCTTTTTCACCATAGCCCTCTATGGGCTTCCAAATATCACTTTGCCAATTCCAGAAGAACTGTCTTAGCGAAAGGCTTCTTGAGGGGAAAGCTGTAACTCTGAGAGATGATTTTACAGAACAGAAAGAAGTTTCTCAGAAAGCTTCTTTCTCTTTGTTGTCGGAGGATATTTCCTTAGGCCCTATAGTCTTCAAAGGGATCCGAAATATCTGTTCTCAGATTCCACAGAAATAAGGCTAGCAAAGAGATCCACGAAATACAGATGTAACTGTGGGAGTGGAACTCACAGAACACTAAGTGGTTTCTCAGAAAGCTTCTTTCCAGATTTCATCTGAGGAGATTTCCTATTTCACCATAGCCCTCTAAGGGCTTCCAAATATCACTTTGCCAATTCCACAAGAAATGTCTTAGCGAAAGGCTTCTTGAAGGGAAAGCTGTAACTCTGTGAGATGATTTCACAGAACACAAAGAAGTTTCTCAGAAAGCTTCTTTCTCTTTGTTATCGGAGGATATTTCCTTTGGCCCTATAGTCTTCAAAGGGATCCGAAATATCTCTTCTCAGATTCCACAGAAAAAAGGCTAGCAAAGAGATCCAGGAAATACAGATGTAACTCTGTGAGATGAATTAACAGAACACTAAGCAGGTTCTCAGAAAGCTTCTTTCCAGATTTCATCTAGGATATTTCCTTTTTCACCATAGCCCTCTGAGGGCTTCCAAATATCACTTTTCCAATTCCACAAGAACTGTCTTAGCGAAAGGCTTCTTGAGGTGAAAGCTGTAACTCTGTGAGATGATTTCAGAGAACACAAAGAAGTTCCTCAGAAAGCTTCTTTCTCTTTGTTATCGGAGGATTTTCCTTTGGCCCTATAGTCTTCTAAGGGATCCGAAATATCTGTTCTCAGATTCCACAGAAATAAGGCTAGCAAAGAGATCCAAGAAATACAGATGTAACTCTGTGAGATGAATTAACAGAACACTAAGCAGTTTCTCAGAAAGCTTCATTAAAGATTTCATCTGAGGATATTTCCTTTTTCACCATAGACCTCTATGGGCTTCCAAATATCACTTTGCCAATTCCACAAGAACTGTCTTAGCGAAAGGCTTCTTGAGGGGAAAGCTGTAACTCTGTGAGATGATTTCACAGAACACAAAGAAGTTTCTCAGAAAGCTTCTTTCTCTTTGTTATCTGAGGATTTTTCCTTTGGCCCTATAGTCTTCAAAGGGATCCGAAATATCTGTTCTCAGATTCCACAGAAATAAGGCTAGCAAAGAGATCCACGAAATACAGATGTAACTCTGTGAGATGAATTAACAGAACACTAAGCAGTTTCTCAGAAAGCTTCTTTCCAGATTTCATCTGAGGATATTTCCTTTTTCACCATAGTCCTCTATGGGCTTCCAAATATCACTTTGCCAATTCCACAAGAACTGTCTTAGCCAAAGGCTTCTTGAGGGGAAATCTGTAACTCTGTGAGGTGATTTCACAGAACACAAAGAAGTTTCTCATAAAGCTTCTTTCTCTTTGTTATCGGAGGACATTTCCTTTGGCCCTATAGTCTTCAAAGGGATCCGAAATATCTGTTCTCAGATTCCACAGAAATAAGGCAAGCAAAGAAATCCACGAAATACAGATGTAACTCGGTGAGATGAATTAACAGAACACTGAGAAGTTTCTTAGAAAGCTTCTTTCCAGATTTCATCTGAGGATATTTCCTTTTTCACCATAGCCCTCTTTGGGGTTCCAAATATCACTTTGCCAATTCCACAAGAACTGTCTTAGCGAAAGGCTTCTTGAGGGGAAAGCTGTAACTCTGTGAGATGATTTCACAGAACACAAAGAAGTTTCTCAGAAAGCTTCTTTCTCTTTGTTATCGGAGGATATTTCCTTTGGCCCTATAGTCTTCAAAGGGATCCGAAATATCTGTTCTCAGATTCCAGAGAAATAAGGCTAGCAAAGAGATCCACGAAAGACAGATGTAACTCTGTGAGATGAATTAACAGAACACTAAGCAGTTTCTCGGAAAGCTTCTTTCCAGATTTCATCTGAGGATATTTCCTTTTTCACCATAGCCCTCTATGGGCTTCCAAATATCACATTGCCAATTCCACAAGAACTGTCTTAGCGAAAGGCTTCTTGAGGGGAAAGCTGTAACTCTGTGAGATGATTTCACAGAAGACAAAGAAGTTTCTCAGAAAGCTTCTTTCTCTTTGTTATCGGAGGATATTTCCTTTGGCCCTATAGTCTTCAAAAGGATCCGAAATATCTGTTCTCAGATTCCACAGAAATAAGCCTAGGAAAGAGATCCACGAAATACAGATGTAACTCTGTGAGATGAATTAAGAGAACACTAAGCAGTTTCTCAGAAAGCTTCTTTCCAGATTTCTTCTGAGGATATTTCCTTTTTCACCATAGCCCTCTATGGGCTTCCAAATATGACTTTGCCAATTCCACAAGAACTGTCTTAGCGAAAGGCTTCTTGAGGGGAAAGCTGTAACTCTGTGAGATGATTTCACAGAACACAAAGAAGTTTCTCTGAAAGCTTCTTTCTCTTTGTTATCGGATGATATTTCCTTTGGCCCTATAGTCTTCAAAGGGATCCGAAATATCTGTTCTCAGATTCCACAGAAATAAGGCTAGCAAAGAGATCCACGAAAGACAGATGTAACTCTGTGAGATGAATTAAGAGAACACTAAGCAGTTTTTCAGAAAGCTTCTTTCCAGATTTCTTCTGAGGATATTTCCTTTTTCACCATAGCCCTCTATGGGCTTCCAAATATGACTTTGCCAACTCCACAAGAACTGTCTTAGCGAAAGGCTTCTTGAGGGGAAAGCTGTAAATCTTTGAGATGATTTCACAGAACACTAAGAAGTTTCTCAGAAAGCTTCTTTATCTTTGTTATCGGAGGATTTTTCCTTTGGCCCTATAGTCTTCAAAGGGATCCGAAATATCTGTTCTCAGATTCCACAGAAATAAGGCTAGCAAAGAGATCCACGAAAGACAGATGTAACTCTGTGAGATGAATTATCAGGACACTAAGCAGTTTCTCAGAAAGCTTCTTTCCAGATTTCATCTGAGGATATTTCCTTTTTCACCATAGCCGTCTATGGGCTTCTAAATATCACTTTTCCAATTCCACAAGAACTGTCATAGCGAAAGGCTTCTTCAGGGGAAAGCTGTAACTCTGTGAGATGATTTCACAGAAGACAAAGAAGTTTCTCAGAAAGCTTCTTTCTCTTTGTTGTCGGAGGATATTTCCTTTGGACCTATAGTCTTCAAAAGGATCCGAAATATCTGTTCTCAGATTCCACAGAAATAAGCCTAGGAAAGAGATCCACGAAATACAGATGTAACTGTGGGAGTGGAAGTCACAGAACACTAAGTGGTTTCTCAGAAAGCTTCTTTCCAGATTTCATCTGAGGAGATTTCCTATTTCACCATAGCCCTCTATGGGCTTCCAAATATCACTTTGCCAATTTCACAAGAAATGTCTTAGCGAAAGGCTTCTTGAGGGGAAAGCTGTAACTCAGTGAGATGATTTCACAGAACACAAAGAAGTTTCTCAGAAAGCTTCTTTCTCTTTGTTATCGGAGGATATTTCCCTTGGCCCTATAGTCTTCAAAGGGATCCGAAATATCTCTTCTCAGATTCCACAGAAAAAAGGCTAGCAAAGAGATCCACGAAATACAGATTTAACTCTGTGAGTTGAATTAACAGAACACTAAGCAGGTTCTCAGAAAGCTTCTTTCCAGATTTCATCTAGGATATTTCCTTTTTCACCATAGCCCTCTATGGGCTTTCAAATATCACTTTGCCAATTCCACAAGAACTGTCTTAGCGAAAGGCTTCTTGAGGTGAAAGCTGTAACTCTGTGAGATGATTTCACAGAACACAAAGAAGTTTCTCAGAAAGCTTCTTTCTCTTTGTTATCGGAGGATTTTCCTTTGGCCCCATAGTCTTCAAAGGGATCCGAAATATCTGTTCTCAGATTCCACAGAAATAAGGCTAGCAAAGAGATCCACGAAATACAGATGTAACTCGGTGAGATGAATTAACAGAACACTGAGCAGTTTCTTAGAAAGCTTCTTTCCAGATTTCATCTGAGGATATTTCCTTTTTCACCATAGCCCTCTTTGGGGTTCCAAATATCAGTTTGCCAATTCCAAAAGAACTGTCTTAGCGAAAGGCTTCTTGAGGGGAAAGCTGTAACTCTGTGAGATGATTTCACAGAACACAAAGAAGTTTCTCAGAAAGCTTCTTTCTCTTTGTTATCGGAGGATATTTCCTTTGGCCCTATAGTCTTCAAAGGGATCCGAAATATCTGTTCTCATATTCCACAGAAATAAGGCTAGCAAAGAGATCCACGAAAGACAGATGTAACTCTGTGAGATGAATTAACAGAACACTAAGCAGTTTCTCAGAAAGCTTCTTTCCAGATTTCATCTGAGGATATTTCCTTTTTCACCATAGCCCTCTATGGGCTTCCAAATATCACTTTGCCAATTCCACAAGAACTGTCTTAGCGAAAGGCTTCTTGAGGGGAAAGCTGTAACTCTGTGAGATGATTTCACAGAAGACAAAGAAGTTTCTCAGAAAGCTTCTTTTCTTTGTTGTCGGAGGATATTTCCTTTGGCCCTGTAGTCTTCAAAAGGATCCGAAATATCTGTTCTCAGATTCCACAGAAATAAGCCTAGGAAAGAGATCCACGAAATACAGATGTAACTCTGTGAGATGAATTAAGAGAACACTAAGCAGTTTCTCAGAAAGCTTCTTTCCATATTTCTTCTGAGGATATTTCCTTTTTCACCATAGCCCTCTAAGGGCTTCCAAACATCACTTTGCCAATTCCACTAGCCTTATTTCTGTCTTTGCGAAAGGCTTCTTGAGGGGAAAGCTGTAACTCTGTGAGATGATTTCACAGAAGACAAAGAAGTTTCTCAGAAAGCTACTTTCTCTTTGTTGTCGGAGGATATTTCCTTTGGCCCTATAGTCTTCAAAAGGATCCGAAATATCTGTTCTCAGATTCAACAGAAATAAGCCTAGGAAAGAGATCCACGAAATACAGATATAACTCTGTGAGTGGAAGTCCAGAACACTGAGCGGTTTCTGAGAAAGCTTCTTTCCAGATTTCATCTGAGGATATTTCCTTTTTCACCATAGCCCTCTATGGGCTTCCAAATATCACTTTTCCAATTCCACAAGAACTGTCTTAGCGAAATGCTTCTTGAGGGGAAAGCTGTAACTCCGTGAGATGATTTCACAGAACACATAGAAGTTTCTCAGAAAGCTTCTTTCACTTTGTTATCGTAGGACATTTCCTTTGGCCCTATAGTCTTCAAAGGGATCCGAAATATCTGTTCTCAGATTCCACAGAAATAAGGCTAGCAAAGAGATCCACGAAATACAGATGTAACTCTGTGAGATGAATTAACAGAACACTAAGCAGTTTCTCAGAAAGCTTCTTTCCAGATTTCATCTGAGGATATTTCCTTTTTCACCATAGCCCTCTATGGGCTTCCAAATATCACTTTGCCAATTCCACAAGAACTGTCTTAGCGAAAGGCTTCTTGAGGGGAAAGCTGTAACTCTGTGAGATGAATTCACAGAACACAAAGAAGTTTCTCAGAAACCTTCTTTCTCTTTGTTGTCGGAGGATATTTCCTTTGGCCCTATAGTCTTCAAAGGGATCCGAAATATCTGTTCTCAGATTCCACAGAAATAAGGCTAGCAAAGAGATCCACGAAATACAGATGTAACTCTGTGAGTGGAAGTCACAGAACACTAAGCGGTTTCTCAGAAAGCTTCTTTCCAGATTTCATCTGAGGATATTTCCTTTTTCACCATAGCCGTCTATGGGCTTCCAAATATCCCTATGCCAATTCCACAAGAACTGTCTTAGCGAAAGGCTTCTTGAGGGGAAAGCTGTAACTCTGTGAGATGATTTCACAGAACACAAAGAAGTTTCTCAGAGAGATTTTTCTCTTTGTTATCGGAGGATATTTCCTTTTGCCCTATAGTCTTCAAAGGGATCCGAAATATCTGTTCTCAGATTCCACAGAAATAAGGCTAGCAAAGAGATCCACGAAATACAGATGTAACTCTGTGAGATGAATTAACAGAACACTAAGCAGTTTCTCAGAAAGCTTCTTTCCAGATTTCATCAGAGGATATTTCCTTTTTCACCATAGCCGTCTAAGGGCTTCCAAATAACACTTTGCCAATTCCACAAGAACTGTCTTAACGAAAGGCTTCTTGAGGGGAAAGCTGTAACTCTGTGAGATGATTTCACAGAAGACAAAGAAGTTTCTCAGATATCTTCTTTCTCTTTGTTGTCGGAGGATATTTCCTTTGGCCCTATAGTCTTCAAAAGGATCCGAAATATCTGTTCTCAGATTCCACAGAAATAAGCCTAGGAAAGAGATCCAAGAAATACAGATGTAACTCTGTGAGTGGAAGTCACAGAACACTAAGCGGTTTCTCAGAAACCTTCTTTCCAGATTTCATCTGAGGATATTTCCTTTTTCACCCTAGCCGTCTATGGGTTTCCAAATATCACTTTGCCAATTCCACAAGAACTGTCTTAGCGAAAGGCTTCTTGAGGGGAAAGCTGCAACTCTGTGAGATGATTTCACAGAAGACAACGAAGTTTCTCAGATATCTTCTTTCTCTTTGTTGTCGGAGGATATTTCCTTTGGCCCTATAGTCTTCAAAAGGATCCGAAATATCTGTTCTCAGATTCCACAGAAATAAGCCTAGGAAAGAGATCCACGAAATACAGATGTAACTCTGTGAGTGGAAGTCACAGAACGCTAAGCGGTTTCTCAGAAAGCTTCTTTCCAGATTTCATCTGAGGATATTTCCTTTTACACCATAGCCCTCTATGGGCTTCCAAATATCACTTTGCCAATTCCACAACAACTGTCTTAGCGAAAGGCTTCTTGAGGGAAAAGCTGTAACTCTGTGAGATGATTTCTTGGAACACAAAGAAGTTTCTCAGAAATCTTCTTTCTCTTTGTTATCGGAGGATATTTCCTTTGGCCCTATAGTCTTCAAAGGGATCCGAAATATCTGTTCTCAGATTCCACAGAAATAAGGCTAGCCAAGAAATCCACGAAATACACATGTAACTCGGTGAGATGAATTAACAGAACACTAATCAGTTTCTCAGAAAGCTTCTTTCCAGATTTCTTCTGAGGATATTTCCTTTTTCACCATAGCCCTCTATGGGCTTCCAAATATCACTTTGCCAATTCCACAAGAACTGTCTTAGCGAAAGGCATCTTGAGGGGAAAACTGTAACTCTGTGAGATGATTTCACAGAACACAAAGAAGTTTCTCAGAAAGCTTCTTTCTCTTAGTTATCGGAGGATTTTTCCTTTGGCCCTATAGTCTTCAAAGGGATCCAAAATATCTGTTCTCAGATTCCACAGAAATAAGGCTAGCAAAGAGATCCACGAAAGACAGAGGTAACTCTGTGAGTGGAAGTCACAGAACAGTAAGCGGTTTTTCAGAAAGCTTCTTTACAAATTTCATCTGAGGATATTTCCTTTTTCACCATAGCCCTCTAAGGGCTTCCAAATATCACTTTGCCAATTCCACAAGAACTGTCTTAGCGAAAGGCTTCTTGAGGGGAAAGCTGTAACTCTGTGAGATGATTTCAGAGAACACAAAGAAGTTTCTCAGAAAGCTTCATTCTCTTTGTTATCGGAGGATATTTCCTTTGGCCCTATAGTCTTCAAAGGGATCCGAAATATCTGTTCTCAGATTCCACAGAAATAAGGCTAGCAAAGAGATCCACGAAATACAGATGTAACTCTGTGAGATGAATTAACAGAACACTAAGCAGTTTCTCAGAAAGCTTCTTTCCAGATTTCATCAGAGGATATTTCCTTTTTCAGCATAGCCGTCTAAGGGCTTCCAAATATCACTTTGCCAATTCCACAAGAACTGTCTTAGCGAAAGGCTTCTTGAGGGGAAAGCTGTAACTCTGTGAGATGATTTCACAGAAGACAAAGAAGTTTCTCAGATATCTTCTTTCTCTTTGTTGTCGGAGGATATTTCCTTTGGCCCTATAGTCTTCAAAAGGATCCGAAATATCTGTTCTCAGATTCCACAGAAATAAGCCTAGGAAAGAGATCCACGAAATACAGATGTAACTCTGTGAGTGGAAGTCACAGAACACTAAGCGGTTTCTCAGAAAGCTTCTTTCCAGATTTCATCTGAGGATATTTCCTTTTTCACCATAGCCCTCTATGGGCTTCCAAATATCACTTTGCCAATTCCACAAGAACTGTCTTAGCGAAAGGCTTCTTGAGGGGAAAGCTGTAACTCTGAGATGAATTCAAAGAACACAAAGAAGTTTCTCAGAAACCTTCTTTCTCTTTGTTGTCGGAGGATATTTCCTTTGGCCCTATAGTCTTCAAAGGGATCCGAAATATCTGTTCTCAGATTCCACAGAAATAAGGCTAGCAAAGAGATCCACGAAATACAGATGTAACTCTGTGAGTGGAAGTCACAGAACACTAAGCGGTTTCTCAGAAAGCTTCTTTCCAGATTTCATCTGAGGATATTTCCTTTTTCAACATAGCCGTCTATGGGCTTCAAAATATCCCTTTGCCAATTCCACAAGAACTGTCTTAGCGAAAGGCTTTTTGAGGGGAAAGCTGTAACTCTGTGAGATGATTTCACAGAACACAAAGAAGTTTCTCAGAGAGATTTTTCTCTTTGTTATCGGAGGATATTTCCTTTTGCCCTATAGTCTTCAAAGGGATCCGAAATATCTGTTCTCAGATTCCACAGAAATAAGGCTAGCAAAGAGATCCACGAAATACAGATGTAACTCTGTGAGATGAATTAACAGAACACTAAGCAGTTTCTCAGAAAGCTTCTTTCCAGATTTCATCAGAGGATATTTTCTTTTTCACCATAGCCGTCTAAGGGCTTCCAAATATCACTTTGCCAATTCCACAAGAACTGTCTTAACGAAAGGCTTCTTGAGGGGAAAGCTGTAACTCTGTGAGATGATTTCACAGAAGACAAAGAAGTTTCTCAGAAAGCTACTTTCTCTTTGTTGTCGGAGGATATTTCCTTTGGCCCTATAGTCTTCAAAAGGATCCGAAATATCTGTTCTCAGATTCAACAGAAATAAGCCTAGGAAAGAGATCCACGAAATACAGATATAACTCTGTGAGTGGAAGTCCAGAACACTAAGCGGTTTCTGAGAAAGCTTCTTTCCAGATTTCATCTGAGGATATTTCCTTTTTCACCATAGCCCTCTATGGGCTTCCAAATATTACTTTTCCAATTCCACAAGAACTGTCTTAGCGAAAGGCTTCTTGAGGGGAAAGCTGTAACTCCGTGAGATGATTTCACAGAACACATAGAAGTTTCTCAGAAAGCTTCTTTCACTTTGTTATCGTAGGACATTTCCTTTGGCCCTATAGTCTTCAAAGGGATCCGAAATATCTGTTCTCAGATTCCACAGAAATAAGGCTAGCAAAGAGATCCACGAAATACAGATGTAACTCTGTGAGATGAATTAACAGAACACTAAGCAGTTTCTCAGAAAGCTTCTTTCCAGATTTCATCTGAGGATATTTCCTTTTTCACCATAGCCCTCTATGGGCTTCCAAATATCACTTTGCCAATTCCACAAGAACTGTCTTAGCGAAAGGCTTCTTGAAGGGAAAGCTGTAACTCTGTGAGATGAATTCACAGAACACAAAGAAGTTTCTCAGAAACCTTCTTTCTCTTTGTTGTCGGAGGATATTTCCTTTGGCCCTATAGTCTTCAAAGGGATCCGAAATATCTGTTCTCAGATTCCACAGAAATAAGGCTAGCAAAGAGATCCACGAAATACAGATGTAACTCTGTGAGTGGAAGTCACAGAACACTAAGCGGTTTCTCAGAAAGCTTCTTTCCAGATTTCATCTGAGGATATTTCCTTTTTCACCATAGCCGTCTATGGGCTTCCAAATATCCCTTTGCCAATTCCACAAGAACTGTCTTAGCGAAAGGCTTCTTGAGGGGAAAGCTGTAACTCTGTGAGATGATTTCACAGAACACAAAGTAGTTTCTCAGAGAGATTTTTCTCTTTGTTATCGGAGGATATTTCCTTTTGCCCTACAGTCTTCAAAGGGATCCGAAATATCTGTTCTCAGATTCCACAGAAATAAGGCTAGCAAAGAGATCCACGAAATACAGATGTAACTCTGTGAGATGAATTAACAGAACACTAAGCAGTTTCTCAGAAAGCTTCTTTCCAGATTTCATCAGAGGATATTTCCTTTTTCACCATAGCCGTCTAAGGGCTTCCAAATATCACTTTGCCAATTCCACAAGAACTGTCTTAACGAAAGGCTTCTTGAGGGGAAAGCTGTAACTCTGTGAGATGATTTCACAGAAGACAAAGAAGTTTCTCAGATATCTTCTTTCTCTTTGTTGTCGGAGGATATTTCCTTTGGCCCTATAGTCTTCAAAAGGATCCGAAATATCTGTTCTCAGATTCCACAGAAATAAGCCTAGGAAAGAGATCCACGAAATACAGATGTAACTCTGTGAGTGGAAGTCACAGAACACTAAGCGGTTTCTCAGAAACCTTCTTTCCAGATTTCATCTGAGGATATTTCCTTTTTCACCCTAGCCGTCTATGGGTTTCCAAATATCACTTTGCCAATTCCACAAGAACTGTCTTAGCGAAAGGCTTCTTGAGGGGAAAGCTGCAACTCTGTGAGATGATTTCACAGAAGACAAAGAAGTTTCTCAGATATCTTCTTTCTCTTTGTTGTCGGAGGATATTTCCTTTGGCCCTATAGTCTTCAAAAGGATCCGAAATATCTGTTCTCAGATTCCACAGAAATAAGCCTAGGAAAGAGATCCACGAAATACAGATGTAACTCTGTGAGTGGAAGTCACAGAACACTAAGCGGTTTCTCAGAAAGCTTCTTTCCAGATTTCATCTGAGGATATTTCCTTTTACACCATAGCCCTCTATGGGCTTCCAAATATCACTTTGCCAATTCCACAACAACTGTCTTAGCGAAAGGCTTCTTGAGGGAAAAGCTGTAACTCTGTGAGATGATTTCACAGAACACAAAGAAGTTTCTCAGAAATCTTCTTTCTCTTTGTTATCGGAGGATATTTCCTTTGGCCCTATAGTCTTCAAAGGGATCCGAAATATCTGTTCTCAGATTCCACAGAAATAAGGCTAGCAAAGAAATCCACGAAATACACATGTAACTCGGTGAGATGAATTAACAGAACACTAATCAGTTTCTCAGAAAGCTTCTTTCCAGATTTCTTCTGAGGATATTTCCTTTTTCACCATAGCCCTCTATGGGCTTCCAAATATCACTTTGCCAATTCCACAAGAACTGTCTTAGCGAAAGGCATCTTGAGGGGAAAACTGTAACTCTGTGAGATGATTTCACAGAACACAAAGAAGTTTCTCAGAAAGCTTCTTTCTCTTTGTTATCGGAGGATTTTTCCTTTGGCCCTATAGTCTTCAAAGGGATCCAAAATATCTGTTCTCAGATTCCACAAAAATAAGGCTAGCAAAGAGATCCACGAAAGACAGAGGTAACTCTGTGAGTGGAAGTCACAGAACAGTAAGCGGTTTTTCAGAAAGCTTCTTTACAAATTTCATCTGAGGATATTTCCTTTTTCACCATAGCCCTCTAAGGGCTTCCAAATATCACTTTGCCAATTCCACAAGAACTGTCTTAGCGAAAGGCTTCTTGAGGGGAAAGCTGTAACTCTGTGAGATGATTTCACAGAACACAAAGAAGTTTCTCAGAAATCTTCTTTCTCTTTGTTATCGGAGGATATTTCCTTTGGCCCTATAGTCTTCAAAGGGATCCCAAATATCTGTTCTCAGATTCCACAGAAATAAGGCTAGCAAAGAAATCCACGAAATACACATGTAACTCGGTGAGATGAATTAACAGAACACTAATCAGTTTCTCAGAAAGCTTCTTTCCAGATTTCTTCTGAGGATATTTCCTTTTTCACCATAGCCCTCTACGGGCTTCCAAATATCACTTTGCCAATTCCACAAGAACTGTCTTAGCGAAAGGCTTCTTGAGGTGAAAGCTGTAACTCTGTGAGATGATTTCACAGAACACAAAGAAGTTTCTCAGAAAGCTTCTTTCTCTTAGTTATCGGAGGATTTTTCCTTTGGCCCTATAGTCTTCAAAGGGATCCAAAATATCTGTTCTCAGATTCCACAGAAATAAGGCTAGCAAAGAGATCCACGAAAGACAGATGTAACTCTGTGAGTGGAAGTCACAGAACAGTAAGCGGTTTTTCAGAAAGCTTCTTTACAAATTTCATCTGAGGATATTTCCTTTTTCACCATAGCCCTCTAAGGGCTTCCAAATATCACTTTGCCAATTCCACAAGAACTGTCTTAGCGAAAGGCTTCTTGAGGGGAAAGCTGTAACTCTGTGAGATGATTTCACAGAACACAAAGAAGTTTCTCAGAAAGCTTCTTTCTCTTTGTTATCGGAGGATATTTCCTTTGGCCCTATAGTCTTCAAAGGGATCCGAAATATCTGTTCTCAGATTCCACAGAAATAAGGCTAGCAAAGAGATCCACGAAAGACAGATGTAACTCTGTGAGATGAATTAACAGAACACTAAGCAGTTTCTCAGAAAGCTTCCTTGCAGATTTCATCAGAGGATATTTCCTTTTTCACCATAGCCGTCTAAGGGCTTCCAAATATCACTTTGCCAATTCCACAAGAACTGTCTTAGCGAAAGGCTTCTTGAGGGGAAAGCTGTAACTCTGTGAGATGATTTCACAGAAGACAAAGAAGTTTCTCAGATATCTTCTTTCTCTTTGTTGTCGGAGGATATTTCCTTTGGCCCTATAGTCTTCAAAAGGATCCGAAATATCTGTTCTCAGATTCCACAGAAATAAGCCTAGGAAAGAGATCCACGAAATACAGATGTAACTCTGTGAGTGGAAGTCACAGAACACTAAGCGGTTTCTCAGAAAGCTTCTTTCCAGATTTCATCTGAGGATATTTCCTTTTTCACCATAGCACTCTATGGGCTTCCAAATATCACTTTGCCAATTCCAAAAGAACTGTCTTAGCGAAAGGATTCTTGAGGGGAAAGCTGTTACTCTGTGAGATGATTTCACAGAACCCAAAGAAGTTTCTCAGAAAGCTTCTTTCTCTTTGTTATCGGAGGATATTTCCTTTGGCCCTACAGTCTTCAAAGGGATCCGAAATATCTGTTCTCAGATTCCACAGAAATAAGGCTAGGAAAGAGATACACGAAAGACAGATGTAACTCTGTGAGGTGAATTAAGAGAACACTAAGTAGTTTCTCAGAAAGCTTCTTTCCAGATTTCTTCTGAGGATATTTCCTTTTTCACCATAGCCCTCTATGGGCTTCCAAATATCACTTTGCCAATTCCACAAGAACTGTCTTAGCGAAAGGCTTCTTGAGGGGAAAGCTGTAACTCTGTGAGATGATTTCACAGGACACAAAGAAGTTTCTCAGAATTCTTCTTTCTCTTTGTTGTCGGAGGATATTTCATTCGGCCCTATAGTCTTCAAAAGGATCCGAAATATCTGTTCTCAGATTCCACAGAAATAAGGCTAGCAAAGAGATCCACGAAATACAGATGTAACTCCGTCAGTGGAAGTCACAGAACACTAAGCGGTTTCTCAGAAAGCTTCTTTCCAGATTTCATCTGAGGATATTTCCTTTTGCACCATAGCCCTCTACGGGGTTCCAAATATCACTTTGCCAATTCCACAAGAACTGTCTTAGCGAAAGGCTTCTTGAGGGGAAAGCTGTAACTCTGAGAGATGATTTCACAGAACACAAAGAAGTTTATCAGAAAGCTTCTTTCTCTTTGTTATCAGAGGATATTTCCTTTGGCCCAATAGTCTTCAAAGGGATCCGAAATATCTGTTCTGAGATTCCACAGAAATAAGGCTAGCAAAGAGATCCACGAAAGACAGATGTAACTCTGTGAGATGAATTAACAGAACACTAAGCAGTTTCTCAGAAAGCTTCTTTCCAGATTTCATCTGAGGATATTTCCTTTTTCACCACAGCCCTCTATGGGCTTCCAAATATCACTTTGCCAATTCCACAAGAACTGTCTTAGCGAAAGCCTTCTTGAGGGGAAACCTGTAACTCTGTGAGGTGATTTCACAGAACACAAAGAAGTTTTCAGAAAGCTTCTTTCTCTTTGTTATCGGAGGATATTTCCTTTGGCCCTATAGTCTTCAAAGGGATCCGAAATATCTGTTCTCAGATTCCACAGAAATAAGGCTAGCAAAGAGGTCCACGAAATACAGATGTAACTCTGTGAGATGAATTAACAGAACACTAAGCAGTTCCTCAGAAAGCTTCTTTAAAGATTTCATCTGAGGATATTTCCTTTTTCACCATAGCCCTCTATGGGCTTCCAAATATCACTTTGACAATTCCACAAGAACTGTCTTAGCGAAAGGCTTCTTGAGGGAAAGCTGTAACTCTGTGACATGATTTCACAGGACACAAAGAAGTTTCTCAGAAAGCTTCTTTCTCTTTGTTGTCGGAAGATATTTCCTTTGACCGTATAGTCTTCAAAAGGATCCGAAATATCTGTTCTCAGATTCCACAGAAATACGGCTAGCAAAGAGATCCACGAAATACAGATGTAACTATGTGAGTGGAAGTCTCAGAACACTAAGTGGTTTCTCAGAAAGCTTCTTTCCAGATTTCATCTGAGGATATTTCCTTTTTCACCATAGCCCTCTATGGGCTTCCAAATATCACTTTGCCAATTCCACAAGAACTGTCTTAGCGAAAGGCTTCCTGAGGCGAAAGCTGTAACTCTGTGAGATGATTTCACAGAACACAAAGAAGTTTCTCAGAAACCTTCTTTCTCTTTGTTGTCGGAGGATATTTCCTTTGGCCCTATATCTTCAAAGGGATCCGAAATATCTGTTCTCAGATTCCACAGAAATAAGGCTAGCAAAGAGATCCACGAAAGACAGATATAACTCTGTGAGTGGAAGTCACAGAACACTAAGCGGTTTCTCAGAAAGCTTCTTTCCAGATTTCATCTGAGGATATTTCCTTTTTCACCATAGCCCTCTACGGGCTTCCAAATATCACTTAGCCAATTCCACAAGAACCGTCTTAGCGAAAGGCTTCTTGAGGGGAAAGCTGTAACTCTGTGAGATGATTTCACAGAACACAAAGAAGTTTCTCAGAAAGCTTCTTTCTCTTTGTTATCGGAGGATTTTTCCTTTGGCCCTATAGTCTTCAAAGGGATCCGAAATATCTGTTCTCAGATTCCACAGAAATAAGGCTAGCAAAGAGATCCACGAATAAAAGATGTAATTCTGTGAGTGGAAGTCACAGAACACTAAGTGGTTTCTCAGAAAGATTCTTTCCAGATTTCATCTGAGGATATTTCCTTTTTCACCATAGCCCTCTATGGGCTTCCAAATATCACTTTGCCAATTCCACAAGAACTGTCTTAGCAAAAGTCTTCTTGAGGGGAAAGCTGTAACTCTGTGGGATGATTTCACGGGACACAAGGAAGTTTCTCAGAAGCCTTCCTTCTCTCTGTTGTCGGAGGATATTTCCTTTGGCCCTATAGTCTTCAAAGGGATCCGAAATATCTGTTCTCAGATTCCACAGATATAAGGCTAGCAAAGACATCCACGAAATACAGATATAACTCTGTGAGTGGAAGTCACAGAACACTAAGCGGTTTCTCAGAAAGCTTCTTTCCAGATTTCATCTGAGGATATTTCCTTTGTCACCATAGCCCTCTATGGGCTTCCAAATATCACTTTGCCAATTCCACAAGAACTGTCTTAGCGAAAGGCTTCTTGAGGGGAAACCTGTAACCCTGTGAGGTGATTTCACAGAAGACAAAGAAGTTTCTCAGATATCTTCTTTCTCTTTGTTATCGGAGGATTTTTCCTTTGGCCCTATAGTCTTCAAAGGGATCCGAAATATCTGTTCTCAGATTCCACAGAAATAAGGCTAGCAAAGAAATCCACGAAATACAGAAGTAACTCGGTGAGATGAATTAACAAAACACTAAGCAGTTTCTCAGAAAGCTTCTTTCCAGATTTCATCAGAGGATATTTCCTTTTTCACCATAGCCCTCTATGGGGTTCCAAATATCACTTTGCCAATTCCACAAGAACTGTCTTAGCGAAAGGCTTCTTGAGGGGAAAGCTGTAACTCTCTGAGATGATTTCACAGAACACAAAGAAGTTTCTCAGAAAGCTTCTTTCTCTTTGTTATCGGAGGATATTTCCTTTGGCCCTATAGTCTTCAAAGGGATGCGAAATATCTGTTCTCAGATTCTACAGAAATAAGGCTAGCAAAGAGATCCACGAAAGACAGATGTAACTCTGTGAGATGAATTAACAGAACACTAAGCAGTTCCTCAGAAAGCTTCTTTCCAGATTTCATCTGAGGATATTTCCTTTTTCAACATCGCCGTCTATGGGCTTCCAAATATCACTTTGCCAATTCCAAAAGAACTGTCTTAGCGAAAGGCTTCTTGAGGGGAAAGCTGTAACTCTGTGAGATGATTTCACAGAACACAAAGAAGTTTCTCAGATATCTTCTTTCTCTTTGTTGTCGGAGGATATTTCCTTTGGCCCTATAGTCTTCAAAAGGATCCGAAATATCTGTTCTCAGATTCCACAGAAATAAGCCTAGGAAAGAGATCCACGAAATACAGATGTAACTCTGTGAGTGGAAGTCACAGAACACTAAGCGGTTTCTCAGAAAGCTTCTTTCCAGATTTCATGTGAGGATATTTCCTTTTTCACCATAGCCCTCTATGGGCTTCCAAATATCACTTTGCCAATTCCACAAGAACTGTCTTAGCCAAAGGCTTCTTGAGGGGAAATCTGTAACTCTGTGAGGTGATTTCACAGAACACAAGGAAGTTTCTCAGAAAGCTTCTTTCTCTTTGTTATCGGAGGACATTTCCTTTGGCCGTGTAGTCTTTAAAGGGATCCGAAATATCTGTTCTCAGATTCCACAGAAATAAGCCTAGGAAAGAGATCCACGAAATACAGATGTAATTCTGTGAGTGGAAGTCACAGAACACTAAGCGGTTTCTCAGAAAGCTTCTTTCCAGATTTCATCTGAGGATATTTCCTTTTTCACCATAGCCCTCTATGGGCTTCCAAATATCACTTTGCCAATTCCACAAGAACTGTCTTAGCGAAAGGCTTCTTGAGGGGAAAGCTGTAACTCTGTGAGATGATTTCACAGAACACTAAGAAGTTTCTCAGAGAGCTTCTTTCGCTTTGTTATCGGAGGATATTTCCTTTGGCCCTATAGTCTTCAAAGGGATCCGAAATATCTGTTCTCAGATTCCACAGAAATAAGGCTAGCAAAGAGATCCACGAAATACAGATGTAACTCTGTGAGATGAATTAACAGAACACTAAGCAGTTCCTCAGAAAGCTTCTTTAAAGATTTCATCTGAGGATATTTCCTTTTTAACCATAGCCTTCTATGGGCTTCCAAATATCACTTTGCCAATTCCACAAGAACTGTCTTAGCGTAAGGCTTCTTGAGGGGAAAGCTGTAACTCTGTGAGATGATTTCACAGGACACAAAGAAGTTTCTCAGAATGCTTCTTTCTCTTTGTTGTCGGAGGATATTTCCTTTGGCCCTATAGTCTTCAAAAGGATCCGAAATATCTGTTCTCAGATTCCACAGAAATAAGGCTAGCAAAGAGATCCACGAAATACAGATGTAACTCCGTCAGTGGAAGTCACAGAACACTAAGCGGTTTCTCAGAAAGCTTCTTTCCAGATTTCATCTGAGGATATTTCCTTTTGCACCATAGCCCTCTACGGGGTTCCAAATATCACTTTGCCTATTCCACAAGAACTGTCTTAGCGAAAGGCTTCTTGAGGGGAAAGCTGTAACTCTGAGAGATGATTTCACAGAACACAAAGAAGTTTATCAGAAAGCTTCTTTCTCTTTGTTATCAGAGGATATTTCCTTTGGCCCAATAGTCTTCAAAGGGATCCGAAATATCTGTTCTGAGATTCCACAGAAATAAGGCTAGCAAAGAGATCCACGAAAGACAGATGTAACTCTGTGAGATGAATTAACAGAACACTAAGCAGTTTCTTAGAAAGCTTCTTTCCAGATTTCATCTGAGGATATTTCCTTTTTCACCACAGCCCTCTATGGGCTTCCAAATATCACTTTGCCAATTCCACAAGAACTGTCTTAGCGAAAGCCTTCTTGAGGGGAAACCTGTAACTCTGTGAGGTGATTTCACAGAACACAAAGAAGTTTTCAGAAAGCTTCTTTCTCTTTGTTATCGGAGGATATTTCCTTTGGCCCTATAGTCTTCAAAGGGATCCGAAATATCTGTTCTCAGATTCCACAGAAATAAGGCTAGCAAAGAGATCCACGAAATACAGATGTAACTCTGTGAGATGAATTAACAGAACACTAAGCAGTTCCTCAGAAAGCTTCTTTAAAGATTTCATCTGAGGATATTTCCTTTTTCACCATAGCCCTCTATGGGCTTCCAAATATCACTTTGACAATTCCACAAGAACTGTCTTAGCGAAAGGCTTCTTGAGGGAAAGCTGTAACTCTGTGACATGATTTCACAGGACACAAAGAAGTTTCTCAGAAAGCTTCTTTCTCTTTGTTGTCGGAAGATATTTCCTTTGACCGTATAGTCTTCAAAAGGATCCGAAATATCTGTTCTCAGATTCCATAGAAATAAGGCTAGCAAAGAGATCCACGAAATACAGATGTAACTATGTGAGTGGAAGTCTCAGAACACTAAGTGGTTTCTCAGAAAGCTTCCTTCCAGATTTCATCTGAGGATATTTCCTTTTTCACCATAGCCCTCTATGGGCTTCCAAATATCACTTTGCCAATTCCACAAGAACTGTCTTAGCGAAAGGCTTCCTGAGGCGAAAGCTGTAACTCTGTGAGATGATTTCACAGAACACAAAGAAGTTTCTCAGAAACCTTCTTTCTCTTTGTTGTCGGAGGATATTTCCTTTGGCCCTATATCTTCAAAGGGATCCGAAATATCTGTTCTCAGATTCCACAGAAATAAGGCTAGCAAAGAGATCCACGAAAGACAGATATAACTCTGTGAGTGGAAGTCACAGAACACTAAGCGGTTTCTCAGAAAGCTTCTTTCCAGATTTCATCTGAGGATATTTCCTTTTTCACCATAGCCCTCTACGGGCTTCCAAATATCACTTAGCCAATTCCACAAGAACCGTCTTAGCGAAAGGCTTCTTTAGGGGAAAGCTGTAACTCTGTGAGATGATTTCACAGAACACAAAGAAGTTTCTCAGAAAGCTTCTTTCTCTTTGTTATCGGAGGTTATTTCCTTTGGCCCTATAGTCTTCAAAGGGATCCGAAATATCTGTTCTCAGATTCCACAGAAATAAGGCTAGCAAAGAGATCCACGAATAAAAGATGTAATTCTGTGAGTGGAAGTCACAGAACACTAAGTGGTTTCTCAGAAAGATTCTTTCCAGATTTCATCTGAGGATATTTCCTTTTTCACCATAGCCCTCTATGGGCTTCCAAATATCACTTTGCCAATTCCACAAGAACTGTCTTAGCAAAAGTCTTCTTGAGGGGAAAGCTGTAACTCTGTGGGATGATTTCACGGGACACAAGGAAGTTTCTCAGAAGCCTTCCTTCTCTCTGTTGTCGGAGGATATTTCCTTTGGCCCTATAGTCTTCAAAGGGATCCGAAATATCTGTTCTCAGATTCCACAGATATAAGGCTAGCAAAGACATCCACGAAATACAGATATAACTCTGTGAGTGGAAGTCACAGAACACTAAGCGGTTTCTTAGAAAGCTTCTTTCCAGATTTCATCTGAGGATATTTCCTTTGTCACCATAGCCCTCTATGGGCTTCCAAATATCACTTTGCCAATTCCACAAGAACTGTCTTAGCGAAAGGCTTCTTGAGGGGAAACCTGTAACCCTGTGAGGTGATTTCACAGAAGACAAAGAAGTTTCTCAGATATCTTCTTTCTCTTTGTTATTGGAGGATTTTTCCTTTGGCCCTATAGTCTTCAAAGGGATCCGAAATATCTGTTCTCAGATTCCACAGAAATAAGGCTAGCAAAGAAATCCACGAAATACAGAAGTAACTCGGTGAGATGAATTAACAAAACACTAAGCAGTTTCTCAGAAAGCTTCTTTCCAGATTTCATCTGAGGATATTTCCTTTTTCACCATAGCCCTCTATGGGGTTCCAAATATCACTTTGCCAATTCCACAAGAACTGTCTTAGCGAAAGGCTTCTTGAGGGGAAAGCTGTAACTCTGTGAGATGATTTCACAGAACACAAAGAAGTTTCTCAGAAAGCTTCTTTCTCTTTGTTATCGGAGGATATTTCCTTTGGCCCTATAGTCTTCAAAGGGATGCGAAATATCTGTTCTCAGATTCTACAGAAATAAGGCTAGCAAAGAGATCCACGAAAGACAGATGTAACTCTGTGAGATGAATTAACAGAACACTAAGCAGTTCCTCAGAAAGCTTCTTTCCAGATTTCATCTGAGGATATTTCCTTTTTCAACATCGCCGTCTATGGGCTTCCAAATATCACTTTGCCAATTCCAAAAGAACTGTCTTAGCGAAAGGCTTCTTGAGGGGAAAGCTGTAACTCTGTGAGATGATTTCACAGAACACAAAGAAGTTTCTCAGATATCTTCTTTCTCTTTGTTGTCGGAGGATATTTCCTTTGGCCCTATAGTCTTCAAAAGGATCCGAAATATCTGTTCTCAGATTCCACAGAAATAAGCCTAGGAAAGAGATCCACGAAATACAGATGTAACTCTGTGAGTGGAAGTCACAGAACACTAAGCGGTTTCTCAGAAAGCTTCTTTCCAGATTTCATGTGAGGATATTTCCTTTTTCACCATAGCCCTCTATGGGCTTCCAAATATCACTTTGACAATTCCACAAGAACTGTCTTAGCCAAAGGCTTCTTGAGGGGAAATCTGTAACTCTGTGAGGTGATTTCACAGAACACAAGGAAGTTTCTCAGAAAGCTTCTTTCTCTTTGTTATCGGAGGACATTTCCTTTGGCCGTGTAGTCTTTAAAGGGATCCGAAATATCTGTTCTCAGATTCCACAGAAATAAGCCTAGGAAAGAGATCCACGAAATACAGATGTAATTCTGTGAGTGGAAGTCACAGAACACTAAGCGGTTTCTCAGAAAGCTTCTTTCCAGATTTCATCTGAGGATATTTCCTTTTTCACCATAGCCCTCTATGGGCTTCCAAATATCACTTTGCCAATTCCACAAGAACTGTCTTAGCGAAAGGCTTCTTGAGGGGAAAGCTGTAGCTCTGTGAGATGATTTCACAGAACACTAAGAAGTTTCTCAGAGAGCTTCTTTCGCTTTGTTATCGGAGGATATTTCCTTTGGCCCTATAGTCTTCAAAGGGATCCGAAATATCTGTTCTCAGATTCCACAGAAATAAGGCTAGCAAAGAGATCCACGAAATACAGATGTAACTCTGTGAGATGAATTAACAGAACACTAAGCAGTTCCTCAGAAAGCTTCTTTAAAGATTTCATCTGAGGATATTTCCTTTTTAACCATAGCCCTCTATGGGCTTCCAAATATCACTTTGCCAATTCCACAAGAACTGTCTTAGCGAAAGGCTTCTTGAGGGGAAAGCTGTAACTCTGTGAGATGATTTCACAGGACACAAAGAAGTTTCTCAGAATGCTTCTTTCTCTTTGTTGTCGGAGGATATTTCCTTTGGCCCTATAGTCTTCAAAAGGATCCGAAATATCTGTTCTCAGATTCCACAGAAATAAGGCTAGCAAAGAGATCCACGAAATACAGATGTAACTCCGTCAGTGGAAGTCACAGAACACTAAGCGGTTTCTCAGAAAGCTTCTTTCCAGATTTCATCTGAGGATATTTCCTTTTGCACCATAGCCCTCTACGGGGTTCCAAATATCACTTTGCCTATTCCACAAGAACTGTCTTAGCGAAAGGCTTCTTGAGGGGAAAGCTGTAACTCTGAGAGATGATTTCACAGAACACAAAGAAGTTTATCAGAAAGCTTCTTTCTCTTTGTTATCAGAGGATTTTTCCTTTGGCCCAATAGTCTTCAAAGGGATCCGAAATATCTGTTCTGAGATTCCACAGAAATAAGGCTAGCAAAGAGATCCACGAAAGACAGATGTAACTCTGTGAGATGAATTAACGGAACACTAAGCAGTTTCTCAGAGAGCTTCTTTCCAGATTTCATCTGAGGATATTTCCTGTTTCACCACAGCCCTCTATGGGCTTCCAAATATCACTTTGCCAATTCCACAAGAACTGTCTTTGCGAAAGCCTTCTTGAGGGGAAACCTGTAACTCTGTGAGGTGATTTCACAGAACACAAAGAAGTTTCTCAGAAAGCTTCTTTCTCTTTGTTATCGGAGGATATTTCCTTTGGCCCAATAGTCTTCAAAGGGATCCGAAATATCTGTTCTCAGATTCCACAGAAATAAGGCTAGCAAAGAGATCCACGAAATACAGATGTAACTCTGTGAGATGAATTAAGAGAACACTAAGCAGTTCCTCAGAAAGCTTCTTTAAAGATTTCATCTGAGGATATTTCCTTTTTCACCATAGCCCTCTATGGGCTTCCAAATATCACTTTGACAATTCCACAAGAACTGTCTTAGCGAAAGGCTTCTTGAGGGAAAGCTGTAACTCTGTGAGATGATTCCACAGGACACAAAGAAGTTTCTCAGAAAGCTTCTTTCTCTTTGTTGTCGGAAGATATTTCCTTTGACCGTATAGTCTTCAAAAGGATCCGAAATATCTGTTCTCAGATTCCACAGAAATAAGGCTAGCAAAGAGATCCACGAAATACAGATGTAACTATGTGAGTGGAAGGCTCAGAACACTAAGTGGTTTCTCAGAAAGCTTCTTTCCAGATTTCATCTGAGGATATTTCCTTTTTCACCGTAGCCCTCTATGGGCTTCCAAATATCACTTTGCCAATTCCACAAGAACTGTCTTAGCGAAAGGCTTCCTGAGGCGAAAGCTGGTACTCTGTGAGATGATTTCACAGAACACAAAGAAGTTTCTCAGAAACCTTCTTTCTCTTTGTTGTCGGAGGATATTTCCTTTGGCCCTATATCTTCAAAGGGATCCGAAATATCTGTTCTCAGATTCCACAGAAATAAGGCTAGCAAAGAGATCCACGAAAGACAGATATAACTCTGTGAGTGGAAGTCACAGAACACTAAGCGGTTTCTCAGAAAGCTTCTTTCCAGATTTCATCTGAGGATATTTCCTTTTTCACCATAGCCCTCTACGGGCTTCCAAATATCACTTAGCCAATTCCACAAGAACCGTCTTAGCGAAAGGCTTCTGGAGGGGAAAGCTGTAACTCTTTGAGATGATTTCACAGAACACAAAGAAGTTTCTGAGAAAGCTTCTTTCTCTTTGTTATCGGAGGATTTTTCCTTTGGCCCTATAGTCTTCAAAGGGATCCGAAATATCTGTTCTCAGATTCCACAGAAATAAGGCTAGCAAAGAGATCCACGAATAAAAGATGTAATTCTGTGAGTGGAAGTCACAGAACACTAAGTGGTTTCTCAGAAAGATTCCTTCCAGATTTCATCTGAGGATATTTCCTTTTTCACCATAGCCCTCTATGGGCTTCCAAATATCACTTTGCCAATTCCACAAGAACTGTCTTAGCAAAAGTCTTCTTGAGGGGAAAGCTGTAACTCTGTGAGATGATTTCACGGGACACAAGGAAGTTTCTCAGAAGCCTTCCTTCTCTCTGTTGTCGGAGGATATTTCCTTTGGCCCTATAGTCTTCAAAGGGATCCGAAATATCTGTTCTCAGATTCCACAGATATAAGGCTAGCAAAGACATCCACGAAATACAGATATAACTCTGTGAGTGGAAGTCACAGAACACTAAGCGGTTTCTCAGAAAGCTTCTTTCCAGATTACATCTGAGGATATTTCCTTTTTCTCCATAGCCCTCTATGGGCTTCCAAATATCACTTTGCCAATTCCACAAGAACTGTCTTAGCGAAAGGCTTCTTGAGGGGAAAGCTGTAACTCTGAGAGATGATTTCACAGAACACAAAGAAGTTTCTCAGAAAGCTTCTTTCTCTTTGTTATCAGAGGATATTTCCTTTGGCCCTATAGTCTTCAAAGGGATCCGAAATATCTCTTCTCAGATTCCACAGAAATAAGGCTAGCAAAGAGATCCACGAAAGACAGATGTAACTCTGTGAGATGAATTAAGAGAACACTAAGCAGCTTCTCAGAAAGCTTCTTTGTAGATTTCTTCTGAGGATATTTCCTTTTTCACCATAGCCCTCTAAGGGCTTCCAAATATGACTTTGCCAATTCCACTAGCCTTATTTCTGTCTTAGCGAAAGGCTTCTTGAGGGGAAAGCTGTAACTCTGTGAGATGATTTCACAGAACACAAAGAAGTTTCTCAGAAAGCTTCTTTCTCTTTGCTATCGGAGGATTTTTCCTTTGGCCCTATAGTCTTCAAAGGGATCCGAAATATCTGTTCTCAGATTCCACAGAAATAAGGCTAGCAAAGAAATCCACGAAATACAGATGTAACTCGGTGAGATGAATTAACAAAACACTAAGCAGTTTCTCAGAAAGCTTCTTTCCAGATTTCATCTGAGGATATTTCCTTTTTCACCATAGCCGTCTATGGGCTTCCAAATATCACTTTGCCAATTCCAAAAGAACTGTCTTAGCGAAGGTTTCTTGAGGGGAAAGCTGTAACTCTGTGAGATGATTTCACAGAAGACAGAGAAGTTTCTCAGATATCTTCTTTCTCTTTGTTGTCGGAGGATATTTCTTTTGGCCCTACAGTCTTCAAAAGGATCCGAAATATCTGTTCTCAGATTCCACAGAAATAAGCCTAGGAAAGAGATCCAAGAAATACAGATGTAACTCTGTGAGTGGAAGTCACAGAACACTAAGCGGTTTCTCAGAAACCTTCTTTCCAGATTTCATCTGAGGATATTTCCTTTTTCACCATAGCCCTCTATGGGCTTCCAAATATCACTTTGCCAATTCCACAAGAACTGTCTTAGCGAAAGGCTTCTTGAGGGGAAAGCTGTAACTCTGTGTGATGATTTCACAGAACACAAAGAAGTTTCTCAGAGAGCTTCTTTCTCTTTGTTATCGGAGGATATTTCCTTTGGCCCTATAGTCTTCAAAGGGATCCGAAATATCTGTTCTCAGATTCCACAGAAATAAGGCTAGCAAAGAGATCCACGAAATACAGATGTAACTCTATGAGATGAATTAACAGAACACTAAGAAGTTCCTCAGAAAGCTTCTTCAAAGATTTCATCTGAGGATATTTCCTTTTTCACCATAGCCCTGTATGGGCTTCCAAATATCAGTTTGCCAATTCCACAAGAACTGTCTTAGCGAAAGGCTTCTTGAGGGGAAAGCTGTAACTCTGTGAGATGATTTCACAGAACACAAAGAAGTTTCTCAGAAAGCTTCTTTCTCTTTGTTATCGGAGGATTTTTCCGTTGGCCCTATAGTCTTCAAAGGGATCCGAAATATCTGTTCTCAGATTCCACAGAAATAAGGCTAGCAAAGAGATCCACGAAAGACAGATGTAACTCTGTGAGATGAATTAACAGAACACTAAGCAGTTTCTCAGAAAGCTTCTTTCCAGATTTCATCTGAGGATATTTCATTTTTCACCATAGCCCTCTATGGGCTTCCAAATATCACTTTGCCAATTCCACAAGAACTATCTTAGCAAAAGGCTTCTTGAGGGGAAAGCTGTAACTCTGAGAGATGATTTCACAGAACACAAAGAAGTTTCTCAGAAAGCTTCTTTCTCTTTGTTATCGGAGGATATTTCCTTTGGCCCAATAGTCTTCAAAGGGATCCGAAATATCTGTTCTCAGATTCCACAGAAATAAGGCTAGCAAAGAGATCCACGAAAGACAGATGTAATTCTGTGAGATGAATTAACAGAACACTAAGCAGTTTCTCAGAAAGCTTCTTTCCAGATTTCATCTGAGGATATTTCCTTTTTCACCACAGCCCTCTATGGGCTTCCAAATATCACTTTGCCAATTCCACAAGAACTGTCTTAGCGAAAGCCTTCTTGAGGGGAAACCTGTAACCCTGTGAGGTGATTTCACAGAACACAAAGAAGTTTCTCAGAAAGCTTCTTTCTCTTTGTTATCGGAGGATATTTCCTTTGGCCCTATAGTCTTCAAAGGGATCCGAAATATCTGTTATCAGATTCCACAGAAATAAGGCTAGCAAAGAGATCCACGAAATACAGATGTAACTCTGTGAGATGAATTAACAGAACACTAAGCAGTTCCTCAGAAAGCTTCTTTAAAGATTTCATCTGAGGATATTTCCTTTTTCACCATAGCCCTCTATGGGCATCCAAATATGACTTTGCCAATTCCACAAGAACTGTCTTAGCGAAAGGCTTCTAGAGGGGAAAGGTGTAACTCTGTGAGATGATTTCACAGGACACAAAGAAGTTTCTCAGTAAGCTTCTTTCTCTTTGTTGTCGGAAGATATTTCCTTTGACCGTATAGTTTTCAAAAGGATCCGAAATATCTGTTCTCAGATTCCACAGAAATAAGGCTCACAAAGAGATCCACGAAATACAGATGTAACTCTGTGAGTGGAATTCACAAAACACTAAGCGGTTTCTCAGAAAGCTTCTTTCCAGATTTCATCTGAGGATATTTCCTTTTTCACCATAGCCCTCTATGGGCTTCCAAATATCACTTTGCCAATTCCACAAGAACTGTCTTAGCGAAAGGCTTCTTGAGGGGAAAGCTGTAACTCTGTGAGATGATTTCACAGAACACAAAGAAGTTTCTCAGAAAGCTTCTTTCTCTTTATTATCGGAGGATTTTTCCTTTGGCCCTATAGTCTTCAAAGGGATCTGAAATATCTGTTCTCAGATTCCACAGAAATTAGGCTAGCAAAGAGATCCACGAATAAAAGATGTAATTCTGTGAGGGGAAGTCACAGAACACTAAGTGGTTTCTCAGAAAGCTTCTTTCCAGATTTCATCTGAGGATATTTCCTTTTTCACCATAGCCCTCTATGGGCTTCCAAATATCACTTTGCCAATTCCACAAGAACTGTCTTAGCGAAAGGCTTCTTGAGGGGAAAGCTGTAACTCTGTGAGATGATTTCACTGAACACAAAGAAGTTTCTCAGAAACCTTCTTTCTCTTTGTTGTCGGAGGATATTTCCTTTGGCCCTATATCTTCAAAGGGATCCGAAATATCTGTTCTCAGATTCCACAGAAATAAGGCTAGCAAAGAGATCCACGAAAGACAGATATAACTCTGTGAGTGGAAGTCACAGAACACTAAGCGGTTTCTCAGAAAGCTTCTTTCCAGATTTCGTCTGAGGATATTTCCTTTTTCACCATAGCCCTCTATCGGCTTCCAAATATCACTTTGCCAATTCCACAAGAACCGTCTTAGCGAAAGGCTTCTTGGGGGGAAAGCTGTAACTCTGTGAGATGATTTCACAGAACACAAAGAAGTTTCTCAGAAACCTTCTTTCTCTTTGTTATCGGAGGATATTTCCTTTGGCCCTATAGTCTTCAAAGGGATCCGTAATATCTGTTCTCAGATTCCACAGAAATAAGGCTAGCAAAGAGATACAAGAAAGACAGATGTAACTCTGTGAGATGAATTAAGAGAACACTAAGCAGTTTCTCAGAAAGCTTCTTTAAAGATTTCATCTGAGGATATTTCCTTTTTCACCATAGCCCTCTATGGGCTTCCAAATATCACTTTGCCAATTCCACAAGAACTGTCTTAGCCAAAGGCTTCTTGAGGGGGAATCTGTAACTCTGTGAGGTGATTTCACAGAACACAAAGAAGTTTCTCAGAAAGCTTCTTTCTCTTTGTTATCGGAGGACATTTCCTTTGGCCCTATAGTCTTCAAGGGGATCCGAACTATCTGTTCTCAGATTCCACAGAAATAAGGCTAGCAAAGAAATCCACGAAATACAGATGTAACTCGGTGAGATGAATTAACAAAACACTAAGCAGTTTCTCAGAAAGCTTCTTTCCAGATTTCATCTGAGGATATTTCCTTTTTCACCATAGCCCTCTATGGGGATCCAAATATCACTTTGCCAATAACACAAGAACTGTCTTAGCGAAAGGCTTCTTGAGGGGAAAGCTGTAACTCTGTGAGATGATTTCACAGAACACAAAGAAGTTTCTCAGAAAGCTTCTTTCTCTTTGTTATCGGAGGATATTTCCTTTGGCCCTATAGTCTTCAAAGGGATGCGAAATATCTGTTCTCAGATTCCACAGAAATAAGGCTAGCAAAGAGATCCACGAAAGACAGATGTAACTCTGTGAGATGAATTAACAGAACACTAAGCAGTTTCTCAGAAAGCTTCTTTCCAGATTTCATCTGAGGATATTTCCTTTTTCACCATAGCTGTCTATGGGCTTCCAAATATCACTTTGCCAATTCCACAAGAACAGTCTTAGCGAAAGGCTTCTTGAGGGGAGAGCTGTAACTCTGTGAGATGATTTCACAGAAGACAAAGAAGTTTCTCAGATATCTTCTTTCTCTTTGTTGTCGGAGGATATTTCCTTTGGCCCTATAGTCTTCAAAAGGATCCGAAATATCTGTTCTCAGATTCCACAGAAATAAGCCTAGGAAAGAGATCCACGAAATACAGATGTAACTCTGTGAGTGAAAGTCACAGAACACTAAACGGTTTCTCAGAAAGCTTCTTTCCAGATTTCATCTGAGGATATTTCCTTTTTCACCATAGCCCTCTATGGGCTTCCAAATATCACTTTGCCAATTCCACAAGAACTGTCTTAGCGAAAGGCTTCTTGAGGGGAAAGCTGTAACTCTGTGAGATGATGTCACAGAACACAAACAAGTTTCTCAGAGAGCTTCTTTCTCTTTGTTATCGGAGGATATTTCCTTTGGCCCTATAGTCTTCAAAGGGATCCGAAATATCTGTTCTCAGATTCCACAGAAATAAGGCTAGCAAAGAGATCCACGAAAGACAGATGTAACTCTGTGAGATGAATTAAGAGAACACTAAGCAGTTTCTCAGAAAGCTTCTTTCTAGATTTCTTCTGAGGATATTTCCTTTTTCACCATAGCCCTCTAAAGGCTTCCAAATATCACTTTTCCAATTCCACTAGCCTTATTTCTGTCTTAGCCAAAGGCTTCTTGAGGGGAAATCTGTAACTCTGTGAGGTGATTTCACAGAACACAAAGAAGTTTCTCAGAAAGCTTCTTTCTCTTTGTTATCGGAGGACATTTCCTTTGGCACTGTAGTCTTCAAAGGGATCCGAAATATCTGTTCTCAGATTCCACAGAAATAAGGCTAGCAAAGAGATCCACGAAATACAGATGTAACTCTGTGAGATGAATTAACAGAACACTAAGCAGTTCCTCAGAATGCTTCTTTAAAGATTTCATCTGAGGATATTTCCTTTTTCACCATACCCCTCTATGGGCTTCCAAATATCACTTTGCCAATTCCACAAGAACTGTCTTAGCGAAAGGCTTCTTGAGGGGAAAGCTGTAACTCTGAGAGATGATTTCACAGAACACAAAGAAGTTTCTCAGAAAGCTTCTTTCACTTTGTTATCGGAGGATTTTTCCTTTGGCCCTATAGTCTTCAAAGGGATCCGAAATATCTGTTCTCAGATTCCACAGAAATAAGGCTAGCAAAGAGATCCACGAAAGACAGATGTAACTCTGTGAGATGAATTAACAGAACACTAAGCAGTTTCTCAGAAAGCTTCTTTCCAGATTTCATCTGAGGATATTTCCTTTTTCACCATAGCCCTCTATGGGCTTCCAAATATCACGTTGCCAATTCCACAAGAACTGTCTTAGCGAAAGGCTTCTTGAGGGGAAAGCTGTAACTCTGTGAGGTGATTTCACAGAACACAAAGAAGTTTCTCAGAAAGCTTCTTTCTCTTTGTTATCGGAGGACATTTGCTTTGGCCCTATAGTCTTCAAAGGGATCCGAAATATCTGTTCTCAGATTCCACAGAAATAAGGCTAGCAAAGAGATCCAAGGAAGACAGATATTACTCTGTGAGTGGAAGCCACAGAACACTAAGCAGTTTCTCAGAAAGCTTCTTTCCAGATTTCATCTGAGGATATTTCCTTTTTCACCATAGCCCTCTATGGGCTTCCAAATATCACTTTGCCAATTCCACAAGAACCGTCTTACCGAAAGGCTTCTTGAGGGGAAAGCTGTAACTCTGTGAGATGATTTCACAGAACACATAGAAGTTTCTCAGAAAGCTTCTTTCTCTTTGTTATCGTAGGATATTTCCATTGGCCCTATAGTTTTCAAAGGTATCCGAAATATCTGTTCTCAGATTCCACAGAAATAAGGCTAGCAAAGAGATCCACGAATAAAAGATGTAATTCTGTGAGTGGAAGTCACAGAACACTAAGTGGTTTCTCAGAAAGCTTCTTTCCAGATTTCATCTGAGGATATTTCCTTTTTCACCATAGCCCTCTATGGGCTTCCAAATATCACTTTGCTAATTCCACAAGAACTGTCTTAGCGAAAGGCTTCTTGAGGGGAAAGCTGTAACTCTGTGAGATGATTTCACAGAACACAAAGAAGTTTCTCAGAAACCTTCTTTCTCTTTGTTGTCGGAGGAAATTTCCTTTGGCCCTATAGTCTTCAAAGGGATCCGATATATCTGTTCTCAGATTCCACAGAAATAAGGCTAGCAAAGAGATCCACGAAATACAGATGTAACTCCGTGAATGGAAGTCACAGAACACTAAGCGGTTTCTCAGAAAGCTTCTTTCCAGATTTCATCTGAGGATATTTCCTTTTTCACCATAGCCCTCTACGGGGTTCCAAATATCACTTTGCCAATTCCACAAGAACTGTCTTAGCGAAAGACTTCTTTAGGGGAAAGCTGTAACTCTGAGAGATGATTTCACAGAACACAAAGAAGTTTCTCAGAAAGCTTCTTTCTCTTTGTTATCGGAGGATATTTCCTTTGGCCCAATAGTCTTCAAAGGGATCCGAAATATCTGTTCTCAGATTCCACAGAAATAAGGCTAGCAAAGAGATCCACGAAAGACAGATGTAACTCTGTGAGATGAATTAACAGAACACTAAGCAGTTTCTCAGAAAGCTTCTTTCCAGTTTTCATCTGAGGATATTTCCTTTTTCACCACAGCCCTCTATGGGCTTCCAAATATCACTTTGCCAATTCCACAAGAACTGTCTTAGCGAAAGACTTCTTGATGGGAAACCTGTAACTCTGTGAGATGATTTCACAGAACACAAAGAAGTTTCTCAGAAAGCTTCTTTCTCTTTGTTATGGGAGGATATTTCCTTTGGCCCTATAGTCTTCAAAGGGATCCGAAATATCTGTTCTCAGATTCCACAGAAATAAGGCTAACAAAGAGATCCACGAAAGACAGATGTAACTCTGTGAGATGAATTATCAGAACACTAAGCAGTTCCTCAGAAAGTTTCTTTAAAGATTTCATCTGAGGATATTTCCTTTTTCACCATAGCCCTCTATGGGCTTCCAAATATCACTTTGCCAATTCCACAAGAACTGTCTTAGCGAAAGGCTTCTTGAGGGGAAAGCTGTAACTCTGTGAGATGATTTCACAGGACACAAAGAAGTTTCTCAGAAAGCTTCTTTCTCTTTGTTGTCGGAAGATATTCCCTTTGACCGTATAGTCTTCAAAAGGATCCGAAAAATCTGTTCTCAATTCGACAGAAATAAGGCTAGCAAAGAGGTCCACGAAATACAGATGTAACTCTGTGAGTGGAAGTCACAGAACACTAAGCGGTTTCTCAGAAAGCTTCTTTCCAGATTTCATCTGAGGATATTTCCTTTTTCACCATAGCCCTCTAAGGGCTTCCAAATATCACTTAGCCAATTCCACAAGAACCGTCTTAGCGAAAGGCTTCTTGAGAGGAAAGATATAACTCTGTGAGATGATTTCACAGAACACAAAGAAGTTTCTCAGAAAGCTTCTTTCTCTTTGTTATCGGAGGATATTTCCTTTGGCCCTATAGTCTTCAAAGGGATCCGAAATATCTGTTCTCAGATTCCACAGAAATAAGGCTAGCAAAGAGATCCACGAAAGAGAGATATAACTCTGTGAGTGGAAGTCACAGAACACTAAGCGGTTTCTCAGAAACCTTCTTTCCAGATTTCATCTGAGGATATTTCCTTTTTCACCATAGCCCTCTATCGGCTTCCAAATATCACTTAGCCAATTCCACAAGAACTGTCTTAGAGAAAGGCTTCTTGAGGGGAAAGCTGTAACTCTGTGAGATGATTTCACAGAACACAAAGAAGTTTCTCAGAAAGCTTCTTTCTCTTTGTTATTGGAGGATTTTTCCTTTGACCCTATAGTCTTCAAAGGGATCTGAAATATCTGTTCTCAGATTCCACAGAAATAAGGCTAGCAAAGAGATCCACGAATAAAAGATGTAATTCTGTGAGTGGAAGTCACAGAACACTAAGTGGTTTCTCAGAAAGCTTCTTTCCAGATTTCATCTGAGGATATTTCCTTTTTCACCATAGCCCTCTATGGGCTTCCAAATATCACTTTTCCAATTCCACAAGAACTGTCTTAGCGAAAGGCTTCTTGAGGGGAAAGCTGTAACTCTGTGAGATGATTTCACAGAACACAAAGAAGTTTCTCAGAAATCTTCTTTCTCTTTGTTGTCGGAGGATATTTCCTTTGGCCCTATAGTCTTCAAAGGGATCCGAAATATCTGTTCTCATATTCCACAGAAATAAGGCTAGCAAAGAGATCCACGAACGACAGATGTAACTCTGTGAGATGAATTAACAGAACACACAGCAGTTTCTCAGAAAGCTTCTTTCCAGATTTCATCTGAGGATATTTCCTTTTTCATCATAGCCGTCTATGGGCTTGCAAATATCACTTTGCCAATTCCACAAGAACTGTCTTAGCGTAAGGCTTCTTGAGGGGAAAGCTGTAACTCTGTGAGATGATTTCACAGAACACAAAGAAGTTTCTCAGAAAGCTTCTTTATCTTTGTTATCGGAGGATATTTCCTTTGGCCCTATAGTCTTCAAAAGGATCCGAAATATCTGTTCTCAGATTCCACAGAAATAAGGCTAGCAAAGAGATCCACGAAATACAGATATAACTCTGTGAGTGGAAGTCACAGAACACTAAGCGGTTTCTCAGAAAGCTTCTTTCCAGATTTCATCTGAGGATATTTCCTTTTTCACCATAGCCCTCTATCGGCTTCCAAATATCACTTTGCCAATTCCACAAGAACCGTCTTAGCGAAAGGCTTCTTGAGCGGAAAGCTGTAACTCTGTGAGATGATTTCACAGAACACAAAGAAGTTTCTCAGAAACCTTCTTTCTCTTTGTTATCGGAGGATATTTCCTTTGGCCCTATAGTCTTCAAAGGGATCCGAAATATCTGTTCTCAGATTCCACAGAAATAAGGCTAGCAAAGAGATACAAGAAAGACAGATGTAACTCTGTGAGATGAATTAAGAGAACACTAAGCAGTTTCTCAGAAAGCTTCTTTAAAGATTTCATCTGAGGATATTTCCTTTTTCACCATAGCCCTCTATGGGCTTCCAAATATCACTTTGCCAATTCCACAAGAACTGTCTTAGCCAAAGGCTTCTTGAGGGGGAATCTGTAACTCTGTGAGGTGATTTCACAGAACACAAAGAAGTTTCTCAGAAAGCTTCTTTCTCTTTGTTATCGGAGGACATTTCCTTTGGCCCTATAGTCTTCAAGGGGATCCGAACTATCTGTTCTCAGATTCCACAGAAATAAGGCTAGCAAAGAAATCCACGAAATACAGATGTAACTCGGTGAGATGAATTAACAAAACACTAAGCAGTTTCTCAGAAAGCTTCTTTCCAGATTTCATCTGAGGATATTTCCTTTTTCACCATAGCCCTCTATGGGGATCCAAATATCACTTTGCCAATACCACAAGAACTGTCTTAGCGAAAGGCTTCTTGAGGGGAAAGCTGTAACTCTGTGAGATGATTTCACAGAACACAAAGAAGTTTCTCAGAAAGCTTCTTTCTCTTTGTTATCGGAGGATATTTCCTTTGGCCCTATAGTCTTCAAAGGGATCCGAAATATCTGTTCTCAGATTCCACAGAAATAAGGCTAACAAAGAGATCCACGAAAGACAGATGTAACTCTGTGAGATGAATTATCAGAACACTAAGCAGTTCCTCAGAAAGCTTCTTTAAAGATTTCATCTGAGGATATTTCCTTTTTCACCATAGCCCTCTATGGGCTTCCAAATATCACTTTGCCAATTCCACAAGAACTGTCTTAGCGAAAGGCTTCTTGAGGGGAAAGCTGTAACTCTGTGAGATGATTTCACAGGACACAAAGAAGTTTCTCAGAAAGCTTCTTTCTCTTTGTTGTCGGAAGATATTCCCTTTGACCGTATAGTCTTCAAAAGGATCCGAAAAATCTGTTCTCAGATTCGACAGAAATAAGGCTAGCAAAGAGGTCCACGAAATACAGATGTAACTCTGTGAGTGGAAGTCACAGAACACTAAGCGGTTTCTCAGAAAGCTTCTTTCCAGATTTCATCTGAGGATATTTCCTTTTTCACCATAGCCCTCTAAGGGCTTCCAAATATCACTTAGCCAATTCCACAAGAACCGTCTTAGCGAAAGGCTTCTTGAGAGGAAAGATATAACACTGTGAGATGATTTCACAGAACACAAAGAAGTTTCTCAGAAAGCTTCTTTCTCTTTGTTATCGGAGGATATTTCCTTTGGCCCTATAGTCTTCAAAGGGATCCGAAATATCTGTTCTCAGATTCCACAGAAATAAGGCTAGCAAAGAGATCCACGAAAGAGAGATATAACTCTGTGAGTGGAAGTCACAGAACACTAAGCGGTTTCTCAGAAACCTTCTTTCCAGATTTCATCTGAGGATATTTCCTTTTTCACCATAGCCCTCTATCGGCTTCCAAATATCACTTAGCCAATTCCACAAGAACTGTCTTAGAGAAAGGCTTCTTGAGGGGAAAGCTGTAACTCTGTGAGATGATTTCACAGAACACAAAGAAGTTTCTCAGAAAGCTTCTTTCTCTTTGTTATTGGAGGATTTTTCCTTTGACCCTATAGTCTTCAAAGGGATCTGAAATATCTGTTCTCAGATTCCACAGAAATAAGGCTAGCAAAGAGATCCACGAATAAAAGATGTAATTCTGTGAGTGGAAGTCACAGAACACTAAGTGGTTTCTCAGAAAGCTTCTTTCCAGATTTCATCTGAGGATATTTCCTTTTTCACCATAGCCCTCTATGGGCTTCCAAATATCACTTTGCCAATTCCACAAGAACTGTCTTAGCGAAAGGCTTCTTGAGGGGAAAGCTGTAACTCTGTGAGATGATTTCACAGAACACAAAGAAGTTTCTCAGAAATCTTCTTTCTCTTTGTTGTCGGAGGATATTTCCTTTGGCCCTATAGTCTTCAAAGGGATCCGAAATATCTGTTCTCATATTCCACAGAAATAAGGCTAGCAAAGAGATCCACGAACGACAGATGTAACTCTGTGAGATGAATTAACAGAACACACAGCAGTTTCTCAGAAAGCTTCTTTCCAGATTTCATCTGAGGATATTTCCTTTTTCATCATAGCCGTCTATGGGCTTGCAAATATCACTTTGCCAATTCCACAAGAACTGTCTTAGCGTAAGGCTTCTTGAGGGGAAAGCTGTAACTCTGTGAGATGATTTCACAGAACACAAAGAAGTTTCTCAGAAAGCTTCTTTCTCTTTGTTATGGGAGGATATTTCCTTTGGCCCTATAGTCTTCAAAAGGATCCGAAATATCTGTTCTCAGATTCCACAGAAATAAGGCTAGCAAAGAGATCCACGAAATACAGATATAACTCTGTGAGTGGAAGTCACAGAACACTAAGCGGTTTCTCAGAAAGCTTCTTTCCAGATTTCATCTGAGGATATTTCCTTTTTCACCATAGCCCTCTATCGGCTTCCAAATATCACTTTGCCAATTCCACAAGAACCGTCTTAGCGAAAGGCTTCTTGAGGGGAAAGCTGTAACTCTGTGAGATGATTTCACAGAACGCAAAGAAGTTTCTCAGAAACCTTCTTTCTCTTTGTTATCGGAGGATATTTCCTTTGGCCCTATAGTCTTCAAAGGGATCCGAAATATCTGTTCTCAGATTCCACAGAAATAAGGCTAGCAAAGAGATACAAGAAAGACAGATGTAACTCTGTGAGATGAATTAAGAGAACACTAAGCAGTTTCTCAGAAAGCTTCTTTAAAGATTTCATCTGAGGATATTTCCTTTTTCACCATAGCCCTCTATGGGCTTCCAAATATCACTTTGCCAATTCCACAAGAACTGTCTTAGCCAAAGGCTTCTTGAGGGGGAATCTGTAACTCTGTGAGGTGATTTCACAGAACACAAAGAAGTTTCTCAGAAAGCTTCTTTCTCTTTGTTATCGGAGGACATTTCCTTTGGCCCTATAGTCTTCAAGGGGATCCGAACTATCTGTTCTCAGATTCCACAGAAATAAGGCTAGCAAAGAAATCCACGAAATACAGATGTAACTCGGTGAGATGAATTAACAAAACACTAAGCAGTTTCTCAGAAAGCTTCTTTCCAGATTTCATCTGAGGATATTTCCTTTTTCACCATAGGCCTCTATGGGGATCCAAATATCACTTTGCCAATACCACAAGAACTGTCTTAGCGAAAGGCTTCTTGAGGGGAAAGCTGTAACTCTGTGAGATGATTTCACAGAACACAAAGAAGTTTCTCAGAAAGCTTCTTTCTCTTTGTTATCGGAGGATATTTCCTTTGGCCCTATAGTCTTCAAAGGGATGCGAAATATCTGTTCTCAGATTCCACAGAAATAAGGCTAGCAAAGAGATCCACGAAAGACAGATGTAACTCTGTGAGATGAATTAACAGAACACTAAGCAGTTTCTCAGAAAGCTTCTTTCCAGATTTCATCTGAGGATATTTCCTTTTTCACCATAGCTGTCTATGGGCTTCCAAATATCACTTTGCCAATTCCACAAGAACAGTCTTAGCGAAAGGCTTCTTGAGGGGAAAGCTGTAACTCTGTGAGATGATTTCACAGAAGACAAAGAAGTTTCTCAGATATCTTCTTTCTCTTTGTTGTCGGAGGATATTTCCTTTGGCCCTATAGTCTTCAAAAGGATCCGAAATATCTGTTCTCAGATTCCACAGAAATAAGCCTAGGAAAGAGATCCACGAAATACAGATGTAACTCTGTGAGTGAAAGTCACAGAACACTAAACGGTTTCTCAGAAAGCTTCTTTCCAGATTTCATCTGAGGATATTTCCTTTTTCACCATAGCCCTCTATGGGCTTCCAAATATCACTTTGCCAATTCCACAAGAACTGTCTTAGCGAAAGGCTTCTTGAGGGGAAAGCTGTAACTCTGTGAGATGATGTCACAGAACACAAAGAAGTTTCTCAGAGAGCTTCT
This sequence comes from Macaca fascicularis, assembly GCF_037993035.2. Classification (NCBI taxonomy): domain Eukaryota; kingdom Metazoa; phylum Chordata; class Mammalia; order Primates; family Cercopithecidae; genus Macaca; species Macaca fascicularis. Next base: position 88,663,549 of record NC_088379.1, read on the forward strand.
TTCTCTTTGTTATCGGAGGATATTTCCTTTGGCCCTATAGTCTTCAAAGGGATCCGAAATATCTGTTCTCAGATTCCACAGAAATAAGGCTAGCAAAGAGATCCACGAAAGACAGATGTAACTCTGTGAGATGAATTAAGAGAACACTAAGCAGTTTCTCAGAAAGCTTCTTTCTAGATTTCTTCTGAGGATATTTCCTTTTTCACCATAGCCCTCTAAAGGCTTCCAAATATCACTTTTCCAATTCCACTAGCCTTATTTCTGTCTTAGCCAAAGGCTTCTTGAGGGGAAATCTGTAACTCTGTGAGGTGATTTCACAGAACACAAAGAAGTTTCTCAGAAAGCTTCTTTCTCTTTGTTATCGGAGGACATTTCCTTTGGCCCTGTAGTCTTCAAAGGGATCCGAAATATCTGTTCTCAGATTCCACAGAAATAAGGCTAGCAAAGAGATCCACGAAATACAGATGTAACTCTGTGAGATGAATTAACAGAACACTAAGCAGTTCCTCAGAATGCTTCTTTAAAGATTTCATCTGAGGATATTTCCTTTTTCACCATACCCCTCTATGGGCTTCCAAATATCACTTTGCCAATTCCACAAGAACTGTCTTAGCGAAAGGCTTCTTGAGGGGAAAGCTGTAACTCTGATAGATGATTTCACAGAACACAAAGAAGTTTCTCAGAAAGCTTCTTTCACTTTGTTATCGGAGGATTTTTCCTTTGGCCCTATAGTCTTCAAAGGGATCCGAAATATCTGTTCTCAGATTCCACAGAAATAAGGCTAGCAAAGAGATCCACGAAAGACAGATGTAACTCTGTGAGATGAATTAACAGAACACTAAGCAGTTTCTCAGAAAGCTTCTTTCCAGATTTCATCTGAGGATATTTCCTTCTTCACCATAGCCCTCTATGGGCTTCCAAATATCACGTTGCCAATTCCACAAGAACTGTCTTAGCGAAAGGCTTCTTGAGGGGAAAGCTGTAACTCTGTGAGGTGATTTCACAGAACACAAAGAAGTTTCTCAGAAAGCTTCTTTCTCTTTGTTATCGGAGGACATTTGCTTTGGCCCTATAGTCTTCAAAGGGATCCGAAATATCTGTTCTCAGATTCCACAGAAATAAGGCTAGCAAAGAGATCCAAGAAAGACAGATATAACTCTGTGAGTGGAAGCCACAGAACACTAAGCGGTTTCTCAGAAAGCTTCTTTCCAGATTTCATCTGAGGATATTTCCTTTTTCACCATAGCCCTCTATGGGCTTCCAAATATCACTTTGCCAATTCCACAAGAACCGTCTTACCGAAAGGCTTCTTGAGGGGAAAGCTGTAACTCTGTGAGATGATTTCACAGAACACATAGAAGTTTCTCAGAAAGCTTCTTTCTCTTTGTTATCGTAGGATATTTCCATTGGCCCTATAGTTTTCAAAGGTATCCGAAATATCTGTTCTCAGATTCCACAGAAATAAGGCTAGCAAAGAGATCCACGAATAAAAGATGTAATTCTGTGAGTGGAAGTCACAGAACACTAAGTGGTTTCTCAGAAAGCTTCTTTCCAGATTTCATCTGAGGATATTTCCTTTTTCACCATAGCCCTCTATGGGCTTCCAAATATCACTTTGCTAATTCCACAAGAACTGTCTTAGCGAAAGGCTTCTTGAGGGGAAAGCTGTAACTCTGTGAGATGATTTCACAGAACACAAAGAAGTTTCTCAGAAACCTTCTTTCTCTTTGTTGTCGGAGGAAATTTCCTTTGGCCCTATAGTCTTCAAAGGGATCCGATATATCTGTTCTCAGATTCCACAGAAATAAGGCTAGCAAAGAGATCCACGAAATACAGATATAACTCCGTGAATGGAAGTCACAGAACACTAAGCGGTTTCTCAGAAAGCTTCTTTCCAGATTTCATCTGAGGATATTTCCTTTTTCACCATAGCCCTCTACGGGGTTCCATATATCACTTTGCCAATTCCACAAGAACTGTCTTAGCGAAAGACTTCTTGAGGGGAAAGCTGTAACTCTGAGAGATGATTTCACAGAACACAAAGAAGTTTCTCAGAAAGCTTCTTTCTCTTTGTTATCGGAGGATATTTCCTTTGGCCCAATAGTCTTCAAAGGGATCCGAAATATCTGTTCTCAGATTCCACAGAAATAAGGCTAGCAAAGAGATCCACGAAAGACAGATGTAACTCTGTGAGATGAATTAACAGAACACTAAGCAGTTTCTCAGAAAGCTTCTTTCCAGTTTTCATCTGAGGATATTTCCTTTTTCACCACAGCCCTCTATGGGCTTCCAAATATCACTTTGCCAATTCCACAAGAACTGTCTTAGCGAAAGACTTCTTGATGGGAAACCTGTAACTCTGTGAGATGATTTCACAGAACACAAAGAAGTTTCTCAGAAAGCTTCTTTCTCTTTGTTATGGGAGGATATTTCCTTTGGCCCTATAGTCTTCAAAGGGATCCGAAATATCTGTTCTCAGATTCCACAGAAATAAGGCTAACAAAGAGATCCACGAAAGACAGATGTAACTCTGTGAGATGAATTATCAGAACACTAAGCAGTTCCTCAGAAAGCTTCTTTAAAGATTTCATCTGAGGATATTTCCTTTTTCACCATAGCCCTCTATGGGCTTCCAAATATCACTTTGCCAATTCCACAAGAACTGTCTTAGCGAAAGGCTTCTTGAGGGGAAAGCTGTAACTCTGTGAGATGATTTCACAGGACACAAAGAAGTTTATCAGAAAGCTTCTTTCTCTTTGTTGTCGGAAGATATTCCCTTTGACCGTATAGTCTTCAAAAGGATCCGAAAAATCTGTTCTCAGATTCCACAGAAATAAGGCTAGCAAAGAGGTCCACGAAATACAGATGTAACTCTGTGAGTGGAAGTCACAGAACACTAAGCGGTTTCTCAGAAAGCTTCTTTCCAGATTTCATCTGAGGATATTTCCTTTTTCACCATAGCCCTCTAAGGGCTTCCAAATATCACTTAGCCAATTCCACAAGAACCGTCTTAGCGAAAGGCTTCTTGAGAGGAAAGATATAACTCTGTGAGATGATTTCACAGAACACAAAGAAGTTTCTCAGAAAGCTTCTTTCTCTTTGTTATCGGAGGATATTTCCTTTGGCCCTATAGTCTTCAAAGGGATCCGAAATATCTGTTCTCAGATTCCACAGAAATAAGGCTATCAAAGAGATCCACGAAAGAGAGATATAACTCTGTGAGTGGAAGTCACAGAACACTAAGCGGTTTCTCAGAAACCTTCTTTCCAGATTTCATCTGAGGATATTTCCTTTTTCACCATAGCCCTCTATCGGCTTCCAAATATCACTTAGCCAATTCCACAAGAACTGTCTTAGAGAAAGGCTTCTTGAGGGGAAAGCTGTAACTCTGTGAGATGATTTCACAGAACACAAAGAAGTTTCTCAGAAAGCTTCTTTCTCTTTGTTATTGGAGGATTTTTCCTTTGACCCTATAGTCTTCAAAGGGATCTGAAATATCTGTTCTCAGATTCCACAGAAATAAGGCTAGCAAAGAGATCCACGAATAAAAGATGTAATTCTGTGAGTGGAAGTCACAGAACACTAAGTGGTTTCTCAGAAAGCTTCTTTCCAGATTTCATCTGAGGATATTTCCTTTTTCACCATAGCCCTCTATGGGCTTCCAAATATCACTTTGCCAATTCCACAAGAACTGTCTTAGCGAAAGGCTTCTTGAGGGGAAAGCTGTAACTCTGTGAGATGATTTCACAGAACACAAAGAAGTTTCTCAGAAATCTTCTTTCTCTTTGTTGTCGGAGGATATTTCCTTTGGCCCTATAGTCTTCAAAGGGATCCGAAATATCTGTTCTCATATTCCACAGAAATAAGGCTAGCAAAGAGATCCACGAACGACAGATGTAACTCTGTGAGATGAATTAACAGAACACACAGCAGTTTCTCAGAAAGCTTCTTTCCAGATTTCATCTGAGGATATTTCCTTTTTCATCATAGCCGTCTATGGGCTTGCAAATATCACTTTGCCAATTCCACAAGAACTGTCTTAGCGTAAGGCTTCTTGAGGGGAAAGCTGTAACTCTGTGAGATGATTTCACAGAACACAAAGAAGTTTCTCAGAAAGCTTCTTTATCTTTGTTATCGGAGGATATTTCCTTTGGCCCAATAGTCTTCAAAAGGATCCGAAATATCTGTTCTCAGATTCCACAGAAATAAGGCTAGCAAAGAGATCCACGAAATACAGATATAACTCTGTGAGTGGAAGTCACAGAACACTAAGCGGTTTCTCAGAAAGCTTCTTTCCATATTTCATCTGAGGATATTTCCTTTTTCACCATAGCCCTCTATGGGCTTCCAAATATCACTTTGCCAATTCCACAAGAACTGTCTTAGCGAAAGGCTTCTTGAGGTGAAAGCTGTAACTATGTGAGATGATTTCACAGAACACAAAGAAGTTTCTCAGAAACCTTCTTTCTCTTTGTTTTCGAAGGATATTTCCTTTGGCCCTATAGTCTTCAAAGGGATCCGAAATATCTGTTCTCAGATTCCACAGAAATAAGGCTAGCAAAGAGATCCACGAAATACAGATATAACTCTGTGAGTGGAAGTCACTGAACACTAAGCGGTTTCTCAGAAAGCTTCTTTCCAGATTTCATCTGAGGATATTTCCTTTTTCACCATAGCCCTCTATCGGCTTCCAAATATCACTTAGCCAATTCCACAAGAACTGTCTTAGAGAAAGGCTTCTTGAGGGGAAAGCTGTAACTCTGTGAGATGATTTCACAGACACAAAGAAGTTTCTCAGAAAGCTTCTTTCTCTTTGTTATTGGAGGATTTTTCCTTTGACCCTATTGTCTTCAAAGGGATCTGAAATATCTGTTCTCAGATTCCACAGAAATAAGGCTAGCAAAGAGATCCACGAATAAAAGATGTAATTCTGTGAGTGGAAGTCACAGAACACTAAGTGGTTTCTCAGAAAGCTTCTTTCCAGATTTCATCTGAGGATATTTCCTTTTTCACCATAGCCCTCTATGGGCTTCCAAATATCACTTTGCCAATTCCACAAGAACTGTCTTAGCGAAAGGCTTCTTGAGGGGAAAGCTGTTACTCGGTGAGATGATTTCACAGAACACAAAGAAGTTTCTCAGAAATCTTCTTTCTCTTTGTTGTCGGAGGATATTTCCTTTGGCCCTATAGTCTTCAAAGGTATCCGAAATATCTGTTCTCAGATTCCACAGAAATAAGGCTAGCAAAGAGATCCACGAAAGACAGATGTAACTCTGTGAGATGAATTAACAGAACACACAGCAGTTTCTCAGAAAGCTTCTTTCCAGATTTCATCTTAGGATATTTCCTTTTTCATCATAGCCGTCTATGGGCTTGCAAATATCACTTTGCCAATTCCACAAGAACTGTCTTAGCGTAAGGCTTCTTGAGGGGAAAGCTGTAACTCTGTGAGATGATTTCACAGAATACAAAGAAGTTTCTCAGAAAGCTTCTTTCTCTTTGTTGTCGGAGGATATTTCCTTAGGCCCTATAGTCTTCAAAAGGATCCGAAATATCTGTTCTCAGATTCCACAGAAATAAGGCTAGCAAAGAGATCCACGAAATACAGATGTAACTCTGTGAGTGGAAGTCACAGAACACTAAGCGGTTTCTCAGAAAGCTTCTTTCCAGATTTCATCTGAGGATATTTCCTTTTTCACCATCGCCCTCTATAGGCTTCCAAATATCACTTTGCCAATTCCACAAGAACTGTCTTAGTGAAAGGCTTCTTGAGGGGAAAGCTGTAACTCTGAGAGATGATTTCACAGAACACAAAGAAGTTTCTCAGAAAGCTTCTTTCTCTTTGTTATCGGAGGATATTTCCTTTGGCCCTATAGTCTTCAAAGGGATCCTAAATATCTGTTCTCAGATTCCACAGAAATAAGGCTAGCAAAGAGATCCACGAAAGACAGATGTAACCCTGTGAGATGAATTTACAGAACACTAAGCAGTTTCTCAGAAACCTTCCTTCCAGATTTCATCTGAGGATATTTCCTTGTTCACCATAGCCCTCTATAGGCTTCCAAATATCACTTAGGCAATTCCACAAGAACTGTCTTAGAGAAAGGCTTCTTGAGAGGAAAGCTGTAACTCTGTGAGATGATTTCACAGAACACAAAGAAGTTTCTCAGAAAGCTTCTTTCTCTTTGTTATCGGAGGATATTTCCTTTGGCCCTATAGTCTTCAAAGGGATCCGAAATATCTGTTCTCATATTCCACAGAAATAAGGCTAGCAAAGAGATCCACGAACGACAGATGTAACTCTGTGAGATGAATTAACAGAACACTAGGCAGTTTCTCAGAAAGCTTCTTTCCATATTTCATCTGAGGATATTTCCTTTTTCACCATAGCCCTCTATGGGCTTCCAAATATCACTTTGCCAATTCCACAAGAACTGTCTTAGCGAAAGGCTTCTTGAGGGGAAAGCTGTAACTATGTGAGATGATTTCACAGAACACAAAGAAGTTTCTCAGAAACCTTCTTTCTCTTTGTTTTCGAAGGATATTTCCTTTGGCCCTATAGTCTTCAAAGGGATCCGAAATATCTGTTCTCAGATTCCACAGAAATAAGGCTAGCAAAGAGATCCACGAAATACAGATATAACTCTGTGAGTGGAAGTCACTGAACATTAAGCGGTTTCTCAGAAAGCTTCTTTCCAGATTTCATCTGAGGATATTTCCTTTTTCACCATAGCCCTCTATGGGCTTCCAAATACCACTTAGCCAATTCCACAAGAACCGTCTTAGCGAAAGGCTTCTTGAGAGGAATGATATAACTCTGTGAGATGATTTCACAGAACACAAAGAAGTTTCTCAGAAAGCTTCTTTCTCTTTGTTATCGGAGGATATTTCCTTTGGCCCTATAGTCTTCAAAGGGATCCGAAATATCCGTTCTCAGATTCCACAGAAATAAGGCTAGCAAAGAGATCCACGAAAGAGAGATATAACTCTGTGAGTGGAAGTCACAGAACACTAAGCGGTTTCTCAGAAACCTTCTTTCCAGATTTCACCTGAGGATATTTCCTTTTTCACCATAGCCCTCTATCGGCTTCCAAATATCACTTAGCCAATTCCACAAGAACTGTCTTAGAGAAAGGCTTCTTGAGGGGAAAGCTGTAACTCTGTGAGATGATTTCACAGACACAAAGAAGTTTCTCAGAAAGCTTCTTTCTCTTTGTTATTGGAGGATTTTTCCTTTGACCCTATAGTCTTCAAAGGGATCTGAAATATCTGTTCTCAGATTCCACAGAAATAAGGCTAGCAAAGAGATCCACGAATAAAAGATGTAATTCTGTGAGTGGAAGTCACAGAACACTAAGTGGTTTCTCAGAAAGCTTCTTTCCAGATTTCATCTGAGGATATTTCCTTTTTCACCATAGCCCTCTATGGGCTTCCAAATATCACTTTGCCAATTCCACAAGAACTGTCTTAGCGAAAGGCTTCTTGAGGGGAAAGCTGTTACTCGGTGAGATGATTTCACAGAACACAAAGAAGTTTCTCAGAAATCTTCTTTCTCTTTGTTGTCGGAGGATATTTCCTTTGGCCCTATAGTCTTCAAAGGTATCCGAAATATCTGTTCTCAGATTCCACAGAAATAAGGCTAGCAAAGAGATCCACGAAAGACAGATGTAACTCTGTGAGATGAATTAACAGAACACACAGCAGTTTCTCAGAAAGCTTCTTTCCAGATTTCATCTTAGGATATTTCCTTTTTCATCATAGCCGTCTATGGGCTTGCAAATATCACTTTGCCAATTCCACAAGAACTGTCTTAGCGTAAGGCTTCTTGAGGGGAAAGCTGTAACTCTGTGAGATGATTTCACAGAATACAAAGAAGTTTCTCAGAAAGCTTCTTTCTCTTTGTTGTCGGAGGATATTTCCTTAGGCCCTATAGTCTTCAAAAGGATCCGAAATATCTGTTCTCAGATTCCACAGAAATAAGGCTAGCAAAGAGATCCACGAAATACAGATGTAACTCTGTGAGTGGAAGTCACAGAACACTAAGCGGTTTCTCAGAAAGCTTCTTTCCAGATTTCATCTGAGGATATTTCCTTTTTCACCATCGCCCTCTATAGGCTTCCAAATATCACTTTGCCAATTCCACAAGAACTGTCTTAGTGAAAGGCTTCTTGAGGGGAAAGCTGTAACTCTGAGAGATGATTTCACAGAACACAAAGAAGTTTCTCAGAAAGCTTCTTTCTCTTTGTTATCGGAGGATATTTCCTTTGGCCCTATAGTCTTCAAAGGGATCCTAAATATCTGTTCTCAGATTCCACAGAAATAAGGCTAGCAAAGAGATCCACGAAAGACAGATGTAACCCTGTGAGATGAATTTACAGAACACTAAGCAGTTTCTCAGAAACCTTCCTTCCAGATTTCATCTGAGGATATTTCCTTGTTCACCATAGCCCTCTATAGGCTTCCAAATATCACTTAGGCAATTCCACAAGAACTGTCTTAGAGAAAGGCTTCTTGAGAGGAAAGCTGTAACTCTGTGAGATGATTTCACAGAACACAAAGAAGTTTCTCAGAAAGCTTCTTTCTCTTTGTTATCGGAGGATATTTCCTTTGGCCCTATAGTCTTCAAAGGGATCCGAAATATCTGTTCTCATATTCCACAGAAATAAGGCTAGCAAAGAGATCCACGAACGACAGATGTAACTCTGTGAGATGAATTAACAGAACACTAAGCAGTTTCTCAGAAAGCTTCTTTCCAGATTTCATCTGAGGATATTTCCTTTTTCACCATTGCCCTCTATGGGCTTCCAAATATCACTTTGCCAATTCCACAAGAACTGTCTTAGCGAAAGGCTTCTTGAGGGGAAAGCTGTAACTCTGTGAGATGATTTCACAGGACACAAAGAAGTTTCTCAGAAAGCTTCTTTCTCTTTGTTGTCGGAGGATATTTCCTTTGGCACTATAGTCTTCAAAACGATACGAAAAATCTGTTCTCAGATTCCACAGAAATAAGGCTAGCAAAGAGATCCACGAAATACACATATAACTCTGTGAGTGGAAGTCACAGAACACTAAGCGGTTTCTCAGAAAAATTTTTTCCAGATTTCATCTGAGGATATTTCCTTTTTCACCATAGCCCTCTATGGGCTTCCAAATATCACTTTGCCAGTTCCACAAGAACTGTCTTAGCGAAAGCCTTCTTGAGGGGAAAGCTGTAACTCTGTGAGGTGATTTCACAGAACACAAAGAAGTTTCTCAGAAAGCTTCTTTCTCTTTGTTATCAGAGGACATTTCCTTTGGCCCTATAGTCTTCAAAGGGATCCGAAATATCTGTTCTCAGATTCCAACGAAATAAGGCTAGCAAAGAGATCCACGAAAGACAGATGTAACTCTGTGAGATGAATTAACAGAACACTAAGCAGTTTCTCAGAAAGCTTCTTTCCAGATTTCATCGGAGGATATTTCCTTTTTCACCATAGCACTCTATGGGCTTCCATATATCACTTAGCCAATTCCACAAGAACTGTCTTAGCGAAAGCCTTCTTGAGGGGAAAGATGTAACTCTGTGAGGTGATTTCACAGAACACAAAGAAGTTTCTCAGAAAGCTTCTTTCTCTCTGTTATCGGAGGACATTTCCTTTGGCCCTATAGTCTTCAAAGGGATCCGAAATATCTGTTCTCAGATTCCACAGAAACAAGGCTAGCAAAGAGATCCACGAAATATAGATGTAACTCTGTGAGATGAATTAACAGAACACTAAGCAGTTTCTCAGAAAGCTTCTTTCCAGATTTCATCTGAGGATATTTCCTTTTTCACCATAGCCCTCTACGGGCTTCCAAATATCACTTTGCCAATTCCACAAGAACTGTCTTAGCGAAAGGCTTCTTGAGGGGAAAGCTGTAACTCTGTGAGATGATTTCACAGGACACAAAGAAGTTTCTCAGAAACCTTCTTTCTCTTTGTTGTCGGAGGATATTTCCTTTGGCCCTATAGTCTTCAAAACGATCCGAAAAATCTGTTCTCAGATTCCACAGAAATAAGGCTAGCAAAGAGATCCACGAAATACAGATATAACTCTGTGAGTGGAAGTCACAGAACACTAAGCGGTTTCTCAGAAAGCTTCTTTCCAGATTTCATCTGAGGATATTTCCTTTTTCACCATAGCCCTCTAAGGGCTTCCAAATATCACTTTGCCAATTTCACAAGAACTGTCTTAGCGAAAGGCTTCTTGAGGGGAAAGATGTAACTCTGTGAGATGATTTCACAGAACACATATAAGTTTCTCAGAAAGCTTCTTTCTCTTTGTTATCGTAGGACATTTCCTTTGGCCCTATAGTCTTCAAAGGGATCTGAAATATCAATTCTCAGATTCCTCAGAAATAAGGGTAGCAAAGAGATCCACGAATAAAAGATGTAATTCTGTGAGTGGAAGTCACAGAACACTAAGTGGTTTCTCAGAAAGCTTCTTTCCAGATTTCATCTGAGGATATTTACTTTTTCACCATAGCCCTCTATGGGCTTCCAAATATCACTTTGCCAATTCCACAAGAACTGTCTTAGCGAAAGCCTTCTTCAGGGGAAAGCTGTAACTCTGTGAGGTGATTTCACAGAACACAAAGAAGTTTCTCAGAAAACTTCTTTCTCTTTGTTATCAGAGGACATTTCCTTTGGCCCTCTAGTCTTCAAAGGGATCCGAAATATCTGTTCTCAGATTCCACAGAAATAAGGCTAGCAAAGAGATCCACGAAAGACAGATGTAACTCTGTGAGATGAATTAACAGAACACTAAGCAGTTTCTCAGAAAGCTTCTTTCCAGATTTCATCTGAGGATATTTCCTTTTTCACCATAGCACTCTATGGGCTTCCATATATCACTTAGCCAATTCCACCAGAACTGTCTTAGCGAAAGCCTTCTTGAGGGGAAAGATGTAACTCTGTGAGGTGATTTCACAGAACACAAAGAAGTTTCTCAGAAAGCTTCTTTCTCTTTGTTATCGGAGGACATTTCCTTTGGCCCTATAGTCTTCAAAGGGATCCGAAATATCTGTTCTCAGATTCCACAGAAACAAGGCTAGCAAAGAGATCCACGAAAGACAGATATAACTCTGTGAGTGGAAGTCACAGAACACTAAGCGGTTTCTCAGAAAGCTTCTCTCCAGATTTCATCTGAGGATATTTCCTTTTTCACCATAGCCCTCTATGGGCTTCCAAATATCACTTAGCCAATTCCACAAGAACTGTCTTAGAGAAAGGCTTCTTGAGGGGAAAGCTGTAACTCTGTGAGATGATTTCACAGAACACAAAGAAGTTTCTCAGAAAGCTTCTTTCTCTTTGTTATCGGAGGATATTTCCTTTGGCCCTATAGTCTTCAAAGGGATCCGAAATATCTGTTCTCAGATTCCACAGAAATAAGGCTAGCAAAGAGATCCACGAAAGACAGATGTAAGTCTGTGAGATGAATTAACAGAACACACAGCAGTTTCTCAGAAAGCTTCTTTCCAGATTTCTTCTGAGGATATTTCCTTTTTCACCATAGCCGTCTATGGGCTTGCAAATATAACTTTGCCAATTCCACAAGAACTGTCTTAGCGAAAGGCTTCTTGAGGGGAAAGCTGTAACTCTGAGAGATGATTTCACAGAACACAAAGAAGTTTCTCGGAAAGCTTCTTTCTCTTTGTTATCGTAGGATATTTCCTTTGGCCCTAGAGTCTCCAAAGGGATCCAAAATATCTGTTCTCAGATTCCACAGAAATAAGGCTAGCAAAGAGATCCACGAAAGACAGATGTAACTCTGTGAGATGAATTAACAGAACACTAAGCAGTTTCTCAGAAAGCTTCTTTCCAGATTTCATCTGAGGATATTTCGTTTTTAACCATAGCACTCCATGGGCTTCCATATATCACTTAGCCAATTCCACAAGAACTGTCTTAGCGAAAGCCTTCTTGAGGGGAAAGATGTAACTCTGTGAGGTGATTTCACAGAACACAAAGAAGTTTCTCAGAAAGCTTCTTTCTCTTTGTTATCGGAGGACATTTCTTTGGCCCTATAGTCTTCAAAGGGATCCGAAATATCTGTTCTCAGATTCCACAGAAATAAGGCTAGCAAAGAGATCCACGAAAGACAGATATAACTCTGTGAGTGGAAGTCACAGAACACTAAGCGGTTTCTCAGAAACCTTCTTTCCAGATTTCATCTGAGGATATTTCCTTTTTCACCATAGCCCTCTATGGGCTTCCAAATATCACTTAGCCAATTCCACAAGAACTGTCTTAGAGAAAGGCTTCTTCAGGGGAAAGCTGTAACTTTGTGAGATGATTTCACAGAACACAAGGAAGTTTCTCAGAAAGCTTCTTTCTCTTTGTTATCGGAGGATATTTCCTTTGGCCCTATAGTCTTCAATGGGATCCGAAATATCTGTTATCAGATTCCACAGAAATAAGGCTAGCAAAGAGATCCACGAAATACAGATATAACTCTGTGAGTGGAAGTCACTGAACACTAAGCGGTTTCTCAGAAAGCTTCTTTCCAGATTTCATCTGAGGATATTTCCTTTTTCACCATAGCCCTCTATGGGCTTCCAAATACCACTTTGCCAATTCCACAAGAACTGTCTTAGCGAAAGGCTTCTTGAGGGGAAAGCTGTAACTCTGAGAGATGATTTTACAGAACACAAAGAAGTTCCTCGGAAAGCTTCTTTCTCTTTGTTATCGGAGGATATTTCCTTTGGCCCTATAGTGTTCAAAGGGATCCGAAATATCTGTTCTCAGATTCCACAGAAATAAGGCTAGCAAAGAGATCCACGAAAGACACATGTAACTTTGTGAGATGAATTAACAGAACACTAAGCAGTTTCTCAGAAAGCTTCTTTCCAGATTTCATCTGAGGATATTTCCTTTTTCACCATAACACTCTATGGGCTTCCATATATCACTTAGCAAATTCCACAAGAACTGTCTTAGAGAAAGCCTTCTTGAGGGGAAAGATGTAACTCTGTGAGGTGATTTCACAGAACACAAAGAAGTTTCTCGGAAAGCTTCTTTCTCTTTGTTATCGGAGGACATTTCCTTTGGCCCTATAGGCTTCAAAGGGATCCGAAATATCTGTTCTCAGATTCCACAGAAATAAGGCTAGCAAAGAGATCCACGAAAGACAGATATAACTCTGTGAGTGGAAGTCACAGAACACTAAGCGGTTTCTCAGAAAGCTTCTTTCCAGATTTCATCTGAGGATATTTCCTTTTTCACCATAGCCCTCTATGGGCTTCCAAATATCACTTTGCCAATTCCACAAGAACCGTCTTGGCGAAAGGCTTCTTGAGGGGAAAGCTGTAACTCTGTGAGATGATTTCACAGAACACAAAGAAGTTTCTCAGAAAGCTTCTTTCTCTTTGTTATCGGAGGATATTTCCTTTGGCCCTATAGTCTTCAAAGGGATCCGAAATATCTGTTCTCAGATTCCACAGAAATAAGGCTAGCAAAGACATCCACGAAATACAGATGTAACTCTGAGAGATGAATTAACAGAACACTAAGCAGTTTCTCAGAAAGCTTCTTTCCAGATTTCATCTGAGGATATTTCCTTTTTCACCATAGCCCTCTATGGGCTTCCAAATATCACTTTGCCAATTCCACAAGAACTGTCTTAGCAATAGGCTTCTTGAGGGGAAAGCTGTAACTCTGTGAGATGATTTCACAGAACACAAAGAAGTTTCTCAGAAAGCTCCTTTCTCTTTGTTATCAGAGGATATTTCCTTTGGCCCTACAGTCTTCAAAGGGATCCGAAATATCTGTTCTCAGATTCCACAGAAATAAGGCTAGCAAAGAGATCCACGAAATACAGATGTAACTCTGTGAGTGGAAGTCACAGAAGACTAAGCGGTTAATCAGAAAGCTTCTTTCCAGATTTCATCTGAGGATATTTCGTTTTTCACCATAGCCCTCTATGGGCTTCCAAATATCACTTTGCCAATTCCACAAGAACTGTCAGAGCGAAAGGCTTCTTGAGGGGAAAGCTGTAACTCTGTGAGATGATTTCACAGAACACAAAGAAGCTTCTCAGAAAGCTTCTTTCTCTTTGTTATCGGGGGACATTTCCTTTGGCCCTATAGTCGTCAAAGGGATACGAAATATCTGTTCTCAGATTCCACAGAAATAAGGCTAGCAAAGAGATCCACGAAATACAGATGTAACTCGGTGAGGTGAATTAACAGAACACTAAGCAGTTTCTCAGAAAGCTTCTTTCCAGATTTCATCTGAGGATATTTCCTTTTTCACCATAGCCCTCTATGGGCTTCCAAATATCACTTTGCCAATTCTACAAGAACTGTCTTAGCGAAAGGCTTCTTGAGCGGAAAGCTGTAACTCTGTGAGATGATTTCACAGAACACAAAGAAGTTTCTCAGAAAGCTTCTTTCTCTTTGTTATCGGAGGATATTTCCTTTGGCCCTATAGTCTTCAAAGGGATCCGAAATATCTGTTCTCAGATTCCACAGAAATAAGGCGAGCAAAGAGATCCACGAAATACAGATGTAACTCTGTGAGATGAATTAACAGAACACTAAGCGGTTTCTCAGAAAGCTTCTTTCCAGATTTCATCTGAGGATATTTCCTTTTTCACCATAGCCCTCTATGGGCTTCGAAATATCACTTTGCCAATTCCACAAGAACTGTCTTAGCGAAAGGCTTCTTGAGGGGAAAGCTGTAACTCTGAGAGATGATTTCACAGAACACAAAGAAGTTTCTCAGAAAGCTTCTTTCTCTTTGTTGTCAGAGGATATTTCCTTTGGCCCTATAGTCTTCAAAGGGATCCGAAATATCTGTTCTCAGATTATACAGAAATAAGGCTAGCAAAGAGATCCACGAAATACAGATGTAACTCTGTGAGTGGAAGTCACAGAACACTAAGCGGTTTCTCAGAAAGCTTCTTTCCAGATTTCATCTGAGGATATTACCTTTTTCACCATAGCCCTCTATGGGCTTCCAAATATCACTTTGCCAATTCCACAAGAACTGTCTTAGTGAAAGGCTTCTTGAGGGGAAAGCTGTAACTCTGTGAGATGATTTCACAGAACACAGAGAAGTTTCTCAGAGAGATTCTTTCTCTTTGTTATCGGAGGATATTTCCTTTGGCCCTATAGTCTTCAAAGGGATCCGAAATATCTGTACTCAGATTCCACAGTAATAAGGCTAGCAAAGAGATCCACGAAAGACAGATGTATCTCTGTGAGTGGAAGTCACAGAACACTAAGCGGTTTCTCAGAAAGCTTCTTTCCAGATTTCATCTGAGGATATTTCCTTTTTCACCATAGCCCTCTATGGGCTTCCAAATATCACTTCGCCAATTCCAGAAGAACTCTCTTAGCGAAAGGCTTCTTGAGGGGAAAGCTGTAACTCTGTGAGATGATTTCACAGAACACAAAGACGTTTCTCAGAAACCTTCTTTCCCTTTGTTTTCGGAGGATATTTCCTTTGGCCGTATAGTCTTCAAAGGGATCCGAAATATCTGTTCTCAGATTCCACAGAAATATGGCTAGCAAAGAGATCCACGAAATACAGATGTAACTCTGTGAGTGGAAGTTACAGAACACTAAGCGGTTTCTCAGAAAGCTTCTTTCCAGATTTCATCGGAGGATATTTCCTTTTTCAAAGTAGCCCTCTATGGCCTTCGAAATATCACTTTGCCAATTCCACAAGAACTGTTTTAGCGAAAGGCTTCTTGAGGGGAAAGCTGTAACTGTGTGAGATGATTTCACAGAACACAAAGAAGTTTCTCAGAAAGCTTCTTTCTCTTTGTTATCGGAGGATATTTCCTTTGGCCCTATAGTCTTCGAAGGGATCCGAAATATCTGTTTTCAGATTCCACAGAAAGAAGGCTAGCAAAGAGATCCACGAAATACAGATGTAACTCTTTGAGATGAATTAACAGAACACTAAGCAGTTTCTCAGAAAGCTTCTTTAAAGATTTCATCTGAGGATATTTCCTTTTTCACCATAGCCCTCTATGGGATTCCAAATATCACTTTGCCAATTCCACAAGAACTGTCTTAGCAAAAGGCTTCTTGAGGGGAAAGCTGTAGCTCTGTGAGATGATTTCACAGAACACAAAGAAGTTTCTCAGAAAGCTTCTTTCTCTTTGTTATCGGAGGATATTTCTTTTGGCCCTAAAGTCTTCAAAGGGATCCGAAATATCTGTTCTCAGATTCCACAGAAATAAGGCTAGCAAAGAGATCCATGAAAGACAGATGTAACTCTGTGAGATGAATTAACAGAACACTAAGCAGTTTCTCAGAAAGCTTCTTTCCAGATTTCATCTGAGGATATTTCCTTTTTCAACATAGCCCTCTATGGGCTTCCAAATATCACTTTGCCAATTCCACAAGAACAGTCTTAGCGAAAGGCTTCTTGAGGGGAAAGCTGTAACTCTGTGATATGATTTCACAAAAAACCAGGAAGTTTCTCAGAAAGCTTCTTTCTCTTTGTTATCGGAGGATATTTCCTTTGGCCCTATAGACTTCAAAGGGATTCGAAATATCTGTTCTCAGATTCCACAGAAATAAGGCTAACGAAGGGATCCACGAAAGACAGATGTAACTCTGTGAGTGGAAGTCACAGAACACTAAGCGGTTTCTCAGAAAGCTTCTTTCCAGATTTCATCTGAGGATATTTCCTTTTTCACCATAGCCCTCTAGGGGCTTCCATATATCACTTTGCCAATTCCACAAGAACTGTCTTAGCGAAAGGCTTCCTGAGGGGAAAGCTGTAACTCTGTGAGACGATTTCACAGAACACAAAGAAGTTTCTCAGAAAGCTTCTTTCTCTTTGTTATCGGAGGATATTTCCTTTGGCCCTATAGTCTTCAAAGGGATCCGAAATATCTGTTCTCAGATTCCACAGAAATAAGGCTAGCAAAGAGATCCACGAAATACAGATGTAACTCTGTGAGATGAATTTACAGAACACTAAGCAGTTTCTCAGAAAGCTTCTTTCCAGATTTCATCTGAGGATAATTCCTTTTTCACCATAGCCGTCTATGGGCTTCCAAATATCCCTTGGCCAATTCCAGAAGAACTGTCTTAGCGAAAGGCTTCTTGAGGGGAAAGCTGTAACTCTGTGAGATGATTTCACAGAACAGAAAGAAGTTTCTCAGAAACCTTCTTTCTCTTTGTTGTCTGAGGATATTTCCTTTGGCCCTATAGTGTTCAAAGGGATCCGAAAATCTGTTCTCAGATTCCACAGAAATAAGGCTAGCAAAGAGATCCACGAAATACAGATGTCACTCTGTGAGTGGAAGTCACAGAACACTAAGCAGTTTCTCAGAAAGCTTCTTTCCAGATTTCATCTGAGGATATTTCCTTTTTCACCCTAGCCCTCTATGGGCTTCCAAATATCACTTTGCTAATTCCACAAGAACTGTCTTAGCGAAAGGCTTCTTGAGGGGAAAGCTGTAACTCTGTGAGATGATTACACAGAACACAAAGAAGTTTCTCAGAAAGCTTCTTTCTCTTTGTTATCAGAGGATATTTCCTTTGGACCTATAGTCTTCAAAGTGATCCGAAATATCTGTTCTCAGATTCCACAGAAATAAGGCTAGCAAAGAGATCCACGAAATACAGATGTAACTCTGTGAGATGAATTAACAGAACACTAAGCAGTTTCTCAGAAAGCTTCTTTCCAGATTTCATCTGAGGATATTTCGATTTTCACCATAGCCCTCTATGGGCTTCCAAATATCACTTTTCCAATTCCACAAGAACTGTCTTAGCGAAAGCCTTCTTGAGGGGAAAGCTGTAACTCTGTGAGATGATTTCACAGAACACAAAGAAGTTTCTCAGAAAGCTTCTTTCTCTTTGTTATCGGAGGATATTTCCTTTGGCCCTATAGTCTTCAAAGGGATCGGCAATATCTGTTCTCAGATTCCACAGAAATAAGGCTAGCGAAGGGATCCACGAAAGACAGATGTAACTCTGTGAGTGGAAGTCACAGAACACTAAGCGGTTTCTCAGAAAGCTTCTTTCCAGATTTCATCTGAGGATATTTCCTTTTTCACCATAGGCCTCTAGGGGCTTCCATATATCACTTTGCCAATTCCACAAGAACTGTCTTAGCGAAAGGCTTCTTGAGGGGAAAGCTGTAACTCTGTGAGACGATTTCACAGAACACAAAGAAGTTTCTCAGAAAGCTTCTTTCTCTTTGTTATCGGAGGATATTTCCTATGGCCCTATAGTCTCCAAAGGGATCGGCAATATCTGTTCTCAGATTCCACAGAAATAAGGCTAGCAAAGAGATCCACGAAATACAGATGTAACTCTGTGAGTGGAAGTCACAGAACACTAAGCGGTTTCTCAGAAAGCTTCTTACCAGATTTCATCTGAGGATATTTCCTATTTCACCATAGCCCTTTATGGGCTTCCAAATACCACTTTGCCAATTCCACAAGAACTGTCTTAGCGAAAGGCTTCTTGAGGGGAAAGCTGTAATTCTGTGAGATGATTTCACAGAACACAAAGAAGTTTCTCAGAAAGCTTCTTTCTCTTTGTTATCGGAGGATATTTCCTTTGGCCCTAAAGTCTTCAAAGGGATCCGAAATATCTGTTCTCAGATTCCACAGAAATAAGGCTAGCAAAGAGATACATGAAAGACAGATGTAACTCTGTGAGATGAATTAACAGAACACTAAGGAGTTTCTCAGAAAGCTTCTTTCCAGATTTCATCTGAGGATATTTCCTTTTTCACCATAGCCCTCTATGGGCTTCCAAATATCACTTTGCCAATTCCACAAGAACAGTCTTAGCGAAAGGCTTCTTGAGGGGAAAGCTGTAACTCTGTGATATGATTTCACAAAAAACCAGGAAGTTTCTCAGAAAGCTTCTTTCTCTTTGTTATCGGAGGATATTTCCTTTGGCCCTATAGACTTCAAAGGGATCCGAAATATCTGTTCTCAGATTCCACAGAAATAAGGCTAGCGAAGGGATCCACGAAAGACAGATGTAACTCTGTGAGTGGAAGTCACAGAACACTAAGCGGTTTCTCAGAAAGCTTCTTTCCAGATTTCATCTGAGGATATTTCCTTTTTCACCATAGCCCTCTATGGGCTTCCAAATACCACTTTGCCAATTCCACAAGAACTGTCTTAGCGAAAGGCTTCTTGAGGGGAAAGCTGTAGCTCTGTGAGATGATTTCACAGAACACAAAGAAGTTTCTCAGAAAGCTTCTTTCTCTTTGTTATCGGAGGATATTTCTTTTGGCCCTAAAGTCTTCAAAGGGATCCGAAATATCTGTTCTCAGATTCCACAGAAATAAGGCTAGCAAAGAGATCCATGAAAGACAGATGTAACTCTGTGAGATGAATTAACAGAACACTAAGCAGTTTCTCAGAAAGCTTCTTTCCAGATTTCATCTGAGGATATTTCCTTTTTCAACATAGCCCTCTATGGGCTTCCAAATATCACTTTGCCAATTCCACAAGAACAGTCTTAGCGAAAGGCTTCTTGAGGGGAAAGCTGTAACTCTGTGATATGATTTCACAAAAAACCAGGAAGTTTCTCAGAAAGCTTCTTTCTCTTTGTTATCGGAGGATATTTCCTTTGGCCCTATAGACTTCAAAGGGATTCGAAATATCTGTTCTCAGATTCCACAGAAATAAGGCTAACGAAGGGATCCACGAAAGACAGATGTAACTCTGTGAGTGGAAGTCACAGAACACTAAGCGGTTTCTCAGAAAGCTTCTTTCCAGATTTCATCTGAGGATATTTCCTTTTTCACCATAGCCCTCTAGGGGCTTCCATATATCACTTTGCCAATTCCACAAGAACTGTCTTAGCGAAAGGCTTCCTGAGGGGAAAGCTGTAACTCTGTGAGACGATTTCACAGAACACAAAGAAGTTTCTCAGAAAGCTTCTTTCTCTTTGTTATCGGAGGATATTTCCTTTGGCCCTATAGTCTTCAAAGGGATCCGAAATATCTGTTCTCAGATTCCACAGAAATAAGGCTAGCAAAGAGATCCACGAAATACAGATGTAACTCTGTGAGATGAATTTACAGAACACTAAGCAGTTTCTCAGAAAGCTTCTTTCCAGATTTCATCTGAGGATAATTCCTTTTTCACCATAGCCGTCTATGGGCTTCCAAATATCCCTTGGCCAATTCCACAAGAACTGTCTTAGCGAAAGGCTTCTTGAGGGGAAAGCTGTAACTCTGTGAGATGATTTCACAGAACACAAAGAAGTTTCTCAGAAACCTTCTTTCTCTATGTTGTCTGAGGATATTTCCTTTGGCCCTATAGTGTTCAAAGGGATCCGAAAATCTGTTCTCAGATTCCACAGAAATAAGGCTAGCAAAGAGATCCACGAAATACAGATGTCACTCTGTGAGTGGAAGTCACAGAACACTAAGCAGTTTCTCAGAAAGCTTCTTTCCAGATTTCATCTGAGGATATTTCCTTTTTCACCCTAGCCCTCTATGGGCTTCCAAATATCACTTTGCTAATTCCACAAGAACTGTCTTAGCGAAAGGCTTCTTGAGGGGAAAGCTGTAACTCTGTGAGATGATTACACAGAACACAAAGAAGTTTCTCAGAAAGCTTCTTTCTCTTTGTTATCAGAGGATATTTCCTTTGGACCTATAGTCTTCAAAGTGATCCGAAATATCTGTTCTCAGATTCCACAGAAATAAGGCTAGCAAAGAGATCCACGAAATACAGATGTAACTCTGTGAGATGAATTAACAGAACACTAAGCAGTTTCTCAGAAAGCTTCTTTCCAGATTTCATCTGAGGATATTTCGATTTTCACCATAGCCCTCTATGGGCTTCCAAATATCACTTTTCCAATTCCACAAGAACTGTCTTAGCGAAAGCCTTCTTGAGGGGAAAGCTGTAACTCTGTGAGATGATTTCACAGAACACAAAGAAGTTTCTCAGAAAGCTTCTTTCTCTTTGTTATCGGAGGATATTTCCTTTGGCCCTATAGTCTTCAAAGGGATCGGCAATATCTGTTCTCAGATTCCACAGAAATAAGGCTAGCGAAGGGATCCACGAAAGACAGATGTAACTCTGTGAGTGGAAGTCACAGAACACTAAGCGGTTTCTCAGAAAGCTTCTTTCCAGATTTCATCTGAGGATATTTCCTTTTTCACCATAGGCCTCTAGGGGCTTCCATATATCACTTTGCCAATTCCACAAGAACTGTCTTAGCGAAAGGCTTCTTGAGGGGAAAGCTGTAACTCTGTGAGACGATTTCACAGAACACAAAGAAGTTTCTCAGAAAGCTTCTTTCTCTTTGTTATCGGAGGATATTTCCTATGGCCCTATAGTCTCCAAAGGGATCGGCAATATCTGTTCTCAGATTCCACAGAAATAAGGGTAGCAAAGAGATCCACGAAATACAGATGTAACTCTGTGAGTGGAAGTCACAGAACACTAAGCGGTTTCTCAGAAAGCTTCTTACCAGATTTCATCTGAGGATATTTCCTTTTTCACCATAGCCCTCTATGGGCTTCCAAATACCACTTTGCCAATTCCACAAGAACTGTCTTAGCGAAAGGCTTCTTGAGGGGAAAGCTGTAATTCTGTGAGATGATTTCACAGAACACAAAGAAGTTTCTCAGAAAGCTTCTTTCTCTTTGTTATCGGAGGATATTTCCTTTGGCCCTAAAGTCTTCAAAGGGATCCGAAATATCTGTTCTCAGATTCCACAGAAATAAGGCTAGCAAAGAGATACATGAAAGACAGATGTAACTCTGTGAGATGAATTAACAGAACACTAAGGAGTTTCTCAGAAAGCTTCTTTCCAGATTTCATCTGAGGATATTTCCTTTTTCACCATAGCCCTCTATGGGCTTCCAAATATCACTTTGCCAATTCCACAAGAACAGTCTTAGCGAAAGGCTTCTTGAGGGGAAAGCTGTAACTCTGTGATATGATTTCACAAAAAACCAGGAAGTTTCTCAGAAAGCTTCTTTCTCTTTGTTATCGGAGGATATTTCCTTTGGCCCTATAGACTTCAAAGGGATCCGAAATATCTGTTCTCAGATTCCACAGAAATAAGGCTAGCGAAGGGATCCACGAAAGACAGATGTAACTCTGTGAGTGGAAGTCACAGAACACTAAGCGGTTTCTCAGAAAGCTTCTTTCCAGATTTCATCTGAGGATATTTCCTTTTTCACCATAGCCCTCTAGGGGCTTCCATATATCACTTTGCCAATTCCACAAGAACTGTCTTAGCGAAAGGCTTCTTGAGGGGAAAGCTGTAACTCTGTGAGACGATTTCACAGAACACAAAGAAGTTTCTCAGAAAGCTTCTTTCTCTTTGTTATCGGAGGATATTTCCTTTGGCCCTACAGTCTTCAAAGGGATCCGAAATATCTGTTCTCAGATTCCACAGAAATAAGGCTAGCAAAGAGATCCACGAAATACAGATGTCACTCTGTGAGTGGAAGTCACAGAACACTAAGCAGTTTCTCAGAAAGCTTCTTTCCAGATTTCATCTGAGGATATTTCCTTTTTCACCGTAGCCCTCTATGGGCTTCCAAATATCACTTTGCTAATTCCACAAGAACTGTCTTAGCGAAAGGCTTCTTGAGGGGAAAGCTGTAACTCTGTGAGATGATTACACAGAACACAAAGAAGTTTCTCAGAAAGCTTCTTTCTCTTTGTTATCAGAGGATATTTCCTTTGGACCTATAGTCTTCAAAGGGATCCGAAATATCTGTTCTCAGATTCCACAGAAATAAGGCTAGCAAAGAGATCCACGAAATACAGATGTAACTCTGTGAGATGAATTAACAGAACACTAAGCAGTTTCTCAGAAAGCTTCTTTCCAGATTTCATCTGAGGATATTTCGATTTTCACCATAGCCCTCTATGGGCTTCCAAATATCACTTTGCCAATTCCACAAGAACTGTCTTAGCGAAAGCCTTCTTGAGGGGAAAGCTGTAACTCTGTGAGATGATTTCACAGAACACAAAGAAGTTTCTCAGAAAGCTTCTTTCTCTTTGTTATCGGAGGATATTTCCTTTGGCCCTATAGTCTTCAAAGGGATCGGAAATATCTGTTCTCAGATTCCACAGAAATAAGGCTAGCAAAGAGATCCACGAAATACAGATGTAACTCTGTGAGTGGAAGTCACAGAACACTAAGCGGTTTCTCAGAAAGCTTCTTTCCAGATTTCATCTGAGGATATTTCCTTTTTCACCATAGCCCTCTATGGGCTTCCAAATACCACTTTGCCAATTCCACAAGAACTGTCTTAGCGAAAGGCTTCTTGAGGGGAAAGCTGTAGCTCTGTGAGATGATTTCACAGAACACAAAGAAGTTTCTCAGAAAGCTTCTTTCTCTTTGTTATCGGAGGATATTTCTTTTGGCCCTAAAGTCTTCAAAGGGATCCGAAATATCTGTTCTCAGATTCCACAGAAATAAGGCTAGCAAAGAGATCCATGAAAGACAGATGTAACTCTGTGAGATGAATTAACAGAACACTAAGCAGTTTCTCAGAAAGCTTCTTTCCAGATTTCATCTGAGGATATTTCCTTTTTCACCATAGCCCTCTATGGGTTTCCAAATATCACTTTGCCAATTCCACAAGAACAGTCTTAGCGAAAGGCTTCTTGAGGGGAAAGCTGTAACTCTGTGATATGATTTCACAAAAAACCAGGAAGTTTCTCAGAAAGCTTCTTTCTCTTTGTTATCGGAGGATATTTCCTTTGGCCCTATAGACTTCAAAGGGATTCGAAATATCTGTTCTCAGATTCCACAGAAATAAGGCTAGCGAAGGGATCCACGAAAGACAGATGTAACTCTGTGAGTGGAAGTCACAGAACACTAAGCGGTTTCTCAGAAAGCTTCTTTCCAGATTTCATCTGAGGATATTTCCTTTTTCACCATAGCCCTCTAGGGGCTTCCATATATCACTTTGCCAATTCCACAAGAACTGTCTTAGCGAAAGGCTTCCTGAGGGGAAAGCTGTAACTCTGTGAGACGATTTCACAGAACACAAAGAAGTTTCTCAGAAAGCTTCTTTCTCTTTGTTATCGGAGGATATTTCCTTTGGCCCTATAGTCTTCAAAGGGATCCGAAATATCTGTTCTCAGATTCCACAGAAATAAGGCTAGCAAAGAGATCCACGAAATACAGATGTAACTCTGTGAGATGAATTTACAGAACACTAAGCAGTTTCTCAGAAAGCTTCTTTCCAGATTTCATCTGAGGATAATTCCTTTTTCACCATAGCCGTCTATGGGCTTCCAAATATCCCTTGGCCAATTCCACAAGAACTGTCTTAGCGAAAGGCTTCTTGAGGGGAAAGCTGTAACTCTGTGAGATGATTTCACAGAACACAAAGAAGTTTCTCAGAAACCTTCTTTCTCTTTGTTGTCTGAGGATATTTCCTTTGGCCCTATAGTGTTCAAAGGGATCCGAAAATCTGTTCTCAGATTCCACAGAAATAAGGCTAGCAAAGAGATCCACGAAATACAGATGTCACTCTGTGAGTGGAAGTCACAGAACACTAAGCAGTTTCTCAGAAAGCTTCTTTCCAGATTTCATCTGAGGATATTTCCTTTTTCACCCTAGCCCTCTATGGGCTTCCAAATATCACTTTGCTAATTCCACAAGAACTGTCTTAGCGAAAGGCTTCTTGAGGGGAAAGCTGAAACTCTGTGAGATGATTACACAGAACACAAAGAAGTTTCTCAGAAAGCTTCTTTCTCTTTGTTATCAGAGGGTATTTCCTTTGGACCTATAGTCTTCAAAGTGATCCGAAATATCTGTTCTCAGATTCCACAGAAATAAGGCTAGCAAAGAGATCCACGAAATACAGATGTAACTCTGTGAGATGAATTAACAGAACACTAAGCAGTTTCTCAGAAAGCTTCTTTCCAGATTTCATCTGAGGATATTTCGATTTTCACCATAGCCCTCTATGGGCTTCCAAATATCACTTTTCCAATTCCACAAGAACTGTCTTAGCGAAAGCCTTCTTGAGGGGAAAGCTGTAACTCTGTGAGATGATTTCACAGAACACAAAGAAGTTTCTCAGAAAGCTTCTTTCTCTTTGTTATCGGAGGATATTTCCTTTGGCCCTATAGTCTCCAAAGGGATCGGCAATATCTGTTCTCAGATTCCACAGAAATAAGGCTAGCAAAGAGATCCACGAAATACAGATGTAACTCTGTGAGTGGAAGTCACAGAACACTAAGTGGTTTCTCAGAAAGCTTCTTACCAGATTTCATCTGAGGATATTTCCTTTTTCACCATAGCCCTCTATGGGCTTCCAAATACCACTTTGCCAATTCCACAAGAACTGTCTTAGCGAAAGGCTTCTTGAGGGGAAAGCTGTAATTCTGTGAGATGATTTCACAGAACACAAAGAAGTTTCTCAGAAAGCTTCTTTCTCTTTGTTATCGGAGGATATTTCCTTTGGCCCTAAAGTCTTCAAAGGGATCCGAAATATCTGTTCTCAGATTCCACAGAAATAAGGCTAGCAAAGAGATACATGAAAGACAGATGTAACTCTGTGAGATGATTTCACAGAACACAAAGAAGTTTCTCAGAAACCTTCTTTCTCTTTGTTGTCTGAGGATATTTCCGTTGGCCCTATAGTGTTCAAAGGGATCCGAAAATCTGTTCTCAGATTCCACAGAAATAAGGCTAGCAAAGAGATCCACGAAATACAGATGTCACTCTGTGAGTGGAAGTCACAGAACACTAAGCAGTTTCTCAGAAAGCTTCTTTCCAGATTTCATCTGAGGATATTTCCTTTTTCACCCTAGCCCTCTATGGGCTTCCAAATATCACTTTGCTAATTCCACAAGAACTGTCTTAGCGAAAGGCTTCTTGAGGGGAAAGCTGTAACTCTGTGAGATGATTACACAGAACACAAAGAAGTTTCTCAGAAAGCTTCTTTCTCTTTGTTATCAGAGGATATTTCCTTTGGACCTATAGTCTTCAAAGGGATCCGAAATATCTGTTCTCAGATTCCACAGTAATAAGGCAAGCAAAGAGATCCACGAAATACAGATGTAACTCTGTGAGATGAATTAACAGAACACTAAGCAGTTTCTCAGAAAGCTTCTTTCCAGATTTCATCTGAGGATATTTCGATTTTCACCATACCCCTCTATGGGCTTCCAAATATCACTTTGCCAATTCCACAAGAACTGTCTTAGCGAAAGCCTTCTTGAGGGGAAAGCTGTAACTCTGTGAGATGATTTCACAGAACACAAAGAAGTTTCTCAGAAAGCTTCTTTCTCTTTGTTATCGGAGGATATTTCCTTTGGCCCTATAGTCTTCAAAGGGATCGGAAATATCCGTTCTCAGATTCCACAGAAATAAGGCTAGCAAAGAGATCCACGAAATACAGATGTAACTCTGTGAGTGGAAGTCACAGAACACTAAGCGGTTTCTCAGAAAGCTTCTTTCCAGATTTCATCTGAGGATATTTCCTTTTTCACCATAGCCCTCTATGGGCTTCCAAATACCACTTTGCCAATTCCACAAGAACTGTCTTAGCGAAAGGCTTCTTGAGGGGAAAGCTGTAACTCTGTGAGATGATTTCACAGAACACAAAGAAGTTTCTCAGAAAGCTTCTTTCTCTTTGTTATCGGAGGATATTTCTTTTGGCCCTAAAGTCTTCAAAGGGATCCGAAATATCTGTTCTCAGATTCCACAGAAATAAGGCTAGCAAAGAGATCCATGAAAGACAGATGTAACTCTGTGAGATGAATTAACAGAACACTAAGCAGTTTCTCAGAAAGCTTCTTTCCAGATTTCATCTGAGGATATTTCCTTTTTCACCATAGCCCTCTATGGGTTTCCAAATATCTCTTTGCCAATTCCACAAGAACAGTCTTAGCGAAAGTCTTCTTGAGGGGAAAGCTGTAACTCTGTGATATGATTTCACAAAAAACCAGGAAGTTTCTCAGAAAGCTTCTTTCTCTTTGTTATCGGAGAATATTTCCTTTGGCCCTATAGACTTCAAAGGGATTCGAAATATCTGTTCTCAGATTCCACAGAAATAAGGCTAGCGAAGGGATCCACGAAAGACAGATGTAACTCTGTGAGTGGAAGTCACAGAACACTAAGCGGTTTCTCAGAAAGCTTCTTTCCAGATTTCATCTGAGGATATTTCCTTTTTCACCATAGCCCTCTAGGGGCTTCCATATATCACTTTGCCAATTCCACAAGAACTGTCTTAGCGAAAGGCTTCTTGAGGGGAAAGCTGTAACTCTGTGAGACGATTTCACAGAACACAAAGAAGTTTCTCAGAAAGCTTCTTTCTCTTTGTTATCGGAGGATATTTCCTTTGGCCCTATAGTCTTCAAAGGGATCCGAAATATCTGTTCTCAGATTCCACAGAAATAAGGCTAGCAAAGAGATCCACGAAATACAGATGTAACTCTGTGAGATGAATTTACAGAACACTAAGCAGTTTCTCAGAAAGCTTCTTTCCAGATTTCATCTGAGGATAATTCCTTTTTCACCATAGCCGTCTATGGGCTTCCAAATATCCCTTTGCCAATTCCACAAGAACTGTCTTAGCGAAAGGCTTCTTGAGGGGAAAGCTGTAACTCTGTGAGATGATTTCACAGAACACAAAGAAGTTTCTCAGAAACCTTCTTTCTCTTTGTTGTCTGAGGATATTTCCTTTGGCCCTATAGTGTTCAAAGGGATCCGAAAATCTGTTCTCAGATTCCACAGAAATAAGGCTAGCAAAGAGATCCACGAAATACAGATGTCACTCTGTGAGTGGAAGTCACAGAACACTAAGGAGTTTCTCAGAAAGCTTCTTTCCAGATTTCATCTGAGGATATTTCCTTTTTCACCCTAGCCCTCTATGGGCTTCCAAATATCACTTTGCTAATTCCACAAGAACTGTCTTAGCGAAAGGCTTCTTGAGGGGAAAGCTGTAACTCTGTGAGATGATTACACAGAACACAAAGAAGTTTCTCAGAAAGCTTCTTTCTCTTTGTTATCAGAGGATATTTCCTTTGGACCTATAGTCTTCAAAGGGATCCGAAATATCTGTTCTCAGATTCCACAGAAATAAGGCTAGCAATAGATCCACGAAATACAGATGTAACTCTGTGAGATGAATTAACAGAACACTAAGCAGTTTCTCAGAAAGCTTCTTTCCAGATTTCATCTGAGGATATTTCGATTTTCACCATAGCCCTCTATGGGCTTCCAAATATCACTTTTCCAATTCCACAAGAACTGTCTTAGCGAAAGCCTTCTTGAGGGGAAAGCTGTAACTCTGTGAGATGATTTCACAGAACACAAAGAAGTTTCTCAGAAAGCTTCTTTCTCTTTGTTATCGGAGGATATTTCCTTTGGCCCTATAGTCTTCAAAGGGATCGGCAATATCTGTTCTCAGATTCCACAGAAATAAGGCTAGCGAAGGGATCCCCGAAAGACAGATGTAACTCTGTGAGTGGAAGTCACAGAACACTAAGCGGTTTCTCAGAAAGCTTCTTTCCAGATTTCATCTGAGGATATTTCCTTTTTCACCATAGGCCTCTAGGGGCTTCCATATATCACTTTGCCAATTCCACAAGAACTGTCTTAGCGAAAGGCTTCTTGAGGGGAAAGCTGTAACTCTGTGAGACGATTTCACAGAACACAAAGAAGTTTCTCAGAAAGCTTCTTTCTCTTTGTTATCGGAGGATATTTCCTTTGGCCCTATAGTCTCCAAAGGGATCGGCAATATCTGTTCTCAGATTCCACAGAAATAAGGCTAGCAAAGAGATCCACGAAATACAGATGTAACTCTGTGAGTGGAAGTCACAGAACACTAAGCGGTTTCTCAGAAAGCTTCTTACCAGATTTCATCTGAGGATATTTCCTTTTTCACCATAGCCCTCTATGGGCTTCCAAATACCACTTTGCCAATTCCACAAGAACTGTCTTAGCGAAAGGCTTCTTGAGGGGAAAGCTGTAATTCTGTGAGATGATTTCACAGAACACAAAGAAGTTTCTCAGAAAGCTTCTTTCTCTTTGTTATCGGAGGATATTTCCTTTGGCCCTAAAGTCTTCAAAGGGATCCGAAATATCTGTTCTCAGATTCCACAGAAATAAGGCTAGCAAAGAGATACATGAAAGACAGATGTAACTCTGTGAGATGAATTAACAGAACACTAAGGAGTTTCTCAGAAAGCTTCTTTCCAGATTTCATCTGAGGATATTTCCTTTTTCACCATAGCCCTCTATGGGCTTCCAAATATCACTTTGCCAATTCCACAAGAACAGTCTTAGCGAAAGGCTTCTTGAGGGGAAAGCTGTAACTCTGTGATATGATTTCACAAAAAACCAGGAAGTTTCTCAGAAAGCTTCTTTCTCTTTGTTATCGGAGGATATTTCCTTTGGCCCTATAGACTTCAAAGGGATCCGAAATATCTGTTCTCAGATTCCACAGAAATAAGGCTAGCGAAGGGATCCACGAAAGACAGATTTAACTCTGTGAGTGAAAGTCACAGAACACTAAGCGGTTTCTCAGAAAGCTTCTTTCCAGATTTCATCTGAGGATATTTCCTTTTTCACCATAGCCCTCTAGGGGCTTCCATATATCACTTTGCCAATTCCACAAGAACTGTCTTAGCGAAAGGCTTCTTGAGGGGAAAGCTGTAACTCTGTGAGACGATTTCACAGAACACAAAGAAGTTTCTCAGAAAGCTTCTTTCTCTTTGTTATCGGAGGATATTTCCTTTGGCCCTATAGTCTTCAAAGGGATCCGAAATATCTGTTCTCAGATTCCACAGAAATAAGGCTAGCAAAGAGATCCACGAAATACAGATGTAACTCTGTGAGATGAATTTACAGAACACTAAGCAGTTTCTCAGAAAGCTTCTTTCCAGATTTCATCTGAGGATAATTCCTTTTTCACCATAGCCGTCTATGGGCTTCCAAATATCCCTTTGCCAATTCCACAAGAACTGTCTTAGCGAAAGGCTTCTTGAGTTGAAACCTGTAACTCTGTGAGATGATTTCACAGAACACAAAGAAGTTTCTCAGAAACCTTCTTTCTCTTTGTTGTCTGAGGATATTTCCTTTGGCCCTATAGTGTTCAAAGGGATCCGAAAATCTGTTCTCAGATTCCACAGAAATAAGGCTAGCAAAGAGATCCACGAAATACAGATGTCACTCTGTGAGTGGAAGTCACAGAACACTAAGCAGTTTCTCAGAAAGCTTCTTTCCAGATTTCATCTGAGGATATTTCCTTTTTCACCCTAGCCCTCTATGGGCTTCCAAATATCACTTTGCTAATTCCACAAGAACTGTCTTAGCGAAAGGCTTCTTGAGGGGAAAGCTGTAACTCTGTGAGATGATTACACAGAACACAAAGAAGTTTCTCAGAAAGCTTCTTTCTCTTTGTTATCAGAGGATATTTCCTTTGGACCTATAGTCTTCAAAGGGATCCGAAATATCTGTTCTCAGATTCCACAGAAATAAGGCTAGCAAAGAGATCCACGAAATACAGATGTAACTCTGTGAGATGAATTAACAGAACACTAAGCGGTTTCTCAGAAAGCTTCTTTCCAGATTTCATCTGAGGATATTTCCTTTTTCACCATAGCCCTCTATGGGCTTCCAAATACCACTTTGCCAATTCCACAAGAACTGTCTTAGCGAAAGACTTCTTGAGGGGAAAGCTGTAACTCTGTGAGATGATTTCACAGAACACAAAGAAGTTTCTCAGAAACCTTCTTTCCCTTTGTTGTCGGAGGATATTTCCTTTGGCCGTATAGTCTTCAAAGGGATCCGAAATATCTGTTCTCAGATTCCACAGAAATAAGGCTAGCAAGGAGATCCACGAAATACAGATGTAACTCTGTGTGTGGAAGTTACAGAACACTAAGCGGTTTCTCATAAAGCTTCTTTCCAGATTTCATCTGAGGATATTTCCTTTTTCACAGTAGCCCTCTATGGGCTTCCAAATATCACTTTGCCAATTCCACAAGAACTGTCTTAGCGAAAGACTTCTTGAGGGGAAAGCTGTAACTCTGTGAGATGATTTCACAGAACACAAAGAAGTTTCTCAGAAACCTTCTTTCCCTTTGTTGTCGGAGGATATTTCCTTTGGCCGTATAGTCTTCAAAGGGATCCGAAATATCTGTTCTCAGATTCCACAGAAATAAGGCTAGCAAGGAGATCCACGAAATACAGATGTAACTCTGTGTGTGGAAGTTACAGAACACTAAGCGGTTTCTCATAAAGCTTCTTTCCAGATTTCATCTGAGGATATTTCCTTTTTCACAGTAGCCCTCTATGGGCTTCCAAATATCACTTTGCCAATTCCACAAGAACTGTTTTAGCGAAAGGCTTCTTGAGGGGAAAGCTGTAACTCTGTGAGATGATTTCACAGAATACAAAGAAGTTTCTCAGAAAGCTTCTTTCTCTTTGTTATCGGAGGATATTTCCTTTGGCCCTATATTCTTCAAAGGGATCCGAAATATCTGTTTTCAGATTCCACAGAAATAAGGCTAGCAAAGAGATCCACGAAATACAGATGTAACTCTTTGAGATGAATTAACAGAACACTAAGCAGTTTCTCAGAAAGCTTCTTTAAAGATTTCATCTGAGGATATTTCCTTTTTCACCATAGCCCTCTATGGGCTTCCAAATATCACTTTGCCAATTCCACAAGAACTGTCTTAGCGAAAGGCTTCCTGAGGGGAAAGCTGTAGCTCTGTGACATGATTTCACAGAACACAAAGAAGTTTCTCAGAAAGTTTCTTTCTCTTTTTTATCGGAGGATATTTCCTTTGGCCCTAAGTCTTCATAGGGATCCGAAATATCTGTTCTCAGATTCCACAGAAATAAGGCTAGCAAAGAGATCCATGAAAGACAGATGTAACTCTGTGAGATGAATTAACAGAACACTAAGCAGTTTCTCAGAAAGCTTCTTTCCAGATTTCATCTGAGGATATTTCCTTTTTCACCACAGCCTTCTATGGGCTTCCAAATATCACTTTGCCAATTCCACAAGAACTGTCTTAGCGAAAGGCTTCTTGAGGGGAAAGCTGTAACTCTGTGAGATTATTTCACAGAACACAAAGAAGTTTCTCAGAAAGCTTCTTTCTCTTTGTTATCGGAGGATATTTCCTTTGGCCCTATAGTCTTCAAAGGGATCCGAAATATCTGTTCTCAGATTCCACAGAAATAAGGCTAGCAAAGAGATCCACGAAATACAGATGTAACTCTGTGAGACGAATTTACAGAACACTAAGCAGTTTCTCAGAAAGCTTCTTTCCAGATTTCATCTGAGGATAATTCCTTTTTCACCATAGCCGTCTATGGGCTTCCAAATATCACTTTGCCAATTCCACAAGAACTGTCTTAGCGAAAGGCTTCTTGAGGGGAAAGCTGTAACTCTGTGAGGTGATTTCACAGAACACAAAGAAGTTTCTCAGAAACCTTCTTTCTCTTTGTTGTCTATGGATATTTCCTTTGGCCCTATAGTGTTCAAAGGGATCCGAAAATCTGTTCTCAGATTCCACAGAAATAAGGCGAGCAAAGAGATCCACGAAATACAGCTGTCACTCTGTGAGTGGAAGTCACAGAACACTAAGCAGTTTCTCAGAAAGCTTCTTTCCAGATTTCATCTGAGGATATTTCCTTTTTCACCCTAGCCCTCTATGGGCTTCCAAATATCACTTTGCCAATTCCACAAGAACTGTCATACCGAAAGGCTTCTTGAGGGGAAAGCTGTAACTCTTTGATATGATTTCACAGAACAGAAAGAAGTTTCTCAGAAGGCTTCTTTCTCTTTGTTATCGGAGGACATTTCCTTTGACCCTATAGTCGTCAAAGGGATCCGAAATATGTGTTCTCAGATTCCACAGAAATAAGGCTAGCAAAGAGATCCACGAAATACAGATGTAACTCGGTGAGATGAATTAACAGAACACTAAGCAGTTACTCAGAAAGCTTCTTTCCAGATTTCATCTGAGGATATTTCCTTTTTCACCTTAGCCTTCCATGGGCTTCCAAATATCACTTTGCCAATTCCACAAGAACTGTCTTAGCGAAAGGCTTTGAGGGGAAAGCTGTAACTCTGTGAGATGATTTCACAGAACACAAAGAAGTTTCTCAGAAAGCTTCTTTCTCTTTGTTATCGGAGGATATTTCCTTTGGCCCTATAGTCTTCAAAGGGATCCGAAATATCTGTTCTCAGATTCCACAGAAATATGGCTAGCAAAGAGATCCACGAAATACAGATGTAACTCTGTGAGTGGAAGTCACAGAACACTAAGCGGTTTCTCATAAAGCTTCTTTCCAGATTTCATCTGAGGATATTTCCTTTTTCACCATAGCCGTCTATGGGCTTCCAAATATCCCTTTGCCAATTCCACAAGAACTGTCTTAGCGAAAGGCTTCTTGAGGGGAAAGCTGTAACTCTGTGAGATGATTTCACAGAACACAAAGAAGTTTCTCAGAGAGATTTTTTCTCTTTGTTATCGCAGGATATTTCCTTTGGCCCTATAGTCTTCAAAGGGATCCGAAATATCTGTTCTCAGATTGCACAGAAATAAGGCTAGCAAAGAGATCCACGAAAGACAGATGTAACTCTGTGAGTGGAAATCACAGAACACTAAGCGGTTTCTCAGAAAGCTTCTTTCCAGATTTCATCTGAGGATATTTCCTTTTTCACCATAGCCCTCTAGGGCTTAGAAATATCACTTTGCCAATTCAACAAGAACTGTGTTAGCGAAAGGCTTCTTGAGGGGAAAGCTGTAACTCTGTGAGATGATTTCACAGAACACAGATAAGTTTCTCAGAAAGCTTCTTTCTCTTTTTTATTGGATGGTATTTCCTTTGGCTCTATAGTCTTCAAAGGGATCCGAAATATCTGTTCTCAGATTCCACAGAAATAAGGCTAGCAAAGAGATCCAAGAAAGACAGATGTAACTCTGTGAGATGAATTAGCAGAACACTAAGCAGTTTCTCAGAAAGCTTCTTTCCAGATTTCAACTGAGGATATTTCCTTTTTCACCATAGCCGTCTAAGGGCTTCCAAATATCCCTTTGCCAATTCCACAAGAACTGTCTTAGCGAAAGGCGTCTTGAGGGGAAAGCTGTAACTCTGTGAGATGATTTCACAGAACACAAAGAAGTTTCTCAGAAAGCTTCCTTCTCTTTGTTATCGGAGGATTTTTCCTTTGGCCTTATAGTCTTCAAAGGGAACCGAAATATCTGTTCTCAGATTCCACAGAAATAAGGCTAGCAAAGAGATCCATGAAATGCAGATGTAACTCTGTGAGATGAATAAACAGAACACTAAGCAGTTTCTCAGAAAGCTTCTTTAAACATTTCATCTGAGGATATTTAATTTTTAACCCTAGCCCTCTAAGGGCTTCCAAATATCACTTTGCCAATTCCACAAGAAGTGTCTTAGCGAAACGCTTCTTGAGGGGAAAGCTGTAACTCTGTGAGATGATTTCACAGAACACAAAGAAGTTTCTCAGAAAGCTTCTTTCTCTTTGTTGTCAGAGGACATTTCCTTTGGCCCTATAGTCGTCAAAGGGATCCGAAATATCTGCTCTCAGATTCCACAGAAATAAGGCTAGCAAAGAGATCCACGAAATACAGATATAACTCTGTGAGTGGAAGTCACAGAACACTAAGCGGTTTCTCAGAAAGCTTCTTTCCAGATTTCATCTGAGGATATTTCCTTTTTCACCATAGCCCTCTATGGGCTTCCAAATATCACTTTGCCAATTCCACAAGAATGTCTTAGCGAAAGGCTTCTTGAGGGTAAAGCTGTAACTCTGTGAGATGATTTCACAGAACACAAAGAAGTTTCTCAGAGAGATTCTTTCTCTTTGTTATCGGAGGATATATCCTTTGGCCCTATATTCTTCAAAGGGATCAGAAATATCTGTACTCTGATTCCACAGAAATAAGGCTAGCAAAGAGATCCACGAAAGACAGATGTAACTCTGTGAGTGGAAGTCACAGAACACTAAGCGGTTTCTCAGAAAGCTTCTTTCCAGATTTCATCTGAGGATATTTCCTTTTTCACCATAGCCCTCAATGGGTTTCCAAATATCACTTTGCCAATTCCACAAGAACTCTCCTAGCGAAAGGCTTGTTGAGGGGAAAGCTGTAACTCTGTGAGATGATTTCACAGAACACAAAGAAGTTTCTCAGAAAGCTTCTTTCACTTTGTTATCGGAGGATATTCTTTGGCCCTATAGTCTTCAAAGGGATCCGAAATATCTGTTCTCAGATTCCACAGAAATAAGGCTAGCAAAGAGATCCACGAAATACAGATGTAACACTGTGAGGTGAATTAACAGAACACTCAGCAGTTTCTCAGAAAGCTTCTTTCCAGATTTCATCTGAGAATATTTCCTTTTTCACCATAGCCGTCTATGGGCTTCTAAATATCCCTTTGCCAATTCCACAAGAACTGTCTTAGCGAAAGGCTTCTTGAAGGGAAAGCTGTAACTCTGTGAGATGATTTCACAGAACACAAAGAAGTTTCTCAGAAAACTTCTTTCTCTTTGTTATCGGAGGATATTTCCTTTGGCCCTATAGTCTTCAAAGGGATCCGAAATATCTGTTCTCAGATTCCACAGAAATAAGGCTAGCAAAGAGATCCTCGAAAGACAGATGTAACTCTGTGAGATGAATTAACAGAACACTCAGCAGTTTCTCAGAAAGCTTCTTTCCAGATTTCATCTGAGGATATTTCCTTTATCACCGTAGCCGTCTATGGACTTTCAAATATCTCTTTGCCAATTCCACAAGAACGTCTTAGCGAAAGGCTTCTTGAGGGGAAAGCTGTAACTCTGTGAGATGATTTCACAGAACACAAAGAAGTTTCTCAGAAAGCTTCTTTCTCTTTGTTATCGGAGGATTTTTCCTTTGGCCCCATAGTCTTCAAAGGGATCCGAAATATCTGTTGTCAGATTCCACAGAAATAAGGCTAGCAAAGAGATCCATGAAATACAGATGTAACTCTGTGAGATGAATTAACAGAACACTAAGCAGTTTCTCAGAAAGCTTCTTTAAAGATTTCATCTGAGCATATTTCCTTTTTCACCATAGCCCTCTATGGGCTTCCAAATATCACTTTGCCAATTCCACAAGAACTGTCTTAGCGAAAGACTTCTTGAGGGGAAAGCTGTAACTCTGTGAGATGATTTCACAGAACAGAAAGAAGTTTCTCAGAAAGCTTCTTTCTCTTTGTTATCGGAGGATATTTCCTTTGGCCCTATAGTCTTCAAAGGGATCCGAAATATCTGTTCTCAGATTCCACAGTAATAAGGCTAGCAAAGAGATCCACGAATAAAAGATGTAATTCTGTGAGTGGAAGTCACAGAACACTAAGTGGTTTCTCAGAAAGCTTCTTTTCAGATTTCATCTGAGGATATTTCCTTTTTCACCATAGCCCTCTATGGGCTTCCAAATATCACTTTGCCAATTCCACAAGAACTGTCTTAGCGAAAGGCTCCTTGAAGGGAAAGCTGTAACTCTGTGAGATTATTTCACAGAACACAAAGAAGTTTCTCAGAAAGCTTCTTTCTCTTTGTTGTCGGAGGATATTTCCTTTGGCCCTATAGTCGTCAAAGGGATCCGAAATATCTGCTCTCAGATTCCACAGAAATAAGGCTAGCAAAGAGATCCACGAAATACAGATATAACTCTGTGAGTGGAAGTCACAGAACACTAAGCGGTTTCTCAGAAAGCTTCTTTCCAGATTTCATCTGAGGATATTTCCTTTTTCACCATAGCCCTCTATGGGCTTCCAAATATCACTTTGCCAATTCCACAAGAATGTCTTAGCGAAAGGCTTCTTGAGGGTAAAGCTGTAACTCTGTGAGATGATTTCACAGAACACAAAGAAGTTTCTCAGAGAGATTCTTTCTCTTTGTTATCGGAGGATATATCCTTTGGCCCTATATTCTTCAAAGGGATCAGAAATATCTGTACTCTGATTCCACAGAAATAAGGCTAGCAAAGAGATCCACGAAAGACAGATGTAACTCTGTGAGTGGAAGTCACAGAACACTAAGCGGTTTCTCAGAAAGCTTCTTTCCAGATTTCATCTGAGGATATTTCCTTTTTCACCATAGCCCTCAATGGGTTTCCAAATATCACTTTGCCAATTCCACAAGAACTCTCCTAGCGAAAGGCTTGTTGAGGGGAAAGCTGTAACTCTGTGAGATGATTTCACAGAACACAAAGAAGTTTCTCAGAAAGCTTCTTTCACTTTGTTATCGGAGGATATTCTTTGGCCCTATAGTCTTCAAAGGGATCCGAAATATCTGTTCTCAGATTCCACAGAAATAAGGCTAGCAAAGAGATCCACGAAATACAGATGTAACACTGTGAGGTGAATTAACAGAACACTCAGCAGTTTCTCAGAAAGCTTCTTTCCAGATTTCATCTGAGAATATTTCCTTTTTCACCATAGCCGTCTATGGGCTTCTAAATATCCCTTTGCCAATTCCACAAGAACTGTCTTAGCGAAAGGCTTCTTGAAGGGAAAGCTGTAACTCTGTGAGATGATTTCACAGAACACAAAGAAGTTTCTCAGAAAACTTCTTTCTCTTTGTTATCGGAGGATATTTCCTTTGGCCCTATAGTCTTCAAAGGGATCCGAAATATCTGTTCTCAGATTCCACAGAAATAAGGCTAGCAAAGAGATCCTCGAAAGACAGATGTAACTCTGTGAGATGAATTAACAGAACACTCAGCAGTTTCTCAG
This sequence comes from Macaca fascicularis, assembly GCF_037993035.2. NCBI lineage: Eukaryota > Metazoa > Chordata > Mammalia > Primates > Cercopithecidae > Macaca > Macaca fascicularis. The sequence continues at coordinate 88,701,253 of NC_088379.1, forward strand.
AAAGCTTCTTTCCAGATTTCATCTGAGGATATTTCCTTTATCACCGTAGCCGTCTATGGACTTTCAAATATCTCTTTGCCAATTCCACAAGAACGTCTTAGCGAAAGGCTTCTTGAGGGGAAAGCTGTAACTCTGTGAGATGATTTCACAGAACACAAAGAAGTTTCTCAGAAAGCTTCTTTCTCTTTGTTATCGGAGGATTTTTCCTTTGGCCCCATAGTCTTCAAAGGGATCCGAAATATCTGTTGTCAGATTCCACAGAAATAAGGCTAGCAAAGAGATCCATGAAATACAGATGTAACTCTGTGAGATGAATTAACAGAACACTAAGCAGTTTCTCAGAAAGCTTCTTTAAAGATTTCATCTGAGCATATTTCCTTTTTCACCATAGCCCTCTATGGGCTTCCAAATATCACTTTGCCAATTCCACAAGAACTGTCTTAGCGAAAGACTTCTTGAGGGGAAAGCTGTAACTCTGTGAGATGATTTCACAGAACAGAAAGAAGTTTCTCAGAAAGCTTCTTTCTCTTTGTTATCGGAGGATATTTCCTTTGGCCCTATAGTCTTCAAAGGGATCCGAAATATCTGTTCTCAGATTCCACAGTAATAAGGCTAGCAAAGAGATCCACGAATAAAAGATGTAATTCTGTGAGTGGAAGTCACAGAACACTAAGTGGTTTCTCAGAAAGCTTCTTTTCAGATTTCATCTGAGGATATTTCCTTTTTCACCATAGCCCTCTATGGGCTTCCAAATATCACTTTGCCAATTCCACAAGAACTGTCTTAGCGAAAGGCTCCTTGAAGGGAAAGCTGTAACTCTGTGAGATTATTTCACAGAACACAAAGAAGTTTCTCAGAAAGCTTCTTTCTCTTTGTTGTCGGAGGATATTTCCTTTGGCCCTATAGTCTTCAAAGGGATCCGAAATATCTGTTCTCAGATTCCACAGAAATAAGGCTAGCAAAGAGATCCACGAAATACAGATGTAACTCTGTAAGATGAATTAATAGAACACTAAGCAGTTACTCAGAAAGCTTCTTTCCAGATTTCATCTGAGGATATTTCCTTTTTCACCATAGCCCTCTATGGGCTTCCAAATATCACTTTGCCAATTCCACAAGAACTGTCTTAGCGAAAGGCTTCTTGAGGGGAAAGCTGTAACTCTCTGAGATGATTTTACAAAAAACCAAGAAGTTTCTCAGAAAGCTTCCTTCTCTTTGTTATCAGAGGATTTTTCCTTTGGCCCTATAGTCTTCAAAGGGATCCGAAATATCTGTTCTCAGATTCCACAGAAATAAGGCTAGCAAAGAGATCCACGAAATACAGATGTAACACTGTGAGGTGAATTAACAGAACACTCAGCAGTTTCTCAGAAAGCTTCTTTCCAGATTTCATCTGAGAATATTTCCTTTTTCACCATAGCCGTCTATGGGCTTCCAAATATCCCTTTGCCAATTCCACAAGAACTGTCTTAGCGAAAGGCTTCTTGAAGGGAAAGCTGTAACTCTGTGAGATGATTTCACAGAACACAAAGAAGTTTCTCAGAAAACTTCTTTCTCTTTGTTATCGGAGGATATTTCCTTTGGCCCTATAGTCTTCAAAGGGATCCGAAATATCTGTTCTCAGATTCCACAGAAATAAGGCTAGCAAAGAGATCCACGAAATACAGATGTAACTCTGTAAGATGAATTAACAGAACACTAAGCAGTTACTCAGAAAGCTTCTTTAAAGATTTCATCTGAGGATATTTCCTTTTTCACCATAGCCCTCTATGGGCTTCAAAATATCACTTTGCCAATTCCACAAGAACTGTCTTAGCGAAAGGCTTCTTGAGGGGAAAGCTGTAACTCTGTGAGATGATTTTACAAAAAACCAAGAAGTTTCTCAGAAAGCTTCCTTCTCTTTGTTATCGGAGGATTTTTCCTTTGGCCCTATAGTCTTCAAAGGGATCCGAAATATCTGTTCTCAGATTCCACAGAAATAAGGCTAGCAAAGAGATCCACGAAATACAGATGTAACTCTGTGAGATGAATTTACAGAACACTAAGCAGTTTCTCAGAAAGCTTCTTTAAAGATTTCATCTGAGGATATTTCCTTTTTCACCATAGCCCTCTATGGGCTTCCAAATATCACTTTGCCAATTCCATAAGAAGTGTCTTAGCGAAAGGATTCTTGAGGGGAAAGCTGTTAACTCCGTGAGATGATTTCACAGAACACAAAGAAGTTTCTCAGAAAGCTTCTATCTCTTTGTTATCGGAGGACATTTCCTTTAGCCCTATAGTCTTCAAAGGGATCCGAAATATCTGTTCTCAGATTCCACAGAAATAAGGCTAGCAAAGAGATCCACGAAACACAGAAGTAACTCGGTGAGATGAATTAACAGAACACTAAGCAGTTTCTCAGAAAGCTTCTTTCCAGATTTCATCTGAGGATATTTCCTTTTTCACCATAGCCCTCTATGGGCTTCCAAATATCACTTTGCCAATTCCTCAAGAACTGTCTTAGTGAAAGGCTTCTTGAGGGGAAAGCTGTAACTCTGTGAGTTGATTTCACAGAACACAAAGAAGTTTCTCAGAAAGCTTCTTTCTCTTTGTTATCGGAGGACATTTCCATTGGCCCTATAGTCTTCAAAGGGATCCGAAATATCTGTTCTCACATTCCACAGAAATAAGGCTAGCAAAGAGATCCACGAAAAACAGATGTAACTCGGTGAGATGAATTAACAGAACACTAAGCAGTTTCTCAGAAAGCTTCTTTCCAGATTTCATCTGAGGATATTTCCTTTTTCACCATAGCCCTCTATGGGATTCCAAATATCACTTTGCCAATTCCACAAGAACTGTCTTAGCGAAAGGTTTCTTGAGGGGAAAGCTGTAACTCTGTGAGATGATTTCACAGAACACAAAGAAGTTTCTCAGAAAGCTTCTTTCTCTTTGTTATCGGAGGACATTTCCTTTGGCCCTATAGTCTTCAAAGGGATCCGAAATATCTGTTCTCAGATTCCACATAAATAAGGCTAGCAAAGGGATCCACGAAACACAGAAGTAACTCGGTGAGATGAATTAACAGAACACTAAGCAGTTTCTCAGAAAGCTTCTTTCCAGATTTCATCTGAGGATATTTCCTTTTTCACCATAGCCCTCTATGGGCTTTCATATATCACTTTGCCAATTCCACAATAACTGTCTTAGTGAAAGTCTTCTTGTGAGGAAAGCTGTAACTCTGTGAGATGATTTCACAGAACACAAAGAAGTTTCTCAGGAAGCTTCTTTCTCTTTGTTGTCAGAGGACATTTCCTTTGGCCCTATAGACTTCAAAGGGATCCGAAATATCTGTTCTCAGATTCCACAGAAACAAGGCTAGCAAAGAGATCCACGAAAAACAGATATAACTCGGTGAGATGAATTAACAGAACACTAGCAGTTTCCCAGAAAGCTTCTTTCCAGATTTCATCTGAGGATATTTCCTTTTTCACCATAGCACTCTATGGGCTTCCAAATATCACATTGCCAATTCCACAAGAACTGTCTTAGCGAAAGGCTTCTTCAGGGGAAAGCTGTAACTCTGTGAGATGATTTCACAGAACACAAAGAAGTTTCTCAGAAAGCTTCTTTCTCTTTGTTATCGGAGGACATTTCCTTTGGCCCTATAGTCTTCAAAGGGATCCGAAATATCTGTTCTCCGATTCCATAGAAATAAGGCTAGCAAAGAGATCCACGAAATGCAGATGTAACTCTGTGAGATGAATTAACAGAACACTAAGCAGTTTCTCAGAAAGCTTCTTTCCAGATTTCATCTGAGGATATTTCCTTTTTCACCATAGCCCTCTATGGGCTTCCAAATATCACTTTGCCAATTCCACAAGAACTGTCTTAACGAAAGGCTTCTTGAGGGGAAAGCTGTAACTCTGTGAGATGATTTCACAGAACCCAAAGAAGTTTCGCAGAAAGCTTCTTTCTCTTTGTTATCGGAGGATATTTCCTTTGGCCCTATAGTCTTCAAAGGGATCCGAAATATCTGTTCTCAGATTCCACAGAAATAAGGCTAGCAAAGAGATCCACGAAATTCAGATGTAACTCTGTGAGATGCATTAACAGAACACTAAGCAGTTTCTCAGACAGCTTCTTTCCAGAATTCATCTGAGGATATCTCCTTTTTCACCATAGCCCTATATGGGCTTCCAAATATCACCTTGCCAATTCCACAAGAACTGTTTTAGCGAAAGGCTTCTTGAGGGGAAAGCTATAACTCTGTGAGATGATTTCACAGAACACAAAGAAGTTTCTCAGAAAGCTTCTTTCTCTTTGTTATCGGAGGATTTTTCCTTTGGCCCTATAGTCTTCAAAGGGATCAAAAATATCTGTTCTCAGATTCCACAGAAATAAGGCTAGCAAAGAGATCCACGAAATACAAATGTAACTCTGTGAGATGAATTAACAGAACACTAAGCAGTTTCTCAGAAAGCTTCTTTAAAGATTTCATCTGAGGATATTTCCTTTTTCACCATAGCCCTCTATGGGCTTCCAAATATCACTTTGCCAATTCCACAAGAACTGTCTTAACGAAAGGCTTCTTGAGGGGAAGCTGTAACTCTGTGAGATGATTTCACAGAACACAAAGAAGTTTCTCAGAAAACGTCTTTCTCTTTGTTATTGGAGGATATTTCCTTTGGCCCTATAGTCTTCAAAGGGATCCGAAATATCTGTTCTCAGATTCCACAGAAATAAGGCTAGCGAAGGGATCCACGAAAGACAGATTTAACTCTGTGAGTGAAAGTCACAGAACACTAAGCGGTTTCTCAGAAAGCTTCTTTCCAGATTTCATCTGAGGATATTTCCTTTTTCACCATAGCCCTCTAGGGGCTTCCATATATCACTTTGCCAATTCCACAAGAACTGTCTTAGCGAAAGGCTTCTTGAGGGGAAAGCTGTAACTCTGTGAGACGATTTCACAGAACACAAAGAAGTTTCTCAGAAAGCTTCTTTCTCTTTGTTATCGGAGGATATTTCCTTTGGCCCTATAGTCTTCAAAGGGATCCGAAATATCTGTTCTCAGATTCCACAGAAATAAGGCTAGCAAAGAGATCCACGAAATACAGATGTAACTCTGTGAGATGAATTTACAGAACACTAAGCAGTTTCTCAGAAAGCTTCTTTCCAGATTTCATCTGAGGATAATTCCTTTTTCACCATAGCCGTCTATGGGCTTCCAAATATCCCTTTGCCAATTCCACAAGAACTGTCTTAGCGAAAGGCTTCTTGAGTTGAAACCTGTAACTCTGTGAGATGATTTCACAGAACACAAAGAAGTTTCTCAGAAACCTTCTTTCTCTTTGTTGTCTGAGGATATTTCCTTTGGCCCTATAGTGTTCAAAGGGATCCGAAAATCTGTTCTCAGATTCCACAGAAATAAGGCTAGCAAAGAGATCCACGAAATACAGATGTCACTCTGTGAGTGGAAGTCACAGAACACTAAGCAGTTTCTCAGAAAGCTTCTTTCCAGATTTCATCTGAGGATATTTCCTTTTTCACCCTAGCCCTCTATGGGCTTCCAAATATCACTTTGCTAATTCCACAAGAACTGTCTTAGCGACAGGCTTCTTGAGGGGAAAGCTGTAACTCTGTGAGATGATTTCCCAGAACACAAAGAAGTTTCTCAGAAAGCTTCTTTCTCTTTGTTATCGGAGGATATTTCCTCTGGCCCTATAGTCCTCAAAGGGATCCGAAATATCTGTTCTCAGATTCCACAGAAATAAGGCTAGCAAAGACATCCAGGAAATACAGATGTAACTCTGTGAGAGGAATTAACAGAACACTAAGCAGTTTCTCAGAAAGCTTCTTTCCAGATTTCATCTGAGGATATTTCCTTTTTCACCGTAGCCCTCTATGGGCTTCCAAATATCACTTTGCCAATTCCACAAGAACTGTCTTAGCGAAAGGCTTCTTGAGAGGAAAGCTGTAACTCTGTGAGATGATTTCACAGAACACAAAGAAGTTTCTCAGAAAGCTTCTTTCTCTTTGTTGTCGGAGGATATTTCCTTTGGCCCTATATTCTTCAAAGGGATGCGAAATATCTGTTCTCAGATTCCACAGAAATAAGGCTAGCAAAGAGATCCACGAAATACCGATGTAACTCTGTGAGTGGAAGTCACAGAACACTAAGCGGTTTCTCAGAAAGCTTCTTTTCAGATTTCATCTGAGGATATTTCCTTTTTCACCATAGCCCTCAATGGGCTTCCAAATATCACTTTGCCAATTCCACCAGAACTGTCTTAACGAAAGGCTTCTTGAGGGGAAGCTGTAACTCTGTGAGATGATTTCACAGAAGACAAAGAAGTTTCTCAGAAAACTTCTTTCTCTTTGTTATTGGAGGATATTTCCTTTGGCCCTATAGTCTTCAAAGGGATCCGAAATATCTGTTCTCAGATTCCACAGTAATAAGGCTAGCAAAGAGATCCACGAAATACAGATGTAACTCTGTGAGATGAATTAACAGAACACTAAGCAGTTTCTCAGACAGCTTCTTTCCAGATTTTATCTGAGGATATTTCCTTTTTCACCATAGCCCTCTATGGGCTTCCAAATATCACTTTGCCAATTCCACAAGAACTGTCTTAGTGAAAGGCTTCTTGTGAGGAATGCTGTAACTCTGTGAGATGATTTCACAGAACACAAAGAAGTTTCTCAGAAAGCTTCTTTCTCTTTGTTGTCAGAGGACATTTCCTTTGGCCCTATAGACTTCAAAGGGATCCGAAATATCTGTTCTCAGATTCCACAGAAATAAGGCTAGCAAAGAGATCCACGAAAAACAGATGTGACTCGGTGAGATGAATTAACAGAACACTAAGCAGTTTCTCAGAAAGCTTCTTTCCAGATTTCATCTGAGGATATTTCCTTTTTCACCATAGCACTCTTTGGGCTTCCAAATATCACATTGCCAATTCCACAAGAACTGTCTTAGCGAAAGGCTTCTTGAGGGGAAAGCTGTAAATCTGTGAGATGATTTCACAGAACACAAAGAAGTTTCTCGGAAAGCTTCTTTCTCTTTGTTATCGGAGGACATTTCCTTTGGCCCTATAGTCTTCAAAGGGATCCGAAATATCTGTTCTCAGATTCCACAGAAATAAGGCTAGCAAAGAGATCCACGGAATACAGATGTAACTCGGAAAGATGAATTAACAGAACACTAAGCAGTTTCTCAGAAAGCTTCTTTCCAGATTTCATCTGAGGATATTTCCTTTGTCACCATAGCCCTCTATGGGCTTCCAAATATCACTTTGCCAATTCCACAAGAACTGTCTTAGCGAAAGGCTTCTTGAGGGGAAAGCTGTAACTCTGTGATATGATTTCACAAAAAACCAGGAAGTTTCTCAGAAAGCTTCTTTCTCTTTGTTATCGGAGGATATTTCCTTTGGCCCTATAGACTTCAAAGGGATCCGAAATATCTGTTCTCAGATTCCACAGAAATAAGGCTAGCGAAGGGATCCACGAAAGACAGATTTAACTCTGTGAGTGAAAGTCACAGAACACTAAGCGGTTTCTCAGAAAGCTTCTTTCCAGATTTCATCTGAGGATATTTCCTTTTTCACCATAGCCCTCTAGGGGCTTCCATATATCACTTTGCCAATTCCACAAGAACTGTCTTAGCGAAAGGCTTCTTGAGGGGAAAGCTGTAACTCTGTGAGACGATTTCACAGAACACAAAGAAGTTTCTCAGAAAGCTTCTTTCTCTTTGTTATCGGAGGATATTTCCTTTGGCCCTATAGTCTTCAAAGGGATCCGAAATATCTGTTCTCAGATTCCACAGAAATAAGGCTAGCAAAGAGATCCACGAAATACAGATGTAACTCTGTGAGATGAATTTACAGAACACTAAGCAGTTTCTCAGAAAGCTTCTTTCCAGATTTCATCTGAGGATAATTCCTTTTTCACCATAGCCGTCTATGGGCTTCCAAATATCCCTTTGCCAATTCCACAAGAACTGTCTTAGCGAAAGGCTTCTTGAGTTGAAACCTGTAACTCTGTGAGATGATTTCACAGAACACAAAGAAGTTTCTCAGAAACCTTCTTTCTCTTTGTTGTCTGAGGATATTTCCTTTGGCCCTATAGTGTTCAAAGGGATCCGAAAATCTGTTCTCAGATTCCACAGAAATAAGGCTAGCAAAGAGATCCACGAAATACAGATGTCACTCTGTGAGTGGAAGTCACAGAACACTAAGCAGTTTCTCAGAAAGCTTCTTTCCAGATTTCATCTGAGGATATTTCCTTTTTCACCCTAGCCCTCTATGGGCTTCCAAATATCACTTTGCTAATTCCACAAGAACTGTCTTAGCGAAAGGCTTCTTGAGGGGAAAGCTGTAACTCTGTGAGATGATTACACAGAACACAAAGAAGTTTCTCAGAAAGCTTCTTTCTCTTTGTTTTCAGAGGATATTTCCTTTTGCCCTATAGTCTTCAAAGGGATCCGAAATATCTGTTCTCAGATTCCACAGAAATAAGGCTAGCAAAGAGATCCACGAAATACAGATGTAACTCTGTGAGATGAATTAACAGAACACTAAGCGGTTTCTCAGAAAGCTTCTTTCCAGATTTCATCTGAGGATATTTCCTTTTTCACCATAGCCCTCTATGGGCTTCCAAATACCACTTTGCCAATTCCACAAGAACTGTCTTAGCGAAAGACTTCTTGAGGGGAAAGCTGTAACTCTGTGAGATGATTTCACAGAACACAAAGAAGTTTCTCAAAAACCTTCTTTCCCTTTGTTGTCGGAGGATATTTCCTTTGGCCGTATAGTCTTCAAAGGGATCCGAAATATCTGTTCTCAGATTCCACAGAAATAAGGCTAGCAAGGAGATCCACGAAATACAGATGTAACTCTGTGTGTGGAAGTTACAGAACACTAAGCGGTTTCTCATAAAGCTTCTTTCCAGATTTCATCTGAGGATATTTCCTTTTTCACAGTAGCCCTCTATGGGCTTCCAAATATCACTTTGCCAATTCCACAAGAACTGTTTTAGCGAAAGGCTTCTTGAGGGGAAAGCTGTAACTCTGTGAGATGATTTCACAGAATACAAAGAAGTTTCTCAGAAAGCTTCTTTCTCTTTGTTATCGGAGGATATTTCCTTTGGCCCTATATTCTTCAAAGGGATCCGAAATATCTGTTTTCAGATTCCACAGAAATAAGGCTAGCAAAGAGATCCACGAAATACAGATGTAACTCTTTGAGATGAATTAACAGAACACTAAGCAGTTTCTCAGAAAGCTTCTTTAAAGATTTCATCTGAGGATATTTCCTTTTTCACCATAGCCCTCTATGGGCTTCCAAATATCACTTTGCCAATTCCACAAGAACTGTCTTAGCGAAAGGCTTCCTGAGGGGAAAGCTGTAGCTCTGTGACATGATTTCACAGAACACAAAGAAGTTTCTCAGAAAGTTTCTTTCTCTTTTTTATCGGAGGATATTTCCTTTGGCCCTAAGTCTTCAAAGGGATCCGAAATATCTGTTCTCAGATTCCACAGAAATAAGGCTAGCAAAGAGATCCATGAAAGACAGATGTAACTCTGTGAGATGAATTAACAGAACACTAAGCAGTTTCTCAGAAAGCTTCTTTCCAGATTTCATCTGAGGATATTTCCTTTTTTCACCACAGCCTTCTATGGGCTTCCAAATATCACTTTGCCAATTCCACAAGAACTGTCTTAGCGAAAGGCTTCTTGAGGGGAAAGCTGTAACTCTGTGAGATTATTTCACAGAACACAAAGAAGTTTCTCAGAAAGCTTCTTTCTCTTTGTTATCGGAGGATATTTCCTTTGGCCCTATAGTCTTCAAAGGGATCCGAAATATCTGTTCTCAGATTCCACAGAAATAAGGCTAGCAAAGAGATCCACGAAATACAGATGTAACTCTGTGAGACGAATTTACAGAACACTAAGCAGTTTCTCAGAAAGCTTCTTTCCAGATTTCATCTGAGGATAATTCCTTTTTCACCATAGCCATCTATGGGCTTCAAAATATCACTTTGCCAATTCCACAAGAACTGTCTTAGCGAAAGGCTTCTTGAGGGGAAAGCTGTAACTCTGTGAGGTGATTTCACAGAACACAAAGAAGTTTCTCAGAAAGCTTCTTTCTCTTTGTTGTCTGAGGATATTTCCTTTGGCCCTATAGTGTTCAAAGGGATCCGAAAATCTGTTCTCAGATTCCACAGAAATAAGGCGAGCAAAGAGATCCACGAAATACAGCTGTCACTCTGTGAGTGGAAGTCACAGAACACTAAGCAGTTTCTCAGAAAGCTTCTTTCCAGATTTCATCTGAGGATATTTCCTTTTTCACCCTAGCCCTCTATGGGCTTCCAAATATCACTTTGCCAATTCCACAAGAACTGTCATACCGAAAGGCTTCTTGAGGGGAAAGCTGTAACTCTTTGATATGATTTCACAGAACAAAAAGAAGTTTCTCAGAAGGCTTCTTTCTCTTTGTTATCGGAGGACATTTCCTTTGACCCTATAGTCGTCAAAGGGATCCGAAATATGTGTTCTCAGATTCCACAGAAATAAGGCTAGCAAAGAGATCCACGAAATACAGATGTAACTCGGTGAGATGAATTAACAGAACACTAAGCAGTTACTCAGAAAGCTTCTTTCCAGATTTCATCCGAGGATATTTCCTTTTTCACCTTAGCCTTCCATGGGCTTCCAAATATCACTTTGCCAATTCCACAAGAACTGTCTTAGCGAAAGGCTTTGAGGGGAAAGCTGTAACTCTGTGAGATGATTTCACAGAACACAAAGAAGTTTCTCAGAAAGCTTCTTTCTCTTTGTTATCGGAGGATATTTCCTTTGGCCCTATAGTCATCAAAGGGATCCGAAATATCTGTTCTCAGATTCCACAGAAATATGGCTAGCAAAGAGATCCACGAAATACAGATGTAACTCTGTGAGTGGAAGTCACAGAACACTAAGCGGTTTCTCATAAAGCTTCTTTCCAGATTTCATCTGAGGATATTTCCTTTTTCACCATAGCCGTCTATGGGCTTCCAAATATCCCTTTGCCAATTCCACAAGAACTGTCTTAGCGAAAGGCTTCTTGAGGGGAAAGCTGTAACTCTGTGAGATGATTTCACAGAACACAAAGAAGTTTCTCAGAGAGATTTTTTCTCTTTGTTATCGCAGGATATTTCCTTTGGCCCTATAGTCTTCAAAGGGATCCGAAATATCTGTTCTCAGATTGCACAGAAATAAGGCTAGCAAAGAGATCCACGAAAGACAGATGTAACTCTGTGAGTGGAAATCACAGAACACTAAGCGGTTTCTCAGAAAGCTTCTTTCCAGATTTCATCTGAGGATATTTCCTTTTTCACCATAGCCCTCTAGGGCTTAGAAATATCACTTTGCCAATTCAACAAGAACTGTGTTAGCGAAAGGCTTCTTGAGGGGAAAGCTGTAACTCTGTGAGATGATTTCACAGAACACAGATAAGTTTCTCAGAAAGCTTCTTTCTCTTTTTTATTGGATGGTATTTCCTTTGGCTCTATAGTCTTCAAAGGGATCCGAAATATCTGTTCTCAGATTCCACAGAAATAAGGCTAGCAAAGAGATCCAAGAAAGACAGATGTAACTCTGTGAGATGAATTAGCAGAACACTAAGCAGTTTCTCAGAAAGCTTCTTTCCAGATTTCAACTGAGGATATTTCCTTTTTCACCATAGCCGTCTATGGGCTTCCAAATATCCCTTTGCCAATTCCACAAGAACTGTCTTAGCGAAAGGCTTCTTGAGGGGAAAGCTGTAACTCTGTGAGATGATTTCACAGAACACAAAGAAGTTTCTCAGAAAGCTTCCTTCTCTTTGTTATCGGAGGATTTTTCCTTTGGCCTTATAGTCTTCAAAGGGAACCGAAATATCTGTTCTCAGATTCCACAGAAATAAGGCTAGCAAAGAGATCCATGAAATGCAGATGTAACTCTGTGAGATGAATAAACAGAACACTAAGCAGTTTCTCAGAAAGCTTCTTTAAACATTTCATCTGAGGATATTTAATTTTTAACCCTAGCCCTCTAAGGGCTTCGAAATATCACTTTGCCAATTCCACAAGAAGTGTCTTAGCGAAACGCTTCTTGAGGGGAAAGCTGTAACTCTGTGAGATGATTTCACAGAACACAAAGAAGTTTCTCAGAAAGCTTCTTTCTCTTTGTTGTCAGAGGACATTTCCTTTGGCCCTATAGTCGTCAAAGGGATCCGAAATATCTGCTCTCAGATTCCACAGAAATAAGGCTAGCAAAGAGATCCACGAAATACAGATATAACTCTGTGAGTGGAAGTCACAGAACACTAAGCGGTTTCTCAGAAAGCTTCTTTCCAGATTTCATCTGAGGATATTTCCTTTTTCACCATAGCCCTCTATGGGCTTCCAAATATCACTTTGCCAATTCCACAAGAATGTCTTAGCGAAAGGCTTCTTGAGGGTAAAGCTGTAACTCTGTGAGATGATTTCACAGAACACAAAGAATTTTCTCAGAGAGATTCTTTCTCTTTGTTATCGGAGGATATATCCTTTGGCCCTATATTCTTCAAAGGGATCAGAAATATCTGTACTCTGATTCCACAGAAATAAGGCTAGCAAAGAGATCCACGAAAGACAGATGTAACTCTGTGAGTGGAAGTCACAGAACACTAAGCGGTTTCTCAGAAGGCTTCTTTCCAGATTTCATCTGAGGATATTTCCTTTTTCACCATAGCCCTCAATGGGTTTCCAAATATCACTTTGCCAATTCCACAAGAACTCTCCTAGCGAAAGGCTTCTTGAGGGGAAAGCTGTAACTCTGTGAGATGATTTCACAGAACACAAAGAAGTTTCTCAGAAAGCTTCTTTCACTTTGTTATCGGAGGATATTTCCTTTGGCCCTATAGTCTTCAAAGGGATCCGAAATATCTGTTCTCAGATTCCACAGAAATAAGGCTAGCAAAGAGATCCACGAAATACAGATGTAACACTGTGAGGTGAATTAACAGAACACTCAGCAGTTTCTCAGAAAGCTTCTTTCCAGATTTCATCTGAGAATATTTCCTTTTTCACCATAGCCGTCTATGGGCTTCCAAATATCCCTTTGCCAATTCCACAAGAACTGTCTTAGCGAAAGGCTTCTTGAAGGGAAAGCTGTAACTCTGTGAGATGATTTCACAGAACACAAAGAAGTTTCTCAGAAAACTTCTTTCTCTTTGTTATCGGAGGATATTTCCTTTGGCCCTATAGTCTTCAAAGGGATCCGAAATATCTGTTCTCAGATTCCACAGAAATAAGGCTAGCAAAGAGATCCTCGAAAGACAGATGTAACTCTGTGAGATGAATTAACAGAACACTCAGCAGTTTCTCAGAAAGCTTCTTTCCAGATTTCATCTGAGGATATTTCCTTTATCACCGTAGCCGTCTATGGACTTCCAAATATCTCTTTGCCAATTCCAAAAGAACGTCTTAGCGAAACGCTTCTTGAGGGGAAAGCTGTAACTCTGTGAGATGATTTCACAGAACACAAAGAAGTTTCTCAGAAAGCTTCTTTCTCTTTGTTATCGGAGGATTTTTCCTTTGGCCCCATAGTCTTCAAAGGGATCCGAAATATCTGTTCTCAGATTCCACAGAAATAAGGCTAGCAAAGAGATCCATGAAATACAGATGTAACTCTGTGAGATGAATTAACAGAACACTAAGCAGTTTCTCAGAAAGCTTCTTTAAAGATTTCATCTGAGGATATTTCCTTTTTCACCATAGCCCTCTATGGGCTTCCAAATATCACTTTGCCAATTCCACAAGAACTGTCTTAGCGAAAGGCTTCTTGAGGGGAAAGCTGTAACTCTCTGAGATGATTTCACAGAACAGAAAGAAGTTTCTCAGAAAGCTTCTTTCTCTTTGTTATCGGAGGATATTTCCTTTGGCCCTATAGTCTTCAAAGGGATCCGAAATATCTGTTCTCAGATTCCACAGTAATAAGGCTAGCAAAGAGATCCACGAATAAAAGATGTAATTCTGTGAGTGGAAGTCACAGAACACTAAGTGGTTTCTCAGAAAGCTTCTTTTCAGATTTCATCTGAGGATATTTCCTTTTTCACCATAGCCCTCTATGGGCTTCCAAATATCACTTTGCCAATTCCACAAGAACTGTCTTAGCGAAAGGCTCCTTGAAGGGAAAGCTGTAACTCTGTGAGATTATTTCACAGAACACAAAGAAGTTTCTCAGAAAGCTTCTTTCTCTTTGTTGTCGGAGGATATTTCCTTTGGCCCTATAGTCTTCAAAGGGATCCGAAATATCTGTTCTCAGATTCCACAGAAATAAGGCTAGCAAAGAGATCCACGAAATACAGATGTAACTCTGTAAGATGAATTAATAGAACACTAAGCAGTTACTCAGAAAGCTTCTTTCCAGATTTCATCTGAGGATATTTCCTTTTTCACCATAGCCCTTTATGGGCTTCCAAATATCACTTTGCCAATTCCACAAGAACTGTCTTAGCGAAAGGCTTCTTGAGGGGAAAGCTGTAACTCTCTGAGATGATTTTACAAAAAACCAAGAAGTTTCTCAGAAAGCTTCCTTCTCTTTGATATCAGAGGATTTTTCCTTTGGCCCTATAGTCTTCAAAGGGATCCGAAATATCTGTTCTCAGATTCCACAGAAATAAGGCTAGCAAAGAGATCCACGAAATACAGATGTAACACTGTGAGGTGAATTAACAGAACACTCAGCAGTTTCTCAGAAAGCTTCTTTCCAGATTTCATCTGAGAATATTTCCTTTTTCACCATAGCCGTCTATGGGCTTCCAAATATCCCTTTGCCAATTCCACAAGAACTGTCTTAGCGAAAGGCTTCTTGAAGGGAAAGCTGTAACTCTGTGAGATGATTTCACAGAACACAAAGAAGTTTCTCAGAAAACTTCTTTCTCTTTGTTATCGGAGGATATTTCCTTTGGCCCTATAGTCTTCAAAGGGATCCGAAATATCTGTTCTCAGATTCCACAGAAATAAGGCTAGCAAAGAGATCCACGAAATACAGATGTAACTCTGTAAGATGAATTAACAGAACACTAAGCAGTTACTCAGAAAGATTCTTTAAAGATTTCATCTGAGGATATTTCCTTTTTCACCATAGCCCTCTATGGGCTTCAAAATATCACTTTGCCAATTCCACAAGAACTGTCTTAGCGAAAGGCTTCTTGAGGGGAAAGCTGTAACTCTGTGAGATGATTTTACAAAAAACCAAGAAGTTTCTCAGAAAGCTTCCTTCTCTTTGTTATCGGAGGATTTTTCCTTTGGCCCTATAGTCTTCAAAGGGATCCGAAATATCTGTTCTCAGATTCCACAGAAATAAGGCTAGCAAAGAGATCCACGAAATACAGATGTAACTCTGTGAGATGAATTTACAGAACACTAAGCAGTTTCTCAGAAAGCTTCTTTAAAGATTTCATCTGAGGATATTTCCTTTTTCACCATAGCCCTCTATGGGCTTACAAATATCACTTTGCCAATTCCATAAGAAGTGTCTTAGCGAAAGGATTCTTGAGGGGAAAGCTGTTAACTCCGTGAGATGATTTCACAGAACACAAAGAAGTTTCTCAGAAAGCTTCTATCTCTTTGTTATCGGAGGACATTTCCTTTAGCCCTATAGTCTTCAAAGGGATCCGAAATATCTGTTCTCAGATTCCACAGAAATAAGGCTAGCAAAGAGATCCACGAAACACAGAAGTAACTCGGTGAGATGAATTAACAGAACACTAAGCAGTTTCTCAGAAAGCTTCTTTCCAGATTTCATCTGAGGATATTTCCTTTTTCACCATAGCCCTCTATGGGCTTCCAAATATCACTTTGCCAATTCCTCAAGAACTGTCTTAGTGAAAGGCTTCTTGAGGGGAAAGCTGTAACTCTGTGAGTTGATTTCACAGAACACAAAGAAGTTTCTCAGAAAGCTTCTTTCTCTTTGTTATCGGAGGACATTTCCATTGGCCCTATAGTCTTCAAAGGGATCCGAAATATCTGTTCTCACATTCCACAGAAATAAGGCTAGCAAAGAGATCCACGAAAAACAGATGTAACTCGGTGAGATGAATTAACAGAACACTAAGCAGTTTCTCAGAAAGCTTCTTTCCAGATTTCATCTGAGGATATTTCCTTTTTCACCAAAGCCCTCTATGGGATTCCAAATATCACTTTGCCAATTCCACAAGAACTGTCTTAGCGAAAGGTTTCTTGAGGGGAAAGCTGTAACTCTGTGAGATGATTTCACAGAACACAAAGAAGTTTCTCAGAAAGCTTCTTTCTCTTTGTTATCGGAGGACATTTCCTTTGGCCCTATAGTCTTCAAAGGGATCCGAAATATCTGTTCTCAGATTCCACATAAATAAGGCTAGCAAAGGGATCCACGAAACACAGAAGTAACTCGGTGAGATGAATTAACAGAACACTAAGCAGTTTCTCAGAAAGCTTCTTTCCAGATTTCATCTGAGGATATTTCCTTTTTCACCATAGCCCTCTATGGGCTTTCATATATCACTTTGCCAATTCCACAATACCTGTCTTAGTGAAAGTCTTCTTGTGAGGAAAGCTGTAACTCTGTGAGATGATTTCACAGAACACAAAGAAGTTTCTCAGGAAGCTTCTTTCTCTTTGTTGTCAGAGGACATTTCCTTTGGCCCTATAGACTTCAAAGGGATCCGAAATATCTGTTCTCAGATTCCACAGAAACAAGGCTAGCAAAGAGATCCACGAAAAACAGATATAACTCGGTGAGATGAATTAACAGAACACTAGCAGTTTCCCAGAAAGCTTCTTTCCAGATTTCATCTGAGGATATTTCCTTTGTCACCATAGACCTCTATGGGCTTCCAAATATCACTTTGCCAATTCCACAAGAACTGTCTTAGCGAAAGGCTTCTTGAGGGGAAAGCTGTAACTCTGTGAGATGATTTCACAGAACACAAAGAAGTTTCTCAGAAAGCTTCTTTCTCTTTGTTATCGGAGGATATTTCCTTTGGCCCTATAGTCTTCAAAGGGATCCGAATTATCTGTTCTCAGATTCCACAGAAATAAGGCTAGCAAAGACATCCACGAAATACAGATGTAACTCTGTGAGAGGAATTAACAGAACACTAAGCAGTTTCTCTGAAAGCTTCTTTCCGGATTTCATCTGAGGATATTTCCTTTTTCACCATAGCCCTCTATGGGCTTCCAAATATCACTTTGCCAATTCCACAAGAACTGTCTTAGCGAAAGGCTTCTTGAGGGGAAAGCTGTAACTCTGTGAGATGATTTTACAAAAAAACAAGAAGTTTCTCAGAAAGCTTCCTTCTCTTTGTTATCGGAGGATTTTTCCTTTGGCCCTATAGTCTTCAAAGGGATCCGAAATATCTGTTCTCAGATTCCACAGAAATAAGGCTAGCAAAGAGATCCACGAAATACAGATGTAACTCTGTGAGATGAATTTACAGAACACTAAGCAGTTTCTCAGAAAGCTTCTTTAAAGATTTCATCTGAGGATATTTCCTTTTTCACCATAGCCCTCTATGGGCTTCCAAATATCACTTTGCCAATTCCATAAGAAGTGTCTTAGCGAAAGGCTTCTTGAGGGGAAAGCTGTTAACTCCGTGAGATGATTTCACAGAACACAAAGAAGTTTCTCAGAAAGCTTCTTTCTCTTTGTTATCGGAGGACATTTCCTTTGGCCCTATAGTCTTCAAAGGGATCCGAAATATCTGTTCTCAGATTCCACAGAAATAAGGCTAGCAAAGGGATCCACGAAACACAGAAGTAACTCGGTGAGATGAATTAACAGAACACTAAGAAGTTTCTCAGAAAGCTTCTTTCCAGATTTCATCTGAGGATATTTCCTTTTTCACCATAGCCCTCTATGGGCTTCCAAATATCACTTTGCCAATTCCACAAGAACTGTCTTAGTGAAAGGCTTCTTGTGAGGAAAGCTGTAACTCTGTGAGATGATTTCACAGAACACAAAGAAGTTTCTCAGAAAGCCTCTTTCTCTTTGTTATCGGAGGATATTTCCTCTGGCCCTATAGTCCTCAAAGGGATCCGAAATATCTGTTCTCAGATTCCACAGAAATAAGGCTAGCAAAGACATCCAGGAAATACAGATGTAACTCTGTGAGAGGAATTAACAGAACACTAAGCCGTTTCTCAGAAAGCTTCTTTCCAGATTTCATCTGAGGATATTTCCTTTTTCACCGTAGCCCTCTATGGGCTTCCAAATATCACTTTGCCAATTCCACAAGAACTGTCTTAGCGAAAGGCTTCTTGAGGGGAAAGCTGTAACTCTGTGAGATGATTTCACAGAACACAAAGAAGTTTCTCAGAAAGCTTCTTTCTTTTTGTTGTCGGAGGATATTTCCTTTGGCCCTATATTCTTCAAAGGGATGCGAAATATCTGTTCTCAGATTCCACAGAAATAAGGCTAGCAAAGAGATCCACGAAATACCGATGTAACTCTGTGAGTGGAAGTCACAGAACACTAAGCGGTTTCTCAGAAAGCTTCTTTTCAGATTTCAACTGAGGATATTTCCTTTTTCACCATAGCCCTCTATGGGCTTCCAAATATCACCTTGCCAATTCCACAAGAACCGTCTTAGCGAAAGGCTTCTTGAGGGGAAAGCTGTAACCCTGTGAGATGATTTCACAGAACACAAAGAAGTTTCTCAGAAAGCTTCTTTCTCTTTGTTGTCGGAGGATATTTCCTTTGGCCCTATAGTCTTCAAAGTTATGCGAAATACTTGTTCTCAGATTCCACAGAAATAAGGCTAGCAAATAGATCCAGGAAAGACAGATGTAACTCTGTGAGTGGAAGTCACAGAACACTAAGCAGTTTTTCAGAAAGCTTCTCTCCAGATTTCATCTGAGGATATTTCTTTTTTCACCATAGCCCTCTAGGGCTTAGAAATATCACTTTGCCAATTCCACAAGAACTGTGTTAGCGAAAGGCTTCTTGAGGGAAAAGGTGTAACTCTGTGAGATGATTTCACAGAACACAAAGAAGTTTCTCAGAAAGCTTCTTTCTCTTTTTTATCGGAGGGTATTTCCTTTGGCCCTATAGTCTTCAAAGGGATCCGAAATATCTGTTCTCAGATTCCATAGAAATAAGGCTAGCAAAGAGATCCACGAAAAACAGATGTAACTCGGTGAGATGAATTAACAGAACACTAAGCAGTTTCTCAGAAAGCTTCTTTCCAGATTTCATCTGAGGATATTTCCTTTTTCTCCATAGCCCTCTATGGGCTTCCAAATATCACTTTGCCAATTCCACAAGAACTGTCTTAGCGAAAGGCTTCTTGAGGGGAAAGCTGTAACTCTGTGAGATGATTTCACAGAACACAAAGAAGTTTCTCAGAAAGTTTCTTTCTCTTTGTTATCGGAGGACATTTCCTTTGGCCCTATATTTTTTAAAGGGATCCAAAATATCTGTTCTCAGATTCCACAGAAATAAGGCTAGCAAAGAGATCCACGAAATACAGATGTAATTCTGTGAGTGAAAGTCACAGAACACTAAGCTGTTTCTCAGAAAGCTTCTTTCCAGATTTCATCTGAGGATATTTCCTTTTTCACCATAGCCCTCTATGGCCTTCCAAATATCACTTTGCCAATTCCACAAGAACTGTCTTAGCGAAAGGCTTCTTGAGGGGAAAGCTGTAACTCTGTGAAATGATTTCACAGAACCCAAAGAAGTTTCGCAGAAAGCTTCTTTCTCTTTGTTATCGGAGGATATTTCCTTTGGCCCTATAGTCTTCAAAGGGATCTGAAATATCTGTCTCTGATTCCACAGAAATAAAGCTAGGAAAGATATCCACGAAATACAGATGTAACTCTGTGAGATCAATTAAGAGAACACTAAGCAGTTTCTCAGACAGCTTCTTTCCAGATTTCATCTGAGGATATCTCCTTTTTCACCATAGCCCTTTATGGGCTTCCAAATATCACCTTGCCAATTCCACAAGAACTGTCTTAGCGAAAGGCTTCTTGAGGGGAAAGCTATAACTCTGTGAGATGATTTCACAGAACATAAAGAAGTTTCTCAGAAAGCTTCTTTCTCTATGTTATCGGAGGATTTTTCCTTTGGCCCTATAGTCTTCAAAGGGATCAGAAATATCTGTTCTCAGATTCCACAGAAATAAGGCTAGCAAAGAGATCCACGAAATACAAATGTAACTCTGTGAGATGAATTAACAGAACACTAAGCAGTTTCTCAGAAAGCTTCTTTAAAGATTTCATCTGAGGATATTTCCTTTTTCACCATATCCCTCTATGGGCTTCCAAATATCACTTTGCCAATTCCACAAGAACTGTCTTAGCGAAAGGCTTCTTGAGGGGAAGCTGTAACTCTGTGAGATGATTTCACAGAACACAAAGAAGTTTCTCAGAAAACTTCTTTCTCTTTGTTATTGGAGGATATTTCCTTTGGCCCTATAGTCTTCAAAGGGATCCGAAATATCTGTTCTCAGATTCCACAGTAATAAGACTAGCAAAGAGATCCACGAAATACAGATGTAACTCTGTGAGATGAATTAACAGAACACTAAGCAGTTTCTCAGACAGCTTCTTTCCAGATTTCATCTGAGGATATTTCCTTTTTCACCATAGCCCTCTAGGGGCTTGCAAATATCACTTTGCCAATTCCACAAGAACTGTCTTAGCGAAAGGCTTCTTGAGGGGAAAGCTGTAACTCTTTGAGATGATTTCACAGAACACAAAGAAGTTTCTCAGAAAGCTTCCTTCTCTTTGTTATCGTAGGACATTTCCTTTGGCCCTATAGTCTTCAAAGGGATCCGAAATATCTGTTCTCAGATTCCACAGAAATAAGGCTAGCAAAGAGATCCACGAAATACAGATGTAATTCTGTGAGTGGAAGTCACAGAACACTAAGCGGTTTCTCAGAAAGCTTCTTTCCAGATTTCATCTGAGGATATTTCGTTTTTCACCAAAGCCCTCTATGGCCTTCCAAATATCACTTTGCCAATTCCACAAGTACTGTCTTAGCGAAAGGCTTCTTGAGGGGAAAGCTGTAACTCTGTGAGATGATTTCACAGAAAACAAAGACGTTTCTCAGAAAGCTTCTTTCTCTTTGTTATCGGAGGATATTTCCTTTGGCCCTATAGTCTTCAAAGGGATCTGAAATATCTGTCTCAGATTCCACAGAAATAAGGCTAGCAAAGAGATCCACGAAATACAGATGTAACTCTGTGAGATGAATTAACGGAACACTAAGCAGTTTCTCAGACAGCTTCTTTCCAGATTTCATCTGAGGATATCTCCTTTTTCACCATAGCCCTCTATGGGCTTCCAAATATCACTTTGCCAATTCCACAAGAACTCCCTTAGCGAAAGGCTTCTTGAGGGGAAAGCTGTAACTCTGTGAGATGATTTCACAGAATACAAAGAAGTTTCTCAGAAAGCTTCCTTCTCTTTGTTGTCGGAGGATATTTCCTTTGGTCCTATAGTCATCAAAGGGATCCGAAATATCTGTTCTCAGATTCCACAGAAATAAGGCTAGCAAAGAGATCCACGAAATACAGATGTCACTCTGTGAGTGGAAGTCACAGAACACTAAGCGATTTCTCAGAAAGCTTCTTTCTCTTTGTTATCGGAGGATATTTCCTTTGGCCCTATAGTCTTCAAAGGGATCCGAAATATCTGTTCTCAGATTCCACAGTAATAAGGCTAGCAAAGAGATCCACGAAATACAGATGTAACTCTGTGAGATGAATTAACAGAACACTAAGCAGTTTCTCAGACAGCTTCTTTCCAGATTTCATCTGAGGATATTTCCTTTTTCACCATAGCCCTCTAGGGGCTTGCAAATATCACTTTGCCAATTCCACAAGAACTGTCTTAGCGAAAGGCTTCTTGAGGGGAAAGCTGTAACTCTGTGAGATGATTTCACAGAACACAAAGAAGTTTCTCAGAAAGCTTCTTTCTCTTTGTTGTCGGAGGATATTTCCTTTGGCCCTATAGTCTTCATAGGGATCCGAAATATCTGTTCTCAGATTCCACAGAAATAAGGCTAGCAAAGAGATCCACGAAATACAGATGTAACTGTGGGAGTGGAAGTCACAGACCACTAAGCGTTTTCTCAGAAAGCTTCTTTCCAGATTTCATCTGAGGATATTTCCTTTTTCACCATAGCCCTCTATGGGCTTCCAAATATCACTTTGATAACTCCCCAAGAACTGTCTTAGCGAAAGGCTTCTTGAGGGGAAAGCTGTAAGTCTGTGAGATGATTTCACAGAACACAAAGATGTTTCTCAGAAAGCTTCTTTCTCTTTGTTATCGGAGGATATTTCCTTTGGCCCTATAGTCTCCAAGGGATCCGAAATATCTGTTCTCAGATTCCACAGAAATAAGGCTAGCATAGAGATCCACGAAATACAGATGTAACACTGTGAGATGAATTAACAGAACACTAAGCAGTTTCTAAGAAAGCTTCTCTCCAGATTTCATCTGAGGATATTTCCTTTTTCACCATAGCCCTCTAGGGATTAGAAATATCACTTTGCCAATTCCACAAGAACTGTGTTAGTGAAAGGCTTCTTGAGGGGAAAGCTGTAACTCTGTGAGATGATTTCACAGAACACAAAGAAGTTTCTCAGAAAGCTTCTTTCTCTTTGTTGTCGGAGGATATTTCCTTTGGCCCTATAGTCTTCAAAGGGATCCGAAATATCTGTTCTCAGATTCCACAGAAATAAGGCTAGCAAAGAGATCCACGAAATACAGATGTAACTCTGTGAGTGGAAGTCACAGAACACTAAGGGGTTTCTCAGAAAGCTTCTTTCCAGATTTCATCTGAGGATATTTCCTTTTTCACCAAAGCCCTCTATGGGCTTCCAAATATCTCTTTGCCAATTCCACAAGAAGTGTCTTAGCGAAAGGCTTCTTGAGGGGAAAGCTGTAACTCTGTGAGATGATTTCACAGAACACAAAGAAGTTTCTCAGAAAGCTTCTTTCTCTTTGTTTTCGGACGACATTTCCTTTGGCCCTATAGACTTCAAAGGGATCCGAAATATCTGTTCTCAGATTCCACAGAAATAAGGCTAGCAAAGAGATCCACGAAATACAGATGTAATTCTGTGAGTGGAAGTCACAGAACACTAAGCGGTTTCTCAGAAAGCTTCTTTCCAGATTTCATCTGAGGATATTTCGTTTTTCACCAAAGCCCTCCATGGCCTTCCAAATATCACTTTGCCAATTCCACAAGTACTGTCTTAGCGAAAGGCTTCTTGAGGGGAAAGCTGTAACTCTGTGAGATGATTTCACAGAAAACAAAGACGTTTCTCAGAAAGCTTCTTTCTCTTTGTTATCGGAGGATAATTCCTTTGGCCCTATAGTCTTCAAAGAGATCTGAAATATCTGTCTCAGATTCCACAGAAATAAGGCTAGCAAAGAGATCCACGAAATACAGATGTAACTCTGTGAGATGAATTAACGGAACACTAAGCAGTTTCTCAGACAGTTTCTTTCCAGATTTCATCTGAGGATATCTCCTTTTTCACCATAGCCCTCTATGGGCTTCCAAATATCACTTTCCCAATTCCACAAGAACTGCCTTAGCGAAAGGCTTCTTGACGGGAAAGCTGTAACTCTGTGAGATGATTTCACAGAATACAAAGAAGTTTCTCAGAAATCTTCCTTCTCTTTGTTGTCGGAGGATATTTCCTTTGGTCCTATAGTCATCAAAGGGATCCGAAATATCTGTTCTCAGATTCCACAGAAATAAGGCTAGCAAAGAGATCCACGAAATACAGATGTCACTCTGTGAGTGGAAGTCACAGAACACTAAGCGATTTCTCAGAAAGCTTCTTTCCAGATTTCATCTGAGGATATTTCCTTTTTCACCAAAGCCCTCTATGGGCTTCCAAATATCACTTTGCCAATTCCACAAGAACTGTCTTAGCGAAAGGATTCTTGAGGGGAAAGCTGTAACTCTGTGAGATGATTTCACAGAACACAAAGAAGTTTCTCAGAAAGCTTTTTTCTCTTTGTTATTGGAGGATATTTCCTTTGGCCCTATAGTCTTCAAAGTGATCCGAAATATCTTTTCTCAGATTCCACAGAAATAAGGCTAGCAAAGAGATCCACGAAATGCAGATGTAACTCTGTGAGATGAATTAACAGAACACTAAGCAGTTTCTCAGAAAGCTTCTTTCCAGATTTCATCTGAGGATATTTCCTTTTTCACCACAGCCCTCTATGGGCTTCCAAATATCACCTTGCCAATTCCACAAGAACTGTCTTAACGAAAGGCTTCTTGAGGGGAAAGCTGTAACTCTGTGAGATGATTTCACAGAACACAAAGAAGTCTCTCAGAAAGCTTCTTTCTCTTTGTAATCGAAGGATTTTTCCTTTGGCCCTATAGTCTTCAAAGGGATCCGAAATATCTGTTCTCAGATTCCACAGAAATAAGGCTAGCAAAGAGATCCACGAAATACAGATGTAACTCTGTGAGATGAATTAACAGAACACTAAGCAGTTTCTCAGAAAGCTTCTTTAAAGATTTCATCTGAGGATATTTCCTTTTTCACCATAGCCCTCTACGGGCTTCCAAATATCACTTTGCCAATTCCACAAGAACTGTCTTAGCGGAAGGCTTCTAGAGGGGAAAGCTGTAACTCTGTGAGATGATTTCACAGAACACAAAGAATTTTCTCAGAAAGCTTCTTTCTCTTTGTTGTCCGAGGATATTTCCTTTGGCCCTATAGTCTTCAAAGGGATCCGAAATATCTGTTCTCAGATTCCACAGAAATAAGGCTAACAAAGAGATCCACGAAATACAGATGTAACTCTGTGAGTGGAAGTCACAGAACACTAAGCGGTTTCTCAGAAAGCTTCTTTCCAGATTTCATCTGAGGATATTTCCTTTTTCACCATAGCCCTCAATGGGCTTCCAAATATCACCTTGCCAATTCCACAAGAACTCTCTTAGCGAAAGGCTTCTTGAGGGGAAAGCTGTAACTCTGTGAGATGATTTCACAGAACACAAAGAAGTTTCTCAGAAAGCTTCTTTCTCTTTGTTGTCGGGGGATATTTCCTTTGGCCCTATAGTATTCTGTTATCCGAAATATCTGTTCTCAGATCCCACAGAAATAAGGCTAGCAAATAGATCCAGGAAAGACAGATGTAACTCTGTGAGTGGAAGTCACAGAACACTAAGCAGTTTATCAGAAAGCTTCTCTCCAGATTTCATCTGAGGATATTTCCTTTTTCACCATAGCCCTCTAGGGCTTAGAAATATCACTTTGCCAATTCCACAAGAACTGTGTCAGCGAAAGGCTTCTTGAGGGGAAAGGTGTATCTCTGTGAGATGATTTCACAGAACAGAAAGAAGTTTCCCAGAAAGCTTCTTTCTCTTTGTTATCGGAGGATATTTACTTTGGCCCTATAGTCTTCAAAGGGATCCGAAATATCTGTTCTCAGATTCCACAGAAATAAGGCTAGCAAAGAGATCCACGAAAGACAGATGTAACTCTGTGAGATGAATTAACAAAACACTCAGCAGTTTCTCAGAAAGCTTCTTTCCCGATTTCATCTGAGAATATTTCCTTTTTCACCATAGCCGTCTAAGGGCTTCCAAATATCCCTTTGCCAATTCCACAAGAACTGTCTTAGCGAAAGGCTCCCTGAGGGGAAAGCTGTAACTCTGTGAGATGATTTCACAGAACACAAAGAAGTTTCTCAGAAAGCTTCTTTCTCTTTGTTATCGGAGGATTTTTCCTTTGGCCCTATAGTCTTCAAAGGGATCCGAAGTATCTGTTCTCAGATTCCACAGAAATAAGGCTAGCAAAGAGATCCATGAAGTACAGATGTAACTCTGTGAGATGAATTAACAGAACACTAAGCAGTTTCTCAGAAAGCTTCTTTAAAGATTTCATCTGAGGATATTTCCTTTTTCACCATAGCCCTCTATGGGCTTCCAAATATCACTTTGCCAATTCCACAAGAACTGTCTTAGCGAAAGGCTTCTTGAGGGGAAAGCTGTAACTCTGTGAGATGATTTCACAGAACACATAGAAGTTTCTCAGAAAGCTTCTTTCTCTTTGTTATCGTAGGACATTTCCTTTGGCCCTATAGTCTTCAAAGGGATCCGAAATATCTGTTCTCATATTCCACTGAAATAAGGCTAGCAAAGAGATCCACGAATAAAAGATGTAATTCTGTGAGTGGAAGTCACAGAACACTAAGTGGTTTCTCAGAAAGCTTCTTTCCAGATTTCATCTGAGGTTATTTCCTTTTTCACCATAGCCGTCTATGGGCTTCCAAATATTCCTTTGCCAATTCCTCAAGAACTGTCTTAGCGAAAGGCTTCTTGACGGGAAAGCTGTAACTCTGTGAGATGATTTCACAGAACACAAAGAAGTTTCTCAGAAAGCTTCTTTCTCTTTGTTATCGGAGGATTTTTCCTTTGGCCCTATAGTCTTCAAAGGGATCCGAAACATCTGTTCTCAGATTCCACAGAAATAAGGCTAGCAAAGAGATCCAAGAAAGACAGATGTAACTCTGTGAGATGAATTAACAGAACACTAAGCAGTTTCTCAGAAAGCTTCTTTAAACATTTCATCTGAGGATATTTCCTTTTTCACCATAGCCCTCAATGGGCTTCCAAATATCACTTTGGCTATTACACAAGAACTGTCTTAGCGAAAGGCTTCTTGAGGGGAAAGCTGTAACTCTGAGAGATGATTTCACAGAACACAAAGAAGTTTCTCAGAAAGCTTCTTTCTCTTTGTTGTCAGAGGATATTTCCTTTGGCCCTATAGTCTCCAAAGGGATCCGAAATATCTGTTCTCAGATTCCACAGAAATAAGGCTAGCAAAGAGATCCACGAAATACAGATTTAACTCTGTGAGTGGAAGTCACAGAACACTAAGCGGTTTCTCAGAAAGCTTCTTTCCAGATTTCATCTGTGGATATTTCCTTTTTCACCATAGCCGTCTATGGACTTCCAAATATCCCTTTGCCAATTCCACAAGAAGGTCTTAGCGAAAGGCTTCTTGAGGGGAAAGCTGTAACTCTGTGCGATGATATCACGGAACACAAAGAAGTTTCTCAGAAAGCTTCTCTCTCTTTGTTATCGGAGGATTTTTCCTTTGCCCCTATAGTCTTCATTCGGTTCCGAAATATCTGTTCCCAGATTCCACAGAAATTAGGCTAGCAAAGAGATCCACGTAATACAGATGTAACTCTATGAGTGGAAGTCACAGAACACTAAGCGGTTTCTCAGAAAGCTTCTTTCCAGATTTCATCTGAGGATATTTCCTTTTTCACCATAGCCCTCTAGGGGCTTCCAAATATCACTTTGCCAATTCCACAAGAATGTCTTAGCGAAAGGCTTCTTGAGGGGAAAGCTGTAACTCTGTGAGATGATTTCACGGAACACAAAGAAGTTTCTCAGAGAGATTCTTTCTCTTTGTTATCGGAGGATATTTCCTTTGGCCCTATAGTGTTCAAGGGATCCGAAAATCTGTTCTCAGATTCCAGAGAAATAAGGCTAGCAAAGAGATCCACAAAATACAGATGTCACTCTGTGAGTGGACGTCACAGAACACTAAGCGGTTTCTCAGAAAGCTTCTTTCCAGATTTCATCTGAGGATATTTCCTTTTTCACCCTAGCCCTCTATGGGCTTCCAAATATCACTTTGCCAATTCCACAAGAACTGTCTTAGCGAAAGGCTTCTTGAGGGGAAAGCTGTAACTCTGTGAGATGATTTCACAGAACACAAAGAAGTTTCTCAGAAAGCTTCTTACTCTTTGTTATCAGAGGATATTTCCTTTGGCACTATAGTCTTCAAAGGGATCCGAAATATCTGTTCTCAGATTCCACAGAAATAAGGCTAGCAAAGAGATCCACGAAATACAGATGTAACTCTGTGACATGAATTAACAGAACACTAAGCAGTTTCTCAGAAAGCTTCTTTCCAGATTTCATCTGAGGATATTTCGTTTTCCACCATAGCCCTCTATGGGCTTCCAAATATCACTTTGCCAATTCCACAAAAACTGTCATAGCGAAAGACTTCTTGAGGGGAAAGGTGTAACTCTGTGAGATGATTTCACAGAACAGAAAGAAGTTTCTTAGAAAGCTTCTTTCTCTTTGTTATTGAAGGACATTTCCTTTGGCCCTATAGTCGTCAAAGGGATCCGAAATATCTGTTCTCAGATTCCACAGAAATAAGGCTAGCAAAGAGATCCACGACATACAGATGTAACTCTGTGAGATGAATTAACAGAACACTAAGCAGTTTCTCAGAAATCTTCTTTCCAGATTTCATGTGAGGATATTTCCTTTTTCACCATAGCCCTCTATGGGCTTCTAAATATCACTTTGCCAATTCCACAAGAACTGTCTTAGCGAAAGGCTTCTTGAGGGGGAAAGCTGTAACTCTGTGAGATGATTTCACAGAACACAAATAAGTTTCTCAGAAAGCTTCTTTCTCTTTGTTGTCAGAGGATATTTCCTTTGGCCCTATAGTCTTCAAAGGGATCCGAAATATCTGTTCTCAGATTCCACAGAAATAAGGCTAGCAAAGAGATCCACGAAAGACAGATGTAACTCTGTGAGTGGAAGTCACAGAACACTAAGCGGTTTCTCAGAAAGCTTCTTTCCAGATTTCATCTGAGGATATTTCCTTTTTCACCAGAGCCCTCTATGGGCTTCCAAATATCACTTTGCCAATTCCACAAGAACTGTCTTAGCGAAAGGCTTCTTGAGGGGAAAGCTGTAACTCTGTGAGATGATTTCACAGAACACAAAGAAGTTTCTCAGAGAGATTTTTCTCTTTTTTATCGCAGGATATTTCCTTTGGCCCTATAGTCTTCAAAGGGATCGGAAATATCTGTACTCAGATTCCACACAAATAAGGCTAGCAAAGAGATCCACGAAAGACAGATGTAACTCTGTGAGTGGAAGTCACAGAACACTAAGCGGTTTCTCAGAAAGCTTCTTTCCAGATTTCATCTGAGGATATTTCCTTTTTCACCATAGCCCTCTATGGGCTTCCAAATATCACTTTGCCAATTCCAGAAGAACTCTCTTAGCGGAAGGCTTCTTGAGGAGAAAGCTGTAACTCTGTGAGATGATTTCACAGAACAGAAAGAAGTTTCTCAGAAAGCTTCTTTCTCTTTGTTATCGGACAATTTTTCCTTTGGCCCTATAGTCTTCAAAGGGATCCGAAATATCTGTTCTCAGATTCCACAGAAATAAGGCTAGCAAAGAGATCCACGAAATACTGATGTAACTCTGTGAGTGGAAGTCACAGAACACTAAGCGGTTTCTCAGAAAGCTTCTTTCCAGATTTCATCTGAGGATATTTCCTTTTTCACCTTAGCCCTCTATGGGCTTCCAAATATCACTTTGCCAATTCCAGAAGAACTCTCTTAGCGGAAGGCTTCTTGAGGGGAAAGCTGTAACTCTGTGAGATGATTTCACAGAACAGAAAGAAGTTTCTCAGAAAGCTTCTTTCTCTTTGTTATCGGAGGATTTTTCCTTTGGCCCTATAGTCTTCAAAGGGATCCGAAATATCTGTTCTCAGATTCCACAGAAATAAGGCTAGCAAAAAGATCCATGAAGTACAGATGTAACTCTGTGAGATGAATTAACAGAACACTAAGCAGTTTCTCAGAAAGCTTCCTTAAAGATTTCATCTGAGGATATTTCCTTTTTCACCATAGCCCTCTATGGGCTTCCAAATATCACTTTGCCAATTCCAGAAGAACTGTCTTAGCGAAGGCTTCTTGAGGGGAATGCTGAAACTCTGTGAGATGATTTCACAGAACACAAAGAAGTTTGTCAGAAAGCTTCTTTCTCTTTGTTATCGGAGGATTTTTCCTTTGGCCCTATAGTCTTCAAAGGGATCCGAAATATCTGTTCTCAGATTCCACAGAAATAAGGCTAGCAAAGAGGTCCATGAAATACAGATGTAACTCTGTGAGATGAATTAACAGAACACTAAGCAGTTTCTCAGAAAGCTTCTTTCCAGATTTCCTCTGAGGATATTTCCTTTTTCAGCATCGCCGTCTATGGACTTCCAAATATCCCTTTGCCAATTCCACAAGAACGTCTTAGCGAAAGACTTCTTGAGGGGAAAGCTGTAACTCTGTGAGATGATTTCACAGAACACAAAGAAGTTTCTCAGAAAGCTTCTTTCTCTTTGTTATCGGAGGATATTTCCTTTGCCCCTATAGTCTTCATTCGGATGCGAAATATCTGTTCCCAGATTCCACAGAAATAAGGCTAGCAATGAGATCCACAAAATGTAGATGTAACTCTGTGAGATGAATTTACAGAACACTAAGCAGTTTCTCAGAAAGCTTCTTTCCAGATTTCATCTGAGGATATTTCCTTTTTCACCATAGCCCTCTATGGGCTTCCAAATATAACTTTGCCAATTCCACAAGAACTGTCTTAGCGAAAGGCTTCTTGAGGGGAAAGCTGTAACTCTGTGAGATGATTTCACAGAACACAAAGAAGTTTCTCACAAAGCTTCTTTCTCTTTATTATCTGAGGATTTTTCCTTTGGCCCTATAGTCTTCAAAGGGATCCGAAATATCTGTTCTCAGATTCCACAGAAATAAGGCTAGCAAAGAGATCCATGAAGTACAGATGTAACTCTGTGAGATGAATTAGCAGAACACTAAGCAGTTTCTCAGAAAGCTTCCTTAAAGATTTCATCTGAGGATATTTCCTTTTTCACCATAGCCCTCTATGGGCTTCCAAATATCACTTTGCCAATTCCACAAGAACTGTCTTAGCGAAAGGCTTCTTGAGGGGAAAGCTGTAACTCGGTGAGATGATTTCACAGAACACATAGAAGTTTCTCAGAAAGCTTCTTTCTCTTTGTTATCGTAGGACATTTCCTTTGGCCCTATAGTCTTCAAAGGGATCCGAAATATCTGTTCTCAGATTCCACAGAAATAAGGCTAGCAAAGTGATCCACGAATAAAAGATGTAATTCTGTGAGTGGAAGTCACAGAACACTAAGCGGTTTCTCAGAAAGCTTCTTTCCAGATTTCATCTGAGGATATTTCCTTTTTCACCATAGCCCTCTAGGGGCTTCCAAATATCACTTTGCCAATTCCACAAGAATGTCTTAGCGAAAGGCTTCTTGAGGGGAAAGCTGTAACTCTGTGAGATGATTTCACAGAACACAAAGATGTTTCTCAGAAAGCTGCTTTCTCTTTGTTATCGGAGGATATTTCCTTTGGCCCTGTAGTCTTCAAAGGGATCCGAAATATCTGTTCTCAGATTCCACAGAAATAAGTCTAGCAAAGAGATCCATGAAGTACAGATGTATCTCTGTGAGATGAATTAACAGAACACTAAGCAGTTTCTCAGAAAGCTTCTTTAAAGATTTCATCTGAGGATATTTCCTTTTTCACCATAGCCGTCTATGGACTTCCAAGTATCCCTTTGCCAATTCCACAATTACGTCTTAGCGAAAGGCTTCTTGAGGGAAAGCTATACCTCTGTGAGATGATTTCACAGAACACAAAGAAGTTTCTCAGAAAGCTTCTTTCTCTTTGTTATCGGAGGATATTTCCTTTGCCCCTATAGTCTTCATTCGGATCCGAAATATCTGTTCCCAGATTCCACAGAAATAAGGCTAGCAATGAGATCCACAAAATGTAGATGTAACTCTGTGAGATGAATTTACAGAACACTAAGCAGTTTCTCAGAAAGCTTCTTTCCAGATTTCATCTGAGGATATTTCCTTTTTCACCATAGCCCTCTATGGGCTTCCAAATATCACTTTGCCAATTCCACAAGAACTGTCTTAGCGAAAGGCTTCTTGAGGGGAAAGCTGTAACTCTGTGAGATGATTTCACAGAACACAAAGAAGTTTCTCAGAAAACTTCTTTCTCTCTGTTGTCAGAGGATATTTCCTTTGGCCCTATAGTGTTCAAAGGGATCCGAAAATCTGTTCTCAGATTCCACAGAAATAAGGCTAGCACAGAGAATCACGAAATACAGATGTCACTCTGTGAGTGGAAGTCACAGAACACTAAGCGGTTTCTCAGAAAGCTTCTTTCCAGATTTCATCTGAGGATATTTCCTTTTTCACCCTAGCCCTCTTTGGGCTTCCAAATATCACTTTGCCAATTCCACAAGAACTGTCATAGCGAAAGGATTCTTGAGGGGAAAGCTGTAACTCTGTGAGATGATTTCACAGAACACAAAGAAGTTTCTCAGAAAGCTTATTTCTCTTTGTTATCGGAGGATTTTTCCTTTGGCCCTATAGTCTTTAAAGGGATCCGAAATATCTGTTCTCAGATTCCACAGAAATAAGGCTAGCAAAGAGATCCATGAAGTACAGATGTAACTCTGTGAGATGAATTAACAGAACACTAAGCAGTTTCTCAGAAAGCTTCTTTCCAGATTTCATCTGAGCATATTTCCTTTTTCACCATAGCCCTCTATGGGCTTCCAAATATCCCTTTGCCAATTCCACAAGAACTGTCTTAGCGAAAGGCTTCTTGAGGGGAAAGCTGTAACTCTGTGAGATGATTTCACAGAACACAAAGAAGTTTCTCACAAAGCTTCTTTCTCTTTATTATCTGAGGATTTTTCCTTTGGCCCTATAGTCTTCAAAGGGATCCGAAATATCTGTTCTCAGATTCCACAGAAATAAGGCTAGCAAAGAGATCCATGAAGTACAGATGTAACTCTGTGAGATGAATTAGCAGAACACTAAGGAGTTTCTCAGAAAGCTTCCTTAAAGATTTCATCTGAGGATATTTCCTTTTTCACCATAGCCCTCTATGGGCTTCCAAATATCACTTTGCCAATTCCACAAGAACTGTCTTAGCGAAAGGCTTCTTGAGGGGAAAGCTGTAACTCTGTGAGATGATTTCACAAACACATAGAAGTTTCTCAGAAAGCTTCTTTCTCTTTGTTATCGTAGGACATTTCCTTTGGCCCTATAGTCTTCAAAGGGATCCGAAATATCTGTTCTCAGATTCCACAGAAATAAGGCTAGCAAAGTGATCCACGAATAAAAGATGTAATTCTGTGAGTGGAAGTCACAGAACACTAAGCGGTTTCTCAGAAAGCTTCTTTCCAGATTTCATCTGAGGATATTTCCTTTTTCACCATAGTCCTCTATGGCTTTCAAATATCACTTTTCCAATACCACAAGAACTGCCTTAGCGAAAGGCTTCTTGAGGGGAAACCTGTAACTCTGTGAGATGATTTCACAGAACACAAAGAAGTTTCTCAGAAACCTTCTTTCTCTTTGTTGTGGGAGGATATTTCCTTTGGTCCTATAGTCTTCAAAGGGATCCGAAATATCTGTTCTCAGATTCCACAGAAATAAGGCTAGCAAAGAGATCCATGCAATACAGATGTAACTCTGTGAGTGGAAGTCACAGAACACTGAGCGGTTTCTCAGAAAGCTTCTTTCCAGATTTCATCTGAGAATATTTCCGTTTTCACCATAGCCCTCTATGGGCTTCCAAATATCACTTTGCCAATTCCACAAGAACTGTCTTAGCGAAAGGCTTCTTGAGGGGAAAGCTGTAACTCTGTGAGATGATTTCACAGAACACAAAGAAGTTTCTCAGAAACCTTCTTTCTCTTTGTTATCGGAGGATTTTTCCTTTGGCCCTATAGTCTTCAAAGGGATCCGAAATATCTGTTCTCAGATTCCACAGAAATAAGGCTCGCAAAGAGATCCCCGAAATACAGATGTCACTCTGTGAGATGAATTAACAGAACACTAAGCAGTTTCTCAGAAAGCTTCTTTCCAGATTTCATCTGAGGATTTTTCCTTTTTCACCGTAGCCCTCTATGGGCATCCAAATATCACTTTGCCAATTCCAGAAGAACTCTCCTAGCGAAAGGCTTCTTGAGGGGAAAGCTGTAACTCTGTGAGATGATTTCACAGAACACAAAGAAGTTTCTCAGAAAGCTTCTTTCTCTTTGTTGTCGTAGGATATTTCCATTGGCCCTATAGTCTTCAAAGGGATCCGAAATATCTGTTCTCAGATTCCACAGAAATAAGGCTAGCAAAGAGATCCACGAGAGACAGATGTAACTCTGTGAGTGGAAGTCACAGAACACAAAGCGGTTTCTCAGAAAGCTTCTTTCCAGATTTCATCTGAGGATATTTCCTTCATCACCATAGCCCTCTAAGGGCTTCCAAATATCACTTTGCCAATTCCACAAGAACTGTCTTAGCGAAAGGCTTCTTGAGGGGAAAGCTGTAACTCTGTGAGATGATTTCACAGAACACAAAGAAGTTTCTCAGAAAGTTTCTTTCTCTTTGTTGTCGGAGGATATTTCCTTTGGCACTATAGTATTCAAAGGGATCCGAAATATCTCTTCTCAGATTCCACAGAAATAAGGCCAGCAAAGAGATCCACGAAATACAGATGTAACTCTGTGAGTGGAAGTCACAGAACACTAAGCGGTTTCTCAGAAAGCTTCTTTCCAGATTTCATCTGAGGATATTTCCTTTTTCACCATAGCCCTCTACGGGCTTCCAAATATCACTTTGCCAATTCCACAAGAACTGTGTTAGCGAAAGGCTTCTTGAGAGGAAAGCTGTAACTCTGTGAGATTATTTCACAGAACACAAAGAAGTTTCTCAGAAAGCTTCTTTCTCTTTGTTATCGGAGGATTTTTCCTTTGGCCCTATAGTCTTCAAAGGGATCCGAAATATCTGTTCTCAGATTCCACAGAAATAAGGCTAGCAAAGAGATCCACGAAATACAGATGTCACTCTGTGAGATGAATTAACAGACACTAAGCAGTTTCTCAGAAAGCTTCTTTCCAGATTTCATCTGAGGATATTTCCTTTTTCACCATAGCCATCTACGGGCCTCCAAATATCACTTTGCCAATTCCACAAGAACTCTCTTAGCGAAAGGATTCTTGAGGGGAAAGCTGTAACTCTGTGAGATGATTTCACAGAACACAAAGAAGTTTCTCAGAAAGTTTCTTTCTCTTTGTTATCGGAGGATTTTTCCTTTGGCCCTATAGTCTTCAAAGTGATCCGAAATATCTGTTCTCAGATTCCACAGAAATAAGGCTAGCAAAGAAATCCACGAAATACAGATGTAACTCTGTGAGACGAAGTAACAGAACAGTAAGCAGTTTCTCAGAAAGCTTCTTTCCAGATTTCATCTGAGGATATTTCCGTTTTCACCATAGCCCTCTATGGGCTTCCAAATATCACTTTGCCAATTCCACAAGAACTGTCCTAGCGAAAGGCTTCTTGAGGGGAAAGCTGTAACTCTGTGAGATGATTTCACAGAACACAAAGAAGTTTCTCAGAAAGCTTCTTTCTCTTTGTTGTCAGAGGATATTTCCTTTGGCCCTATAGTCTTCAAAGGGATCCGAAATATCTGTTCTCAGATTCCACAGAAATAAGGCTAGCAAAGAGATCCACGAAAGACAGATGTAACTCTGTGAGTGGAAGTCACAGAACACTAAGCGGTTTCTCAGAAAGCTTCTTTCCAGATTTCATCTGAGGATATTTCCTTTTTCACCAGAGCCCTCTATGGGCTTCCAAATATCACTTTGCCAATTCCACAAGAACTGTCTTAGCGAAAGGCTTCTTGAGGGGAAAGCTGTAACTCTGTGAGATGATTTCACAGAACACAAAGAAGTTTCTCAGAGAGATTTTTCTCTTTTTTATCGCAGGATATTTCCTTTGGCCCTATAGTCTTCAAAGGGATCGGAAATATCTGTACTCAGATTCCACACAAATAAGGCTAGCAAAGAGATCCACGAAAGACAGATGTAACTCTGTGAGTGGAAGTCACAGAACACTAAGCGGTTTCTCAGAAAGCTTCTTTCCAGATTTCATCTGAGGATATTTCCTTTTGCACCATAGCCCTCTATGGGCTTCCAAATATCACTTTGCCAATTCCAGAAGAACTCTCTTAGCGGAAGGCTTCTTGAGGGGAAAGCTGTAACTCTGTGAGATGATTTCACAGAACAGAAAGAAGTTTCTCAGAAAGCTTCTTTCTCTTTGTTATCGGACAATTTTTCCTTTGGCCCTATAGTCTTCAAAGGGATCCGAAATATCTGTTCTCAGATTCCACAGAAATAAGGCTAGCAAAGAGATCCACGAAATACTGATGTAACTCTGTGAGTGGAAGTCACAGAACACTAAGCGGTTTCTCAGAAAGCTTCTTTCCAGATTTCATCTGAGGATATTTCCTTTTTCACCATAGCCCTCTATGGGCTTCCAAATATCACTTTGCCAATTCCAGAAGAACTCTCTTAGCGGAAGGCTTCTTGAGGGGAAAGCTGTAACTCTGTGAGATGATTTCACAGAACCGAAAGAAGTTTCTCAGAAAGCTTCTTTCTCTTTGTTATCGGAGGATTTTTCCTTTGGCCCTATAGTCTTCAAAGGGATCCGAAATATCTGTTCTCAGATTCCACAGAAATAAGGCTAGCAAAAAGATCCATGAAGTACAGATGTAACTCTGTGAGATGAATTAACAGAACACTAAGCAGTTTCTCAGAAAGCTTCCTTAAAGATTTCATCTGAGGATATTTCCTTTTTCACCATAGCCCTCTATGGGCTTCCAAATATCACTTTGCCAATTCCAGAAGAACTGTCTTAGCGAAGGCTTCTTGAGGGGAATGCTGAAACTCTGTGAGATGATTTCACAGAACACAAAGAAGTTTCTCAGAAAGCTTCTTTCTCTTTGTTATCGGAGGATTTTTCCTTTGGCCCTATAGTCTTCAAAGGTATCCGAAATATCTGTTCTCAGATTCCACAGAAATAAGGCTAGAAAAGAGATCCACGAATAAAAGATGTAATTCTGTGAGTGGAAGTCACAGAACACTAAGTGGTTTCTCAGAAAGCTTCTTTCCAGATTTCATCTGAGGATATTTCCTTTTTCACCATCGCCGTCTATGGACTTCCAAATATCCCTTTGCCAATTCCACAAGAACGTCTTAGCGAAAGGCTTCTTGAGGGAAAGCTATACCTCTGTGAGATGATTTCACAGAACACAAAGAAGTTTCTCAGAAAGCTTCTTTCTCTTTGTTATCGGAGGATATTTCCTTTGCCCCTATAGTCTTCATTCGGATCCGAAATATCTGTTCCCAGATTCCACAGAAATAAGGCTAGCAATGAGATCCACAAAATGTAGATGTAACTCTGTGAGATGAATTTACAGAACACTAAGCAGTTTCTCAGAAAGCTTCTTTCCAGATTTCATCTGAGGATATTTCCTTTTTCACCATAGCCCTCTATGGGCTTCCAAATATCACTTTGCCAATTCCACAAGAACTGTCTTAGCGAAAGGCTTCTTGAGGGGAAAGCTGTAACTCTGTGAGATGATTTCACAGAACACAAAGAAGTTTCTCAGAATGCTTCTTTTTCTTTGTTGTCGGAGGATACTTCCTTTGGCCCTATAGTCTTGAAAGGGATCTGAAATATCTGTTCTCAGATTTCACAAAAATAAGGCTAGCAAAGAGATCCACGAAGACTGATGTAACTCTGTGAGTGGAAGTCACAGAACACTAAGCGGTTTCTCAGAAAGCTTCTTTCCAGATTTCATCTGAGGATATTTCCTTTTTCACCATAGTCCTCTATGGCTTTCAAATATCACTTTTCCAATACCACAAGAACTGACTTAGCGAAAGGCTTCTTGAGGGGAAACCTGTAACTCTGTGAGATGATTTCACAGAACACAAAGAAGTTTCTCAGAAACCTTCTTTCTCTTTGTTGTGGGAGGATATTTCCTTTGGTCCTATAGTCTTCAAAGGGATCCGAAATATCTGTTCTCAGATTCCACAGAAATAAGGCTAGCAAAGAGATCCATGCAATACAGATGTAACTCTGTGAGTGGAAGTCACAGAACACTGAGCGGTTTCTCAGAAAGCTTCTTTCCAGATTTCATCTGAGAATATTTCCGTTTTCACCATAGCCCTCTATGGGCTTCCAAATATCACTTTGCCAATTCCACAAGAACTGTCTTAGCGAAAGGCTTCTTGAGGGGAAAGCTGTAACTCTGTGAGATGATTTCACAGAACACAAAGAAGTTTCTCAGAAACCTTCTTTCTCTTTGTTATCGGAGGATTTTTCCTTTGGCCCTATAGTCTTCAAAGGGATCCGAAATATCTGTTCTCAGATTCCACAGAAATAAGGCTCGCAAAGAGATCCCCGAAATACAGATGTCACTCTGTGAGATGAATTAACAGAACACTAAGCAGTTTCTCAGAAAGCTTCTTTCCAGATTTCATCTGAGGATATTTCCTTTTTCACCGTAGCCCTCTATGGGCATCCAAATATCACTTTGCCAATTCCAGAAGAACTCTCCTAGCGAAAGGCTTCTTGAGGGGAAAGCTGTAACTCTGTGAGATGATTTCACAGAACACAAAGAAGTTTCTCAGAAAGCTTCTTTCTCTTTGTTGTCGTAGGATATTTCCATTGGCCCTATAGTCTTCAAAGGGATCCGAAATATCTGTTCTCAGATTCCACAGAAATAAGGCTAGCAAAGAGATCCACGAGAGACAGATGTAACTCTGTGAGTGGAAGTCACAGAACACAAAGCGGTTTCTCAGAAAGCTTCTTTCCAGATTTCATCTGAGGATATTTCCTTTATCACCATAGCCCTCTAAGGGCTTCCAAATATCACTTTGCCAATTCCACAAGAACTGTCTTAGCGAAAGGCTTCTTGAGGGGAAAGCTGTAACTCTGTGAGATGATTTCACAGAACACAAAGAAGTTTCTCAGAAAGTTTCTTTCTCTTTGTTGTCGGAGGATATTTCCTTTGGCACTATAGTATTCAAAGGGATCCGAAATATCTCTTCTCAGATTCCACAGAAATAAGGCCAGCAAAGAGATCCACGAAATACAGATGTAACTCTGTGAGTGGAAGTCACAGAACACTAAGCGGTTTCTCAGAAAGCTTCTTTCCAGATTTCATCTGAGGATATTTCCTTTTTCACCATTGCCCTCTACGGGCTTCCAAATATCACTTTGCCAATTCCACAAGAACTGTGTTAGCGAAAGGCTTCTTGAGAGGAAAGCTGTAACTCTGTGAGATTATTTCACAGAACACAAAGAAGTTTCTCAGAAAGCTTCTTTCTCTTTGTTATCGGAGGATTTTTCCTTTGGCCCTATAGTCTTCAAAGGGATCCGGAATATCTGTTCTCAGATTCCACAGAAATAAGGCTAGCAAAGAGATCCACGAAATACAGATGTCACTCTGTGAGATGAATTAACAGACACTAAGCAGTTTCTCAGAAAGCTTCTTTCCAGATTTCATCTGATGATATTTCCTTTTTCACCATAGCCATCTATGGGCCTCCAAATATCACTTTGCCAATTCCACAAGAACTCTCTTAGCGAAAGGATTCTTGAGGGGAAAGCTGTAACTCTGTGGGATGATTTCACAGAACACAAAGAAGTTTCTCAGAAAGTTTCTTTCTCTTTGTTATCGGAGGATTTTTCCTTTGGCCCTATAGTCTTCAAAGTGATCCGAAATATCTGTTCTCAGATTCCACAGAAATAAGGCTAGCAAAGAGATCCATGCAATACAGATGTAACTCTGTGAGATGAAGTAACAGAACAGTAAGCAGTTTCTCAGAAAGCTTCTTTCCAGATTTCATCTGAGGATATTTCCGTTTTCACCATAGCCCTCTATGGGCTTCCAAATATCACTTTGCCAATTCCACAAGAACTGTCCTAGCGAAAGGCTTCTTGAGGGGAAAGCTGTAACTCTGTGAGATGATTTCACAGAACACAAAGAAGTTTCTCAGAAAGCTTCTTTCTCTTTGTTGTCAGAGGATATTTCCTTTGGCCCTATAGTCTTCAAAGGGATCCGAAATATCTGTTCTCAGATTCCACAGAAATAAGTCTAGCAAAGAGATCCACGAAATACAGATGTCACTCTGTGAGATGAATTAACAGAATATTAAGCAGTTTCTCAGAAAGCTTCTTTCCAGATTTCATCTGAGGATATTTCCTTTTTCACCAAAGACCTCTATGGGCATCCAAATATCACTTTGCCAATTCCAGAAGAACAGTCTTAGCGAAAGGCTTCTTGAGGGGAAAGCTGTAACTCTGTGAGATGATTTCACAGAACACAAAGAAGTTTCTCAGAAAGCTTCTTTCTCTTTGTTGTCGGAGGATATTTCCTTTGGCCCTATAGTCTTGAAAGGGATCCGAAATATCTGTTCTCAGATTCCACAGAAATAAGGCTAGCAAAGAGATCCACGAAAGACAGATGTAACTCTGTGAGTGGAAGTAACAGAACACTAAGTGGTTTCTCAGAAAGCTTCTTTCCAGATTTCATCTGAGGATATTTCCTTTTTCACCATAGACCTCTATGGGCTTCCAAATATCGCTTTTCCAATTCCACAAGAACTGTCTTAGCGAAAGGCTTCCTGAAAGGAAAGCTGTAACTCTGTGAGATGATTTCACAGAACACAAAGAAGTTTCTCAGAAAGCTTCTTTCTCTCTGTTGTCGGAGGATATTTCCTTTGGCCCTATAGTCTTCAATGGGATCCGAAATATCTGTTCTCAGATTCCACAGAAATAAGGCTAGCAAAGAGATCCACGAAATACAGATGTAACTCTGTGAGTGGAAGTCACAGAACAATAAGCGGTTTCTCAGAAAGCTTCTTTCCAGATTTCATCTGAGGATATTTTCTTTTTCACCATAGCCCTCTATGGGCTTCCAAATATCACTTTGTCAATTCCACAAGAACTGTCTTAGCGAAAGGCTTCTTGAGGGGAAAGTTGTAACTCTGTGAGATGATTTCATAGAACACAAAGAAGTTTCTCAGAAATCTTCTTTCTCTTTGTTATCGGAGGATATTTCCTTTGGCCCTATAGTCTTCAAAGGGATCCGAAACATCTGTTCTCAGATTCCACAGAAATAAGGTTAGCAAAGAGATCCACGAAATACAGATGTAACTCTGTGAGATGAATTAACAGAACACTAAGCAGTTTCTCAGAAAGCTTCTTTCCAGATTTCATATGAGGATATTTCCTTTTTCACCATAGTCCTCTATGGGCTTCCAAATATCACTTTGCCAATTCCACAAGAACTGTCTTAGCGAAAGGCTTCTTGAGGGGAAAGCTGTAACTCTGTGAGATGATTTCACAGAACACAAAGAAGTTTCTCAGAAAGCTTCTTTCTCTTTGTTGTCGGAGGATATTTCCTTTGGCCCTATAGTCTTCAAAGGGATCCGAAATATCTGTTCTCAGATTCCACAGAAATAAGGCTCACAAAGAGATCCACGAAATACAGATGTAACTCTGTGAGTGGAAGTCACAGAACACTAAGCGGTTTCTCAGAAAGCTTCTTTCCAGATTTCATCTGAGGATATTTCCTTTTTCACCATAGCCCTCTATGGGCTTCCAAATATCACTTTGCCAATTCCACAAGAACTGTCTTAGCGAAAGGCTTCTGGAGGGTAAAGCTGTAACTCTTTGAGATGATTTCACAGAACGCAAAGAAGTTTCTCAGAAAGCCTCTTTCTATTTGTTGTCGGAGGATATTTCCTTTGACCCTATAGTCTTCAAAGGGATCCGAAATATCTGTTCTCAGATTCCACAGAAATAAGGCTAGCAAAGAGATCCACGAAATACAGATGTCACTCTGTGAGATGAATTAACAGAACACTAAGCAGTTTCTCAGAAAGCTTCTTTCCAGATTTCATCTGAGAATATTTCCGTTTTCACCATAGCCCTCTATGGGCTTCCAAATATGACTTTGCCAATTCCACAAGAACTGTCATTGCGAAAGGCTTCTTGAGGGGAAAGCTGTAACTCTGTGAGATGATTTCACAGAACACAAAGAATTTTCTCAGAAAGCTTCTTTCTCTTTGTTGTCGGAGGATATTTCCTTTGGCCCTATAGTCTTCAAAGGGATCCGAAATATCGGTTCTCAGATTCCACAGAAATAAGGCTAGCAAAGAGATCCATGCAATACATATGTAACTCTGTGAGTGGAAGTCACAGAACACTGAGCGGTTTCTCAGAAAGCTTCTTTCCAGATTTCATCTGAGGATATTTCCGTTTTCACCATAGCCCTCTATGGGCTTCCAAATATCACTTTGCCAATTCCACAAGAACTGTCTTAGCGAAAGGCTTCTTGAGGGGAAAGCTGTAGCTCTGTGAGATGATTTCACAGAACACAAAGAAGTTTCTCAGAAACCTTCTTTCTCTTTGTTATCGGAGGATTTTTCCTTTGGCCCTATAGTCTTCAAAGGGATCCGAAATATCTGTTCTCAGATTCCACAGAAATAAGGCTCGCAAAGAGATCCACGAAATACAGATGTCACTCTGAGATGAATTAACAGAACACTAAGCGGTTTCTCAGAAAGCTTCTTTCCAGATTTCATCTGAGGATATTTCCTTTTTCACCGTAGCCCTCTATGGGCATCCAAATATCACTTTGCCAATTCCAGAAGAACTCTCCTAGCTAAAGGCTTCTTGAGGGGAAAGCTGTAACTCTGTGAGATGATTTCACAGAACACAAAGAAGTTTCTCAGAAAGCTTCTTTCTCTTTGTTGTCGGAGGATATTTCCATTGGCCCTATAGTCTTCAAAGGGATCCGAAATATCTGTTCTCAGATTCCACAGAAATAAGGCTAGCAAAGAGATCCACGAAAGACAGATGTAACTCTGTGAGTGGAAGTCACAGAACACAAAGCGGTTTCTCAGAAATCTTCTTTCCAGATTTCATCTGAGGATATTTCCTTCATCACCATAGCCCTCTATGGGCTTCCAAATATCACTTTGCCAATTCCAGAAGAACTGTCTTAGCGAAAGGCTTCTTGAGGGGAAAGCTGTAACTCTGTGAGATGATTTCACAGAACACAAAGAAGTTTCTCAGAAAGCTTCTTTCTCTTTGTTGTCGGAGGATATTTCCTTTGGCACTATATTATTTAAAGGGATCGGAAATATCTGTTCTCAGATTCCACAGAAATAAGGCCAGCAAAGAGATCCACGAAATACAGATGTAACTCTGTGAGTGGAAGTCACAGAACAATAAGCGGTTTCTCAGAAAGCTTCTTTCCAGATTTCATCTGAGGATATTTCCTTTTTCCCCATAGCCCTCTACGGGCTTCCAAATATCACTTTGCCAATTCCACAAGAACTGTCTTAGCGAAAGGCTTCTTGAGTGGAGAGCTGTAACTCTGTGAGATTATTTCACAGAACACAAAGAAGTTTCTCAGAAAGCTTCTTTCTCGTTTTTATCGGAGGATTTTACCTTTGGCCCTATAGTCTTCAAAGGGATCCGAAATATCTGTTCTCAGATTCCACAGAAATAAGGCTAGCAAAGAGATCCACGAAATACAGATGTCACTCTGTGAGATGAATTAACAGAACACTAAGCAGTTTCTCAGAAAGCTTCTTGCCAGATTTCATCTGAGGATATTTCCTTTTTCACCATAGCCATCTATGGGCTTCCAAATATCACTTTGCCAATTCCACAAGAACTGTCTTAGCGAAAGGCTTCTTGAGGGGAAAGCTGTAACTCTGTGAGATGATTTCACAGAACACAAAGTAGTTTCTTAGAAACCTTCTTTCTCTTTGTTGTCGGAGGATATTTCCTTTCGCCCTATAGTCTTCAAAGGGATCCGAAATATCTGTTCTCAGATTCCACAGAAATAAGGCTTGCAAATAGATCCACGAAAGACAGATGTAACTCTGTGAGATGAATCAACAGAACACTAAGCAGTTTCTCAGAAAGCATCTTTCCAGATTTCATCTGAGGATATTTCCTTTTTCACCATAGCCCTCTAGGGCTTGGAAATATCACTTTGCCAATTCCACAAGAACTGTCTTAGCGAAAGGCTTCTTGAGGGGAAAGCTGTAACTCTGTGAGATGATTTCACAGAACACAAAGAAGTTTCTCAGAAAGCTTCTTTCTCTTTGTTGTCGGAGGATATTTCCTTGGGCCCTATAGTCTTCAAAGGGATCCGAAATATCTGTTCTCAGATTCCACAGAAATAAGGCTAGCAAAGAGATCCACGAAATACAGATGTAACTCTGTGAGCGGAAGTCACAGAACACTAAGCGGTTTCTCAGAAAGCTTCTTTCCAGATTTCATCTGAGGATATTTCCTTTTTCACCATAGCCCTCTATGGGCTTCCAAATATCACTTTGCCAATTCCACAAGAACTGTCTTAGCGAAAGGCTTCTTGAGCGGAAAGCTGTAACTCTGTGAGATGATTTCACAGAACACAAAGAAGTTTCTCAGAAAGCTTCTTTCTCTTTGTTGTGGGAGGATATTTCCTTTGGCCCTATAGTCTTCAAAGGGATCCGAAATATGTGTTCTCAGATTCCACAGAAATAAGGCTAGCAAAGAGATAAACGAAATAAAGATGTAACTCTGTGAGATGAATGAACAGAACACTAAGCAGTTTCTCAGAAAGCTTCTTTCCAGATTTCATCTGAGG
This sequence comes from Macaca fascicularis, assembly GCF_037993035.2. Classification (NCBI taxonomy): domain Eukaryota; kingdom Metazoa; phylum Chordata; class Mammalia; order Primates; family Cercopithecidae; genus Macaca; species Macaca fascicularis. Next base: position 88,745,656 of record NC_088379.1, read on the forward strand.
ATATTTCCTTTTTCACCATAGCCCTCTATGGGCTTCCAAATATCACTTTGCCAATTCCACAAGAACTGTCTTAGCGAAAGGCTTCTTGAGGGGAAAGCTGTAACTCTGTGAGATGATTTCACAGAACACAAAGAAGTTTCTCAGAAAGCTTCTTTTTCTTTGATATCGGAGGATATTTCCATTGGCCCTATAGTCTTCAAAGGGATCCGAAATATCTGTACTCAGATTCCACAGAAATAAGGCTAGCAAAGAGATCCACGAAAGACAGATGTAACTCTGTGAGATGAATTAACAGAACACTAAGCAGTTTCTCAGAAAGCTTCTTTCCAGATTTCATCTGAGGATATTTACTTTTTCACCTTAGCCCTCTATGGGCTTCCAAATATCACTTTGCCAATTCCACAAGAACTGTCTTAGCGAAAGGCTTCTTGAGGGGGAAGATGTAACTCTGTGAGATGATTTCACAGAACACAAAGAAGTTTCTCAGAGAGCTTCTTTCTCTTTGTTGTCGGAGGATATTTCCTTTGGCCCTCTAGTCTTCAAAGGGATCCGAAATATCTGTTCTCAGATTCCACAGAAATAAGGCTAGCAAAGAAATCCACAATATACAGATGTAACTCTGTGAGTGGAAGTCACAGAACACTAAGCGGTTTCTCAGAAAGCTTCTTTCCATATTTCATCAGAGGATATTTCCTTTTTCACCATAGTCCTCTGTGGGCTTCCAAATATCACTTTGCCAATTCCACAAGAACTGTCTTAGCGAAAGGCTTCTTGAGGGGAAAGCTGTAACTCTGTGAGATGATTTCACAGAACACAAAGAAGTTTCTTAGAAACCTTCTTTCTCTTTGTTGTCGGAGGATATTTCCTTTGGCCCTATAGTCTTCAAAGGGATCCGAAATATCTGTTCTCAGATTCCACAGAAATAAGGCTTGCAAATAGATCCACGAAAGACAGATGTAACTCTGTGAGATGAATTAACAGAACACTAAGCAGTTTCTCAGAAAGCTTCTTTCCAGATTTCATCTGAGGATATTTCCTTTTTCACCATAGCCCTCTAGGGCTTGGAAATATCACTTTGCCAATTCCACAAGAACTGTCTTAGCGAAAGGCTTCTTGAGGGGAAAGCTGTAACTCTGTGAGATGATTTCACAGAACACAAAGAAGTTTCTCAGAAAGCTTCTTTCTCTTTGTTGTCGGAGGATATTTCCTTGGGCCCTATAGTCTTCAAAGGTATCCGAAATATCTGTTCTCAGATTCCACAGAAATAAGGCTAGCAAAGAGATCCACGAAATACAGATGTAACTCTGTGAGCCGAAGTCACAGAACACTAAGCGGTTTCTCAGAAAGCTTCTTTCCAGATTTCATCTGAGGATATTTCCTTTTTCACCATTGCCCTCTATGGGCTTCCAAATATCACTTTGCCAATTCCACAAGAACTGTCTTAGCGAAAGGCTTCTTGAGCGGAAAGCTGTAACTCTGTGAGATGATTTCATAGAACACAAAGAAGTTTCTCAGAAAGCTTCTTTCTCTTTGTTGTGGGAGGATATTTCCTTTGGCCCTATAGTCTTCAAAGGGATCCGAAATATTTGTTCTCAGATTCCACAGAAATAAGGCTAGCAAAGAGATCCACGAAATAAAGATGTAACTCTGTGAGATGAATGAACAGAACACTAAGCAGTTTCTCAGAAAGCTTCTTTCCAGATTTCATCTGAGGATATTTCCTTTTTCACCATAGCCCTCTATGGGCTTCCAAATATCACTTTGCCAATTCCACAAGAACTGTCTTAGCGAAAGGCTTCTTGACGGGAAAGCTGTAACTCTGTGAGATGATTTCACAGAACACAAAGAAGTTTCTCAGAAAGCTTCTTTCTCTTTGATATCGGAGGATATTTCCATTGGCCCTATAGTCTTCAAACGGATCCGAAATATCTGTACTCAGATTCCACAGAAATAAGGCTAGCAAAGAGATCCACGAAAGACAGATGTAACTCTGTGAGATGAATTAACAGAACACTAAGCAGTTTCTCAGAAAGCTTCTTTCCAGATTTCATCTGAGGATATTTTCTTTTTCACCTTAGCCCTCTATGGGCTTCCAAATATCACTTTGCCAATTCCACAAGAACTGTCTTAGCGAAATGCTTCTTGAGGGGGAAGATGTAACTCTGTGAGATGATTTCACAGAACACAAAGAAGTTTCTCAGAAAGCTTCTTTCTCTTTGTTGTTGGAGGATATTTCCTTTGGCCCTCTAGTCTTCAAAGGGATCCGAAATATCTGTTCTCAGATTCCACAGAAATAAGGCTGGCAAAGAGATCCAGGAAATATAGATGGAACTCTGTGTGTGGAAGTCACAGAACACTAAGCGGTTTCTCAAAAGCTTCTTTCCAGATATCATCTGAGGATATTTCCTTTTTCACCATAGCCCTCTATGGGCTTCCAAATATCACTTTTCCAATTCCACAAGAAGTGTCTTATCGAAAGGCTTCTTGAGGGGAAAGCTGTAACTCTGTGAGATGATTTCACAGAACACAAAGAACTTTCTCAGAAAGCTTCTTTCTCTTTGTTGTCGGAGGTTATTTCCTTTGGCCCTGTAATCTTCAAAGGGATCCAAAATATCTGTTCTCAGATTCCTCAGAAATAAGGCTAGCAAAGAAATCCACGATATACAGATGTAACTCTGTGAGTGGAAGTCACAGAACACTAAGCGGTTTCTCAGAAAGCTTCTTTCCAGATTTCATCAGAGGATATTTCCTTTTTCACCATAGTCCTCTGTGGGCTTCCAAATATCACTTTGCCAATTCCACAAGAACTGTCTTAGCGAAAGGCTTCTTGAGGGGAAAGCTGTAACTCTGTGAGATGATTTCACAGAACACAAAGAAGTTTCTTAGAAACCTTCTTTCTCTTTGTTGTCGGAGGATATTTCCTTTGGCCCTATAGTCTTCAAAGGGATCCGAAATATCTGTTCTCAGATTCCACAGAAATAAGGCTTGCAAATAGATCCACGAAAGACAGATGTAACTCTGTGAGATGAATTAACAGAACACTAAGCAGTTTCTCAGAAAGCTTCTTTCCAGATTTCATCTGAGGATATTTCCTTTTTCACCATAGCCCTCTAGGGCTTGGAAATATCACTTTGCCAATTCCACAAGAACTGTCTTAGCGAAAGGCTTCTTGAGGGGAAAGCTGTAACTCTGTGAGATGATTTCACAGAACACAAAGAAGTTTCTCAGAAAGCTTCTTTCTCTTTGTTATCGGAGGATATTTCCTTTGGCCCTATAATCTTCAAAGGGATCCGAAATATCTGTTCTCCGATTCCACAGAAATAAGGCTAGCAAAGAGATCCACGAAAGACAGATGTAACTCTGTGAGTGGAAGTCACAGAACACTAAGCGGTTTCTCAGAAAGCTTCTTTCCAGATTTCATCTGAGGATATTCCCTTTTTCACCATAGCCCTCTATGGGCTTCCAAATATCACTTGGCCAATTCCACAAGAACTGTCTTAGCGAAAGGCTTCTTGAGGGGAAAGCTGTAACTCTGTGAGATGATTTCACAGAACACAAAGAAGTTTCTCAGAAAGCTTCTTTCTCTTTGTTGTCGGAGGATATTTCCTTGGGCCCTATAGTCTTCAAAGGGATCCGAAATATCTGTTCTCAGATTCCACAGAAATAAGGCTAGCAAAGAGATCCACGAAATACAGATGTAACTCTGTGAGCCGAAGTCACAGAACACTAAGCGGTTTCTCAGAAAGCTTCTTTCCAGATTTCATCTGAGGATATTTCCTTTTTCACCATAGCCCTCTATGGGCTTCCAAATATCACTTTGCCAATTCCACAAGAACTGTCTTAGCGAAAGGCTTCTTGAGGGGAAAGCTGTAACTCTGTGAGATGATTTCACAGAACACAAAGAAGTTTCTCAGAAAGCTTCTTTCTCTTTGATATCGGAGGATATTTCCATTGGCCCTATAGTCTTCAAAGGGATCCGAAATATCTGTACTCAGATTCCACAGAAATAAGGCTAGCAAAGAGATCCACGAAAGACAGATGTAACTCTGTGAGATGAATTAACAGAACACTAAGCAGTTTCTCAGAAAGCTTCTTTCCAGATTTCATCTGAGGATATTTACTTTTTCACCTTAGCCCTCTATGGGCTTCCAAATATCACTTTGCCAATTCCACAAGAACTGTCTTAGCGAAATGCTTCTTGAGGGGGAAGATGTAACTCTGTGAGATGATTTCACAGAACACAAAGAAGTTTCTCAGAAAGCTTCTTTCTCTTTGTTGTTGGAGGATATTTCCTTTGGCCCTCTAGTCTTCAAAGGGATCCGAAATATCTGTTCTCAGATTCCACAGAAATAAGGCTGGCAAAGAGATCCAGGAAATATAGATGGAACTCTGTGTGTGGAAGTCACAGAACACTAAGCGGTTTCTCAAAAGCTTCTTTCCAGATATCATCTGAGGATATTTCCTTTTTCACCATAGCCCTCTATGGGCTTCCAAATATCACTTTTCCAATTCCACAAGAAGTGTCTTATCGAAAGGCTTCTTGAGGGGAAAGCTGTAACTCTGTGAGATGATTTCACAGAACACAAAGAACTTTCTCAGAAAGCTTCTTTCTCTTTGTTGTCGGAGGATATTTCCTTTGGCCCTGTAATCTTCAAAGGGATCCAAAATATCTGTTCTCAGATTCCACAGAAATAAGGCTAGCAAAGAAATCCACGAAATACAGATGTAACTCTGTGAGTGCAAGTCACAGAACACTAAGCGGTTTCTCAGAAAGCTTCTTTCCAGATTTCATCTGAGGATATTTCCTTTTTCACCATAGCCCTCTAAGGGCTTCCAAATATCACTTTGCCAATTCCACAAGAACTGTCTTAGCGAAAGGCTTCTTGAGGGGAAAGCTGTAACTCTGTGAGATGATTTCACAGAACACAAAGAAGTTTCTCAGAAAGCTTCTTTCTCTTTGTTGTCGGAGGATATTTCCTTTGGCCCTATAATCCTCAAAGGGACCCGAAATATCTGTTCTCAGATTCCACAGAAATAAGGCTAGCAAAGAGATCCACGAAAAACAGATGTAACTCTGTGAGTGGAAGTCACAGAACACTAAGCGGTTTCTCAGAAAGCTTCTTTCCAGATTTCATCTGAGGATATTTCCTTTCTCACCATAGTCCTCTATGGGCTTCCAAATATCACTTTGCCAATTCCACAAGAACTGACTTAAGGAAAGGCTTCTTGAGGGGGAAGCTGTAACTCTGTGAGATGATTTCACAGAACACAAAGAAGTTTCTTAGAAACCTTCTTTCTCTTTGTTGTCGGAGGATATTTCCTTTGGCCCTATAGTCTTCAAAGGGATCCGAAATATCTGTTCTCAGATTCAACAGAAATAAGGCTTGCAAATAGATCCACGAAAGACAGATGTAACTCTGTGAGATGAATTAACAGAACACTAAGCAGTTTCTCAGAAAGCTTCTTTCCAGATTTCATCTGAGGATATTTCCTTTTTCACCATAGCCCTCTAGGGCTTGGAAATATCACTTTGCCAATTCCACAAGAACTGTCTTAGCGAAAGGCTTCTTGAGGGTAAAGCTGTAACTCTGTGAGATGATTTCACAGAACACAAAGAAGTTTCTCAGAAAGCTTCTTTCTCTTTGTTGTCGGAGGATATTTCCTTGGGCCCTATAGTCTTCAAAGGGATCCGAAATATCTGTTCTCAGATTCCACAGAAATAAGGCTAGCAAAGAGATCCACGAAATACAGATGTAACTCTGTGAGCCGAAGTCACAGAACACTAAGCGGTTTCTCAGAAAGCTTCTTTCCAGATTTCATCTGAGGATATTTCCTTTTTCACCATAGCCCTCTATGGGCTTCCAAATATCACTTTGCCAATTCCACAAGAACTGTCTTAGCGAAAGGCTTCTTGAGCGGAAAGCTGTAACTCTGTGAGATGATTTCACAGAACACAAAGAAGTTTCTCAGAAAGCTTCTTTCTCTTTGTTGTCGGAGGATATTTCCTTTGGCCCTATAGTCTTCAAAGGGATCCGAAATATCTGTTCTCAGATTCCACAGAAATAAGGCTCACAAAGAGATCCACGAAATACAGATGTAACTCTGTGAGTGGAAGTCACAGAACACTAAGCGGTTTCTCAGAAAGCTTCTTTCCAGATTTCATCTGAGGATATTTCCTTTTTCACCATAGCCCTCTATGGGCTTCCAAATATCACTTTGCCAATTCCACAAGAACTGTCTTAGCGAAAGGCTTCTTGAGGGGAAAGCTGTAACTCTTTGAGATGATTTCACAGAACGCAAAGAAGTTTCTCAGAAAGCCTCTTTCTATTTGTTGTCGGAGGATATTTCCTTTGACCCTATAGTCTTCAAAGGGATCCGAAATATCTGTTCTCAGATTCCACAGAAATAAGGCTAGCAAAGAGATCCACGAAATACAGATGTCACTCTGTGAGATGAATTAACAGAACACTAAGCAGTTTCTCAGAAAGCTTCTTTCCAGATTTCATCTGAGAATATTTCCGTTTACACCATAGCCCTCTATGGGCTTCCAAATATGACTTTGCCAATTCCACAAGAACTGTCATTGCGAAAGGCTTCTTGAGGGGAAAGCTGTAACTCTGTGAGATGATTTCACAGAACACAAAGAATTTTCTCAGAAAGCTTCTTTCTCTTTGTTGTCGGAGGATATTTCCTTTGGCCCTATAGTCTTCAAAGGGATCCGAAATATCGGTTCTCAGATTCCACAGAAATAAGGCTAGCAAAGAGATCCATGCAATACATATGTAACTCTGTGAGTGGAAGTCACAGAACACTGAGCGGTTTCTCAGAAAGCTTCTTTCCAGATTTCATCTGAGGATATTTCCGTTTTCACCATAGCCCTCTATGGGCTTCCAAATATCACTTTGCCAATTCCACAAGAACTGTCTTAGCGAAAGGCTTCTTGAGGGGAAAGCTGTAACTCTGTGAGATGATTTCACAGAACACAAAGAAGTTTCTCAGAAACCTTCTTTCTCTTTGTTATCGGAGGATTTTTCCTTTGGCCCTATAGTCTTCAAAGGGATCCGAAATATCTGTTCTCAGATTCCACAGAAATAAGGCTCGCAAAGAGATCCACGAAATACAGATGTCACTCTGAGATGAATTAACAGAACACTAAGCGGTTTCTCAGAAAGCTTCTTTCCAGATTTCATCTGAGGATATTTCCTTTTTCACCGTAGCCCTCTATGGGCATCCAAATATCACTTTGCCAATTCCAGAAGAACTCTCCTAGCTAAAGGCTTCTTGAGGGGAAAGCTGTAACTCTGTGAGATGATTTCACAGAACACAAAGAAGTTTCTCAGAAAGCTTCTTTCTCTTTGTTGTCGGAGGATATTTCCATTGGCCCTATAGTCTTCAAAGGGATCCGAAATATCTGTTCTCAGATTCCACAGAAATAAGGCTAGCAAAGAGATCCACGAAAGACAGATGTAACTCTGTGAGTGGAAGTCACAGAACACAAAGCGGTTTCTCAGAAATCTTCTTTCCAGATTTCATCTGAGGATATTTCCTTCATCACCATAGCCCTCTATGGGCTTCCAAATATCACTTTGCCAATTCCAGAAGAACTGTCTTAGCGAAAGGCTTCTTGAGGGGAAAGCTGTAACTCTGTGAGATGATTTCACAGAACACAAAGAAGTTTCTCAGAAAGCTTCTTTCTCTTTGTTGTCGGAGGATATTTCCTTTGGCACTATATTATTTAAAGGGATCGGAAATATCTGTTCTCAGATTCCACAGAAATAAGGCCAGCAAAGAGATCCACGAAATACAGATGTAACTCTGTGAGTGGAAGTCACAGAACAATAAGCGGTTTCTCAGAAAGCTTCTTTCCAGATTTCATCTGAGGATATTTCCTTTTTCACCATAGCCCTCTACGGGCTTCCAAATATCACTTTGCCAATTCCACAAGAACTGTCTTAGCGAAAGGCTTCTTGAGTGGAGAGCTGTAACTCTGTGAGATTATTTCACAGAACACAAAGAAGTTTCTCAGAAAGCTTCTTTCTCGTTTTTATCGGAGGATTTTACCTTTGGCCCTATAGTCTTCAAAGGGATCCGAAATATCTGTTCTCAGATTCCACAGAAATAAGGCTAGCAAAGAGATCCACGAAATACAGATGTCACTCTGTGAGATGAATTAACAGAACACTAAGCAGTTTCTCAGAAAGCTTCTTGCCAGATTTCATCTGAGGATATTTCCTTTTTCACCATAGCCATCTATGGGCTTCCAAATATCACTTTGCCAATTCCACAAGAACTGTCTTAGCGAAAGGCTTCTTGAGGGGAAAGCTGTAACTCTGTGAGATGATTTCACAGAACACAAAGTAGTTTCTTAGAAACCTTCTTTCTCTTTGTTGTCGGAGGATATTTCCTTTCGCCCTATAGTCTTCAAAGGGATCCGAAATATCTGTTCTCAGATTCCACAGAAATAAGGCTTGCAAATAGATCCACGAAAGACAGATGTAACTCTGTGAGATGAATCAACAGAACACTAAGCAGTTTCTCAGAAAGCATCTTTCCAGATTTCATCTGAGGATATTTCCTTTTTCACCATAGCCCTCTAGGGCTTGGAAATATCACTTTGCCAATTCCACAAGAACTGTCTTAGCGAAAGGCTTCTTGAGGGGAAAGCTGTAACTCTGTGAGATGATTTCACAGAACACAAAGAAGTTTCTCAGAAAGCTTCTTTCTCTTTGTTGTCGGAGGATATTTCCTTGGGCCCTATAGTCTTCAAAGGGATCCGAAATATCTGTTCTCAGATTCCACAGAAATAAGGCTAGCAAAGAGATCCACGAAATACAGATGTAACTCTGTGAGCGGAAGTCACAGAACACTAAGCGGTTTCTCAGAAAGCTTCTTTCCAGATTTCATCTGAGGATATTTCCTTTTTCACCATAGCCCTCTATGGGCTTCCAAATATCACTTTGCCAATTCCACAAGAACTGTCTTAGCGAAAGGCTTCTTGAGCGGAAAGCTGTAACTCTGTGAGATGATTTCACAGAACACAAAGAAGTTTCTCAGAAAGCTTCTTTCTCTTTGTTGTGGGAGGATATTTCCTTTGGCCCTATAGTCTTCAAAGGGATCCGAAATATGTGTTCTCAGATTCCACAGAAATAAGGCTAGCAAAGAGATAAACGAAATAAAGATGTAACTCTGTGAGATGAATGAACAGAACACTAAGCAGTTTCTCAGAAAGCTTCTTTCCAGATTTCATCTGAGGATATTTCCTTTTTCACCATAGCCCTCTATGGGCTTCCAAATATCACTTTGCCAATTCCACAAGAACTGTCTTAGCGAAAGGCTTCTTGAGGGGAAAGCTGTAACTCTGTGAGATGATTTCACAGAACACAAAGAAGTTTCTCAGAAAGCTTCTTTTTCTTTGATATCGGAGGATATTTCCATTGGCCCTATAGTCTTCAAAGGGATCCGAAATATCTGTACTCAGATTCCACAGAAATAAGGCTAGCAAAGAGATCCACGAAAGACAGATGTAACTCTGTGAGATGAATTAACAGAACACTAAGCAGTTTCTCAGAAAGCTTCTTTCCAGATTTCATCTGAGGATATTTACTTTTTCACCTTAGCCCTCTATGGGCTTCCAAATATCACTTTGCCAATTCCACAAGAACTGTCTTAGCGAAAGGCTTCTTGAGGGGGAAGATGTAACTCTGTGAGATGATTTCACAGAACACAAAGAAGTTTCTCAGAGAGCTTCTTTCTCTTTGTTGTCGGAGGATATTTCCTTTGGCCCTCTAGTCTTCAAAGGGATCCGAAATATCTGTTCTCAGATTCCACAGAAATAAGGCTAGCAAAGAAATCCACAATATACAGATGTAACTCTGTGAGTGGAAGTCACAGAACACTAAGCGGTTTCTCAGAAAGCTTCTTTCCAGATTTCATCAGAGGATATTTCCTTTTTCACCATAGTCCTCTGTGGGCTTCCAAATATCACTTTGCCAATTCCACAAGAACTGTCTTAGCGAAAGGCTTCTTGAGGGGAAAGCTGTAACTCTGTGAGATGATTTCACAGAACACAAAGAAGTTTCTTAGAAACCTTCTTTCTCTTTGTTGTCGGAGGATATTTCCTTTGGCCCTATAGTCTTCAAAGGGATCCGAAATATCTGTTCTCAGATTCCACAGAAATAAGGCTTGCAAATAGATCCACGAAAGACAGATGTAACTCTGTGAGATGAATTAACAGAACACTAAGCAGTTTCTCAGAAAGCTTCTTTCCAGATTTCATCTGAGGATATTTCCTTTTTCACCATAGCCCTCTAGGGCTTGGAAATATCACTTTGCCAATTCCACAAGAACTGTCTTAGCGAAAGGCTTCTTGAGGGGAAAGCTGTAACTCTGTGAGATGATTTCACAGAACACAAAGAAGTTTCTCAGAAAGCTTCTTTCTCTTTGTTGTCGGAGGATATTTCCTTGGGCCCTATAGTCTTCAAAGGTATCCGAAATATCTGTTCTCAGATTCCACAGAAATAAGGCTAGCAAAGAGATCCACGAAATACAGATGTAACTCTGTGAGCCGAAGTCACAGAACACTAAGCGGTTTCTCAGAAAGCTTCTTTCCAGATTTCATCTGAGGATATTTCCTTTTTCACCATAGCCCTCTATGGGCTTCCAAATATCACTTTGCCAATTCCACAAGAACTGTCTTAGCGAAAGGCTTCTTGAGCGGAAAGCTGTAACTCTGTGAGATGATTTCATAGAACACAAAGAAGTTTCTCAGAAAGCTTCTTTCTCTTTGTTGTGGGAGGATATTTCCTTTGGCCCTATAGTCTTCAAAGGGATCCGAAATATTTGTTCTCAGATTCCACAGAAATAAGGCTAGCAAAGAGATCCACGAAATAAAGATGTAACTCTGTGAGATGAATGAACAGAACACTAAGCAGTTTCTCAGAAAGCTTCTTTCCAGATTTCATCTGAGGATATTTCCTTTTTCACCATAGCCCTCTATGGGCTTCCAAATATCACTTTGCCAATTCCACAAGAACTGTCTTAGCGAAAGGCTTCTTGACGGGAAAGCTGTAACTCTGTGAGATGATTTCACAGAACACAAAGAAGTTTCTCAGAAAGCTTCTTTCTCTTTGATATCGGAGGATATTTCCATTGGCCCTATAGTCTTCAAACGGATCCGAAATATCTGTACTCAGATTCCACAGAAATAAGGCTAGCAAAGAGATCCACGAAAGACAGATGTAACTCTGTGAGATGAATTAACAGAACACTAAGCAGTTTCTCAGAAAGCTTCTTTCCAGATTTCATCTGAGGATATTTTCTTTTTCACCTTAGCCCTCTATGGGCTTCCAAATATCACTTTGCCAATTCCACAAGAACTGTCTTAGCGAAATGCTTCTTGAGGGGGAAGATGTAACTCTGTGAGATGATTTCACAGAACACAAAGAAGTTTCTCAGAAAGCTTCTTTCTCTTTGTTGTTGGAGGATATTTCCTTTGGCCCTCTAGTCTTCAAAGGGATCCGAAATATCTGTTCTCAGATTCCACAGAAATAAGGCTGGCAAAGAGATCCAGGAAATATAGATGGAACTCTGTGTGTGGAAGTCACAGAACACTAAGCGGTTTCTCAAAAGCTTCTTTCCAGATATCATCTGAGGATATTTCCTTTTTCACCATAGCCCTCTATGGGCTTCCAAATATCACTTTTCCAATTCCACAAGAAGTGTCTTATCGAAAGGCTTCTTGAGGGGAAAGCTGTAACTCTGTGAGATGATTTCACAGAACACAAAGAACTTTCTCAGAAAGCTTCTTTCTCTTTGTTGTCGGAGGTTATTTCCTTTGGCCCTGTAATCTTCAAAGGGATCCAAAATATCTGTTCTCAGATTCCTCAGAAATAAGGCTAGCAAAGAAATCCACGATATACAGATGTAACTCTGTGAGTGGAAGTCACAGAACACTAAGCGGTTTCTCAGAAAGCTTCTTTCCAGATTTCATCAGAGGATATTTCCTTTTTCACCATAGTCCTCTGTGGGCTTCCAAATATCACTTTGCCAATTCCACAAGAACTGTCTTAGCGAAAGGCTTCTTGAGGGGAAAGCTGTAACTCTGTGAGATGATTTCACAGAACACAAAGAAGTTTCTTAGAAACCTTCTTTCTCTTTGTTGTCGGAGGATATTTCCTTTGGCCCTATAGTCTTCAAAGGGATCCGAAATATCTGTTCTCAGATTCCACAGAAATAAGGCTTGCAAATAGATCCACGAAAGACAGATGTAACTCTGTGAGATGAATTAACAGAACACTAAGCAGTTTCTCAGAAAGCTTCTTTCCAGATTTCATCTGAGGATATTTCCTTTTTCACCATAGCCCTCTAGGGCTTGGAAATATCACTTTGCCAATTCCACAAGAACTGTCTTAGCGAAAGGCTTCTTGAGGGGAAAGCTGTAACTCTGTGAGATGATTTCACAGAACACAAAGAAGTTTCTCAGAAAGCTTCTTTCTCTTTGTTATCGGAGGATATTTCCTTTGGCCCTATAATCTTCAAAGGGATCCGAAATATCTGTTCTCCGATTCCACAGAAATAAGGCTAGCAAAGAGATCCACGAAAGACAGATGTAACTCTGTGAGTGGAAGTCACAGAACACTAAGCGGTTTCTCAGAAAGCTTCTTTCCAGATTTCATCTGAGGATATTCCCTTTTTCACCATAGCCCTCTATGGGCTTCCAAATATCACTTGGCCAATTCCACAAGAACTGTCTTAGCGAAAGGCTTCTTGAGGGGAAAGCTGTAACTCTGTGAGATGATTTCACAGAACACAAAGAAGTTTCTCAGAAAGCTTCTTTCTCTTTGTTGTCGGAGGATATTTCCTTGGGCCCTATAGTCTTCAAAGGGATCCGAAATATCTGTTCTCAGATTCCACAGAAATAAGGCTAGCAAAGAGATCCACGAAATACAGATGTAACTCTGTGAGCCGAAGTCACAGAACACTAAGCGGTTTCTCAGAAAGCTTCTTTCCAGATTTCATCTGAGGATATTTCCTTTTTCACCATAGCCCTCTATGGGCTTCCAAATATCACTTTGCCAATTCCACAAGAACTGTCTTAGCGAAAGGCTTCTTGAGGGGAAAGCTGTAACTCTGTGAGATGATTTCACAGAACACAAAGAAGTTTCTCAGAAAGCTTCTTTCTCTTTGATATCGGAGGATATTTCCATTGGCCCTATAGTCTTCAAAGGGATCCGAAATATCTGTACTCAGATTCCACAGAAATAAGGCTAGCAAAGAGATCCACGAAAGACAGATGTAACTCTGTGAGATGAATTAACAGAACACTAAGCAGTTTCTCAGAAAGCTTCTTTCCAGATTTCATCTGAGGATATTTACTTTTTCACCTTAGCCCTCTATGGGCTTCCAAATATCACTTTGCCAATTCCACAAGAACTGTCTTAGCGAAATGCTTCTTGAGGGGGAAGATGTAACTCTGTGAGATGATTTCACAGAACACAAAGAAGTTTCTCAGAAAGCTTCTTTCTCTTTGTTGTTGGAGGATATTTCCTTTGGCCCTCTAGTCTTCAAAGGGATCCGAAATATCTGTTCTCAGATTCCACAGAAATAAGGCTGGCAAAGAGATCCAGGAAATATAGATGGAACTCTGTGTGTGGAAGTCACAGAACACTAAGCGGTTTCTCAAAAGCTTCTTTCCAGATATCATCTGAGGATATTTCCTTTTTCACCATAGCCCTCTATGGGCTTCCAAATATCACTTTTCCAATTCCACAAGAAGTGTCTTATCGAAAGGCTTCTTGAGGGGAAAGCTGTAACTCTGTGAGATGATTTCACAGAACACAAAGAACTTTCTCAGAAAGCTTCTTTCTCTTTGTTGTCGGAGGATATTTCCTTTGGCCCTGTAATCTTCAAAGGGATCCAAAATATCTGTTCTCAGATTCCACAGAAATAAGGCTAGCAAAGAAATCCACGAAATACAGATGTAACTCTGTGAGTGGAAGTCACAGAACACTAAGCGGTTTCTCAGAAAGCTTCTTTCCAGATTTCATCAGAGGATATTTCCTTTTTCACCATAGTCCTCTGTGGGCTTCCAAATATCACTTTGCCAATTCCACAAGAACTTTCTTAGCGAAAGGCTTCTTGAGGGGAAAGCTGAAACTCTGTGAGATGATTTCACAGAACACAAAGAAGTTTCTCAGAAAGTTTCTTTCTCTTTGTTTTCGGAGGATATTTCCTTTTGCCCTATAGTCTTCAAAGGGATCCGAAATATCTGTTCTCAGATTCCACAGAAATAAGGCTGGCAAAGAGATCCAGGAAATACAGATGTCACTCTGTGAGTGCAAGTCACAGAACACTAAGCGGTTTCTCAGAAAGCTTCTTTCCAGATTTCATCTGAGGATATTTCCTTTTTCACCATAGCCCTCTAAGGGCTTCCAAATATCACTTTGCCAATTCCACAAGAACTGTCTTAGCGAAAGGCTTCTTGAGGGGAAAGCTGTAACTCTGTGAGATGATTTCACAGAACACAAAGAAGTTTCTCAGAAAGCTTCTTTCTCTTTGTTGTCGGAGGATATTTCCTTTGGCCCTATAATCCTCAAAGGGACCCGAATTATCTGTTCTCAGATTCCACAGAAATAAGGCTAGCAAAGAGATCCACGAAAAACAGATGTAACTCTGTGAGTGGAAGTCACAGAACACTAAGCGGTTTCTCAGAAAGCTTCTTTCCAGATTTCATCTGAGGATATTTCCTTTCTCACCATAGTCCTCTATGGGCTTCCAAATATCACTTTGCCAATTCCACAAGAACTGTCTTAAGGAAAGGCTTCTTGAGGGGGAAGCTGTAACTCTGTGAGATGATTTCACAGAACACAAAGAAGTTTCTTAGAAACCTTCTTTCTCTTTGTTGTCGGAGGATATTTCCTTTGGCCCTATAGTCTTCAAAGGGATCCGAAATATCTGTTCTCAGATTCCACAGAAATAAGGCTTGCAAATAGATCCACGAAAGACAGATGTAACTCTGTGAGATGAATTAACAGAACACTAAGCAGTTTCTCAGAAAGCTTCTTTCCAGATTTCATCTGAGGATATTTCCTTTTTCACCATAGCCCTCTAGGGCTTGGAAATATCACTTTGCCAATTCCACAAGAACTGTCTTAGCGAAAGGCTTCTTGAGGGGAAAGCTGTAACTCTGTGAGATGATTTCACAGAACACAAAGAAGTTTCTCAGAAAGCTTCTTTCTCTTTGTTGTCGGAGGATATTTCCTTGGGCCCTATAGTCTTCAAAGGTATCCGAAATATCTGTTCTCAGATTCCACAGAAATAAGGCTAGCAAAGAGATCCACGAAATACAGATGTAACTCTGTGAGCCGAAGTCACAGAACACTAAGCGGTTTCTCAGAAAGCTTCTTTCCAGATTTCATCTGAGGATATTTCCTTTTTCACCATAGCCCTCTATGGGCTTCCAAATATCACTTTGCCAATTCCACAAGAACTGTCTTAGCGAAAGGCTTCTTGAGCGGAAAGCTGTAACTCTGTGAGATGATTTCACAGAACACAAAGAAGTTTCTCAGAAAGCTTCTTTCTCTTTGTTGTCGGAGGATATTTCCTTTGGCCCTATAGTCTTCAAAGGGATCCGAAATATCTGTTCTCAGATTCCACAGAAATAAGGCTCACAAAGAGATCCACGAAATACAGATGTAACTCTGTGAGTGGAAGTCACAGAACACTAAGCGGTTTCTCAGAAAGCTTCTTTCCAGATTTCATCTGAGGATATTTCCTTTTTCACCATAGCCCTCTATGGGCTTCCAAATATCACTTTGCCAATTCCACAAGAACTGTCTTAGCGAAAGGCTTCTTGAGGGGAAAGCTGTAACTCTTTGAGATGATTTCACAGAACGCAAAGAAGTTTCTCAGAAAGCCTCTTTCTATTTGTTGTCGGAGGATATTTCCTTTGACCCTATAGTCTTCAAAGGGATCCGAAATATCTGTTCTCAGATTCCACAGAAATAAGGCTAGCAAAGAGATCCACGAAATACAGATGTCACTCTGTGAGATGAATTAACAGAACACTAAGCAGTTTCTCAGAAAGCTTCTTTCCAGATTTCATCTGAGAATATTTCCGTTTTCACCATAGCCCTCTATGGGCTTCCAAATATGACTTTGCCAATTCCACAAGAACTGTCATTGCGAAAGGCTTCTTGAGGGGAAAGCTGTAACTCTGTGAGATGATTTCACAGAACACAAAGAATTTTCTCAGAAAGCTTCTTTCTCTTTGTTGTCGGAGGATATTTCCTTTGGCCCTATAGTCTTCAAAGGGATCCGAAATATCGGTTCTCAGATTCCACAGAAATAAGGCTAGCAAAGAGATCCATGCAATACATATGTAACTCTGTGAGTGGAAGTCACAGAACACTGAGCGGTTTCTCAGAAAGCTTCTTTCCAGATTTCATCTGAGGATATTTCCGTTTTCACCATAGCCCTCTATGGGCTTCCAAATATCACTTTGCCAATTCCACAAGAACTGTCTTAGCGAAAGGCTTCTTGAGGGGAAAGCTGTAGCTCTGTGAGATGATTTCACAGAACACAAAGAAGTTTCTCAGAAACCTTCTTTCTCTTTGTTATCGGAGGATTTTTCCTTTGGCCCTATAGTCTTCAAAGGGATCCGAAATATCTGTTCTCAGATTCCACAGAAATAAGGCTCGCAAAGAGATCCACGAAATACAGATGTCACTCTGAGATGAATTAACAGAACACTAAGCGGTTTCTCAGAAAGCTTCTTTCCAGATTTCATCTGAGGATATTTCCTTTTTCACCGTAGCCCTCTATGGGCATCCAAATATCACTTTGCCAATTCCAGAAGAACTCTCCTAGCTAAAGGCTTCTTGAGGGGAAAGCTGTAACTCTGTGAGATGATTTCACAGAACACAAAGAAGTTTCTCAGAAAGCTTCTTTCTCTTTGTTGTCGGAGGATATTTCCATTGGCCCTATAGTCTTCAAAGGGATCCGAAATATCTGTTCTCAGATTCCACAGAAATAAGGCTAGCAAAGAGATCCACGAAAGACAGATGTAACTCTGTGAGTGGAAGTCACAGAACACAAAGCGGTTTCTCAGAAATCTTCTTTCCAGATTTCATCTGAGGATATTTCCTTCATCACCATAGCCCTCTATGGGCTTCCAAATATCACTTTGCCAATTCCAGAAGAACTGTCTTAGCGAAAGGCTTCTTGAGGGGAAAGCTGTAACTCTGTGAGATGATTTCACAGAACACAAAGAAGTTTCTCAGAAAGCTTCTTTCTCTTTGTTGTCGGAGGATATTTCCTTTGGCACTATATTATTTAAAGGGATCGGAAATATCTGTTCTCAGATTCCACAGAAATAAGGCCAGCAAAGAGATCCACGAAATACAGATGTAACTCTGTGAGTGGAAGTCACAGAACAATAAGCGGTTTCTCAGAAAGCTTCTTTCCAGATTTCATCTGAGGATATTTCCTTTTTCACCATAGCCCTCTACGGGCTTCCAAATATCACTTTGCCAATTCCACAAGAACTGTCTTAGCGAAAGGCTTCTTGAGTGGAGAGCTGTAACTCTGTGAGATTATTTCACAGAACACAAAGAAGTTTCTCAGAAAGCTTCTTTCTCGTTTTTATCGGAGGATTTTACCTTTGGCCCTATAGTCTTCAAAGGGATCCGAAATATCTGTTCTCAGATTCCACAGAAATAAGGCTAGCAAAGAGATCCACGAAATACAGATGTCACTCTGTGAGATGAATTAACAGAACACTAAGCAGTTTCTCAGAAAGCTTCTTGCCAGATTTCATCTGAGGATATTTCCTTTTTCACCATAGCCATCTATGGGCTTCCAAATATCACTTTGCCAATTCCACAAGAACTGTCTTAGCGAAAGGCTTCTTGAGGGGAAAGCTGTAACTCTGTGAGATGATTTCACAGAACACAAAGTAGTTTCTTAGAAACCTTCTTTCTCTTTGTTGTCGGAGGATATTTCCTTTCGCCCTATAGTCTTCAAAGGGATCCGAAATATCTGTTCTCAGATTCCACAGAAATAAGGCTTGCAAATAGATCCACGAAAGACAGATGTAACTCTGTGAGATGAATCAACAGAACACTAAGCAGTTTCTCAGAAAGCATCTTTCCAGATTTCATCTGAGGATATTTCCTTTTTCACCATAGCCCTCTAGGGCTTGGAAATATCACTTTGCCAATTCCACAAGAACTGTCTTAGCGAAAGGCTTCTTGAGGGGAAAGCTGTAACTCTGTGAGATGATTTCACAGAACACAAAGAAGTTTCTCAGAAAGCTTCTTTCTCTTTGTTGTCGGAGGATATTTCCTTGGGCCCTATAGTCTTCAAAGGGATCCGAAATATCTGTTCTCAGATTCCACAGAAATAAGGCTAGCAAAGAGATCCACGAAATACAGATGTAACTCTGTGAGCGGAAGTCACAGAACACTAAGCGGTTTCTCAGAAAGCTTCTTTCCAGATTTCATCTGAGGATATTTCCTTTTTCACCATAGCCCTCTATGGGCTTCCAAATATCACTTTGCCAATTCCACAAGAACTGTCTTAGCGAAAGGCTTCTTGAGCGGAAAGCTGTAACTCTGTGAGATGATTTCACAGAACACAAAGAAGTTTCTCAGAAAGCTTCTTTCTCTTTGTTGTGGGAGGATATTTCCTTTGGCCCTATAGTCTTCAAAGGGATCCGAAATATGTGTTCTCAGATTCCACAGAAATAAGGCTAGCAAAGAGATAAACGAAATAAAGATGTAACTCTGTGAGATGAATGAACAGAACACTAAGCAGTTTCTCAGAAAGCTTCTTTCCAGATTTCATCTGAGGATATTTCCTTTTTCACCATAGCCCTCTATGGGCTTCCAAATATCACTTTGCCAATTCCACAAGAACTGTCTTAGCGAAAGGCTTCTTGAGGGGAAAGCTGTAACTCTGTGAGATGATTTCACAGAACACAAAGAAGTTTCTCAGAAAGCTTCTTTTTCTTTGATATCGGAGGATATTTCCATTGGCCCTATAGTCTTCAAAGGGATCCGAAATATCTGTACTCAGATTCCACAGAAATAAGGCTAGCAAAGAGATCCACGAAAGACAGATGTAACTCTGTGAGATGAATTAACAGAACACTAAGCAGTTTCTCAGAAAGCTTCTTTCCAGATTTCATCTGAGGATATTTACTTTTTCACCTTAGCCCTCTATGGGCTTCCAAATATCACTTTGCCAATTCCACAAGAACTGTCTTAGCGAAAGGCTTCTTGAGGGGGAAGATGTAACTCTGTGAGATGATTTCACAGAACACAAAGAAGTTTCTCAGAGAGCTTCTTTCTCTTTGTTGTCGGAGGATATTTCCTTTGGCCCTCTAGTCTTCAAAGGGATCCGAAATATCTGTTCTCAGATTCCACAGAAATAAGGCTAGCAAAGAAATCCACAATATACAGATGTAACTCTGTGAGTGGAAGTCACAGAACACTAAGCGGTTTCTCAGAAAGCTTCTTTCCAGATTTCATCAGAGGATATTTCCTTTTTCACCATAGTCCTCTGTGGGCTTCCAAATATCACTTTGCCAATTCCACAAGAACTGTCTTAGCGAAAGGCTTCTTGAGGGGAAAGCTGTAACTCTGTGAGATGATTTCACAGAACACAAAGAAGTTTCTTAGAAACCTTCTTTCTCTTTGTTGTCGGAGGATATTTCCTTTGGCCCTATAGTCTTCAAAGGGATCCGAAATATCTGTTCTCAGATTCCACAGAAATAAGGCTTGCAAATAGATCCACGAAAGACAGATGTAACTCTGTGAGATGAATTAACAGAACACTAAGCAGTTTCTCAGAAAGCTTCTTTCCAGATTTCATCTGAGGATATTTCCTTTTTCACCATAGCCCTCTAGGGCTTGGAAATATCACTTTGCCAATTCCACAAGAACTGTCTTAGCGAAAGGCTTCTTGAGGGGAAAGCTGTAACTCTGTGAGATGATTTCACAGAACACAAAGAAGTTTCTCAGAAAGCTTCTTTCTCTTTGTTGTCGGAGGATATTTCCTTGGGCCCTATAGTCTTCAAAGGTATCCGAAATATCTGTTCTCAGATTCCACAGAAATAAGGCTAGCAAAGAGATCCACGAAATACAGATGTAACTCTGTGAGCCGAAGTCACAGAACACTAAGCGGTTTCTCAGAAAGCTTCTTTCCAGATTTCATCTGAGGATATTTCCTTTTTCACCATAGCCCTCTATGGGCTTCCAAATATCACTTTGCCAATTCCACAAGAACTGTCTTAGCGAAAGGCTTCTTGAGCGGAAAGCTGTAACTCTGTGAGATGATTTCATAGAACACAAAGAAGTTTCTCAGAAAGCTTCTTTCTCTTTGTTGTGGGAGGATATTTCCTTTGGCCCTATAGTCTTCAAAGAGATCCGAAATATTTGTTCTCAGATTCCACAGAAATAAGGCTAGCAAAGAGATCCACGAAATAAAGATGTAACTCTGTGAGATGAATGAACAGAACACTAAGCAGTTTCTCAGAAAGCTTCTTTCCAGATTTCATCTGAGGATATTTCCTTTTTCACCATAGCCCTCTATGGGCTTCCAAATATCACTTTGCCAATTCCACAAGAACTGTCTTAGCGAAAGGCTTCTTGACGGGAAAGCTGTAACTCTGTGAGATGATTTCACAGAACACAAAGAAGTTTCTCAGAAAGCTTCTTTCTCTTTGATATCGGAGGATATTTCCATTGGCCCTATAGTCTTCAAACGGATCCGAAATATCTGTACTCAGATTCCACAGAAATAAGGCTAGCAAAGAGATCCACGAAAGACAGATGTAACTCTGTGAGATGAATTAACAGAACACTAAGCAGTTTCTCAGAAAGCTTCTTTCCAGATTTCATCTGAGGATATTTTCTTTTTCACCTTAGCCCTCTATGGGCTTCCAAATATCACTTTGCCAATTCCACAAGAACTGTCTTAGCGAAACGCTTCTTGAGGGGGAAGATGTAACTCTGTGAGATGATTTCACAGAACACAAAGAAGTTTCTCAGAAAGCTTCTTTCTCTTTGTTGTTGGAGGATATTTCCTTTGGCCCTCTAGTCTTCAAAGGGATCCGAAATATCTGTTCTCAGATTCCACAGAAATAAGGCTGGCAAAGAGATCCAGGAAATATAGATGGAACTCTGTGTGTGGAAGTCACAGAACACTAAGCGGTTTCTCAAAAGCTTCTTTCCAGATATCATCTGAGGATATTTCCTTTTTCACCATAGCCCTCTATGGGCTTCCAAATATCACTTTTCCAATTCCACAAGAAGTGTCTTATCGAAAGGCTTCTTGAGGGGAAAGCTGTAACTCTGTGAGATGATTTCACAGAACACAAAGAACTTTCTCAGAAAGCTTCTTTCTCTTTGTTGTCGGAGGTTATTTCCTTTGGCCCTGTAATCTTCAAAGGGATCCAAAATATCTGTTCTCAGATTCCTCAGAAATAAGGCTAGCAAAGAAATCCACGATATACAGATGTAACTCTGTGAGTGGAAGTCACAGAACACTAAGCGGTTTCTCAGAAAGCTTCTTTCCAGATTTCATCAGAGGATATTTCCTTTTTCACCATAGTCCTCTGTGGGCTTCCAAATATCACTTTGCCAATTCCACAAGAACTGTCTTAGCGAAAGGCTTCTTGAGGGGAAAGCTGTAACTCTGTGAGATGATTTCACAGAACACAAAGAAGTTTCTTAGAAACCTTCTTTCTCTTTGTTGTCGGAGGATATTTCCTTTGGCCCTATAGTCTTCAAAGGGATCCGAAATATCTGTTCTCAGATTCCACAGAAATAAGGCTTGCAAATAGATCCACGAAAGACAGATGTAACTCTGTGAGATGAATTAACAGAACACTAAGCAGTTTCTCAGAAAGCTTCTTTCCAGATTTCATCTGAGGATATTTCCTTTTTCACCATAGCCCTCTAGGGCTTGGAAATATCACTTTGCCAATTCCACAAGAACTGTCTTAGCGAAAGGCTTCTTGAGGGGAAAGCTGTAACTCTGTGAGATGATTTCACAGAACACAAAGAAGTTTCTCAGAAAGCTTCTTTCTCTTTGTTATCGGAGGATATTTCCTTTGGCCCTATAATCTTCAAAGGGATCCGAAATATCTGTTCTCCGATTCCACAGAAATAAGGCTAGCAAAGAGATCCACGAAAGACAGATGTAACTCTGTGAGTGGAAGTCACAGAACACTAAGCGGTTTCTCAGAAAGCTTCTTTCCAGATTTCATCTGAGGATATTCCCTTTTTCACCATAGCCCTCTATGGGCTTCCAAATATCACTTGGCCAATTCCACAAGAACTGTCTTAGCGAAAGGCTTCTTGAGGGGAAAGCTGTAACTCTGTGAGATGATTTCACAGAACACAAAGAAGTTTCTCAGAAAGCTTCTTTCTCTTTGTTGTCGGAGGATATTTCCTTGGGCCCTATAGTCTTCAAAGGGATCCGAAATATCTGTTCTCAGATTCCACAGAAATAAGGCTAGCAAAGAGATCCACGAAATACAGATGTAACTCTGTGAGCCGAAGTCACAGAACACTAAGCGGTTTCTCAGAAAGCTTCTTTCCAGATTTCATCTGAGGATATTTCCTTTTTCACCATAGCCCTCTAAGGGCTTCCAAATATCACTTTGCCAATTCCACAAGAACTGTCTTAGCGAAAGGCTTCTTGAGGGGAAAGCTGTAACTCTGTGAGATGATTTCACAGAACACAAAGAAGTTTCTCAGAAAGCTTCTTTCTCTTTGATATCGGAGGATATTTCCATTGGCCCTATAGTCTTCAAAGGGATCCGAAATATCTGTACTCAGATTCCACAGAAATAAGGCTAGCAAAGAGATCCACGAAAGACAGATGTAACTCTGTGAGATGAATTAACAGAACACTAAGCAGTTTCTCAGAAAGCTTCTTTCCAGATTTCATCTGAGGATATTTACTTTTTCACCTTAGCCCTCTATGGGCTTCCAAATATCACTTTGCCAATTCCACAAGAACTGTCTTAGCGAAATGCTTCTTGAGGGGGAAGATGTAACTCTGTGAGATGATTTCACAGAACACAAAGAAGTTTCTCAGAAAGCTTCTTTCTCTTTGTTGTTGGAGGATATTTCCTTTGGCCCTCTAGTCTTCAAAGGGATCCGAAATATCTGTTCTCAGATTCCACAGAAATAAGGCTGGCAAAGAGATCCAGGAAATATAGATGGAACTCTGTGTGTGGAAGTCACAGAACACTAAGCGGTTTCTCAAAAGCTTCTTTCCAGATATCATCTGAGGATATTTCCTTTTTCACCATAGCCCTCTATGGGCTTCCAAATATCACTTTTCCAATTCCACAAGAAGTGTCTTATCGAAAGGCTTCTTGAGGGGAAAGCTGTAACTCTGTGAGATGATTTCACAGAACACAAAGAACTTTCTCAGAAAGCTTCTTTCTCTTTGTTGTCGGAGGATATTTCCTTTGGCCCTGTAATCTTCAAAGGGATCCAAAATATCTGTTCTCAGATTCCACAGAAATAAGGCTAGCAAAGAAATCCACGAAATACAGATGTAACTCTGTGAGTGGAAGTCACAGAACACTAAGCGGTTTCTCAGAAAGCTTCTTTCCAGATTTCATCAGAGGATATTTCCTTTTTCACCATAGTCCTCTGTGGGCTTCCAAATATCACTTTGACAATTCCACAAGAACTTTCTAAGCGAAAGGCTTCTTGAGGGGAAAGCTGAAACTCTGTGAGATGATTTCACAGAACACAAAGAAGTTTCTCAGAAAGTTTCTTTCTCTTTGTTTTCGGAGGATATTTCCTTTGGCCCTATAGTCTTCAAAGGGATCCGAAATATCTGTTCTCAGATTCCACAGAAATAAGGCTGGCAAAGAGATCCAGGAAATACAGATGTCACTCTGTGAGTGCAAGTCACAGAACACTAAGCGGTTTCTCAGAAAGCTTCTTTCCAGATTTCATCTGAGGATATTTCCTTTTTCACCATAGCCCTCTAAGGGCTTCCAAATATCACTTTGCCAATTCCACAAGAACTGTCTTAGCGAAAGGCTTCTTGAGGGGAAAGCTGTAACTCTGTGAGATGATTTCACAGAACACAAAGAAGTTTCTCAGAAAGCTTCTTTCTCTTTGTTGTCGGAGGATATTTCCTTTGGCCCTATAATCTTCAAAGGGACCCGAAATATCTGTTCTCAGATTCCACAGAAAAAAGGCTAGCAAAGAGATCCACGAAAAACAGATGTAACTCTGTGAGTGGAAGTCACAGAACACTAAGCGGTTTCTCAGAAAGCTTCTTTCCAGATTTCATCTGAGGATATTTCCTTTTTCACCATAGTCCTCTAAGGGCTTCCAAATATCACTTTGCCAATTCCACAAGAACTGTCTTAAGGAAAGGCTTCTTGAGGGGGAAGCTGTAACTCTGTGAGATGATTTCACAGAACACAAAGAAGTTTCTCAGAAAGCTTCTTTCTCTTTGTTGTCGGAGGATATTTCCTTTGGCCCTCTAGTCTTCAAAGGGATCCGAAATATCTGTTCTCAGATTCCACAGAAATAAGGCTGGCAAAGAGATCCAGGAAATACAGATGGAACTCTGTGAGTGGAAGTCACAGAACACTAAGCGGTTTCTCAAAAGCTTCTTTCCAGATATCATCTGAGGATATTTCCTTTTTCACCATAGCCCTCTAGGGGCTTCCAAATATCACTTTGCCAATTCCACAAGAACTGTCTTAGCGAAAGGCTTCTTGAGGGGAAAGCTGTAACTCTGTGAGATGATTTCACAGAACACAAAGAACTTTCTCAGAAAGCTTCTTTCTCTTTGTTGTCGGAGGATATTTCCTTTGGCCCTGTAATCTTCAAAGGGATCCGAAATATCTGTTCTCAGATTCCACAGAAATAAGGCTAGGAAAGAAATCCACGAAATACAGATGTAACTCTGTGAGTGGAAGTCACAGAACACTAAGCGGTTTCTCAGAAAGCTTCTTTCCAGATTTCATCAGAGGATATTTCCTTTTTCACCATAGTCCTCTGTGGGCTTCCAAATATCACTTTGCCAATTCCACAAGAACTTTCTTAGCGAAATTCTTCTTGAGGGGAAAGCTGAAACTCTGTGAGATGATTTCACAGAACACAAAGAAGTTTCTCAGAAAGTTTCTTTCTCTTTGTTTTCGGAGGATATTTCCTTTGGCCCTATAGTCTTCAAAGGGATCCGAAATATCTGTTCTCAGATTCCACAGAAATAAGGCTGGCAAAGAGATCCAGGAAATACAGATGTAACTCTGTGAGTGCAAGTCAAAAAACACTAAGCGGTTTCTCAGAAAGCTTCTTTCCAGATTTCATCTGAGGATATTTCCTTTTTCACCATAGCCCTCTAAGGGCTTCCAAATATCACTTTGCCAATTCCACAAGAACTGTCTTAGCGAAAGGCTTCTTGAGGGGAAAGCTGTAACTCTGTGAGATGATTTCACAGAACACAAAGAAGTTTCTCAGAAAGCTTCTTTCTCTCTGTTGTCGGAGGATATTTACTTTGGCCCTATAATCTTCAAAGGGATCCGAAATATCTGTTCTCAGATTCCACAGAAATAAGGCTAGCAAAGAGATCCACGAAATACAGATGTAACTCTGTGAGTGGAAGTCACAGAACACTAAGCGATTTCTCAGAAAGCTTCTTTCCAGATTTCATCTGAGGATATTTCCTGTTTCACCATAGTCATCTATGGGCTTCCAAATATCACTTTGCCAATTCCACAAGAACTGTCTTAGCGAAAGGCTTCTTGAGGGGAAAGCTGTAACTCTGTGAGATGATTTCACAGAACACAAAGAAGTTTCTTAGAAAGCTTCTTTCTCTTTGTTATCAGAGGATTTCTCCTTTGGCCCTATAGTGTTCAAAGGGAACTGAAATATCTGTTCTCAGATTCCACAGAAATAAGGCTAGCAAAGAGATCCAGGAAATACAGATGTAACTCTGTGAGATGAATTAACAGAACACTAAGCCGTTTCTCAGAAAGCTTCTTTCCAGATTTCATCTGAGGATATTTCCTTTTTCCACCATAGACCTCTATGGGCTTCCAAATATCGCTTTTCCAATTCCACAAGAACTGTCTTAGCGAAAGGCTTCCTGAAAGGAAAGCTGTAACTCTGTGAGATGATTTCACAGAACACAAAGAAGTTTCTCAGAAAGCTTCTTTCTCTCTGTTGTCGGAGGATATTTCCTTTGGCCCTATAGTCTTCAATGGGATCCGAAATATCTGTTCTCAGATTCCACAGAAATAAGTCTAGCAAAGAGATCCACGAAATACAGATGTAACTCTGTGAGTGGAAGTCACAGAACAATAAGCGGTTTCTCAGAAAGCTTCTTTCCAGATTTCATCTGAGGATATTTTCTTTTTCACCATAGCCCTCTAGGGGTTCCAAATATCACTTTGCCAATTCCACAAGAACTGTCTTAGCGAAAGGCTTCTTGAGGGGAAAGTTGTAACTCTGTGAGATGATTTCACAGAACACAAAGAAGTTTCTCAGAAAGCTTCTTTCTCTTTGTTATCAGAGGATTTTTCCTTTGGCCCTAGAGTCTTCAAAGGGATCCGAAATATCTGTTCTCAGATTCCACAGAAATAAGGCTAGCAAAGAGATCCACGAAATACAGATGTCACTCTGTGAGATGAATTAACAGAACACTAAGCGGTTTCTCAGAAAGCTTCTTTCCAGATTTCATCTGAGGATATTTCCTTTTTCACCGTAGCCCTCTATGGGCATCCAAATATCACTTTGCCAATTCCAGAAGAACTCTCCTAGCGAAAGGCTTCTTGAGGGGAAAGCTGTAACTCTGTGAGATGATTTCACAGAACACAAAGAAGTTGCTCAGAAAGCTTCTTTCTCTTTGTTGTCGGAGGATATTTCCATTGGCCCTATAGTCTTCAAAGGGATCCGAAATATCTGTTCTCAGATTCCACAGAAATAAGTCTAGCAAAGAGATCCACGAAAGACAGATGTAACTCTGTGAGTGGAAGTCACAGAACACAAAGCGGTTTCTCAGAAAGCTTCTTTCCAGATTTCATCTGAGGATATTTCCTTTATCACCATAGCCCTCTATGGGCTTCCAAATATCACTTTGCCAATTCCTCAAGAACTGTCTTAGCGAAAGGCTTCTTGAGGGGAAAGCTGTAACTCTGTGAGATGATTTCACAGAACACAAAGAAGTTTCTCAGAAAGCTTCTTTCTCTTTGTTGTCGGAGGATATTTCCTTTGGCACTATATTATTCAAAGGGATCCGAAATATTTGTTCTCAGATTCCACAGAAATAAGGCCAGCAAAGAGATCCACGAAATACAGATGTAACTCTGTGAGTGGAAGTCACAGAACACAAAGCGGTTTCTCAGAAAGCTTCTTTCCAGATTTCATCTGAGGATATTTCCTTTTTCACCATAGCCCTCTACGGGCTTCCAAATATCACTTTGCCAATTCCACAAGAACTGTCTTAGCGAAAGGCTTCTTGAGTGGAGAGCTGTAACTCTGTGAGATTATTTCACAGAACACAAAGAAGTTTCTCAGAAAGCTTCTTTCTCGTTTTTATCGGAGGATTTTTCCTTTGGCCCTATAGTCTTCAAAGGGATCTGAAATATCTGTTCTCAGATTCCACAGAAATAAGGTTAGCAAAGAGATCCACGAAATACAGATGTCACTCTGTGAGATGAATTAACAGAACACTAAGCAGTTTCTCAGAAAGCTTCTTTCCAGATTTCATATGAGGATATTTCCTTTTTCACCATAGCCCTCTATGGGCTTCCAAATATCACTTTGCCAATTCCACAAGAACTGTCTTAGCGAAAGGCTTCTTGAGGGGAAAGCTGTAACTCTTTGAGATGATTTCACAGAACGCAAAGAAGTTTCTCAGAAAGCTTCTTTCTCTTTGTTGTCGGAGGATATTTCCTTTGGCCCTATAGTCTTCAAAGGGATCCGAAATTTCTGTTCTCAGATTCCACAGAAATAAGGCTGGCAAAGAGATCCACGAAATACAGACGTAACTCTGTGAGTGGAAGTCACAGAACACTAAGCGGTTTCTCAGAAAGCTTCTTTCCAGATTTCATCTGAGGATATTTCCTTTTTCACCATAGCCCTCTATGGGCTTCCAAATATCACTTTGCCAATTCCACAAGAACTGTCTTAGCGAAAGGCTTCTTGAGGGGAAAGCTGTAACTCTTTGAGATGATTTCACAGAACGCAAAGAAGTTTCTCAGAAAGCCTCTTTCTATTTGTTGTCGGAGGATATTTCCTTTGACCCTATAGTCTTCAAAGGGATCCGAAATATCTGTTCTCAGATTCCACAGAAATAAGGCTAGCAAAGAGATCCACGAAATACAGATGTAACTCTGTGAGATGAATTAACAGAACACTAAGCAGTTTCTCAGAAAGCTTCTTTCCAGATTTCATCTGAGAATATTTCCGTTTTCACCATAGCCCTCTATGGGCTTCCAAATATCATTTTGCCAATTCCACAAGAACTGTCTTAGCGAAAGGTTTCTTGAGGGGAAAGCTGTAACTCTGTGAGATGATTTCACAGAACACAAAGAAGTTTCTCAGAAAGCTTCTTTCTCTTTGTTGTCGGAGGATATTTCCTTTGGCCCCATAGTCTTCAAAGGAATCCGAAATATCTGTTCTCAGATTCCACAGAAATAAGGCTAGCAAAGAGATCCATGAAATACAGATGTAACTCGGTGAGTGGAAGTCACAGAACACTAAGCGGTTTCTCAGAAAGCTTCTTTCCAGATTTCATCTGAGGATATTTCCTTTTTCACCATAGCCCTCTATGGGCTTCCAAATATCACTTTGCCAATTCCACAAGACTGTCTTAGCGAAAGTCTTCTTGAGGGGAAAGCTGTAACTCTGTGAGATGATTTCACAGAACACAAAGAAGTTTCTCAGAAAGCTTCTTTCTCTTTGTTGTCGGAGGATATTTCCTTTGGCCCTATAGTCTTCAAAGGGATCCGAAATATCTGTTCTCAGATTCCACAGAAATAAGGCTGGCAAAGAGATCCACGAAATACAGATGTAACTCTGTGAGTGGAAGTCACAGAACACTAAGCGGTCTCTCAGAAAGCTTCTTTCCAGATTTCATCTGAGGATATTTCCTCTTTCACCATAGCCCTCTATGGGCTTCCAAATATCACTTTGCCAATTCCACAAGAACTGTCTTAGCGAAAGGCTTCTTGAGGGGAAAGCTGTAACTCTTTGAGATGATTTCACAGAACGCAAAGAAGTTTCTCAGAAGCCTCTTTCTATTTGTTGTCGGAGGATATTTCCTTTGACCCTATAGTCTTCAAAGGGATCCGAAATATCTGTTCTCAGATTCCACAGAAATAAGGCTAGCAAAGAGATCCACGAAATACAGATGTCACTCTGTGAGATGAATTAACAGAACACTAAGCAGTTTCTCAGAAAGCTTCTTTCCAGATTTCATCTGAGAATATTTCCGTTTTCACCATAGCCCTCTATGGGCTTCCAAATATCACTTTGCCAATTCCACAAGAACTGTCTTAGCGAAAGGCTTCTTGAGGGGAAAGCTGTAACTCTGTGAGATGATTTCACAGAACACAAAGAAGTTTCTCAGAAAGCTTCTTTCTCTTTGTTGTCGGAGGATATTTCCTTTGGCCCTATAGTCTTCAAAGGGATCCGAAATATCTGTTCTCAGATTCCACAGAAATAAGGCTAGCAAAGAGATCCATGAAATACAGATGTAACTCTGTGAGTGGAAGTCACAGAACACTAAGCGGTTTCTCAGAAAGCTTCTTTCCAGATTTCATCTGAGGATATTTCCTTTTTCACCATAGCCCTCTATGGGCTTCCAAATATCACTTTGCCAATTCCACAAGAACTGTCTTAGCGAAAGGCTTCTTGAGGGGAAAGCTGTAGCTCTGTGAGATGATTTCACAGAACACCAAGAAGTTTCTCAGAAACCTTCTTTCTCTTTGTTATCGGAGGATTTTTCCTTTGGCCCTATAGTCTTCAAAGGGATCCGAAATATCTGTTCTCAGATTCCACAGAAATAAGGCTCGCAAAGAGATCAACGAAATACAGATGTCACTCTGTGAGATGAATTAACAGAACACTAAGCGGTTTCTCAGAAAGCTTCTTTCCAGATTTCATCTGAGGATATTTCCTTTTTCACCGTAGCCCTCTATGGGCATCCAAATATCACTTTGCCAATTCCAGAAGAACTCTCCTAGCGAAAGGCTTCTTGAGGGGAAAGCTGTAACTCTGTGAGATGATTTCACAGAACACAAAGAAGTTGCTCAGAAAGCTTCTTTCTCTTTGTTGTCGGAGGATATTTCCATTGGCCCTATAGTCTTCAAAGGGATCCGAAATATCTGTTCTCAGATTCCACAGAAATAAGTCTAGCAAAGAGATGCACGAAAGACAGAAGTAACTCTGTGAGTGGAAGTCACAGAACACAAAGCGGTTTCTCAGAAAGCTTCTTTCCAGATTTCATCTGAGGATATTTCCTTTTTCACCATAGCCCTCTATGGGCTTCCAAATATCACTTTGAAAATTCCACAAGAACTGTCTTAGCGAAAGGCTTCTTGAGGGGAAAGCTGTAACTCTGTGAGATGATTTCACAAAACACAAAGAAGTTTCTCAGAAAGCTTCTTTCTCTTTGTTGTCGGAGGATATTTCCTTTGGCACTATATTATTCAAAGGGATCCGAAATATTTGTTCTCAGATTCCACAGAAATAAGGCCAGCAAAGAGATCCACGAAATACAGATGTAACTCTGTGAGTGGAAGTCACAGAACACAAAGCGGTCTCTCAGAAAGCTTCTTTCCAGATTTCATCTGAGGATATTTCCTTTTTCACCATAGCCCTCTACGGGCTTCCAAATATCACTTTGCCAATTCCACAAGAACTGTCTTAGCGAAAGGCTTCTTGAGTGGAGAGCTGTAACTCTGTGAGATTATTTCACAGAACACAAAGAAGTTTCTCAGAAAGCTTCTTTCTCGTTTTTATCGGAGGATTTTTCCTTTGGCAATATAGTCTTCAAAGGGATCCGAAATATCTGTTCTCAGATTCCACAGAAATAAGGCTAGCAAAGAGATCCACGAAATACAGATGTCACTCTGTGAGATGAATTAACAGAACACTAAGCAGTTTCTCAGAAAGCTTCTTGCCAGATTTCATCTGAGGATATTTCCTTTTTCACCATAGCCATCTATGGGCTTCGAAATATCACTTTGCCAATACCAGAATAACTGTCTTAGCGAAAGGCTTCTTGAGGGGAAAGCTGTAACTCTGTGAGATGATTTCACAGAACACAAAGAAGTTTCTCAGAAAGTTTCTTTCTCTTTGTTATCGGAGGATTTTTCCTTTAGCCCTATAGTCTTCAAAGTGATCCGAAATATCTGTTCTCAGATTCCACAGAAATAAGGCTAGCAGAGAGATCCATGCAATACAGATGTAACTCTGAGAGATGAATTAACAGAACAGTAAGCAGTTTCTCAGAAAGCTTCTTTCCAGTTTTCATCTGAGGATATTTCCGTTTTCACCATAGCCCTCTATGGGCTTCCAAATATCACTTTGCCAATTCCACAAGAACTGTCCTAGCGAAAGGCTTCTTGAGGGGAAAGCTGTAACTCTGTGAGATGATTTCACAGAACACAAAGAAGTTGCTCAGAAAGCTTCTTTCTCTTTGTTGTCAGAGGATATTTCCTTTGGCCCTATAGTCTTCAAAGGGATCCGAAATATCTGTACTCACATTCCACAGAAATAAGGCTAGCAAAGAGATCCACGAAATACAGATGTAACTCTGTGAGATGAATTAACAGAACATTAAGCAGTTTCTCAGAAAGCTTCTTTCCAGATTTCATCTGAGGATATTTCCTTTTTCACCATAGCCCTCTATGGG
The DNA here is from genome assembly GCF_037993035.2 of Macaca fascicularis. NCBI lineage: Eukaryota > Metazoa > Chordata > Mammalia > Primates > Cercopithecidae > Macaca > Macaca fascicularis. The sequence goes on from NC_088379.1 coordinate 88,777,564, forward strand.
CTTCCAAATATCACTTTGCCAATTCCACAAGAACTGTCTTAGCGAAAGGCTTCTTGAGGGGAAAGCTGTAACTCTGTGAGATGATTTCACAGAACACAAAGAAGTTTCTCAGAAAGCTTCTTTCTCTTTGTTGTCGGAGAATATTTCCTTTGGCCGTATAGTCTTCAAAGGGATCCGAAATATCTGTTCTCAGATTCCACAGAAATAAGGCTGGCAAAGAGATCCAGGAAATACAGATGTAACTCTGTGAGTGGAAGTCACAGAACACTAAGCGGTTTCTCAGAAAGCTTCTTTCCAGATTTCATCTGAGGATATTTCCTTTTTCACCATAGCCCTCTATGGGCTTCCAAATATCACACTGCCAATTCAACAAGAACTGTCTTAATGAAAGGCTTCTTGAGGGGAAAGCTGTAACTCTGTGAGATGATTTCACAGAACACAAAGAAGTTTCTCAGAAAGCTTCTTTCTCTTTGTTATCAGAGGATTTTTCCTTTGGGCCTATAGTCTTCAAAGGGAACCGAAATATCTGTTCTCAGATTCCACAGAAATAAGGCTAGCAAAGAGATCCACGAAATACAGATGTAACTCTATGAGATGAATTAACAGAACACTAAGCCGTTTCTCAGAAAGCTTCTTTCCAGATTTCATCTGAGGATATTTCCTTTTTCACCATAGCCCTTTATGGGCTTCCAAATATCACTTTGCCAATTCCACAAGAACTGTCTTAGCGAAACGCTTCTTCAGGGGAAAGCTGTAACTCTGTGAGATGATTTCACAGAACTCAAAGAAGTTTCTCAGAAAGCTTCTTTCTCTTTGTTATCGGAGGATATTTCCTTTGGCCCTATAATCTTCAAAGGGTTCCGAAATATCTGTTCTCAGATTCCACAGAAATAAGGCTAGCAAAGAGATCCACGAAAGACAGATGTAACTCTCTGAGTGGAAGTCACAGAACACTAAGCGGTTTCTCCGAAAGCTTCTTTCCAGATTTCATCTGAGGATATTTCCTTTTTCACCATAGCCCTCTATGGGCTTCCAAATATCACTTTGCCAATTCCACAAGAACTGTCTTAGCGAAAGGCTTCTTGAGGGGAAAGCTGTAACTCTGTGAGATGATTTCACAGAACACAAAGAAGTTTCTCAGAAAGCTTCTTTCTCTTTGTTGTCGGAGGATATTTCCTTGGGCCCTATAGTCTTCAAAGGGATCCGAAATATCTGTTCTCAGATTCCACAGAAATAAGGCTAGCAAAGAGATCCACGAAATACAGATGTAACTCTGTGAGTGGAAGTCACAGAACACTAAGCGGTTTCTCAGAAAGCTTCTTTCCAGATTTCATCTGAGGATATTTCCTTTTTCACCATAGCCCTCTATGGGCTTCCAAATATCACTTTGCCAATTCCACAAGAACTGTCTTAGCGAAAGGCTTCTTGAGCGGAAAGCTGTAACTCTGTGAGATGATTTCACAGAACACAAAGAAGTTTCTCAGAAAGCTTCTTTCTCTTTGTTGTGGGAGGATATTTCCTTTGGCCCTATAGTCTTCAAAGGGATCCGAAATATTTGTTCTGAGATTCCACAGAAATAAGGCTAGCAAAGAGATCCACGAAATACAGATGTAACTCTGTGAGATGAATAAACAGAACACTAAGCAGTTTCTCAGAAAGCTTCTTTCCAGATTTCATCTGAGGGTATTTCCTTTTTCACCATAGCCCTCTATGGGCTTCCAAATATCACTTTGCCAATTCCACAAGAACTGTCTTAGTGCAAGGCTTCTTGAGGCGAAAGCTGTAACTCTGTGAGATGATTTCACAGAACACAAAGAAGTTTCTCAGAAAGCTTCTTTCTCTTTGTTGTCGGAGGATATTTCCTTTGGCCCTATAGTCTTCAAAGGGATCGGAAATATCTGTTCTCAGATTCCACAGAAATAAGGCTTGCAAATAGATCCACGAAAGACAGATGTAACTCTGTGAGATGAATTAACAGAACACTAAGCAGTTTCTCAGAAAGCTTCTTTCCAGATTTCATCTGAGGATATTTCCTTTTTCACCATAGCCCTCTAGCGCTTGGAAATATCACTTTACCAATTCCACAAGAACTGTCTTAGCAAAAGGATTCTTGAGGAGAAAGCTGTAACTCTGTGAGATTATTTCACAGAACACAAAGAAGTTTCTCAGAAAGCTTCTTTCTCTTTGTTATCGGAGGATATTTCCTTTGGCCCTATAATCTTCAAAGGGATCCGAAATATCTGTTCTCAGATTCCACAGAAATAAGGCTAGCTATGAGATCCACGAAATACAGATGTAACTCTGTGAGATGAATTAACAGAACACTAAGCAGTTTCTCAGAAAGCTTCTTTCCAGATTTCATTTGAGGATATTTACTTTTTCACCTTAGCCCTCTGTGGGCTTCCAAATATCACTTTGCCAATTCCACAAGAACTGTCTTAGCAAAAGGCTTCTTGAGGGGAAAGCTGTAACTCTGTGAGATGATTTCACAGAACACAAAGAAGTTTCTCAGAAAGCTTCTTACTCTTTGTTGTCGGAGGATATTTCCTTTGGCCCTATAGTCATCAAAGGGATCCGAAATATCTGTTCTCAGATTCCACAGAAATAAGGCTGGCAAAGAGATCCAGGAAATACAGATGTAACTATGTGAGTGGAAGTCACAGAACACTAAGCGGTTTCTCAGAAAGCTTCTTTCCAGATTTCATCTGAGGATATTTCCTTTTTCACCATAGCCCTCTATGGGCTTCCAAATATCACTTTGCCAATTCCACAAGAACTGTCTTAGCGAAAGGCTTCTTGAGGGGAAAGCTGTAACTCTGTGAGATGATTTCACAGAACACAAAGAAGTTTACCAGAAAGCTTCTTTCTCTTTGATGTCGGAGGATATTTCCTTTGGCCCTATAATCTTCAAAGGGATCCGAAATATCTGTTCTCAGATTCCACAGAAATAAGCCTAGCCAAGAGATCCACGAAATACAGATGTAACTCTGTGAGTGGAAGTCACAGAACACTAAGGGGTTTCTCAGAAAGCTTCTTTGCAGATTTCTTATGAGGATATTTCCTTTTTCACCACAGTCCTCTATGGGCTTCCAAATATCACTTTGCCAATTCCACAAGAACTGTCTTAGCGAAAGGCTTCTTGAGGGGAAAGCTATAACTCTGTGAGATGATTTCACAGAACACAAAGAAGTTTCTCAGAAAGCTTCTTTCTCTTTGTTGTCGGAGGATATTTCCTTTGGCCCTATAGTCTTCAAAGGGATCCGAAATTTCTGTTATCAGATTCCACAGAAATAAGGCTAGCAAAGAGATCCACGAAAGACAGATGTAACTCTGTGAGTGGAAGTCACAGAACACTAAGCGGTTTCTCAGAAAGCTTCTTTCCAGATTTCATCTGAGGATATTTCCTTTTTCACCATAGTCCTCTATGGCTTTCAAATATCACTTTTCCAATTCCACAAGAACTGCCTTAGCGAAAGGCTTCTTGAGGGGAAACCTGTAACTCTGTGAGATGATTTCACAGAACACAAAGAAGTTTCTCAGAAAGCTTCTTTCTCTTTGTTGTGGGAGGATATTTCCTTTGGCCCTATAGTCTTGAAAGGGATCCGAAATATCTGTTCTCAGATTCCACAGAAATAAGGCTAGCAAAGAGATCCACGAAATACAGATGTAGCTCTTTGAGATGAATTAACAGAACACTAAGCAGTTTCTCAGAAAGATTCTTTCCAGATTTCATCTGAGGATATTTCCTTTTCACCATAGCCCTCTATGGGCTTCCAAATATCACTTTGCCAATTCCACAAGAACTGTCTTAGCGAAAGGCTTCTTGAGGGGAAAGCTGTAACTCTGTGAGATGATTTCACAGAACACAAAGAAGTTTCTCAGAAAGCTTCTTTCTCTTTGATATCGGAGGATATTTCCTTTGGCCCTAACGTTTTCAAAGGGATCCGAAATATCTGTTCTCAGATTTCACAGAAATAAGGCTAGCAAAGAGATCCACGAAAGACAGATGTAACTCTGTGAGATGAATTAACAGAACACTAAGCAGTTTCTCAGAAAGCTTCTTTCCAGATTTCATCTGAGGATATTTACTTTTTCACCTTAGCCCTCTATGGGCTTCCAAATATCACTTTGCCAATTCCACAAGAACTGTCTTAGCGAAAGGCTTCTTGAGGGGGAAGCTGTAACTCTGTGAGATGATTTCACAGAACACAAAGAAGTTTCTCAGAAAGCTTCTTTCTCTTTGTTGTCGGAGGATATTTCCTTTGGCCCTCTAGTCTTCAAAGGGATCCGAAATATCTGTTCTCAGATTCCACAGAAATAAGGCTGGCAAAGAGATCCAGGAAATACAGATGGAACTCTGTGAGTGGAAGTCACAGAACACTAAGCGGTTTCTCAAAAGCTTCTTTCCAGATTTCATCTGAGGATATTTACTTTTTCACCATAGCCCTCTATGGGCTTCCAAATATCACTTTGCCAATTCCACAAGAACTGTCTTAGCGAAAGGCTTCTTGAGGGGAAAGCTGTAACTCTGTGAGATGATTTCACAGAACACAAAGAAGTTTCTCAGAAAGCTTCTTTCTCTTTGTTGTCGGAGGATATTTCCTTTGGCCCTGTAATCTTCAAAGGGATCCGAAATATCTGTTCCCAGATTCCACAGATATAAGGCTAGCAACGAGATCCACGAAATACAGATGTAACTCTGTGAGTGGAAGTCACAGAACACTAAGCGGTTTCTCAGAAAGCTTCTTTCCAGATTTCATCAGAGGATATTTCCTTTTTCACCATAGTCCTCTAAGGGCTTCCAAATATCACTTTGCCAATTCCACAAGAACTTTCTTAGCGAAAGGCTTCTTGAGGGGAAAGCTGAAACTCTGTGAGATGATTTCACAGAACACAAAGAAGTTTCTCAGAAAGTTTCTTTCTCTTTGTTTTCGGAGGATATTTCCTTTTGCCCTATAGTCTTCAAAGGGATCCGAAATATCTGTTCTCAGATTCCACAGAAATAAGGCTGGCAAAGAGATCCAGGAAATACAGATGTCACTCTGTGAGTGCAAGTCACAGAACACTAAGCGGTTTCTCCGAAAGCTTCTTTCCATATTTCATGTGAGGATATTTCCTTTTTCACCATAGCCCTCTAAGGGCTTCCAAATATCACTTTGCCAATTCCACAAGAACTGTCTTAGCGAAAGGCTTCTTGAGGGGAAAGCTGTAACTCTGTGAGATGATTTCACAGAACACAAAGAAGTTTCTCAGAAAGCTTCTTTCTCTTTGTTGTCGGAGGATATTTCCTTTGGCCCTATAATCTTCAAAGGGATCCGAAATATCTGTTCTCAGATTCCACAGAAATAAGGCTAGCAAAGAGATCCACGAAATACAGATGTAACTCTGTGAGTGGAAGTCACAGATCACTAAGCGGTTTCTCAGAAAGCTTCTTTCCAGATTTCATCTGAGGATATTTCCTTTTTCACCATAGTCCTCTAGGGGCTTCCAAATATCACTTTGCCAATTTCACAAGAACTGTCTTAGCGAAAGGCTTCTTGAGGGGAAAGCTGTAACTCTGTGAGATGATTTCACAGAACACAAAGAAGTTTCTCAGAAAGCTTCTTTCTCTTTGTTATCAGAGGATATTTCCTTTGGACCTATAGTCTTCAAAGGGAACTGAAATATCTGTTCTCAGATTCCACAGAAATAAGGCTAGCAAAGAGATCCACGAAATACAGATGTAACTCTGTGAGATGAATTAACAGAACACTAAGCTGTTTCTCAGAAAGCTTCTTTCCAGATTTCATCTGAGGATATTTCTTTTTTCACCATAGACCTCTATGGGCTTCCAAATATCGCTTTTCCAATTCCACAAGAACTGTCTTAGCGAAAGGCTTCTTGAAAGGAAAGCTGTAACTCTGTGAGATGATTTCACAGAACACAAAGAAGTTTCTCAGAGAGCTTCTTTCTCTCTGCTGTCGGAGGATATTTCCTTTGGCCCTATAGTCTTCAATGGGATCCGAAATATCTGTTGTCAGATTCCACAGAAATAAGGCTAGCAAAGAGATCCACGAAATACAGATGTACCTCTGTGAGTGGAAGTCACAGAACAATAAGCGGTTTCTCAGAAAGCTTCTTTCCAGATTTCATCTGAGGATATTTTCTTTTTCACCATAGCCCTCTATGGGCTTCCAAATATCACTTTGCCAATTCCACAAGAACTGTCTTAGCGAAAGGCTTCTTGAGGGGAAAGTTGTAACTCTGTGAGATGATTTCACAGAACACAAAGAAGTTTCTCAGAAATCTTCTTTCTCTTTGTTATCGGAGGATATTTCCTTTGGCCCTATAGTCTTCAAAGGGATGCGAAATATCTGTTCTCAGATTCCACAGAAATAAGGTTAGCAAAGAGATCCACGAAATACAGATGTAACTCTGTGAGATGAATTAACAGAACACTAAGCAGTTTCTCAGAAAACTTCTTTCCAGATTTCATCTGAGGATATTTCCTTTTTCACCGTAGCCCTCTATGGGCTTCCAAATATCACTTTGCCAATTCCACAAGAACTGTCTTAGCGAAAGACTTCTTGAGGGGAAAGCTGTAACTCTGTGAGATGATTTCACAGAACACAAAGAAGTTTCTCAGAAAGCTTCTTTCTCTTTGATGTCGGAGGATATTTCCTTTGGCCCTATACTCTTCAAAGGGATCCGAAATATCTGTTCTCAGATTCCACAGAAATAAGGCTGGCAAAGAGATCCACGAAATACAGATGTAACTCTGTGAGTGGATGTCACAGAACACTACGCGGTTTCTCAGAAAGCTTCTTTCCAGATTTCATCTGAGGATATTTCCGTTTTCACCATAGCCCTCTATGGGCTTCCAAATATCACTTTGCCAATTCCACAAGAACTGTCTTAGCGAAAGGCTTCTTGAGGGGAAAGCTGTAACTCTTTGAGATGATTTCACAGAACGCAAAGAAGTTTCTCAGAAAGCCTCTTTCTATTTGTTGTCGGAGGATATTTCCTTTGACCCTATAGTCTTCAAAGGGATCCGAAATATTTGTTCTCAGATTCCACAGAAATAAGGCTAGCAAAGAGATCCACGAAATACAGATGTCACTCTGTGAGATGAATTAACAGAACACTAAGCAGTTTCTCAGAAAGCTTCTTGCCAGATTTCATCTGAGGATATTTCCTTTTTCCCATAGCCATCTATGGGCTTCCAAATATCACTTTGCCAATACCAGAATAACTCTCTTAGCGAAAGGCTTCTTGAGGGGAAAGCTGTAACTCTGTGAGATGATTTCACAGAACACAAAGAAGTTTCTCAGAAAGTTTCTTTCTCTTTGTTATCGGAGGATTTTTCCTTTAGTCCTATAGTCTTCAAAGTGATCCGAAATATCTGTTCTCAGATTCCACAGAAATAAGGCTAGCAAAGAGATCCATGCAATACAGATGTAACTCTGTGAGATGAATTAACAGAACAGTAAGCAGTTTCTCAGAATGCTTCTTTCCAGATTTCATCTGAGGATATTTCCGTTTTCACCGTAGCCCTCTATGGGCTTCCAAATATCACTTTGCCAATTCCACAAGAACTGTCCTAGCGAAAGGCTTCTTGAGGGGAAAGCTGTAACTCTGTGAGATGATTTCACAGAACACAAAGAAGTTTCTCAGAAAGCTTCTTTCTCTTTGTTGTCAGAGGATATTTCCTTTGGCCCTATAGTCTTCAAAGGGATCCGAAATATCTGTACTCACATTCCACAGAAATAACGCTAGCAAAGAGATCCACGAAATACAGATGTAACTCTGTGAGATGAATTAACAGAACACTAAGCAGTTTCTCAGAAAGCTTTTTTCCAGATTTCATCTGAGGATATTTCCGTTTTCACCACAGCCCTCTATGGGCTTCCAAATATCACTTTGCCAATTCCACAAGAACTGTCTTAGCGAAAGGCTTCTTCAGGGGAAAGCTGTAACTCTGTGAGATGATTTCACAGAACACAAAGAAGTTTCTCAGAAAGCTTCTTTCTCTTTGTTGTCGGAGGATATTTCCTTTGGCCCTAGTGTCTTCAAAGGGATCCGAAATATCTGTTCTCAGATTCCACAGAAATAAGGCTTGCAAATAGATCCACGAAAGACAGATGTAACTCTGTGAGGTGAATTAACAGAACACTAAGCAGTTTCTCAGAAAGCTTCTTTCCAGATTTCATCTGAGGATATTTCCTTATTCACCATAGCCCTCTAGGGCTTGGAAATATCACTTTGCCAATTCCACAAGAACTGTCTTAGCGAAAGGCTTCTTGAGGGGAAAGCTGTAACTCTGTGAGATGATTTCACAGAACACAAAGAAGTTTCTCAGAAAGCTTCTTTCTCTTTGTTGTGGGAGGATATTTCCTTTGGCCCTATAGTCTTCAAAGGGATCCGAAATATTTGTTCTCAGATTCCACAGAAATAAGGCTAGCAAAGAGATCCACGAAATACAGATGTAACTCTGTGAGATGAATGAACAGAACACTAAGCAGTTTCTTAGAAAGCTTCTTTCCAGATTTCATCTGAGGATATTTCCTTTTTCAAAATAGCCCTCTATGGGCTTCCAAATATCACTTTGCTAATTCCACAAGAACTGTCTTAGCGAAAGGCTTCTTGAGGGGAAAGCTGTAACTCTGTGAGATGATTTCACAGAACACAAAGAAGTTTCTCAGAAAGCTTCTTTCTCTTTGCTATCGGAGGATGTTTCCTTTGGCCCTATAGTCTTCAAAGGGATCCGAAATATCTGTTCTCAGATTCCACAGAAATAAGACTAGCAAAGACATCCAGGAAATACAGATGTCACTCTGTGAGTGCAAGTCACAGAACACTAAGCGGTTTCTCAGAAAGCTTCTTTCCAGATTTCATCTGAGGATATTTCCATTTTCACCATAGACCTCTATGGGCTTCCAAATATCACTTTGCAAATTCCACAAGAACTGTCTTAGCGAACGGCTTCTTGAGCTGCAAGCTGTAACTCTGTGAGATGATTTCACAGAACACAAAGAAGTTTCTCAGAAAGCTTCTTTCTCTTTGTTATCGGAGGATATTTCCTTGGGCCCTATAGTCTTCAAAGGGATCAGAAATATCTCTTCTCAGATTCCACAGAAAAAAGGCTAGCAAAGAGATCCACGAAATACAGATGTAACTCTGTGAGTGGAAGTCACAGAACACTAAGCGGTTTCTCAGAAAGCTTCTTTCCAGATTTCATCTGAGGATATTTCCTTTTTCACTATAGCCCTCTATGGGCTACCAAATATCACTTTGCCAATTCCACAAGAACTGTCTTAGCGAAAGGCTTCTTGATGGGAAAGCTTAACTCTGTGAGATGATTTCACAGAACACAAAGAAGTTTCTCAGAAAGCTTCTTTCTCTTTGTTGTGGGAGGATATTTCCTTTGGCTCTGTAGTCTTCAAAGGGATCCGAAATATTTCTTCTCAGATTCCACAGAAATAAGGCTAGCAAAGAGATCCACGAAATACAGATGTAACTCTGTGAGATGAATGAGCAGAACACTAAGCAGTTTCTCAGAAAGCTTCTTTCCAGATTTCATCTGAGGATATTTCCTTTTTCACCATAGCCTTCTATGGGCTTCCAAATATCACTTTGCCAATTCCACAAGAACTGTCTAAGCGAAAGGCTTCTTGAGGGGAAAGCTGTAACTCTGAGAGATGATTTCACAGAACACAAAGAAGTTTCTCAGAAAGCTTCTTTCTCTTTGTTATCGGAGGATATTTCCTTTGGCCCTATAGTCTTCAAAGGGATCCGAAATATCTGTTCTCAGATTCCACAGAAATAAGGCTTGCAAATAGATCCACGAAAGACAGATGTAAGTCTGTGAGATGAATGAACAGAACACTAAGCAGTTTCTCAGAAAGCTTCTTTCCAGATTTCATCTGAGGATATTTCCTTTTTCACCATTGCCCTCTAGGGGTTGGAAATATCACTTTGCCAATTCCACAAGAACTGTCTTAGCGAAAGGCTTCTTGAGGGGAAAGCTGTAAGTCTGTGAGATGATTTCACAGAACACAAAGAAGTTTCTCAGAAAGCTTCTTTCTCTTTGTTATCGGAGGATATTTCCTTTGGCCCTATAATCTTCAAAGGGATCCGAAATATCTGTTCTCAGATTCCACAGTAATAAGGCTAACAAAGAGATCCACGAAATACAGATGTAACTCTGTGAGATGAATTAACAGAACACTAAGCAGTTTCTCAGAAAGCTTCTTTCCAGATTTCATTTGAGGATATTTACTTTTTCACCTTAGCCCTCTGTGGGCTTCCAAATATCACTTTGTCAATTCCACAAGAACTGTCTTAGCGAAAGTCTTCTTGATGGGGAAGATGTAACTCTGTGAGATGATTTCACAGAACACAAAGAAGTTTCTCAGAAAGCTTCTTTCTCTTTGTTGTCGTAGGATATTTCCTTTGGCCCTATAGTCTTCAAAGGGATCCGAAATATCTGTTCTCAGATTCCACAGAAATAAGGCTGACAAAGAAATCCAGGAAATACAGATGTAACTCTGTGAGTGGAAGTCACAGAACACTAAGCGGTTTCTCAGAAAGCTTCTTTCCAGATTTCATCTGAGGATATTTCCTTTTTCACCATAGCCCTCTATGGGCTTCCAAATATCACTTTGCCAATTCCACAAGAACTGTCTTAGCGAAAGGCTTCTTCAGGGGAAAGCTGTAACTCTGTGAGATGATTTCACAGAACACAAAGAAGTTTATCAGAAAGCTTCTTTCTCTTTGATGTCGGAGGATATTTCCTTTGGCCCTATATTCTTCAAAGGGATCCGAAATATCTGTTCTCAGATTCCACAGAAATAAGCCTAGCAAAGAGATCCACGAAATACAGATGTAACTCTGTAGGTGGAAGTCACAGAACACTAAGGGGTTTCTCAGAAAGCGTCTTTCCAGATTTCTTCTGAGGATATTTCCTTTTTCACCATAGTCCTCTATTGGCTTCCAAATATCACTTTGACAATTCCACAAGAACTGTCTTAGCGAAAGGCTTCTTGAGGGGAAAGTTGTAACTCTGTGAGATGATTTCACAGAACACAAAGAAGTTTCTCAGAAAGCTTCTTTCTCTTTGTTATCAGAGGATTTTTCCTTTGGCCCTATAGTCTTCAAAGGGAACCGAAATATCTGTTCTCAGATTCCACAGAAATAAGGCTAGCAAAGAGATCCTCGAAATACAGATGTAACTCTGTGAGATGAATTAACAGAACACTAAGCCGTTTCTCAGAAAGCTTCTATCCAGATTTCATCTGAGGATATTTCCTTTTTCACCATAGCCCTCTATGGGCTTCCAAATATCACTTTGACAATTCCACAAGAACTGTCTTAGCGAAAGGCTTCTTGAGGGGAAAGCTGTAACTCTGTGAGATGATTTCCCAGAACACAAAAGACGTTTCTCAGAAAGCTTCTTTCTCTTTGTTGTCGGAGGATACTTCCTTTGGCCCTAAAGTCTTGAAAGGGATCCGAAATATCTGTTCTCAGATTCCACAGAAATAAGGCTAGCAAAGAGATCCACGAAAGACAGATGTAACTCTGTGAGTGGACGTCACAGAACACTAAGCGGTTTCTCAGAAAGCTTCTTTCCAGATTTCATCTGAGGATATTTCCTTTTTCACCATAGTCCTCTATGGGCTTTCAAATATCACTTTTCCAATTCCACAAGAACTGCCTTAGCGAAAGGCTTCTTGAGGGGAAACCTGTAACTCTGTGAGACGATTTCACAGAACACAAAGAAGTTTCTCAGAAAGCTTCTTTCTCTTTGTTGTGGGAGGATATTTCCTTTGGCCCTATAGTCTTCAAAGGGATCCGAAATATCTGTTCACAGATTCCACAGAAATAAGGCTAGCAAAGAGATCCACGAAATACAGATGTAGCTCTTTGAGATGAATTAACAGAACACTAAGCAGTTTCTCAGAAAGCTTCTTTCCAGATTTCATCTGAGGATATTTCCTTTTCACCATAGCCCTCTATGGGCTTCCAAATATCACTTTGCCAATTCCACAAGAACTGTCTTAGCGAAAGGCTTCTTGAGGGGAAAGCTGCAACTCTGTGAGACGATTTCACAGAACACAAAGAAGCTTCTCAGAAAGCTTCTTTCTCTTTGTTGTCGGGGGATATTTCCTTTGGCCCTATAGTCTTCAAAGGGATCCGAAATATCTGTTCTCAGATGCCACAGAAATAAGGCTAGCAAAGAGATCCACGAAATACCGACGTGACTCTGTGAGATGAATAAACAGAACACTAAGCAGGTTGTCATAAAGCTTCTTTCCATATTTCATCTGAGGATATTTCCTTTTTCACCATAGCCCTCTATGGGCTTCCAAATATTACTTTGTCAATTCCACAAGAACTGTCTTAGCGAAAGGCTTCTTGAGGGGAAATCTGTAACTCTGTGAGATGATTTCACAGAACACAAAGAAGTTTCTCAGAAGGATTCCTTCTCTTTGTTATCGGAGGATATTTCCTTTGGCCCTATAGTCTTCAAAGGGATCTGAAATATCTGTTCTCAGATTCCACAGAAATAAGGCTAGCAAAGAGATCCATGAAATACAGACGTAACTCTATGAGTGGAAGTCACAGAACACTAAGCGGTTTCTCAGAAAGCTTCTTTGCAGATTTCATCTGAGGATATTTCCTTTTTCACCATAGCCCTCTATGGGCTTCCAAATATCACTTTGCCAATTCCACAAGAACTGTCTTAGCGAAAGACTTCTTGAGGGGAAAGCTGTAACGCTGTGAGATGATTTCACAGAACACAAAGTAGTTTCTCAGAAAGCTTCTTTCTCTTTGTTATCGGAGGATATTTCCTTTGGCCCTATAGTCTTCAAAGGGATCCGAAATATCTGTTCTCAGATTGCACAGAAATAAGGCTAACAAAGAGATCCACGAAATACAGATGTAACACTATGAGATGAATTAACAGAACACTAAGCAGTTTCTCAGAAAGCTTCTTTCCAGATTTCATCTGAGGATATTTCCTTTTTCACCGTAGCCCTCTATGGGCTTCCAACTATCACTTTGCCAATTCCACAAGAACTGTCTCAGTGAAAGGCTTCTTCAGGGGAAAGCTGTAACTCTGTGAGATGATTTCACAGAACACAAAGAAGTTTCTGAGAAAGCTTCTTTCTCTTTGTTATCAGAGGATTTTTCCTTTGGCCCTATAGTCTTCAAAGGGATCCGAAATATCTGTTCTCAGATTCCACAGAAATAAGGCTAGCAAAGAGATCCAGGAAATACAGATGGAAGTCTGTGAGATGAATTAACAGAACACTAAGCCGTTTCTCAGAAAGCTTCTTTCCAGATTTCATCTGAGGATATTTCCTTTTTCACCATAGCTCTCTATGGGCTTCCAAATATCACTTTGCCAATTCCACAAGAACTGACTTAGCGAAAGGCTTCTTGAGGGGAAAGCTGTAACTCTGTGAGATGATTTCACAGAACACAAAGAAGTTTCTCAGAAAGCTTCCTTCTCTTTGTTATCGGAGGATATTTCCTTTGGCCCTATAGTCTTCAAAGGTATCCGAAATATCTGTTCTCAGATTCCACAGAAATAAGGCTAGCAAAGAGATCCACGAAATACAGATGTAACTCTGTTAGATGAATTAACAGAACACTAAGCAGTTTCTCAGAAAGCTTCTTTCAGATTTCATCTGAGGATATTTCCTTTTTCACCATAGCCCTCTAGGGGTTCCAAATATCACGTTGCCAATTCCACAAGAACTGTCTTAGCGAAAGGCTTCTTGAGGGGAAAGTTGTAAGTCTGTTAGATGATTTCACAGGACACAAAGAAGTTTCTGAGAAAGCTTCTTTCTCTTTGTTGTCGGAGGATATTTCCTTTGGCCCTATAGTCTTCAAAGGGATCCGAAATATCTGTTCTCAGATTCCAAAGAAATAAGGCTAGCAAAGAGATCCATGAAATACAGACGTAACTCTGTGAGTGGAAGTCACAGAACACTAAGCGGTTTCTCAGAAAGCTTCTTTCCAGATTTCATCTGAGGATATTTCGTTTTTCACCATAGCCCTCTATGGGCTTCCAAATAACACTTTGCCAATTCCACAAGAACTGTCTTAGCGAAAGGCTTCTTGAGGGGAAAGCTGTAACTCTGTGAGATGATTTAACAGAACATAAAGAAGCTTCTCAGAAAGCTTCTTTCTCTTTGTTATCGGAGGATTTTTCCTTTGGCCCTATAGTCTTCAAAGGGATCCGAAATATCTGTTCTCAGATTCCACAGAAATACGGCTAGCAAAGAGATCCACGAAATACAGATGTAACTGTGTGACATGAATTAACAGAACAATAAGCAGTTTCTCAAAAGCTTCTTTCCAGATTTCATCTGAGGATATTTCCTTTTTCACCATAGCCCTCTTGGGCTTCCAAATATCACTTTGCCAATTCCACAAGAACTGTCTTAGCGAAACGCTTCTTGAGGGGAAAGCTGTAACTCTGTGAGATGATTTCACAGAACACAAAGAAGTTTCTCAGAAAGCTTCTTTCTCTTTGTTATCAGAGGATTTTTCCTTTGGTCCTATTGTCTTCAAAGGGATCCGAAATATCTGTTCTCAGATTCCACAGAAATAAGGCTAGCAAAGAGATCAACGAAATACAGATGTAAGTCTGTGAGATGAATTAACAGAACACTAAGCAGTTTCTCAGAAAGCTTCTTTCCAGATTTCTTCTGAGGATATTTCCTTTTTCACCATAGCCCTCTATGGGCTTCCAAATATCACTTTGCCAATTCCACAAGAACTGTCTTACCGAAAGGATTCTTGAGGGGAAAGCTGTAACTCTGTGAGATGATTTCACAGAACACAAAGAAGTTTCTCAGAAAGCTTCTTTCTCTTTGTTGTTGGAGGATATTTCCTTTGGCCCTATAGTCTTCCAAGGGATCCGAAATATCTGTTCTCAGATGCCACAGAAATAAGGCTAGCAAAGAGATCCACGAAATACAGACGTAACTCTGTGAGATGAATTAACAGAACACTAAGCAGGTTGTCAGAAAGCTTCTTTCCAGATTTCATCTGAGGATATCTCCTTTTTCACCATAGCCCTCTATGGGCTTCCAAATATCACTTTGCCAATTCCACAAGAACTGTCGTAGCGAAAGGCTTCTTGAGGGGAAAGCTGTAACTCTGTGAGATGATTTCACGGAACACAAAGAAGTTTCTCAGAAAGCTTCTTTCTCTTTGTTTTCGGTGGATATTTCCTTTGGCCCTATAGTCATCAAAGGGATCCGAAATATCTGTTCTCAGATTCCACAGAAATAAGGCTAGCAAAGAGATCCACCAAATACAGATGTAACTCTGTGAGATGAATTAACAGAACACTAAGCGGTTTCTCAAAAAGCTTCTTTCCATATTTAATCTTAGGATATTTCCTTTTTCACCATAGCCCTCTATGGGCTTCCAAATATCACTTTGCCAATTCCACAAGAATTGTCGTAGCGAAAGGCTTCTTGAGGGGAAAGCTGTAACTCTGAGAGATGATTTCACAGAACACAAAGAAGTTTCTCAGAAAGCTTCTTTCTCTTTGTTATCGCAGGATTTTTGCTTTGGCCCTGTAGTCTTCAAAGGGATCCGAAAGATCTGTTCTCAGATGCCACAGAAATAAGCCTAGCAAAGAGATCCACCAAATACAGATGTAACTAGTGAGATGAATTAACAGAACACTAAGCAGTTTCTCAGAAAGCTTCTTTGCAGATTTCATCTGACGATATTTCCTTTTCACCATAGCCCTCTATGGGCTTCCAAATATCACTTTGCCAATTCCACAAGAACTGTCTTAGTGAAAGGCTTCTTGAGGGACAAGCTGTAACTCTGTGAGATGATTTCACAGAACACAAAGAAGTTTCTCAGAAAGCTTCTTTCTCTTTGTTATCGGAGGATATTTCCTTTGCCCCTATAGTGTTCAAAGGGATCCGAAATATCTGTTCTCAGATTCCACAGCAATAAGGCTCGCAAAGAGATCCACGAAAGAAAGATGTAACTCTGTGAGTTGAAGTCACAGAACACTAAGCGGTTTCTCAGAAAGCTTCTTTCCAGATTTCATCTGAGGATATTTCCTTTTTCACCATAGCCCTCAATGGGCTTCCAAATATCACTTTGCCAATTCCACAAGAACTGTCTTAGCGAGGGGCTTCTTGAGGCGAAAGCTGTAACTCTGAGAGATGATTCACAGAACACAAAGAAGTTTCTCAGAAAGCTTCTTTTTCTTTGTTATCGGCGGATTTTTTCTTAGGCCCTATAGTCTTCAAAGGGATCCGAAATATCTGTTCTCAGATTCCACAGAAATAAGGCTAGCCAAGAGATCCATGACATACAGATGTAACTCTGTGAGATGATTTCACAGAACACAAAGAAGTTTCTCAGAAAGCTTCTTTCTGTTTGTTATCGGAGGATATTTCCTTTGCCCCTATAGTCTTCAAAGGGATCCGAAATATCTGTTCTCAGATTCCACGGAAATAAGGCTAGCAAAGAGATCCACGAAATACAGATGTAACTCTGTGAGATGAACTAACAGAACACTAAGCGGTTTCTCAGAAAGCTTCTTTCCAGATTTCATCTGAGGATATTTCCTTTTTCACAATTGCCCTCCTTGGGCTTCCAAATATCACTTTGCCAATTCCACTAGAACTGTCTTAGCGAAAGGCTTCTTCAGGGGAAAGCTGTAACTCTGTGAGATGATTTCACAGAACACAAAGAAGTTTCTCAGAAAGCTTCTTTCTCATTGTTGTCATAGGATATTTCCTTTGGCCCTATAGTCTTCTAAGGGATCCGAAATATCTGTTCTCAGATTCCACAATAATAAGGCTAGCAAAGAGATCCACGAAATACAGATATAACTCTGTGAGTGGAAGTCACAGAACACTAAGCGGTTTCTCAGAAAGCTTCTTTCCAGATTTCATCTGAGGATATTTCCTTTTTCACCATAGCCCTCTATGGGCTTCCAAATATCACTTTGCCAATTCCACAAAAACTGTCTAAGCGAAAGGCTTCTGGAGGGGAAAGCTGTAACTCTGTGAGATGATTTCACAGAACACAAAGAAGTTTCTCAGAAAGCTTCTTTCTCTTTGTTATCAGAGGATATTTCCTTTGGCCCTATAGTCTTCAAAGGGATCCGAAATATCTGTTCTCAGATTCCACAGAAATAAGGCTAGCAAAGAGATCCACGAAATACAGATGTAACTCTGTGAGATGAATTAACAGAACACTAAGCAGTTTCTCAGAAAGCTTCTTTCTATATTTCATCTGAGGATATTTCCTTTTTCACCATAACCCTCTATGGGCTTCCAAATATCACTTTGCCAATTCCACAAGAACTGTCTTAGCGAAAGGTTTCTTGAGGGGAAAGCTGTAGCTCTGTGAGATGATTTCACAGAACACAAAGAAGTTTCTCAGAAAGCTTCTTTCTCTTTGTTATCGGAGGATATTTCCTTTGGCCCTGTAGTCATCAAAGGGATCCGAATTATCTGTTCTCAGATTCCACAGCAATAAGGCTCGCAAAGAGATCCACGAAAGACAGATGTAACTCTGTGAGTGGAAGTCACAGAACACTAAGCGGTTTCTCAGAAAGCTTCTTTCCAGATTTCATCTGAGGATATTTCCTTTTTCACCATAGCCCTCTATGGGCTTCCAAATATCACTTTGCCAATTCCACAACAACTGTCTTAGCGAAAGGCTTCTTGAGGCGAAAGCTGTACCTCTGAGAGATGATTTCACAGAACACAAGGAAGTTTCTCAGAAAGCTTCTTTTTCTTTGTTATCGGAGGATTTTTCCTTAGGCCCTATAGTCTTCAAAGGGATCCGAAATATCTGTTATCAGATTCCACAGAAATAAGGCTAGCAAAGAGATCCACGAAATACAGATGTAACTCCGCGAGATGATTTCACAGAACAGAAAGAAGTTTCTCAGAAACCTTCTTTCTCTTTGTTATCGGAGGATATTTCCTTTGGCCCTATAGTCTTCAAAGGGATCCGAAATATCTGTTCTCAGATTCCACAGAAATAAGGCTAGCAAAGAGATCCACGAAATACAGATGTAACTCTGTGAGATGAATTAACACAACACTAAGCAGTTTCTCAGAAAGCTTCTTTCCAGATTTCATCTGAGGATATTTCCTTTTTCACCACAGACCCCTTTGGGCTTCCAAATATCACTTTGCCAATTCCACAAGAACTGTCTTAGCTAAAGTATTCTTGAGGGGAAAGCTGTAACTCTGTGAGATGATTTCACAGAACACAAAGAAGTTTCTCAGAAAGCTTCTTTCTCTTTGTTATCGGAGGATATTTCCTTTGTCCCTATAGTCTTCAAAGGGATCCGAAATATCTGTTCTCAGATTCCACAGAAATAAGGCTAGAAAAGAGAACCACGAAATACACAGATGTAACTCTGTGAGTGGAAGTCACAGAACACTAAGCGGTTTCTCAGAAAGCTTCTTTCCAGATTTCATCTGAGGATATTTCCTGTTTCACCATCGCCCTCTATGGTCTTCCAAATATCACTTTGCCAATTCCACAAGAACTGTCTTAGCGAAAGGCTTCTTGAGGGGAAAGCTGTAACTCTGTGAGATGATTTCACAGAACACAAAGAAGTTTCTCAGAAAGCTTCTTTCTGTTTGTTATCGGAGGATATTTCCTTTGGCCCTATAGTCTTCAAAGAGATCCGAAATATCTGTTCTCAGAATCCACACAAATAAGGCCAGCAAAGAGATCCACGAAATACAGATGTAACTCTGTGAGAGGAAGTCACAGAACACTAAGCGGTTTCTCAGAAAGCTTCTTTCCAGATTTCATCTGAGGATATTTCCTTTTTCACAATAGCCCTCTATGGGCTTCCAAATATCACTTTGCCAATTCCACTAGAACTGTCTTAGCGAAAGGCTTCTTCAGGGGAAAGCTGTAACTCTGTGAGATGATTTCACAGAACACAAAGAAGTTTCTCAGAAAGCTTCTTTCTCATTGTTGTCATAGGATATTTCCTTTGGCCCTATAGTCTTCTAAGGGATCCGAAATATCTGTTCTGAGATTCCACAATAATAAGGCTAGCAAAGAGATCCACGAAATACAGATATAACTCTGTGAGTGGAAGTCACAGAACACTAAGCGGTTTCTCAGAAAGCTTCTTTCCAGATTTCATCTGAGGATATTTCCTTTTTCACCATAGCCCTCAATGGGCTTCCAAATATCACTTTGCCAATTCCACAAAAACTGTCTAAGCGAAAGGCTTCTTGAGGGGAAAGCTGTAACTCTGTGAGATGATTTCACAGAACACAAAGAAGTTTCTCAGAAAGCTTCTTTCTCTTTGTTATCAGAGGATATTTCCTTTGGCCCTATAGTCTTCAAAGGGATCCGAAATATCTGTTCTCAGATTCCACAGAAATAAGGCTAGCAAAGAGACCAACGAAATACAGATGTAACTCTGTGAGATGAATTAACAGAACACTAAGCAGTTTCTCAGAAAGCTTCTTTCTAGATTTCATCTGAGGATATTTCCTTTTTCACCATAGCCCTCTATGGGCTTACAAATATCACTTTGCCAATTCCACAAGAACTGTCTTAGCGAAAGGTTTCTTGAGGGGAAAGCTGTAGCTCTGTGAGATGATTTCACAGAACACAAAGAAGTTTCTCAGAAAGCTTCTTTCTCTTTGTTATCGGAGGATATTTCCTTTGGCCCTGTAGTCATCAAAGGGATCCGAAATATCTGTTCTCAGATTCCACAGCAATAAGGCTCGCAAAGAGATCCACGAAAGACAGATGTAACTCTGTGAGTGGAAGTCACAGAACACTAAGCGGTTTCTCAGAAAGCTTCTTTCCAGATTTCATCTGAGGATATTTCCTTTTTCACCATAGCCCTCAATGGGCTTCCAAATATCACTTTGCCAATTCCACAAGAACTGTCTTAGCGAAAGGCTTCTTGAGGCGAAAGCTGTAACTCTGAGAGATGATTTCACAGAACACAAAGAAGTTTCTCAGAAAGCTTCTTTTTCTTTGTTATCGGCGAATTTTTCCTTAGGCCCTATAGTCTTCAAAGGGATCCGAAATATCTGTTCTCAGATTCCACAGAAATAAGGCTAGCAAAGAGATCCACGAAATACAGATGTAACTCTGTGAGATGATTTCACAGAACACAAAGAAGTTTCTCAGAAACCTTCTTTCTCTTTGTTATCGGAGGATATTTCCTTTGGCCCTATAGTATTCAAAGAGATCCGAAATATCTGTTATCAGATTCCACAGAAATAAGGCTAGCAAAGAGTTCCACGAAATACAGATGTAACTCTGTGAGAGGAAGTCACAGAACACTAAGCGGTTTCTCAGAAAGCTTCTTTCCAGATTTCATCTGAGGATATTTCCTTTTTCACAATAGCCCTCTATGGGCTTCCAAATATCACTTTGCCAATTCCACTAGAACTGTCTTAGCGAAAGGCTTCTTCAGGGGAAAGCTGTAACTCTGTGAGATGATTTCACAGAACACAAAGAAGTTTCTCAGAAAGCTTCTTTCTCATTGTTGTCATAGGATATTTCCTTTGGCCCTATAGTCTTCTAAGGGATCCGAAATATCTGTTCTCAGATTCCACAATAATAAGGGTAGCAAAGAGATCCACGAAATACAGATATAACTCTGTGAGTGGAAGTCACAGAACACTAAGCGGTTTCTCAGAAAGCTTCTTTCCAGATTTCATCTGAGGATGTTTCCTTTTTCACCATAGTCCTCTAGGGGCTTCCAAATATCACTTTGCCAATTCCACAAGAACTGTCTTAGCGAAAGGCTTCTTGAGGGGAAAGCTGTAACTCTGTGAGATGATTTCACAGAACACAAAGAAGTTTCTCAGAAAGCTTCTTTCTCTTTGTTATCAGAGGATATTTCCTTTGGCCCTATAGTCTTCAAAGGGATCCGAAATATCTGTTCTCAGATTCCACAGAAATAAGGCTAGCAAAGAGACCAACGAAATACAGATGTAACTCTGTGAGATGAATTAACAGAACACTAAGCAGTTTCTCAGAAAGCTTCTTTGTAGATTTCATCTGAGGATATTTCCTTTTTCACCATAGCCTTCTATGGGCTTACAAATATCACTTTGCCAATTCCACAAGAACTGTCTTAGCGAAAGGTTTCTTGAGGGGAAAGCTGTAGCTCTGTGAGATGATTTCACAGAACACAAAGAAGTTTCTCAGAAAGCTTCTTTCTCTTTGTTATCGGAGGATATTTCCTTTGGCCCTGTAGTCATCAAAGGGATCCGAAATATCTGTTCTCAGATTCCACAGCAATAAGGCTCGCAAAGAGATCCACGAAAGACAGATGTAACTCTGTGAGTGGAAGTCACAGAACACTAAGCGGTTTCTCAGAAAGCTTCTTTCCAGATTTCATCTGAGGATATTTCCTTTTTCACCATAGCCCTCAATGGGCTTCCAAATATCACTTTGCCAATTCCACAAGAACTGTCTTAGCGAAAGGCTTCTTGAGGCGAAAGCTGTAACTCTGAGAGATGATTTCACAGAAAACAAAGAAGTTTCTCAGAAAGCTTCTTTTTCTTTGTTATCGGCGGATTTTTCCTTAGGCCCTATAGTCTTCAAAGGGATCCGAAATATCTGTTCTCAGATTCCACAGAAATAAGGCTAGCAAAGAGATCCACGAAATACAGATGTAACTCTGTGAGATGATTTCACAGAACACAAAGAAGTTTCTCAGAAACCTTCTTTCTCTTTGTTATCGGAGGATATTTCCTTTGGCCCTATAGTATTCAAAGAGATCCGAAATATCTGTTATCAGATTCCACAGAAATAAGGCTAGCAAAGAGTTCCACGAAATACAGATGTAACTCTGTGAGAGGAAGTCACAGAACACTAAGCGGTTTCTCAGAAAGCTTCTTTCCAGATTTCATCTGAGGATATTTCCTTTTTCACAATAGCCCTCTATGGGCTTCCAAATATCACTTTGCCAATTCCACTAGAACTGTCTTAGCGAAAGGCTTCTTCAGGGGAAAGCTGTAACTCTGTGAGATGATTTCACAGAACACAAAGAAGTTTCTCAGAAAGCTTCTTTCTCATTGTTGTCATAGGATATTTCCTTTGGCCCTATAGTCTTCTAAGGGATCCGAAATATCTGTTCTCAGATTCCACAATAATAAGGGTAGCAAAGAGATCCACGAAATACAGATATAACTCTGTGAGTGGAAGTCACAGAACACTAAGCGGTTTCTCAGAAAGCTTCTTTCCAGATTTCATCTGAGGATATTTCCTTTTTCACCATAGCCCGCTATGGGCTTCCAAATATCACTTTGCCAATTCCACAAAAACTGTCTAAGCGAAAGGCTTCTTGAGGGGAAAGCTGTAACTCTGTGAGATGATTTCACAGAACACAAAGAAGTTTCTCAGAAAGTTTCTTTCTCTTTGTTATCGGAGGATATTTCCTTTGGCCCTATAGTCTTCAAAGGGATCCGAAATATCTGTTCTCAGATTCCACAGAAATAAGGCTCGCAAAGAGATCCACGAAAGACAGATGTAACTCTGTGAGTGGAAGTCACAGAACACTAAGCGGTTTCTCAGAAAGCTTCTTTCCAGATTTCATCTGAGGATATTTCCTTTTTCACCATAGCCCTCTAGGGGCTTACAAATATCACTTTGCCAATTCCACAAGAACTGTCTTAGCGAAAGGTTTCTTGAGGGGAAAGCTGTAGCTCTGTGAGATGATTTCACAGAACACAAAGAAGTTTCTCAGAAAGCTTCTTTCTCTTTGTTATCGGAGGATATTTCCTTTGACCCTGTAGTCATCAAAGGGATCCGAAATATCTGTTCTCAGATTCCACAGCAATAAGGCTCGCAAAGAGATCCACGAAAGACAGATGTAACTCTGTGAGTGGAAGTCACAGAACACTAAGCGGTTTCTCAGAAAGCTTCTTTCCAGATTTCATCTGAGGATATTTCCTTTTTCACCATAGCCCTCTATGGGCTTCCAAATATCACTTTGCCAATTCCACAAGAACTGTCTTAGCGAAAGGCTTCTTGAGGCGAAAGCTGTAACTCTGAGAGATGATTTCACAGAACACAAAGAAGTTTCTCAGAAAGCTTCTTTTTCTTTGTTATCGGAGGATTTTTCCTTAGGCCCTATAGTCTTCAAAGGGATCCGAAATATCTGTTCTCAGATTCCAGAGAAATAAGGCTAGCAAAGAGATCCACGAAATACAGATGTAACTCTGTGAGATGATTTCACAGAACACAAAGAAGTTTCTCAGAAACCTTCTTTCTCTTTGTTATCGGAGGATATTTCCTTTGGCCCTATAGTCTTCAAAGGGATCCGAAATATCTGTTCTCAGATTCCACAGAAATAAGGCTAGCAAAGAGATCCACGAAATACAGATGTAACTCTGTGAGATGAATTAACGCAACACTAAGCAGTTTCTCAGAAAGCTTCTTTCCAGATTTTATCTGAGGATATTTCCTTTTTCACCATAGACCCCTTCGGGCTTCCAAATATCACTTTGCCAATTCCACAAGAACTGTCTTAGCGATAGGATTCTTGAGGGGAAAGCTGTAACTCTGTGAGATGATTTCACAGAACACAAAGAAGTTTCTCAGAAAGCTTCTCTCTCTTTGTTATCGGAGGATATTTCCTTTGTCCCTATAGTCTTCAAAGGGATCCGAAATATCTGTTCTCAGATTCCACAGAAATAAGGCTAGAAAAGAGAACCACGAAATACACAGATGTAACTCTGTGAGTGGAAGTCACAGAACACTAAGCGGTTTCTCAGAAAGCTTCTTTCCAGATATCATCTGAGGATATTTCCTGTTTCACCATCGCCCTCTATGGGCTTCCAAATATCACTTTGCCAATTCCACAAGAACTGTCTTAGCGAAAGGCTTCTGGAGGGGAAAGCTGTAACTCCGTGATTGATTTCAGAGAACACAAAGAAGTTTCTGAGAAAGCTTCTTTCTCTTTGTTTTCGGAGGATATTTCCTTTGGCCCTATAGTCTTCAAAGGGATCCGAAATATCTGTTCTCAGATTCCACAGAAATAAGGCTAGCAAAGAGATCCACGAAAGACAGATGTAACTCTGTGAGTGGAAGTCACAGAACACAAAGCGGTTTCTCAGAAAGCTTCTTTCCAGATTTCATCTGAGGATATTTCCTTTTTCACCATAGCCCTCTAAGGGCTTCCAAATATCACTTTGCCAATTCCACAAGAACTGTCTTAGCGAAAGGCTTCTTGAGGGGAAAGCTGTAACTCTGTGAGATGATTTCACAGAACACAAAGAAGTTTCTCAGAAAGCTTCTTTCTCTTTGTTATCGGAGGATTTTTCCTTAGGCCGTATAGTCTTCAAAGGGATCCGAAATATCTGTTCTCAGATTCCACAGAAATAAGGCGAGCAAAGAGATCCACGAAAGACAGATGTAACTCTGTGAGATGATTTCACAGAACACAAAGAAGTTTCTCAGAAAGCTTCTTTCTCTTTGTTATCGGAGCATATTTCCTTTGGCCCTATAGTCTTCAAAGGCATCCGAAATATCTGTTCTCAGATTCCACAGAAATAAGGCTAGCAAAGAGATCCACGAAATACAGATGTAACTTTGTGAGTGGAAGTCACAGAACACTAAGCGGTTTCTCAGAAAGCTTCTTTCCAGATTTCATCTGAGGATATTTCCTTTTTCACCATAGCCCTCTAAGGGCTTCCAAATATCACTTTGCCAATTCCGCAAGAACTGTCTTAGCGAAAGGCTTCTTGAGGGGATAGCTGTAACTCTGTGAGATGATTTCACAAAACACAAAGAAGTTTCTCAGAAAGCTTCTTTCTCTTTGTTATCGGAGGATATTTCCTTTGGCCCTATAGTCTTCAAAGGGATCTAAAATATCTGTTCTCAGATTCCACAGAAATAACGCTAGCAAAGAGATCCACGAAATACAGATGTCACTCTGTGAGATGAATTAACAGAACACTAAGCAGTTTCTCAGAAAGCTTCTTTCCAGATTTCATCTGAGGATATTTCCTTTTTCACCGTAGCCCTCTATGGGCTTCCAAATATCACTTTGCCAATTCCACAAGAACTGTCTTAGCGAAAGGCTTCTGGAGGGGAAAGCTGTAACTCTGTGAAATGATTTCACAAAACACAAAGAAGTTTCTCAGAAAGCTTCTTTCTCATTGTTGTCGGAGGATATTTCCTTTGGCCCTATAGTCTTCAAAGGGATCCGAAATATCTGTTCTGAGATTCCACAATAATAAGGCTAGCAAAGAGATCCACGAAATACAGATATAACTTTGTGAGTGGAAGTCACAGAACACTAAGCGGTTTCTCAGAAAGCTTCTATCCAGATTTCATCTGAGGATAGTTCCTTTTTCACCATAGCCCTCTATGGGCTTCCAAATATCACTTTGCCAATTCCACAAGAACTGTCTTAGCGAAAGGCTTCTTGAGGGGAAAGCTGTAACTCTGTGAGATGATTTCACAGAACACAAAGAAGTTTCTCCGAAAGCTTCTTTCTCTTTGTTATCTGAGGATATTTCCTTTGGCCCTATAGGCTTCAAAGGGATCCGAAATATCTGTTCTCAGATTCCACAGAAATAAGGCTAGCAAACAGATCCACGAAATACAGATGTAACTCTGTGAGATGAATTAACAGAACACTAAGCAGTTTCTCAGAAAGCTTCTTTCCAGATTTCATCTGAGGATATTTCCTTTTTCACCATAGCCCTCCATGGGCTTCCAAATATCACTTTGCCAATTCCACAAGAACTGTCTTAGCGAAAGGCTTCTTGAGGGGAAAGCTGTAACTCTGTGAGATGATTTCACTGAACACAAAGAAGTTTCTCAGAAAGCTTCTTTCTCTTTTTTATCGGAGGATATTTCCTTTGGCCCTATTGTCTTCAAAGGGATCCGAAATATCTGTTCTCAGATTCCACAGAAATAAGGCTAGCAAAGAGATCCACGAAAGACAGATGTAACTCTGTGAGTGGAAGTCACAGAACACTAAGCCGTTTCTCAGAAAGCTTCTTTCCAGATTTCATCTGAGGATATTTCCTTTTTCACCATAGCCCTCAATGGGCTTCCAAATATCACTTTGCCAATTCCACAAGAACTGTCTTAGCGAAAGGCTTCTTGAGGCGAAAGCTGTAACTCTGAGACATGATTTCACAGAACACAAAGAAGTTTCTCAGAAAGCTTCTTTTTCTTTGTTATCGGCGGATTTTTCCTTAGGCCCTATAGTCTTCAAAGGGATCCGAAATATCTGTTCTCAGATTCCACAGAAATAAGGCTAGCAAAGAGATCCACGAAATACAGATGTAACTCTGTGAGATGATTTCACAGAACACAAAGAAGTTTCTCAGAAACCTTCTTTCTCTTTGTTATCGGAGGATATATCCTTTGGCCCTATAGTCTTCAAAGGGATCCGAAATATCTGTTCTCAGATTCCACAGAAATAAGGCTAGCAAAGAGATCCACGAAATACAGATGTAACTCTGTGAGATGAATTAACACAACACTAAGCAGTTTCTCAGAAAGCTTCTTTCCAGATTTCATCTGAGGATATTTCCATTTTCACCATAGCCCTCCATGGGCTTCCAAATATCACTTTGCCAATTCCACAAGAACTCTCTTAGCGAAAGGCTTCTTGAGGGGAAAGCTGTAACTCTGTGTGATGATTTCACAGAACACAAAGAAGTT
This sequence comes from Macaca fascicularis, assembly GCF_037993035.2. Classification (NCBI taxonomy): domain Eukaryota; kingdom Metazoa; phylum Chordata; class Mammalia; order Primates; family Cercopithecidae; genus Macaca; species Macaca fascicularis. Next base: position 88,804,237 of record NC_088379.1, read on the forward strand.
TCTCAGAAAGCTTTTTTCTCTTTGTTATCGGAGGATATTTCCTTTGTCCCTATAGTCTTCAAAGGGATCCGAAATATCTGTTCTCAGATTCCACAGAAATAAGGCTAGCAAAGAGATCCACGAAATACAGATGTAACTCTGTGAGTGGAAGTCACAGAACACTAAGCGGTTTCTCAGAAAGCTTCTTTCCAGATTTCATCTGAGGATATTTCCTTTTTCACCATAGCCCTCTAAGGGCTTCCAAATATCACTTTGCCAATTCCGCAAGAACTGTCTTAGCGAAAGGCTTCTTGAGGGGAAAGCTGTAACTCTGTGAGATGATTTCACAGAACACAAAGAAGTTTCTCAGAAAGCTTCTTTCTCCTACTTATCGGAGGATATTTCCTTTGCCCTATAGTCTTCAAAGGGATCTAAAATATCTGTTCTCAGATTCCACAGAAATAAGGCTAGCAAAGAGATCCACGAAATACAGATGTCACTCTGTGAGATGAATTAACAGAACACTAAGCAGTTTCTCAGAAAGCTTCTTTCCAGATTTCATCTGAGGATATTTCCTTTTTCACCGTAGCCCTCTATGGGCTTCCAAATATCACTTTGCCAATTCCACAAGAACTGTCTTAGCGAAAGGCTTCTGGAGGGGAAAGCTGTAACTCTGTGAGATGATTTCACAAAACACAAAGAAGTTTCTCAGAAAGCTTCTTTCTCATTGTTGTCGGAGGATATTTCCTTTGGCCCTATAGTCTTCAAAGGGATCCGAAATATCTGTTCTGAGATTCCACAATAATAAGGCTAGCAAAGAGATCCACGAAATACAGATGTATCTCTGTGAGATGAGTGAACAGAACACTAAGCAGTTTCTCAGAAAGCTTCTTTCTCATTGTTGTCGGAGTATATTTCCTTTGGCCCTATAGTCTTCAAAGGGATCCGAAATATCTGTTCTGAGATTCCACAATAATAAGGCTAGCAAAGAGATCCACGAAATACAGATATAACTCTGTGAGTGGAAGTCACAGAACACTAAGCGGTTTCTCAGAAAGCTTCTTTCCAGATTTCATCTGAGGACATTTCCTTTTTCACCATAGCCCTCTATGGGCTTCCAAATATCACTTTGCCAATTCCAGAAAAACTGTCTTAGCGAAAGGCTTCTCGAGGGGAAAGCTGTAACTCTGTGAGATGATTTCACAGAACACAAAGAAGTTTCTCCGAAAGCTTCTTTCTCTTTGTTATCTGAGGATATTTCATTGGCCCTATAGGCTTCAAAGGGATCCGAAATATCTGTTCTCAGATTCCACAGAAATAAGGCTAGCAAACAGATCCACGAAATACAGATGTAACTCTGTGAGATGAATTAACAGAACACTAAGCAGTTTCTCAGAAAGCTTCTTTCCAGATTTCATCTGAGGATATTTCCTTTTTCACCATAGCCCTCCTTGGGCTTCCAAATATCACTTTGCCAATTCCACAAGAACTGTCTTAGCGAAAGGCTTCTTGAGGGGAAAGCTGTAACACTGTGAGATGATTTCACTGAACACAAAGAAGTTTCTCAGAAAGCTTCTTTCTCTTTTTTATCTGAGGATATTTCCTTTGGCCCTATATTCTTCAAAGGGATCCGAAATATCTGTTCTCAGATTCCACAGAAATAAGGCTAGCAAAGAGATCCACGAAAGACAGATGTAACTCTGTGAGTGGAAGTCACAGAACACTAAGCGGTTTCTCAGAAAACTTCTTTCCAGATTTCATCTGAGGATATTTCCTTTTTCACCATAGCCCTCTATGGGCTTCCAAATATCACTTTGCCAATTCCACAAGAACTGTCTTAGCAAAAGGCTTCTTGAGGCGAAAGCTGTAACTCTGTGAGATGATTTCACAGAACACAAAGAAGTTTCTCAGAAAGCTTCTTTCTCTTTGTTATCGGAGGATTTTTCCTTAGGCCCTATAGTCTTCAAAGGGATCCGAAATATCTGTTCTCAGATTCCACAGAAATAAGGCTAGCAAAGAGATCCACGAAATACAGATGTAACTCTGTGAGATGATTTCACAGAACACAAAGAAGTTTCTCAGAAAGCTTCTTTCTCTTTGTTATCGGAGGATTTTTCCTTAGGCCCTATACTCTTCAAAGGGATCCGAAATATCTGTTCTCAGATTCCACAGAAATAAGGCTAGCAAATAGATCCACGAAATACAGATGTAACTCTGTGAGATATATTAACAGAATACTAAGCAGTTTCTCAGAAAGCTTCTTTCCAGATTTCATCTGAGGATATTTCCTTTTTCACAATAGCCCTCTACGGGCTTCCAACTATCACTTTGCCAATTCCACAAGAACTGTCTTAGCGAAAGGCTTCTTGAGGGGAAAGCTGTAACTCTGTGAGATGATTTCACAGAAAACAAAGAAGTTTCTCAGAAAGCTTCTTTCTCTTTGTTATCGGAGGATATTTCCTTTGTCCCTATAGTCTTCAAAGGGATCCGAAATATCTGTTCTCAGATTCCACAGAAATAAGGCTAGCAAAGAGATCCATGAAATACAGATGTAACTCTGTGAGTGGAAGTCACAGAACACTAAGCGGTTTCTCAGAAAGCTTCTTTCCAGATTTCATCTGAGGATATTTCCTTTTTCACCATAGCCCTCTATGGGCTTCCAAATATCACTTTGCCAACTCCACAAGAACTGTCTTAGCGAAAGGCTTCTTGAGGGGAAAGCTGTAACTCTGTGAGATGATTTCACAGAACACAAAGAAGTTCCTCAGAAAGATTCTTTCTCTTTGTTATCGGAGGATATTTCCTTTGGCCGTATCGTCTTCAAAGGGATCTGAAATATCGGTTCCCAGATTCCACAGAAATAAAGCTAGCAAAGAGATCCATGAAGGACAGATGTAACTCTGTGAGATGAATTAGCAGAACTATAAGCAGTTTCTCAGAAAGCTTCTTTCCAGATTTCATCTGAGGATATTTCCTTTTTCTCCATAGCCCTCTATGTGCTTGCAAATATGACTTTGCCAATTCCACAAGAACTGTCTTAGCGAATGGCTTCAGCAGGGGAAAGCTGTAACTCTGTGAGATGATTTCACAGAACACAAAGAAGTTCCTCAGAAAGCTTCTTTCTCTTTGTTATCGGAGGATTTTTCCTTTGGCCCTATAGTCTTCAAAGGGATCCGAAATATCTGTTCTCAGATTCCACAGAAATAAGGCTAGAAAAGAGAACCACGAAATACAGATGTAACTCTGTGAGATGAGTTAACAGAACACTAAGCAGTTTCTCAGAAAGCTTCTTTCCAGATTTCATCTGAGGATATTTCCTTTTTCACCCTAGCCCTCTATGGGCTTCCAAATACCACTTTGCCAATTCCACAAGAACTGTCTTAGCGAAAGGCTTCTTGAGGGGAAAGTTGTAACTGTGAGATGATTTCACAGAACACAAAGAAGTTTCTCAGAAAGCTTCTTTCTCTTTGTTATCGGAGGATATTTCCTTAGGCCCTGTAGTCTTCAAAGGGATCCGAAATATCTGTTCTCAGATTCCACAGAAATAAGGCTAGGAAAGAGATCCACGAAATACAGATATAACGCTGGGAGTGGAATTCAGAGAACCCTAAGCGGTTTCTCAGAAAGCTTCTTTCCAGATTTCATCTGAGGATATTTCCTTTTTCACCATAGCCCTCTATGGGCTTCCAAATATCACTTTGCCAATTCCACAAGAACTGTCTTAGCGAAAGGCTTCTGGAGGGGAAAGCTGTAACTCTGTGAGATGATTTCACAGAACACAAAGAAGTTTCTCAGAAAGCTTCTTTCTCTTTGTTATCGGAGGATATTTCCTTAGGCCCTATTGTCTTCAAAGGGATCCGAAATATCTGTTCTCAGATTCCACAGAAATAAGGCTAGGAAAGAGATCCACGAAATACAGATATAACTCTGGGAGTGGAATTCAGAGAACCCTAAGCGGTTTCTCAGAAAGCTTCTTTCCAGATTTCATCTGAGGATATTTCCTTTTTCACCATAGCCCTCTATGGGCTTCCAAATATCACTTTGCCAATTCCACAAGAACTGTCTTAGCGAAAGGTTTCTGGAGGGGAAAGCTGTAACTCTGTGAGATGATTTCACAGAACACAAAGAAGTTTCTCAGAAAGCTTCTTTCTCTTTGTTATCGGAGGATATTTCCTTAGGCCCTATAGTCTTCAAAGGGATCCAAAATATCTTTTCTCAGATTCCACAGAAATAAGGCTAGCAAAGAGATCCACGAAATACAGATGTCACTCTGTGAGATGAATTAACAGAACACTAAGCAGTTTCTCAGAAAGCTTCTTTCCAGATTTCATCTGAGGATATTTCCTTTTTCACCATAGCCCTATATGGGCTTCCAAATATCACTTTGCCAATTCCACAAGAACTGTCTTAGCGAAAGGCTTCTGGAGGTGAAAGCTGTAACTCTGTGAGATGATTTCACAAAACACAAAGAAGTTTCTCAGAAAGCTTCTTTCTCATTGTTGTCGGAGGATATTTCCTTTGGCCCTATAGTCTTCAAAGGGATCCGAAATATCTGTTCTCAGATTCCACAATAATAAGGCTAGCAAAGAGATTCACGAAATACAGATATAACTCTGTGAGTGGAAGTCACAGAACACTAAGCGGTTTCTCAGAAAGCTTCTTTCCAGATTTCATCTGAGGATATTTCCTTTTTCACCATAGCCCTCTAAGGGCTTCCAAATATCACTTTGCCAATTCCACAAGAACTGTCTTAGCGAAAGGCTTCCTGAGGGGAAAGCTGTAACTCTGTGAGATGATTTCACAGAACACAAAGAAGTTTCTCCGAAAGCTTCTTTCTCTTTGTTATCAGAGGATATTTCCTTTGGCCCTATAGTCTTCAAAGGGATCCTAAATATCTGTTCTCCGATTCCACGGAAATAAGGCTAGCAAAGAGATCCACGAAATACAGATGTAACTCTGTGAGATGAATTAACAGAACACTAAGCAGTTTCTCAGAAAGCTTCTTTCCAGATTTCATCTGAGGATATTTCCTTTTTCACCATAGCCTTCTATGTGCTTCCAAATATCACTTTGCCAATTCCACAAGAACTGTCTTAGCGAATGGATTCTGGAGGGGAAAGCTGTAACGCTGTGAGATGATTTCACGGAACACAAAGAAGTTTCTCAGAAAGCTTCTTTCTCTTTTTTATCGGAGGATTTTTCCTTTGGCCCTATAGTCTTCAAAGGGATCCGAAATATCTGTTCTCAGATTCCACAGAAATAAGGCTAGAAAAGAGATCCACGAAATACAGATGTAACTCTGTGAGATGAGTTAACAGAACACTAAGCAGTTTCTCAGAAAGCTTCTTTCCAGATTTCATCTGAGGATATTTCCTTTTTCACCCTAGCCCTCTATGGGCTTCCAAATACCACTTTGCCAATTCCACAAGAACTGTCTTAGCGAAAGGCTTCTTGAGGGGAAAGTTGTAACTGTGAGATGATTTCACAGAACACAAAGAAGTTTCTCAGAAAGCTTCTTTCTCTTTGTTATCGGAGGATATTTCCTTAGGCCCTGTAGTCTTCAAAGGGATCCGAAATATCTGTTCTCAGATTCCACAGAAATAAGGCTAGGAAAGAGATCCACGAAATACAGATATAACGCTGGGAGTGGAATTCAGAGAACCCTAAGCGGTTTCTCAGAAAGCTTCTTTCCAGATTTCATCTGAGGATATTTCCTTTTTCACCATAGCCCTCTATGGGCTTCCAAATATCACTTTGCCAATTCCACAAGAACTGTCTTAGCGAAAGGCTTATTGAGGGGAAAGCTGTAACTCTGTGAGATGATTTCAAAGAACACAAAGAAGTTTCTCAGAAAGCTTCTTTCTCATTGTTGTCGGAGGATATTTCCTTTGGCCCTATAGTCTTCAAAGGGATCCGAAATATCTGTTCTGAGATTCCACAATAATAAGGCTAGCAAAGAGATCCACGAAATACAGATGTATCTCTGTGAGATGAGTGAACAGAACACTAAGCAGTTTCTCAGAAAGCTTCTTTCTCATTGTTGTCGGAGTATATTTCCTTTGGCCCTATAGTCTTCAAAGGGATCCGAAATATCTGTTCTGAGATTCCACAATAATAAGGCTAGCAAAGAGATCCACGAAATACAGATATAACTCTGTGAGTGGAAGTCACAGAACACTAAGCGGTTTCTCAGAAAGCTTCTTTCCAGATTTCATCTGAGGACATTTCCTTTTTCACCATAGCCCTCTATGGGCTTCCAAATATCACTTTGCCAGTTCCAGAAAAACTGTCTTAGCGAAAGGCTTCTCGAGGGGAAAGCTGTAACTCTGTGAGATGATTTCACAGAACACAAAGAAGTTTCTCCGAAAGCTTCTTTCTCTTTGTTATCTGAGGATATTTCATTGGCCCTATAGGCTTCAAAGGGATCCGAAATATCTGTTCTCAGATTCCACAGAAATAAGGCTAGCAAACAGATCCACGAAATACAGATGTAACTCTGTGAGATGAATTAACAGAACACTAAGCAGTTTCTCAGAAAGCTTCTTTCCAGATTTCATCTGAGGATATTTCCTTTTTCACCATAGCCCTCCTTGGGCTTCCAAATATCACTTTGCCAATTCCACAAGAACTGTCTTAGCGAAAGGCTTCTTGAGGGGAAAGCTGTAACTCTGTGAGATGATTTCACTGAACACAAAGAAGTTTCTCAGAAAGCTTCTTTCTCTTTTTTATCTGAGGATATTTCCTTTGGCCCTATAATCTTCAAAGGGATCCGAAATATCTGTTCTCAGATTCCACAGAAATAAGGCTAGCAAAGAGATCCACGAAAGACAGATGTAACTCTGTGAGTGGAAGTCACAGAACACTAAGCGGTTTCTCAGAAAACTTCTTTCCAGATTTCATCTGAGGATATTTCCTTTTTCACCATAGCCCTCTATGGGCTTCCAAATATCACTTTGCCAATTCCACAAGAACTGTCTTAGCAAAAGGATTCTTGAGGCGAAAGCTGTAACTCTGTGAGATGATTTCACAGAACACAAAGAAGTTTCTCAGAAAGCTTCTTTCTCTTTGTTATCGGAGAATTTTTCCTTAGGCCCTATAGTCTTCAAAGGGATCCGAAATATCTGTTCTCAGATTCCACAGAAATAAGGCTAGCAAAGAGATCCACGAAATACAGATGTAACTCTGTGAGATGATTTCACAGAACACAAAGAAGTTTCTCAGAAAGCTTCTTTCTCTTTGTTATCGGAGGATTTTTCCTTAGGCCCTATACTCTTCAAAGGGATCCGAAATATCTGTTCTCAGATTCCACAGAAATAAGGCTAGCAAATAGATCCACGAAATACAGATGTAACTCTGTGAGATATATTAACAGAATACTAAGCAGTTTCTCAGAAAGCTTCTTTCCAGATTTCATCTGAGGATATTTCCTTTTTCACAATAGCCCTCTATGGGCTTCCAACTATCACTTTGCCAATTCCACAAGAACTGTCTTAGCGAAAGGCTTCTTGAGGGGAAAGCTGTAACTCTGTGAGATGATTTCACAGAAAACAAAGAAGTTTCTCAGAAAGCTTCTTTCTCTTTGTTATCGGAGGATATTTCCTTTGTCCCTATAGTCTTCAAAGGGATCCGAAATATCTGTTCTCAGATTCCACAGAAATAAGGCTAGCAAAGAGATCCACGAAATACAGATGTAACTCTGTGAGTGGAAGTCACAGAACACTAAGCGGTTTCTCAGAAAGCTTCTTTCCAGATTTCATCTGAGGATATTTCCTTTTTCACCATAGCCCTCTATGGGCTTCCAAATATCACTTTGCCAACTCCACAAGAACTGTCTTAGCGAAAGGCTTCTTGAGGGGAAAGCTGTAACTCTGTGAGATGATTTCACAGAACACAAAGAAGTTCCTCAGAAAGATTCTTTCTCTTTGTTATCGGAGGATATTTCCTTTGGCCGTATCGTCTTCAAAGGGATCTGAAATATCGGTTCCCAGATTCCACAGAAATAAAGCTAGCAAAGAGATCCATGATGGACAGATGTAACTCTGTGAGATGAATTAGCAGAACTATAAGCAGTTTCTCAGAAAGCTTCTTTCCAGATTTCATCTGAGGATATTTCCTTTTTCTCCATAGCCCTCTATGTGCTTCCAAATATGACTTTGCCAATTCCACAAGAACTGTCTTAGCGAATGGCTTCAGCAGGGGAAAGCTGTAACTCTGTGAGATGATTTCACAGAACACAAAGAAGTTCCTCAGAAAGCTTCTTTCTCTTTGTTATCGGAGGATTTTTCCTTTGGCCCTATAGTCTTCAAAGGGATCCGAAATATCTGTTCTCAGATTCCACAGAAATAAGGCTAGAAAAGAGAACCACGAAATACAGATGTAACTCTGTGAGATGAGTTAACAGAACACTAAGCAGTTTCTCAGAAAGCTTCTTTCCAGATTTCATCTGAGGATATTTCCTTTTTCACCCTAGCCCTCTATGGGCTTCCAAATACCACTTTGCCAATTCCACAAGAACTGTCTTAGCGAAAGGCTTCTTGAGGGGAAAGTTGTAACTGTGAGATGATTTCACAGAACACAAAGAAGTTTCTCAGAAAGCTTCTTTCTCTTTGTTATCGGAGGATATTTCCTTAGGCCCTGTAGTCTTCAAAGGGATCCGAAATATCTGTTCTCAGATTCCACAGAAATAAGGCTAGGAAAGAGATCCACGAAATACAGATATAACGCTGGGAGTGGAATTCAGAGAACCCTAAGCGGTTTCTCAGAAAGCTTCTTTCCAGATTTCATCTGAGGATATTTCCTTTTTCACCATAGCCTTTATGGGCTTCCAAATATCACTTTGCCAATTCCACAAGAACTGTCTTAGCGAAAGGCTTCTGGAGGGGAAAGCTGTAACTCTGTGAGATGATTTCACAGAACACAAAGAAGTTTCTCAGAAAGCTTCTTTCTCTTTGTTATCGGAGGATATTTCCTTAGGCCCTATTGTCTTCAAAGGGATCCGAAATATCTGTTCTCAGATTCCACAGAAATAAGGCTAGGAAAGAGATCCACGAAATACAGATATAACTCTGGGAGTGGAATTCAGAGAACCCTAAGCGGTTTCTCAGAAAGCTTCTTTCCAGATTTCATCTGAGGATATTTCCTTTTTCACCATAGCCCTCTATGGGCTTCCAAATATCACTTTGCCAATTCCACAAGAACTGTCTTAGCGAAAGGTTTCTGGAGGGGAAAGCTGTAACTCTGTGAGATGATTTCACAGAACACAAAGAAGTTTCTCAGAAAGCTTCTTTCTCTTTGTTATCGGAGGATATTTCCTTAGGCCCTATAGTCTTCAAAGGGATCCAAAATATCTTTTCTCAGATTCCACAGAAATAAGGCTAGCAAAGAGATCCACGAAATACAGATGTCACTCTGTGAGATGAATTAACAGAACACTAAGCAGTTTCTCAGAAAGCTTCTTTCCAGATTTCATCTGAGGATATTTCCTTTTTCACCATAGCCCTATATGGGCTTCCAAATATCACTTTGCCAATTCCACAAGAACTGTCTTAGCGAAAGGCTTCTGGAGGGGAAAGCTGTAACTCTGTGAGATGATTTCACAAAACACAAAGAAGTTTCTCAGAAAGCTTCTTTCTCATTGTTGTCGGAGGATATTTCCTTTGGCCCTATAGTCTTCAAAGGGATCCGAAATATCTGTTCTCAGATTCCACAATAATAAGGCTAGCAAAGAGATTCACGAAATACAGATATAACTCTGTGAGTGGAAGTCACAGAACACTAAGCGGTTTCTCAGAAAGCTTCTTTCCAGATTTCATCTGAGGATATTTCCTTTTTCACCATAGCCCTCTAAGGGCTTCCAAATATCACTTTGCCAATTCCACAAGAACTGTCTTAGCGAAAGGCTTCTTGAGGGGAAAGCTGTAACTCTGTGAGATGATTTCACAGAACACAAAGAAGTTTCTCCGAAAGCTTCTTTCTCTTTGTTATCAGAGGATATTTCCTTTGGCCCTATAGTCTTCAAAGGGATCCTAAATATCTGTTCTCCGATTCCACGGAAATAAGGCTAGCAAAGAGATCCACGAAATACAGATGTAACTCTGTGAGATGAATTAACAGAACACTAAGCAGTTTCTCAGAAAGCTTCTTTCCAGATTTCATCTGAGGATATTTCCTTTTTCACCATAGCCCTCTATGTGCTTCCAAATATCACTTTGCCAATTCCACAAGAACTGTCTTAGCGAATGGATTCTGGAGGGGAAAGCTGTAACGCTGTGAGATGATTTCACGGAACACAAAGAAGTTTCTCAGAAAGCTTCTTTCTCTTTTTTATCGGAGGATTTTTCCTTTGGCCCTATAGTCTTCAAAGGGATCCGAAATATCTGTTCTCAGATTCCACAGAAATAAGGCTAGAAAAGAGATCCACGAAATACAGATGTAACTCTGTGAGATGAGTTAACAGAACACTAAGCAGTTTCTCAGAAAGCTTCTTTCCAGATTTCATCTGAGGATATTTCCTTTTTCACCCTAGCCCTCTATGGGCTTCCAAATACCACTTTGCCAATTCCACAAGAACTGTCTAAGCGAAAGGCTTCTTGAGGGGAAAGCTGTAACTCTGTGAGATGATTTCACAGAACACAAAGAAGTTTCTCAGAAAGCTTCTTTCTCTTTGTTATCGGAGGATTTTTCCTTTGGCCCTATAGTCTTCAAAGGGATCCGAAATATTTGTTCTCAGATTCCACAGAAATAAGGCTAGAAAAGAGATCCACGAAATACAGACGTAACTCAGTGAGATGAGTTAACAGAACACTAAGCAGTTTCTCAGAAAGCTTCTTTCCAGATTTCATCTGAGGATATTTCCTTTTTCACCCTAGCCCTCTACAGGCTTCCAAATACCACTTTGCCAATTCCACAAGAACTGTCTTAGCGAAAGGCTTCTTGAGGGGAAAGTTGTAACTGTGAGATGATTTCACAGAACACAAAGAAGTTTCTCAGAAAGCTTCTTTCTCTTTGTTATCGGAGGATATTTCCTTTCGCACTATAGTCTTCAAAGGTATCCGAAATATCTGTTCTCAGATTCCAGAGAAATAAGGCTAGCAAAGAGATCCACTAAATACCGATGTAACTCTGTGAGATGATTTCACAGAACACAAAGAAGTTTCTCAGAAAGCTTCTTTCTCTTTGTTATCGGAGGATATTTCCTTAGGCCCTATAGTCTTCAAAGGGATCCGAAATATCTGTTCTCAGATTCCACAGAAATAAGGCTAGCAAAGAGATCCACGAAATACAGATGTAACTCTGTGAGTGGAAGTCACAGAACACTAAGCGGTTTCTCAGAAAGCTTCTTTCCAGATTTCATCTGAGGATATTTCCTTTTTCACCATAGCCCTCTATGGGCCTCCAAATATCACTTTGCCAATTCCACAAGAACTGTCTTAGCGAAAGGCTTCTAGAGGGGAAAGCTGTAACTCTGTGAGATGATTTCACAGAACACGAAAAAGTTTCTCAGAAAGCTTCTTTCTCTTTGTTATCGGAGGATTTTTCCTTAGGCCCTATACTCTTCAAAGGGATCCGAAATATCTGTTCTCAGATTCCACAGAAATAAGGCTAGCAAAGAGATCCACGAAACACAGATGTAACTCTGTGAGATGTACTAACAGAACACTAAGCAGTTTCTCAGAAAGCTTCTTTCCCGATTTCATCTGAGGATATTTCCTTTTTCACCATAGCCCTCTATGGGATTCCAAATATCACTTTGCCAATTCCACTAGAACTGTCTTAGCGAAAGGCTTCTTGAGGGGAAAGCTGTAACTCTGTGAGATGATTTCACAGAACACAAAGAAGTTTCTCAGAAAGCTTCTTTCTCTTCGTTGTCGGAGGATATTTCCTTTGGCCCTAGAGTCTTCAAAGGGATCCGAAATATCTGTTCTCAGATTCCACAATAATAAGGCTAGCAAAGAGATCCACGAAATACAGATGTAACTCTGTGTGTGGAAGTCACAGAACACTAAGTGGTTTCTCAGAAAGCTTCTTTCCAGATTTCATCTGAGGATATTTCCTTTTTCACCATAGCCCTCTATGGGCTTCCAAATATCACTTTGCCAATTCCACAAGAACTGTCTTAGGGAAAGGCTTCTTGAGGGGAAAGCTGTAACTCTGTGAGATGATTTCACAGAACACAAAGAAGTTTCTCAGAAAGCTTCTTTCTCTTTGTTATCGGAGGATATTTCCTTTGGCCCTATAGTCTTCAAAGGGATCCGAAATACCTGTTCTCAGATTCCGCCGAAATAAGGCTAGCAAAGAGATCCACGAAATACAGATGTAACTCTGTGAGAGGAAGTCACAGAACACTAAGCAGTTTCTCAGAAACCTTCTTTCCAGATTTCATCTGAGGATATTTCCTTTTTCACCATAGCCCTCTATGGGCTTCCAAATATCACTTTGCCAATTCCACAAGAACTGTCTTAGCGAAAGCCTTCTTTAGGGGAAAGCTATAACTCTGTGAGATGATTTAACAGAACACAAAGAAGTTTCTCAGAAAGCTTCTTTCTCTTTGTTATCGGAGGATATTTCCTTTGGCCCTATACTCTTCAAAGGGATCCGAAATACCTGTTCTCAGATTCCGCAGAAATAAGGCTAGCAAAGAGATCCACGAAATACAGATGTAACTCTGTGAGTGGAAGTCACAGAACACTAAGCAGTTTCTCAGAAAGCTTCTTTCCAGATTTCATCTGAGGATATTTCCTTTTTCACCATAGCCCTCTATGGGCTTCCAAATATCACTTTGCCAATTCCACAAGAACTGTCTTAGCGAAAGGCTTCTTGAGGGGAAAGCTGTAACTCTGTGAGATGATTTCACAGAACACAAAGAAGTTTCTCAGAAAGCTTCTTTCTCTTTGTTATCGGAGGATATTTCCTTTGGCCCTATACTCTTCAAAGGGATCCGAAATATCTGTTCTCAGATTCCACAGAAATAAGGCTAGCAAAGAGATCCACGAAAGGCAGATGTAACTCTGTGAGATGAATTAACACAACACTAAGCAGTTTCTCAGAAAGCTTCTTTCCAGATTTCATCTGAGGATATTTCCTTTTTCACCATAGACCCCTTTGAGCCTCCAAATATCACTCTGCCAATTCCACAAGAACTGTCTTAGCGAAAGGCTTCTTGAGGGGAAAGCTGTAACTCTGTGAGATGATTTCACAGAACACAAAGAAGTTTCTCAGAAAGCTTCTTTCTCTTTGTTATCGGAGGATATTTCCTTTGGCCCTATAGTCATCTAAGGGATCCGAAATATCTGTTCTCAGATTCCACAGAAATAAGGTTAGCAAAGAGATCCACGAAATACAGATGTAACTCTGTGAGGTGAATTAGCAGAACACTAAGAGGTTTCTCAGAAAGCTTCTTTCCAGATTTCATCTCAGGATATTTCCTTTTTCACCATAGCTCTCTATGGGCTTCCAAATATCACTTTACCAATTCCACAAGAACTGTCTTAGCGAAAGGCTTCTTGAGGGGAAAGCTGTAACTCTGTGAGATGATTTCACAGAACACAAAGAAGTTTCTCAGAAAGCTTCTTTCTCTTTGTTATTGGAGGATATTTCCTTTGGCCCTCTAGTCTTCAAAGGCATCCGAAATATCTGTTCTTAGATTCCACAGAAATAAGGCTAGCAAAGAGATCCACGAAATACAGATGTAACTCTGTGAGATGAATTAACAGAACACTAAGCAGTTTCTCAGAAGGCTTCTTTCCAGATTTCATCTGAGGATATTTCCTTTTTCTCCCTAGCCCTCTATGGGCTTCCAAATATCACTTTGCCAATTCCCCAAGAACTGTCTAAGCGAACGGCTTCTGGAGGGGAAAGCTGTAACTCTGTGAGATGATTTCACAGAACACAAAGAAGTTTCTCAGAAAGCTTCTTTCTCCTGGTTGTCCTAGGATATTTCCTTTGGCCCTATAGTCTTCAAAGGGATCCGAAATATCTGTTCTCAGATTCCACAATAATAAGGCTAGCAAAGAGATCCACGAAATACAGATGTAACTCTGTGAGTGGAAGTCACAGAACACTAAGCGGTTTCTCAGAAAGCTTCTTTCCAGATTTCATCTGACGATATTTCCTTTTTCACCATAGCCCTCTATGGGCTTCCAAATATCACTTTGCCAATTCCACAAGAACTGTATTAGCGAAAGGCTTCTGGAGGGGAAAGCTGTAACTCTATGAGATGATTTCACAGAACACAAAGAAGTTTCTCAGGAAGCTTCTTTCTCTTTGTTGTCGGAGGATATTTCCTTTGGCCCTATTGTCTTCAAAGGAATCCGAAATATCTGTTCTCAGATTCCACAGAAATAAGGCTAGCAAAGAGATCCACGAAAGACAGATGTAACTCTGTGAGTGGAAGTCACAGAACACTAAGCGGTTTCTCAGAAAGCTTCTTTCCAGATTTCATCTGAGGATATTTCCTGTTTCACCATATAACTCTACGGGCTTCGAAATATCACTTTGCCAATTCCACAAGAACTGTCTTAGCGAAAGGGTTCTTCAGGGGAAAGCTGTAACCCTGTGAGATGATTTCACAGAATACAAAGAAGTTTCTCAGAAAACTTCTTTCTCTTTGTTGTCGGAGGATATTTCCTTTGGCCCTATAGTCTTCAAAGGGATCCGAAATATCTGTTCTCAGATTCCACAGAAAAAAGGCTAGCAAAGAGATCCATGAAATACAGATGTAACTCTGTGAGTGGAAGTCACAGAACACTAAGGTGTTTCTCAGAAAGCTTCCTTCCAGATTTCATCTGAGGATATTTCCTTTTTCACCCTAGCCCTCTATGGGCTTCCATATATCACTTTGCAAATTCCACAAGAACTGTCTTAGCGAAAGGCTTCTTGAGGGGAAAGCTGTAACTCTGTGAGATGATTTCACAGAACACAAAGAAGTTTCTCAGAAAGCTTCTTTCTCTTTGTTATCGGAGGATATTTCCTTTGGCCCTATAGTCTTCAAAAGGGATCCGAAATATCTGTTCTCAGATTCCACAGAAATACACCTAGCAATGAGATCCACGAAGGACAGATGTAACTCTGTGAGTGGAAGTCACAGAACACTAAGCGGTTTCTCAGAAAGCTTCTTTCCAGATTTCATCTGAGGATATTTCCTTTTTCACCATAGCTCTCTATGGGCTTCCAAATATCACTTTGCCAATTCCACAAGAACTGTCTTAGCGAAAGCCTTCTTTAGGGGAAAGCTGTAACTCTGTGAGATGATTTCACAGAACACAAAGAAGTTTCTCAGAAAGCTTCTTTCTCTTTGTTATCGGAGGATATTTCCTTTGGCCCTATAGTCATCAAAGGGATCCGAAATATCTGTTCTCAGATTCCACAGAAATAAGGCTAGCAAAGAGATCCACGAAATACAGATGTAACTCTGTGAGGTGAATTAGCAGAACACTAAGAGGTTTCTCAGAAAGCTTCTTTCCAGATTTCATCTCAGGATATTTCCTTTTTCACCATAGCTCTCTATGGGCTTCCAAATATCACTTTGCCAATTCCACAAGAACTGTCTTAGCGAAAGGCTTCTTGAGGGGAAAGCTGTAACTCTGAGAGATGATTTCACAGAACACAAAGAAGTTTCTCAGAAAGCTTCTTTCTCTTTGTTATTGGAGGATATTTCCTTTGGCCCTCTAGTCTTCAAAGGCATCCGAAATATCTGTTCTCAGATTCCACAGAAATAAGGCTAGCAAAGAGATCCACGAAATACAGATGTAACTCTGTGAGATGAAATAACAGAACACTAAGCAGTTTCTCAGAAGGCTTCTTTCCAGATTTCATCTGAGGATATTTACTTTTTCACCGTAGCCCTCTATGGGCTTCCAAATATCACTTTGCCAATTCCACAAGAACTGTCTTTGCGAACGGCTTCTGGAGGGGAAAGCTGTAACTCTGTGAGATGATTTCCCAGAACACAAAGCAGTTTCTCAGAAAGCTTCTTTCTCCTGGTTGTCCTAGGATATTTCCTTTGGCCCTATAGTCTTCAAAGGGATCCGAAATATCTGTTCTCAGATTCCACAATAATAAGGCTAGCAAAGAGATCCACGAAATACAGATGTAACTCTGTGAGTGGAAGTCACAGAACACTAAGCGGTTTCTCAGAAAGCTTCTTTCCAGATTTCATCTGACGATATTTCCTTTTTCACCATAGCCCTCTATGGGCTTCCAAATATCACTTTGCCAATTCCACAAGAACTGTCTTAGCGAAAGGCTTCTGGAGGGGAAAGCTGTAACTCTGTGAGATGATTTCACAGAACACAAAGAAGTTTCTCAGAAAGCTTCTTTCTCTTTGTTGTCGGAGGATATTTCCTTTGGCCCTATTGTCTTCAAAGAATCCGAAATATCTGTTCTCAGATTCCACAGAAATAAGGCTAGCAAAGAGATCCACGAAAGACAGATGTAACTCTGTGAGTGGAAGTCACAGAACACTAAGCGGTTTCTCAGAAAGCTTCTTTCCAGATTTCATCTGAGGATATTTCCTGTTTCACCATATAACTCTACGGGCTTCGAAATATCACTTTGCCAATTCCACAAGAACTGTCTTAGCGAAAGGCTTCTTCAGGGGAAAGCTGTAACTCTGTGCGATGATTTCACAGAATACAAAGAAGTTTCTCAGAAAACTTCTTTCTCTTTGTTGTCGGAGGATATTTCCTTTGGCCCTATAGTCTTCAAAGGGAACTGAAATATCTGTTCTCAGATTCCACACAAAAAAGGCTAGGAAAGAGATCCACGAAATACCGATGTAACTCTGTGAGATGATTTCACAGAACACAAAGAAGTTTCTCAGAAAGCTTCTTTCTCTTTGTTGTCGTAGGATATTTCCTTTGGCCCTATAGTCTTCAAAGGGATCCGAAATATCTGTTCTCAGATTCCACAGAAAAAAGGCTAGCAAAGAGATCCATGAAATACAGATGTAACTCTTTGAGTGGAAGTCACAGAACACTAAGGTGTTTCTCAGAAAGCTTCCTTCCAGATTTCATCTGAGGATATTTCCTTTTTAACCCAGCCCTCTATGGGCTTCCATATATCACTTTGCAAATTCCACTAGAACTGTCTTAGCGAAAGGCTTCTTGAGGGGAAAGCTGTAACTCTGTGAGATGATTTCACAGAACACAAAGAAGTTTCTCAGAAAGCTTCTTTCTCTTTGTTATCGGAGGATATTTCCTTTGGCCCTATAGTCTTCAAAGGGATCCGAAATATCTGTTCTCAGATTCCACAGAAATACACCTAGCAATGAGATCCACGAAGGACAGATGTAACTCTGTGAGTGGAAGTCACAGAACACTAAGCGGTTTCTCAGAAAGCTTCTTTCCAGATTTCATCTGAGGATATTTCCTTTTTCACCATAGCTCTCTATGGACTTCCAAATATCACTTTGCCAATTCCACAAGAACTGTCTTATCGAAAGGCTTCTTGAGGGGAAAGCTGTATCTCTGTGAGATGATTTCACAGAACACAAAGAAGTTTCTCAGAAAGCTTCTTTCTCTTTGTTATCGGAGGATATTTCCTTTGGTCTTATAGTCTTCAAAGGGATCCGAAATATCTGTTCTCAGATTCCACAGAAATAAAGCTAGCAAAGAGATCCACGAAGGACAGATGTAACTCTGTGAGTGGAAGTCACAGAACACTAAGCGGTTTCTCAGAAAGCTTATTTCCAGATTTCATCTGAGGATATTTCCTTTTTCACCGTAGCCCTCTATGGACTTCCAAATATCACTTTGCCAATTCCACAAGAACTGTCTTAGCGAAAGGATACTGAAGGGGAAAGCTGTAACTCTGTGAGATGATTTCACAGAACACAAAGAAGTTTCTCAGAAAGCTTCTTTCTCTTTGTTATCGGAGGATATTTCCTTTGGCCCTATAGTCTTCAAAGGGATCCGAAATATCTGTTCTCAGATTCCACAGAAATAAGGCTAGCAAAGAGATCCACGAAATACAGATGTAACTCTGTGAGATGAATTAACAGAACACTAAGAAGTTTCTCAGAAAGCTTCTTTCCAGATTTCATCTGAGGATATTTCCTTTTTCACCAAAACCCTCTATGGGCTTCCAAATATCACTTTGCCAATTCCACAAGAACGGTCTTAGCGAAAGGCTTCTGGAGGGGAAAGCTGTAACTCTGTGAGATGATTTCACAGAACACAAAGAAGTTTCTCAGAAAGCTTCTTTCTCTTTGTTATCGGAGGATATTTCCTTAGGCCCTATAGTCTTCAAAGGGATCCGAAATATGTGTTCTCAGATTCCACAGAAATAAGGCTAGGAAAGAGATCCACGAAATACAGATACAACTCAGGGAGTGGAATTCAGAGAACCCTAAGTGGTTTCTCAGAAAGCTTCTTTACAGATTTCATCTGAGGATATTTCCTTTTTCACCATAGCCCTCTATGGGTTTCCAAATATCACTTTGCCAATTCCACAAGAACTGTCTTAGCGAAAGGCTTCTGGTGGGGAAAGCTGTAACTCTGTGAGATGATTTCACAGAACACAAAGAAGTTTCTCAGAAAGCTTCTTTCTCTTTGTTATCGGAGGATATTTCCTTTGGCCCTATAGTCTTCAAAAGGGATCCGAAATATCTGTTCTCAGATTCCAGAGAAATAAGGCTAGCAAAGAGATCCACGAAATACCGATGTAACTCTGTGAGATGATTTCACAGAACACAAAGAAGTTTCTCAGAAAGCTTCTTTCTCTTTTTTGTCGGAGAATATTTCCTTTGGCCCTATAGTCTTCAAAGGGATCCGAAATATCTGTTCTCAGATTCCACAATAATAAGGATAGCAAAGAGATCCACGAAATACAGATGTAACTCTGTGAGATGAATTAACAGAACACTAAGCAGTTTCTCAGAAAACTTCTTTCCAGATTTCATCTGAGGATATTTCCTTTTTCACCCTAGCCCTCTATGGGCTTCCAAATATCACTTTGCAAATTCCACAAGAACTGTCTTAGCGAAAGGCTTCTTGAGGGGAAAGCTGTAACTCTGTGAGATGATTTCACAGAACACAAAGAAGATTCTTAGAAAGCTTCTTTCTCTTTGTAATCGGAGGATTTTTCCTTTGGCCCTATAGTCTTCAAAGGGATCCGAAATATCTGTTCTCAGATTCCACAGAAATAAGGCTAGAAAAGAGATCCACGAAATACAGATGTAACTCTGTGAGATGAATTAACAGAACACTAAGCAGTTTCTCAGAAAGCTTCTTTCCAGATTTCTTCTGAGGATATTTCCTTTTTCACCATAGCCCTCTATGGGCTTCAAATATCACTTTGCCAATTCCACAAGAACTGTCTTAGCGGAAGGCTTCTTGAAGGGAAAGATGTAACTCTCTGAGATGATTTCACAGAACACAAAGAAGTTTCTGAGAAAGCTTCTTTCTCTTTGTTATCGGAGGATTTTTCCTTTGGCCCTGTAGTCTTCAAAGGGATCCGAAATATCTGTTCTCAGATTCCACAGAAATAAGGCTAGGAAAGAGATCCACGAAATACACATGTAACTCTGTGAGATGAATTAACAGAACACTAAGCAGTTTCTCAGAAAGCTTCTTTCCAGATTTCATCTGAGTATATTTCCTTTTTCACCATAGCCCTCTATGGGCTTCCAAATATCTCTTTGCCAATTCCACAAGAACTGTCTTAGCGAACGGCTTCTGGAGGGGAAAGCTGTAACTCTGTGAGATGATTTCACAGAATACAAAGGCGTTTCTCTGAAAGCTTCTTTCTCTTTGTTATCGGAGGAGATTTCCTTTGGCCCTATAGTCTTCAAAGGGATCCGAAATATCTGTTCTCAGATTCCACAGAAATAAGGCTAGCAAAGAGATCCACGAAATACACATGTAACTCTGTGAGATGAATTAACAGAACACTAAGCAGTTTCTCAGAAAGATTCTTTCCAGATTTCATCTGAGGATATTTCCTTTTTCACCATTGCCCTCTATGGGCTTCCAAATATCACTTTGCCAATTCCACAAGAACTGTCTTAGCGAAAGGTTCTGGAGGGGAAAGCTGTAACTCTGTGAGATGATTTCACAGAACACAAAGAAGTTTCTCAGAATGCTTCTTTCTCTTTGTTATCGGAGGATTTTTCCTTAGGCCCCATAGTCTTCAAAGGGATCCGAAATATCTGTTCTCAGATTCCACAGATATAAGGCTAGCAAAGAGATCAACGAAATACAGATATAACTCTGGGATTGGAATTCAGAGAACCCTTAGCTGTTTCTCAGAAAGCTTCTTTCCAGATTTCATCTGAGGATATTTCCTTTTTCACCATAGCCCTCTATGGGTTTCCAAATATCACTTTGCCAATTCCACAAGAACTGTCTTAGCGAAAGGCTTCTGGTGGGGAAAGCTGTAACTCTGTGAGATGATTTCACAGAACACAAAGAAGTTTCTCAGAAAGCTTCTTTCTCTTTGTTATCGGAGGATATTTCCTTTGGCCCTATAGTCTTCAAAAGGGATCCGAAATATCTGTTCTCAGATTCCAAAGAAATAAGGCTAGCAAAGAGATCCACGAAATACCGATGTAACTCTGTGAGATGATTTCACAGAACACAAAGAAGTTTCTCAGAAAGCTTCTTTCTCTTTTTTGTCGGAGAATATTTCCTTTGGCCCTATAGTCTTCAAAGGGATCCGAAATATCTGTTCTCAGATTCCACAATAATAAGGATAGCAAAGAGATCCACGAAATACAGATGTAACTCTGTGAGATGAATTAACAGAACACTAAGCAGTTTCTCAGAAAACTTCTTTCCAGATTTCATCTGAGGATATTTCCTTTTTCACCCTAGCCCTCTATGGGCTTCCAAATATCACTTTGCAAATTCCACAAGAACTGTCTTAGCGAAAGGCTTCTTGAGGGGAAAGCTGTAACTCTGTGAGATGATTTCACAGAACACAAAGAAGATTCTTAGAAAGCTTCTTTCTCTTTGTAATCGGAGGATTTTTCCTTTGGCCCTATAGTCTTCAAAGGGATCCGAAATATCTGTTCTCAGATTCCACAGAAATAAGGCTAGAAAAGAGATCCACGAAATACAGATGTAACTCTGTGAGATGAATTAACAGAACACTAAGCAGTTTCTCAGAAAGCTTCTTTCCAGATTTCTTCTGAGGATATTTCCTTTTTCACCATAGCCCTCTATGGGCTTCAAATATCACTTTGCCAATTCCACAAGAACTGTCTTAGCGGAAGGCTTCTTGAAGGGAAAGATGTAACTCTCTGAGATGATTTCACAGAACACAAAGAAGTTTCTGAGAAAGCTTCTTTCTCTTTGTTATCGGAGGATTTTTCCTTTGGCCCTGTAGTCTTCAAAGGGATCCGAAATATCTGTTCTCAGATTCCACAGAAATAAGGCTAGGAAAGAGATCCACGAAATACACATGTAACTCTGTGAGATGAATTAACAGAACACTAAGCAGTTTCTCAGAAAGCTTCTTTCCAGATTTCATCTGAGTATATTTCCTTTTTCACCATAGCCCTCTATGGGCTTCCAAATATCTCTTTGCCAATTCCACAAGAACTGTCTTAGCGAACGGCTTCTGGAGGGGAAAGCTGTAACTCTGTGAGATGATTTCACAGAATACAAAGGCGTTTCTCAGAAAGCTTCTTTCTCTTTGTTATCGGAGGAGATTTCCTTTGGCCCTATAGTCTTCAAAGGGATCCGAAATATCTGTTCTCAGATTCCACAGAAATAAGGCTAGCAAAGAGATCCACGAAATACACATGTAACTCTGTGAGATGAATTAACAGAACACTAAGCAGTTTCTCAGAAAGATTCTTTCCAGATTTCATCTGAGGATATTTCCTTTTTCACCATTGCCCTCTATGGGCTTCCAAATATCACTTTGCCAATTCCACAAGAACTGTCTTAGCGAAAGGTTCTGGAGGGGAAAGCTGTAACTCTGTGAGATGATTTCACAGAACACAAAGAAGTTTCTCAGAATGCTTCTTTCTCTTTGTTATCGGAGGATTTTTCCTTAGGCCCCATAGTCTTCAAAGTGATCCGAAATATCTGTTCTCAGATTCCACAGATATAAGGCTAGGAAAGAGATCAACGAAATACAGATATAACTCTGGGATTGGAATTCAGAGAACCCTTAGCTGTTTCTCAGAAAGCTTCTTTCCAGATTTCATCTGAGGATATTTCCTTTTTCACCATAGACCTCAATGGGCTTCCAAATATCACTTTGCCAATTCCAAAAGAACTGCCTTAGCGAAAGGCTTCTTGAGGGGAAAGCTGTAACTCTGTGAGATGATTTCACAGAACCCAAAGAAGTTTCTCAGAAAGCTTCTTTCTCTTTGTTATCGGAGGATTTTTCCTTTGGCCCTGTAGTCTTCAAAGGAACCGAAATATCTGTTCTCAGATTCCACAGAAATAAGGCTAGCAAAGAGATCCACGAAATACAGATATAACTCTGGGAGTGGAATTCAGATAACACTAAGTAGTTTCTCAGAAAGCTTCTTTCCAGATTTCATCTGAGGATATTTCCTTTTTCACCATAGCCCTCTATGGCCTTCCAAGTATCACTTTCCAATTCCGCAAGAACTGTCTTAGCGAAAGGCTTCTTGAGGGGAGAGCTGTAACTCTGTGAGGTTATTTCACAGAACACAAAGAAGTTTCTCAGAAAGCTTCTTTCTCTTTGTTATCGGAGGATATTTCGTTTGGCCCTATAGTCTTCAAAGGGATCCGAAATATCTGTTCTCAGATTCCACAGAAATAAGGCTAGCAAAGAGATGCACGAAAGACAGATGTAACTCTGTGAGTGGAAGTCAGAGAACACTAAGCGGTTTCTCACAAAGCTTCTTTCCAGATTTCATCTGAGGATATTTCCTTTTTCACCAGAGCCCTCTGTGGTCTTCCAAATATCACTTTGCCAATTCCACAAGAACTGTTAGCGAAAGGCTTCTGGAGTGGAAAGATGTAACTCTGTGAGATGATTTCACAGAACACAAAGAAGTTTCTCAGAAAGCTTCTTTCTCTTTGTTGTCGGAGGATAATTCCTGGGCCCTATAGTCTTCAAATGGATCCGAAATATCTGTTCTCAGATTCCACAATAATAAGGCTAGCAAAGAGATCCACGAAATACAGATGTAACTCTGTGAGTGGAAGTGACAGACCACTAAGCGGTTTCTCAGAAAGCTTCTTTCCAGATTTCATCTGAGGATTTTTCCTTTGTCACCATAGAACTCTACGGGCTTCGAAATATCACTTTGCCAATTCCACAAAAACTGTCTTAGCGAAAGGCTTCTTCAGGGGAAAGCTGTAATTCTGTGAGATGATTTCACAGAATACAAAGAAGTTTCTCAGAAAGCTTCTTTCTCTTTGTTGTCGGAGGATATTTCCTTTGGCCCTACAGTCTTCAAAGGGATCCGAAATATCTGTTCTCAGATTCCACAGAAAAAAGGCTAGCAAAGAGATCCATGAAATACAGATGTAACTCTGTGAGTGGAAGTCACAGAACACTAAGGTGTTTCTCAGAAAGCTTCCTTCCAGATTTCATCTGAGGATATTTCCTTTTTCACCCTAGCCCTCTATGGGCTTCCATATATCACTTTGCAAATTCCACAAGAACTGTCTTAGCGAAAGGCTTCTTGAGGGGAAAGCTGTAACTCTGTGAGATGATTTCACAGAACACAAAGAAGTTTCTCAGAAAGCTTCTTTCTCTTTGTTATCGGAGGATATTTCCTTTGGCCCTATAGTCTTCTAAGGGATCCGAAATATCTGTTCTCAGATTCCACAGAAATACACCTAGCAATGAGATCCACGAAGGACAGATGTAACTCTGTGAGTGGAAGTTACAGAACACTAAGCGGTTTCTCAGAAAGCTTCTTTCCAGATTTCATCTGAGGATATTTCCTTTTTCACCATAGCTCTCTATGGGCTTCCAAATATCACTTTGCCAATTCCACAAGAACTGTCTTAGCGAAAGGCTTCTTGAGGGAAAAGCTGTATCTCTGTGAGATGATTTCACAGAACACAAAGAAGTTTCTCAGAAAGCTTCTTTCTCTTTGTTATCGGAGGATATTTCCTTTGGTCTTATAGTCTTCAAAGGGATCCGAAATATCTGTTCTCAGATTCCACAGAAATAAAGCTAGCAAAGAGATCCACGAAGGACAGATGTAACTCTGTGAGTGGAAGTCACAGAACACTAAGCGGTTTCTCAGAAAGCTTATTTCCAGAATTCATCTGAGGATATTTCCTTTTTCAACGTAGCCCTCTATGGACTTCCAAATATCACTTTGCCAATTCCACAAGAACTGTCTTAGCGAAAGTATACTGGAGGGGAAAGCTGTAACTCTGTGAGATGATTTCACAGAACACAAAGAAGTTTCTCAGAAAGCTTCTTTCTCTTTTTTATCGGAGGATATTTCCTTTGGCCCTATAGTCTTCAAAGGGATCCGAAATATCTGTTCTCAGATTCCACAGAAATAAGGCTAGCAAAGAGATCCACGAAATACAGATGTAACTCTGTGAGATGAATTAACAGAACACTAAGAAGTTTCTCAGAAAGCTTCTTTCCAGATTTCATCTGAGGATATTTCCTTTTTCACCATAGCCCTCTATGGGCTTCCAAATATCACTTTGCCAATTCCACAAGAACTGTGTTAGCGAAAGGCTTCTGGAGGGGAAAGCTGTAACTCTGTGAGATGATTTCACAGAACACAAAGAAGTTTCTCAGAAAGCTTCTTTCTCTTTGTTATCGGAGGATATTTCCTTTGGCCCTATAGTCTTCAAAGGGATCCGAAATATCTGTTCTCAGATTCCACAGAAATAAGGCTAGCAAAGAGATCCACGAAATACAGATGTAACTCTGTGAGATGAATTAACAGAACACTAAGAAGTTTCTCAGAAAGCTTCTTTCCAAATTTCATCTGACGATATTTCCTTTTTCACCATAGCCCTCTATGGGCTTCCAAATATCACTTTGCCAATTCCACAAGAACTGTCTTAGCGAAAGGCTTCTGGAGGGGAAAGCTGTAACTCTGTGAGAGGATTTCACAGAACACAAAGAAGTTTCTCAGAAAGCTTCTTTCTCTTTGTTATCGGAGGATATTTCCTTTGGCCCTATAGTCTTCAAAGGGATCCGAAATATCTGTTCTCAGATTCCACAGAAATAAGGCTAGCAAAGAGATCCACGAAATACAGATGTAACTCTTTGAGATGAATTAACAGAACACTAAGCAGTTTCTCAGAAAGCTTCTTTCCAGATTTCATCTGAGTATATTTCCTTTTTCACCATAACCCTCTATGGGCTTCCAAATATCTCTTTGCCAATTCCACAAGAACTGTCTTAGCGAACGGCCACTGGAGGGGAAAGCTATAACTCTGTGAGCTGATTTCACAGAACCCAAAGAAGTTTCTCAGAAAGCTTCTTTCTCTTTGTTATCGGAGGATATTTCCTTTGGCCCTGTAGTCTTCAAAGGGATCCGAAATATCTGTTCTCAGATTCCACAGAAATAAGGCTAGCAAAGAGATCCACGAAATACAGATGTAACTCTGTGAGTGGAATTCAGAGAACACTAAGCAGTTTCTCAGAAAGCTTCTTTCCAGATTTCATCTGAGGATATTTCCTTTTTCACCATAGCCCTCTATGGGCTTCCAAATATCACTTTGCCAATTCCACAAGAACTGTCTTAGCGAAAGGCTTCTTGAGGGGACAGCTGTAACTCTGTGAGGTGATTTCACAGAACACGAAGAAGTTTCTCAGAAAGCTTCTTTCTCTTTGTTATCGGAGGATTTTTCCTTAGGCCCCATAGTCTTCAAAGGGATCTGAAATATCTGTTCTCAGATTCCACAGAAATAAGGCTAGCAAAGAGATCCACGAAATACAGATATAACTCTGGGAGTGGAATTCAGAGAACACTAAGTAGTTTCTCAGAAAGCTTCTTTCCAGATTTCATCTGAGGATATTTCCTTTTTCACCATAGCCCTCTATGGCCTTCCAAGTATCACTTTCCAATTCCACAAAACTGTCTTAGCGAAAGGCTTCTTGAGGGGAGAGCTGTAACTCTGTGAGGTTATTTCACAGAACAAAATGAAGTTTCTCAGAAAGCTTCTTTCTCTTTGTTATCAGAGGATTTTTCCTTTGGCCCTAGAGTCTTCAAAGGGATCCGAAATATCTGTTCTCAGATTCCACAGAAATAAGGCTAGCAAAGAGATCCACGAAATACAGATGTAACTCTGTGAGTGGAAGTCAGAGATCACTAAGCGGTTTCTCAGAAAGCTTCTTTCCTGATTTCATCTGAGGATATTTCCTTTTTCACCATAGAACTCTACGGGCTTCGAAATATCACTTTGTCAATTCCACAAGAACTGTCTTAGCGAAAGGCTACTTCAGGGGAAAGCTGTAATTCTGTGAGATGATTTCACAGAATACAAAGAAGTTTCTCAGAAAGCTTCTTTCTCTTTGTTATCGGAGGATATTTCCTTTGGCCCTATAGTCTTCAAAGGGATCCGAAATATCTGTTCTCAGATTCCACAGAAAAAAGGCTAGCAAAGACTTCCACGAAATACAGATGTAACTCTGTGAGTGGAAGTCACAGAACACTAAGGTGTTTCTCAGAAAGCTTCCTTTCAGATTTCATCTGAGGATATTTCCTTTTTCACCCTAGCCCTCTATGGGCTTCCAAATATCACTTTGCAAATTCCACAAGAACTGTCTTAGAGAAAGACTTCTTGAGGGGAAAGCTGTAACTCTGTGAGATGATTTCACAGAACACAAAGAAGTTTCTCAGAAAGCTTCTTTCTCTTTGTTATCGGAGGATATTTCCTTTGGCCCTATAGCCTTCAAAGGGATCCGAAATATCTGTTCTCAGATTCCACAGAAATAAGGCTAGCAAAGAGATCCACGAAATACACACGTAACTCTGTGAGATGAATTAACAGGACACTAAGCAGTTTCTCAGAAAGATTCTTTCCAGATTTCATCTGAGGTTATTTCCTTTTTCACCATAGCCCTCTGTGGGCTTCCAAATATCACTTTGCCAATTCCACAAGAACTGTCTTAGCGAAAGGTTCTGGAGGGGAAAGCTGTAACTCTGTGAGATGATTTCACCGAACACAAAGAAGTTTCTCAGAATGCTTCTTTCTCTTCGTTATCGGAGGATATTTCCTTTGGCCCTATAGTCTTCAAAGGAATCCGAAATATCTGTTCTCAGATTCCACAGAAATAAGGCTAGCAAAGAGATCCACGAAATACTGATGTAACTCGGTGAGATGAATTAACAGAACACTAAGCGGTTTCTCAGAAAGCATCTTTCCAGATTTCATCTGAGGATATTTCCTTTTTCACCATAGCCCTCTATGGGCTTCCAAATATCTCTTTGCCAATTCCACAAGAACTGTCTTAGCGAACGGCTTCTGGAGGGGAAAGCTGTAACTCTGTGAGATGATTTCACAGAACACAAAGAAGTTTCTCAGAAAGCTTCTTTCTCTTTGTTATCGGAGGATATTTCCTTTGGCCCTGTAGTCTTCAAAGGGATCCGAAATATCTGTTCTCAGATTCCACAGAAATAAGGCTAGCAAAGAGATCCACGAAATACAGATGTAACTCTGTGAGTGGAATTCAGAGAACACTAAGCAGTTTCTCAGAAAGCTTCTTTCCAGATTTCATCTGAGGATATTTCCTTTTTCACCATAGCCCTCTATGGGCTTCCAAATATCACTTTGCCAATTCCACAAGAACTGTCTTAGCGAAAGGCTTCTTGAGGGGAAAGCTGTAACTCTGTGAGGTGATTTCACAGAACACGAAGAAGTTTCTCAGAAAGCTTCTTTCTCTTTGTTATCGGAGGATTTTTCCTTAGGCCCCATAGTCTTCAAAGGGATCTGAAATATCTGTTCTCAGATTCCACAGAAATAAGGCTAGCAAAGAGATCCACGAAATACAGATATAACTCTGGGAGTGGAATTCAGAGAACACTAAGTAGTTTCTCAGAAAGCTTCTTTCCAGATTTCATCTGAGGATATTTCCTTTTTCACCATAGCCCTCTATGGCCTTCCAAGTATCACTTTCCAATTCCACAAAACTGTCTTAGCGAAAGGCTTCTTGAGGGGAGAGCTGTAACTCTGTGAGATGATTTCACAGAACACAAAGAAGTTTCTCAGAAAGCTTCTTTCTCTTTGTTATCGGAGGATATTTCCTTTGGCCCTATAGTCTTCAAAGGGATCCGAAATATCTGTTCTCAGATTCCACAGAAATAAGGCTAGCAAAGAGATCCACGAAATACACACGTAACTCTGTGAGATGAATTAACAGGACACTAAGCAGTTTCTCAGAAAGATTCTTTCCAGATTTCATCTGAGGATATTTCCTTTTTCACCATAGCCCTCTGTGGGCTTCCAAATATCACTTTGCCAATTCCACAAGAACTGTCTTAGCGAAAGGTTCTGGAGAGGAAAGCTGTAACTCTGTGAGATGATTTCACCGAACACAAAGAAGTTTCTCAGAATGCTTCTTTCTCTTCGTTATCGGAGGATATTTCCTTTGGCCCTATAGTCTTCAAAGGGATCCGAAATATCTGTTCTCAGATTCCACAGAAATAAGGCTAGCAAAGAGATCCACGAAATACTGATGTAACTCGGTGAGATGAATTAACAGAACACTAAGCGGTTTCTCAGAAAGCTTCTTTCCAGATTTCATCTGAGGATATTTCCTTTTTCACCATAGCCCTCTGTGGGCTTCCAAATATCTGTTTGCCAATTCCACAAGAACTGTCTTAGCGAACGGCTTCTGGAGGGGAAAGCTGTAACTCTGTGAGATGATTTCACAGAACACAAAGAAGTTCCTCAGAAAGCTTCTTTCTCTTTGTTATCGGAGGATATTTCCTTTGGCCCTGTAGTCTTCAAAGGGATCCGAAATATCTGTTCTCAGATTCCACAGAAATAAGGCTAGCAAAGAGATCCACGAAATACAGATGTAACTCTGTGAGTGGAATTCAGAGAACACTAAGCAGTTTCTCAGAAAGCTTCTTTCCAGATTTCATCTGAGGATATTTCCTTTTTCACCATAGCCCTCTATGGGCTTCCAAATATCACTTTGCCAATTCCACAAGAACTGTCTTAGCGAAAGGCTTCTTGAGGGGAAAGCTGTAACTCTGTGAGGTGATTTCACAGAACACGAAGAAGTTTCTCAGAAAGCTTCTTTCTCTTTGTTATCGGAGGATTTTTCCTTAGGCCCATAGTCTTCAAAGGGATCTGAAATATCTGTTCTCAGATTCCACAGAAATAAGGCTAGCAAAGAGATCCACGAAATACAGATATAACTCTGGGAGTGGAATTCAGAGAACACTAAGTAGTTTCTCAGAAATCTTCTTTCCAGATTTCAGCTGAGGATATTTCCTTTTTCACCATAGCCCTCTATGGCCTTCCAAGTATCACTTTCCAATTCCACAAAACTGTCTTAGCGAAAGGCTTCTTGAGGGGAGAGCTGTAACTCTGTGAGGTTATTTCACAGAACAAAATGAAGTTTCTCAGAAAGCTTCTTTCTCTTTGTTATCGGAGGATATTTCCTTTGGCCCTATAGTCTTCAAAGGGATCCGAAATATCTGTTCTCAGATTACACAGAAATAAGGCTGGCAAAGAGATGCACGAAAGACAGATGTAACTCTGTGAGTGGAAGTCAGAGAACACTAAGCGGTTTCTCAGAAAGCTTCTTTCCAGATTTCATCTGAGGATATTTCCTTTTTCACCAGAGCCCTCTGTGGGCTTCCAAATATCACTTTGCCAATTCCACAAGAACTGTTAGCGAAAGGCTTCTGGAGTGGAAAGATGTAACACTGTGAGATGATTTCACAGAACACAAAGAAGTTTCTCAGAAAGCTTCTTTCTCTTTGTTGCCTGAGGATAATTCCTTGGCCCTATAGTCTTCAAATGGATCCGAAATATCTGTTCTCAGATTCCACAATAATAAGGCTAGCAAAGAGATCCACGTAATACAGATGTAACTCTGTGAGTGGAAGTGACAGACCACTAAGCGGTTTCTCAGAAAGCTTCTTTCCAGATTTCATCTGAGGATTTTTCCTTTTTCACCGTAGAACTCTACGGGCTTCGAAATATCACTTTGCCAATTCCACAAAAACTGTCTTAGCGAAAGGCTTCTTCAGGGGAAAGCTGTAATTCTGTGAGATGATTTCACAGAATACAAAGAAGTTTCTCAGAAAGCTTCTTTCTCTTTGTTGTCGGAGGATATTTCCTTTGGCCCTATAGTATTCAAAGGGATCCGAAATTTCTGTTCTCAGATTCCACAGAAAAAAGGCTAGCAAAGAGATCCATGAAATACAGATGTAACTCTGTGAGTGGAAGTCACAGAACACTAAGGTGTTTCTCAGAAAGCTTCCTTCCAGTTTTCATCTGAGGATATTTCCTTTTTCACCCTAGCCCTCTATGGGCTTCCATATATCACTTTGCAAATTCCACAAGAACTGTCTTAGCGAAAGGCTTCTTAAGGGGAAAGCTGTAACTCTGTGAGATGATTTCACAGAACACAAAGAAGTTTCTCAGAAAGCTTCTTTCTCTTTGTTATCGGAGGATATTTCCTTTGGCCCTATAGTCTTCAAAGGGATCCGAAATATCTGTTCTCAGATTCCACAGAAATAAGGCTAGCAAAGAGATCCACGAAATACAGATGTAACTCTGTGAGATGAATTAACAGAACACTAAGAAGATTCTCAGAAAGCTTCTTTCCAGATTTCATCTGAGGTTATTTCCTTTTTCACCATAGCCCTCTATGGGCTTCCAAATATCACTTTGCCAAATCCACAAGAACTGTCTTAGCGAAAGGCTTCTGGAGGGGAAAGCTGTAACTCTGTGAGATGATTTCACAGAACACGAAGAAGTTTCTCAGAAAGCTTCTTTCTCTTTGTTATCGGAGGATATTTCCTTTGGCCCTATAGCCTTCAAAGGGATCCGAAATATCTGTTCTCAGATTCCACAGAAATAAGGCTAGCAAAGAGATCCACGAAATACACATGTAACTCTGTGAGATGAATTAACAGGACACTAAGCAGTTTCTCAGAAAGATTCTTTCCAGATTTCATCTGAGGATATTTCCTTTTTCACCATAGCCCTCTGTGGGCTTCCAAATATCACTTTGCCAATTCCACAAGAACTGTCTTAGCGAAAGGTTCTGGAGGGTAAAGCTGTAACTCTGTGAGATGATTTCACCGAACACAAAGAAGTTTCTCAGAATGCTTCTTTCTCTTTGTTATCAGAGGATATTTCCTTTGGCCCTATAGTCTTCAAAGGGATCCGAAATATCTGTTCTCAGATTCCACAGAAATAAGGCTAGCAAAGAGATCCACGAAATACTGATGTAACTCGGTGAGATGAATTAACAGAACACTAAGCGGTTTCTCAGAAAGCTTCTTTCCCGATTTCATCTGAGGATATTTCCTTTTTCACCATAGCCCTCTATGGGCTTCCAAATATCTCTTTGCCAATGCCCCAAGAACTGTCTTAGCGAACGGCTTCTGGAGGGGAAAGCTGTAACTCTGTGAGATGATTTCACAGAACACAAAGAAGTTTCTCAGAAAGCTTCTTTCTCTTTGTTATCGGAGGATATTTCCTTTGGCCCTGTAGTCTTCAAAGGGATCCGAAATATCTGTTCTCAGATTCCACAGAAATAAGGCTAGCAAAGAGATCCACGAAATACAGATGTAACTCTGTGAGTGGAATTCAGAGAACACTTAGCAGTTTCTCAGAAAGCTTCTTTCCAGATTTCATCTGAGGATATTTCCTTTTTCACCATAGCCCTCTATGGGCTTCCAAATATCACTTTGCCAATTCCACAAGAACTGTCTTAGCGAAAGGCTTCTTGAGGGGAAAGCTGTAACTCTGTGAGATGATTTCACAGAACACGAAGAAGGTTCTCAGAAAGCTTCTTTCTCTTTGTTATCGGAGGATTTTTCCTTAGGCCCCATAGTCTTCAAAGGGATCTGAAATATCTGTTCTCAGATTCCACAGAAATAAGGCTAGCAAAGAGATCCACGAAATACACACGTAACTCTGTGAGATGAGTTAACAGGACACTAAGCAGTTTCTCAGAAAGATTCTTTCCAGATTTCATCTGAGGATATTTCCTTTTTCACCATAGCCCTCTGTGGGCTTCCAAATATCACTTCGCCAATTCCACAAGAACTGTCTTAGCGAAAGTTCTGGAGGGGAAAGCTGTAACTCTGTTAGATGATTTCACCGAACACAAAGAAGTTTCTCAGAATGCTTCTTTCTCTTTGTTATCGGAGGATATTTCCTTTGGCCCTATAGTCTTCAAAGGGATCCGAAATATCTGTTTTCAGATTCCACAGAAATAAGGCTAGCAAAGAGATCCACGAAATACTGATGTAACTCTGTGAGATGAATTAACAGAACACTAAGCAGTTTCTCAGAAATCTTCTTTCCAGATGTCATCTGAGGATATTTCCTTCTTCACCATAGCCCTCTATGGGCTTCCAAATATAACTTTGCCAATTCCACAAGAAATGTCTTAGCGAAAGGCTTCTTGAGGGGAAATCTGTAACTCTGTGAGATGATTTCACAGAACACAAAGAAGTTTCTCAGAAAGCTTCTTTCTCTTTGTTATCGGAGGATTTTTCCTTTGGCCCTATAGTCTTCAAAGGGATCCGAAATATCTGTTCTCACATTCCACAGAAATAAGGTAAGCAAAGAGATCCACGAAAGACAGATGCAACTCTGGGAGATGAATTAACAGAACACTAAGAAGTTTCAGAGAAAGCTTCTTTCCAGATTTCATCTGAGGATATTTCCTTTTTCACCATAGCCCTCTATGGGCTTCCAAATATCAGTTTGCCAATTCCACAAGGACTGTCTTAGCGAAAGGCTTCTTGAGGGGAAAGCTGTAATTCTGTGAGATGATTTCACAGAACACAAAGAAGTTTCTCAGAAAACTTCTTTCTCTTTGTTATCGGAGGTTATTTCCTTTGGCCCTTTAGTCTTCAATGGGATCCGAAATATCTGTTCTCAGATTCCACAGAAAAAAGGATAGCAAAGAGATCCACGAAATACAGATGTAACTCTGCGAGATGAATTAACAGAACACTAAGCAGTTTCTCAGAAAGTTTCTTTCCGGATTTCATCTGAGGATATTTCCTTTTTCACCATAGCCCTCTGTGGGCTTCCAAATATCACTTTGCCAATTCCACAAGAACTATCTTAGCGAAAGGCTCCTTCAGGATAAAGCTGTAACTCTGTGAGATGATTTCACAGAACACAAAGAAGTTTCTCAGAAAGCTTCTTTCTCTTTGTTATCGGAGGATATTTCCTTTGGCCCTATAGTCTTCAAAGGGATCCGAAATATCTGTTCTCAGATTCCACAGAAATAAGGCTAGCAAAGAGATCCACGAAATACAGATGTAACTCTGTGAGATGAATTTACAGAACACTAAGCAGTTTCTCAGAAAGTTTCTTTCCAGATTTCTAAAGAGCATATTTCCTTTTTCACCATAGCCCTCGATGGGCTTCCAAATATCACTTTGCCAATTCCACAAGAACTGTCTTAGCGAAAGGCTTCTTGAGGGGAAAGCTGTAACTCTGTGAGATGGTTTCACGGAACACAAAGAAGTTTCTCAGAAAGCTTCTTTCTCTTTTTTATCGGAGGATATTTCCTTTGGCCCTATAGTCTTCAAAGGGATCCGAAATATCTGTTCTGAGATTCCACAGAAATAAGGCTAGCAAAGAGATACACGAAATACAGATGTAACTCTGTGAGATGAATTAACAGAACACTAAGCAGTTTCTCAGAAAGCTTCTTTCTCTTTGTTATCGGAGGATATTCCCTTTGGCCCTATATTCTTCAAAGGGATCCGAAATATCTGTTCTCAGATTCCACAGAAATAAGGCTAGGAAAGAGATCCACGAAATACTGACGTAACTCTGTGAGAGGAAGTCAGAGAACACTAAGCGGTTTCTCAGAAAGATTCTTTCCAGGTTTCATCTGAAGATATTTCCTTTTTCACCATAGCCCTCTATGGGCTTCCAAATATCACTTTGCCAATTCCACAAGAACTGTCTTAGCGAAAGGCTTCTTGAGGGGAAAGCTGTAACTCTGTGAGGTGATTTCACAGAACACAAAGAAGTTTCTCAGAAAGCTTCTTTCTCTTTGTTATCGGAGGATATTTCCTTTGGCCCTATAGTCTTCAAAGGGATGCGAAATATCTGTTCTCAGATTCCACAGAAATAAGGCTAGCAAAGAGCTCCAGGAAATACAGATGTAACTCTGTGAGATGAATTAACAGAACACTAAGCAGTTTCTCAGAAATCTTCTTTCCAGATGTCATCTGAGGATATTTCCTTTTTCACCATAGCCGTCTATGGGCTTCCAAATATCACTTTGCCAATTCCACAAGAACTGTCTTACCGAAAGGCTTCCTGAGGGGAAAGCTGTAACTCTGTGAGATGATTTCACAGAACACAAAGAAGTTTCTCAGAAAGCTTCTTTCTCTTTGTTATCGGAGGATATTTCCCTTGGCCCTAGAGTCTTCAAAGGGATCCGAAATATCTGTTCTCAGATTCCACAGAAATAAGGATAGCAAAGAGATCCAAGAAATACAGATGTAACTCTGTGAGTGGAAGTCTCACATCACAGAGCAGTTTCTCAGAAACCTTCTTTCCAGATTTCATCCAGGGATATTTCCTTTTTCACCATAGCCCTCTATGGGCTTCCAAATATCACTTTGCCAATTCCACAAGAACTGTCTTAGCGAAAGGCTTCTTGAGGGGAAAGCTGTATATCTGTGAGATGATTTCACAGAACACAAAGAAGTTTCTCAGAAAGCGTATTTCTCTTTGTTATCGGAGGACATTTCCTTTGGCCCTATCGTCTTCAAAGGGATCCGAAATATCTGTTCTCAGATTCCACAGAAATAAGGCTAGCCAAGAGATCCACGAAATACAGATGTAACTCTGTGAGATGAATTAACAGAACACTAAGCGGTTTCTCTGAAAGCTTCTTTCCAGATTTCATCTGAGGATATTTCCTTTTTCACCAAAGCCCTCTATGGGCTTCCAAATATCACTTTGCGAATTCCACAAGAACTGTCTTAGCGAAAGGCTTCTTGAGGGGAAAGCTGTACATCTGTGAGATGATTTCACAGAACACAAAGAAGTTTCTCAGAATGCTTCTTTCTCTTTGTTATCGGAGGATATTTCCTTTGGCCCTATAGTCTTCAAAGGGATCCGAAATATCTGTTCTCAGATTCCACAGAAATAAGGCTAGCAAAGAGATCCACGAAGTGCAGATGGAACTCTGTGAGGTGATTTCACAGAACACAAAGAAGTTTCTCAGAAAGCTTCTTTCTCTTTGTTATCGGAGGATATTTCCTTTGGCCCTATAGTCTTCAAAGGGATCTGAAATATCTGTTCTCAGATTCCACAGAAATAAGGCTAGCAAAGAGATCCACGAAATACTGATGTAACTCTGTGAGTGGAAGTCACAGAACACTAAGCGGTTTCTCAGAAAGCTTCTTTCCAGGTTTCATCTGAGTATATTTCCTTTTTCACCATAGCCCTCTATGGGCTTCCAAATATCACTTTGCCAATTGCACAAGAACTGTCTTAGCGAAAGGCTTCTTGAGGGGAAAGCTGTAACTCTGTGAGATGATTTCACAGAACACAAAGAAGTTTCTCAGAAAGCTTCTTTCTCTTTGTTATTGGAGGATATTTCCTTTGGCCCCATAGACTTCATAGGGATGCGAAATATCTGTTCTCAGATTCCACAGAAATAAGGCTAGCAAAGAGATCCACGAAATGCAGAT